>NC_138770.1:642726058-643326058 GCF_965119305.1 Pelophylax lessonae | reverse complement strand
AAATGGCCACTGCCCCACCTATAACTGGCCTTTGCAGCAAGGAACACATTGGTTTTGTTTGACATGCTTCGCTTTTCCATGTGCTCCTTGCTGTGAAGGCCAATTATAGGGGAGGGCAGTGGTTATTTGTACTGTTGGGACGCACTGGACTCCTTTGTTGCTATTGTGCTATATTCTGGGTGTCCAGTGCGCCCCTGTGCCATGGAGGAGTGGGCTCCCTCCAGGCTCACCTCCCCCCACCTATCGATTATAATGCATGTAGTATGTGTATAGGGTGCGCTGATAGTGATATGTTAAAGCTGCTACCCGTATTCAATGCCTGAATAAAGTAATAAAGCCTTGACTATCTTTGAATCTATGTGCATAACAGGAAAGAGGTTACTTTAGAATTGTGGATGTTTTACTTTGTGTGAATATAATATATGTTTTATTTATTAAACGATTGAAGTGGGACATAGGCAATAGGAACTTCGATTACTGTTACTTCCGGTGTCACCCAGTAGGAAAGCGGGATCGATATCACCATTTAATCCCGATTTTGATCATATTGGTGATCTAGGTAAAGATTGGGAGTTGGTGAGTTACGACTAGAAAATTTGACCCATCTTACTTCCAAAAATATCTCTATTTTGAGCACTAATAACAAGACAAGTCCGAGACATTATGTGCAGACACCGGAAATGACGTATCGGGTTCGCTCATACATAAAGCGTAAGTGACGGTACGCAAGCCACTCCTATCTCAGTTGATGTCCAATAGGAAGAAACGCGTCAGAGAGGAGGCGTTACCATCACGAACGACAGCTCGGAGTCCGTGCTGCAGCCGGACACGAGCCATACAATAGGAATTCCGGAGCAAATACATAACATGCCGATTTAAACTGCTTAAGTGTAAGTGCAATACTGCTTTTTAATAAACTGGTTTTGAAGTTATCACACTATTGCGACCTTATTTCTCACACCCCATGCTCGGAGGCTATTCGCCCTTTGGTCAGAGGTCCTACCCAGCTACAGGTTGAGAGTGAAGGAGCCATTAGCAAGACAACAGAGAGACCTTAGCGCTTTCCATCCTGCTGATCTATAAGGCATCCTTGTGTAGTGTACATATGGAGGAAGTGGAAGGGAATTAAAGTCCATCTACATGTGCCTTGAACATATACTATCCAGTAAGGGACCATTTTGGGTGGTTCACTTGGAAATCTTCAGCACTACGTTTGTAGTGATCAATATTAAGTTATTTTGTGCACACTTTACTTTTCCGTCTGGTAAGGAGAAATTTCACCTGGTGGTGGGGTGTTAATCACACTGAAGTTGAAGATATCTTTCAGCCGTTGAGCACTTATTTGATTTCATTATATATGGACATTTAAAGATTTATGTTTTTGACTTTATGAACACACCTTGCAACCTTTATCCATTTGTTTGTTGAGTTGTCAACCCGATTATAATGCATGTGCTTCCACTATGGAGGCTCTCAAAGTTTAGAGTAGAACTGCAGATAATACTGGGGTGTCGTGAAGTGGCTCTGCAGTTTACGCATGTATTTGCAAGTCTGTGCAACTAAAGTCCTTTTTAATGCACACTGTTAGACAGGATAATCAGGTTGGTTGCAGTCTTGTCGGTAAGTTGAGCTGGAAATTTTCTTTGGTTTTGTTTAACGTCGAAGAGGATTAGTGGTAATATGTGATACTCCAAAGCAGAGGGTGTTGCAAGCAGAGGACACTTTTTATTCAGTAGCAGTGGCTCTAGTGTTGGTAGACTGGAACAGTCTACGGTTTACGACTTGGGACCATGAAGTAGTTTGAGTTTGTGTAAAGGAAGACTAGAATAGTCCACGTTTCATGACTGGGGACCAGAAAATAGTTTGAGCACAGGTAAAGGCAGACTGGAAGGGTCCACGGTTCACGGCTGGGGACCATGAAGTAGTTTGATCACAGCTAAAGAGAGACTGGAATAGTCCATGGTTCACAGCTGGGGACCATGAAGTAGTTTGAGCACAGGTAAAGGTAGACTGGAATAGTCCACAGTTTATGACTGGGGACCATAAATGTAGTTTAGGCACAGGTAAAGGAATAGTCCACAGTTCGGGACCATAAAGTAGTTTGATCACAGGTAAAGACAGACCGGAAAAGTCTACGGTTCATGGCTGCGGACCATGAAGTAGTTTAGCACAGAAAAGAGGCTCTACTCACTAAAACCTGGTACACAATCAGTCCAGGAGTGCAGCCTCCTGCATAATAGCCCAGCATTCAGTCGAAAGGGCTCCAGGGGCAAGCAGCCCTCCCCCTCCCCCTTCTCCTCACAGATCCATCCCATAGGGGGGGGGGGGAAGAATCTCCTCAGGGCCCCAGACTATTTAACAGCATCCAAGCCACCATCTGAGCACACCTCCCCAGTGATTGGCTAGGACCTGCTCAATATTCAGGCTGGTCTTTGGGTTCTCCCTCCCTAAACTCTAGAAACTTTTCTGCAGAAAGGGGGGAGCTATCAAACTGTGAAGCCCTGAACAGACCAGACCCAACAATCACTGCTCCTCTGATTACAACAGAAGCCAAAAACAAAAATGTGTCTTGCAGCCTAACTAAGAAGGTGCTTTTGCAGTCATTCAGGTAAATGGGGTTGTGCCTCACCCATGCACAATGCAAACAGTTGCGGCATGGTGGTGCTGCCTTTAGGAGTTCAAACAGATGGTAAGGAGGTGACCTAGCTAATCCCTTTTCCACCCTGTGGATCGCTTATCAGAGGGCTAACACATGTGTAAACAAGTCCTAAGGCTGCCAAAAATGCTCTTTATCCCTCAATTGATCCTGAACCTGAACAGGTGCAGGTCATTGTATTTCACGGTTTAAGCTTAACCTTCTCTTTAAAATAGAACTAAAGCTGTTTTTTTAGTCTGTGTCCCATTGGGGAGATTTACCTTCACTTCCTGTCCCATAACAGCGACGACTTCTCCTCAGTCCTCCGCGTCTCCCGAGTCCTCCTCCTTGGCCAATCACAAAAGTTCACCTTTCGGCCAATCAGGAAACGGGTCTTGGACCCGCTTCCTGATTGGCCAGGAGGAGGATCCGTGTGACAATAGCGAATATTCATTTGCTATTGTCACACAATGGGTGGGCTCGGGGCGCACTGCTCTGCGCCTCGGGTCCACCCTTTTCTGAAGCCTATTAGAGCCTTTGGCTCTAATCACGTGCTTCAGAAGAAAAAAAACCCCATTGAACTCCATGCATCCGTCGCCCTGCATGCAGATTAGGGGGCCGGACGCATGGATAGGGGGGAGGGGGCGGCGCCCCTGCGCCCCCAACGCACCGGCCGCCACTGTCCCTATAGCCCAAAAAGGAAGTGAGTGGAAATCCCTTCAACGTGAAGGGAATCTGTGAAGGTTGCCAGAACTATTGTCCCTATTGGGCTATTTCTCTTCTATTCCTGTTCTTGTGGCAACCCAAAATTTGAGATTTGCTTTTATTTTCATACAAATGGTAAATGGAACAAATAGAGAGGGTGAATCTTCCTAATGGGGGACAGACAGCAATTAAAACTTATAGGTGTTCTAATCCCTCTCCACTCTATCCAAAACTGAATGGACAGGACGCTACCTTCTCCCCACAACCATCTGAAATTGTAGCTAACACAGAGACAGCTGCAATGATGGCCAGCACATATTTCCCGCTCCAAGCATTTTCCAAAGACAAACACCAGCATGATGAATGCAGAGGGCTGGGAGGATGACCAGCCCTCCACACCCTGCCTTTCAATTACTCTTGTAGGCGTTTGTCTTGGCAAGTGGTTGGAGTCGGAGTCAATCTCCGGCTATCTATGCAACCAAATACTTGCTAGATGCGTTGTCGGATGACCATGGGGGAAAGAGGGGCATCCTGTCCCACCATGTAGCTAGCCTTCTATAGTTCATAGGAAGATGGGACAAAGTACTACATGTACTTTGTCCTTTGGGGGTCAGAACCCTGTAATAAAAAAAGAAAAGTGCCAGTCCATTCAAAAATTGCATTTCATTATTTGGTATTTTACACAAAAAATAAGGTATTGTGTTGTGTTTGTGTTCACTAAAATTCATTCAAGTGTATTTTTTCAGAAAAACTGGAAAATCCAGGTGTGCAAATACCGAGTGACATTAAAAAATTGCAACACCCACCATTTAATTCTCTAGGGCCGCTGCTTAAAAAAAAATGTATATATTATATATATATATATATATATATATATATATATATATATATATATATATACATATAAATATAATGTTTGGGGGTTCTAAGTAATTTTATAGCAAAATAAATGCTGATTTTTACATGTACAGTGCATCTGGAAAGTTTTCACAGCGCTTCAATTTTTCCACATTTTGTTATGTTACAGACTTATTCCAAAATTGATTAAATTCATTATTTTCCTCAAAATTCTACAAACAATACCCCATAATGACAATGTGAAAGAAGTTTGTTTGAGATCTTTGCAAATTTATTAAAAATAAAAAATGAAAAATGTACATAAGTATTTACAGCCTTTGCTCAGTACTTTGTTGAAGCACCTTTGGCACCAATTACATCCTCAAGTCTTTTTGAGTATGATGCTACAAGCTTGGCACACCTATTTGTGGGCAGTTTCTCCCATTCTTCTTTGCAGGACCTCTCAAGCTCCATCAGGCTGGATGGGGAGTGTCAGTGCACAGCCATTTTTTGATCTCTCGATAGATGTCCAATCAGGTTTAAGTCTGGGCTCTGGCTGGGTGACTCAAGGACATTCACAGAGTTGTCCTGTAGCCACTCCTTTGTTATCTAGGCTGTGTGCTTAGGGTCGTTGTCCTGCTGGAAGATGAACCTTTGCCCTAGTCTTAGGTCCAAGGCGCTCTGGAGCAGGTTTTCATCAAGGATGTCTCTGTACATTGCTGCATTCATCTTTCTCTCGATCCTGACTAGTCTCCCAGTTCTGGCCACTGAAAAACATCCCCACTGCATGGTGCTGCCTCCACACTTGTATAAAGTACTCAAAACCCATACTTGAGTAAAAGTACAAGTGCTCGATCAAAAAGTGACTTGAGTAGAAGTGGAAGGGCTCGATCAAAAAGTGACTTGAGTAGAAGTACTAAAGTATTCAACTTTTTTGTACTTAAGTATTGCAAGGAGTTTTTTTTTGCTACTCAAGTACTGAAAGTAAAAGTACAAGTACTGTGTTATGTAGTTATTAAAGAAAGAAGTCAAAAGTTTGAACGTCATATTGTTTTTTATTATTTCAAATGATTAACCCAAAGGACAATCACAATTCCTTCGGCTGTAACTTTTTGTAAAACAAAAACAGATAAAGTATGTCCCTCCCTTCCCCCTTTAAAGCATCCCTCCTTCTCTTCCCTGCATGTTTTTTTTTCCCACAGCTTATTGGTGGGCAAAATCATATATAAACCAATGTGATATACAACAATATATTCCAATAATGAAATAAAGGAAGAGTGTATGAAATCAAAGTCAACAAAAAGTCCATATATATATATATATATAATGCCATAATACCATATATATGTGACAAAACAAGATGAATATATTTTCAAAGGTGCAGGAATCAAATAGGTGCTATTCCAAATAATAGGTGCAGACTCCCACCACCTTATGGATTTCCCCCTTACCTGGCGGATGAAGGTAAGTGCAAAATAATATCCAAATAGACTCTTCCAGTGAAACAAAACTGCAAAACCTGTGCTCTCAACTTCCAGTGAAAAAAGCAAAATCAGCCTCTTACCAGAAAAAAGGTCTATGTACGCTTGTGACTCTCCTTGGTTGGGGGAAGTTCTCTTTCCCCTTAACAGCAGATATGTAGACCATTTTATTTATACATACAGTAGCATTTATTTTCGTATGCGCTGATTTACACATGACATTATACACATTTTTTTGAACTTCATGAAACCTGTCATCTACTGTTCTGGCAGTGGTAATTTTTATAATTGTAACGAGTAACTATGCAGCACTAAAAAAAATATATGAAGTATTGAAATCATTGAAAAAATGTAGTGAAGTAAAAGTGGAAGTAGGAGAAAATAATTCTACTCTAGGAAAGTACAGATACCGCCTTTCTGTACTTAAGTACAGTAGTGAAGTAGTTCTACTTAGTTACTATACATCTCTGGCTGCCACCACCATGGTTCACTGTAGGGATGGTATTGGCCAGGTGATAAGCGGTGCTGAGTTTCCTCCAGACATGACGCTTGCCATTCAGGCCAAAGAGTTCAATCTCTGTTCAATTAGACCATAGATTTTTGCTTCTGATGGTCAGGGAGTCCTTCAGGTGCCGTTTGGCAAACTGAGAAGTGGCTTCCATCTGGACACTCCACCATACAGGCCTGATTGGTGGAGTGCTGCAGAGATGGTTGTTCTTCTGGAAGGTTCTCCAACCTCCACAGAAAAACACTGGAGCTCTGTCAGAGTGACCATCGGTTCTTGGTCACCTCCCTGACTAAGGCCCTTCTCCCTTGATCGCTCAATTGCAGTCCGCTCTAGGAAGAGTCCTGGTGGTTCCAAACTTCTTCCATTTACAGATAATGGAGGCCACTGTGCTCATTGGGATCTTCAATGCTGGAGAAATTTTTCTGTACCTTTCCCTAGATCTGTGCCTGGATACAATCCTGTCTTGAAGGTCTACAGACAATTCCTTGGACTTCATGGCTTGGTTTGTGCTCTGACATGCACTGTTAACTGTGGGACCTTATATAGACAAGTGTGTGCCTTTCCAAATCATGTCCAATTAACTGAATTTACCACAGGTGGACTCCAATCAAGTTGTAGAAACATTTCAAGGATAATCAGTGGAAACAAGATGCACCTGAGCTCAATTGTGAGTGTCATGGCAAAGGCTGGGAATACTTCTGTACATGTGATTTATACATTTTTTATTTTTATAAATTTGCAAAGATTTCAAACAAACTTCTTTCAGGTTGTCATTATGGGATATTGTATGTAGAGTTTTGGGGAAAATAATACAATTTAATCCATTTTTGGAATAAGGTTGCAGTGGCGTAACTACAGGGGTTGTAATTGCAACCGGGCCCCATGCTCTAGGGGGCCTCTGTGGCTCCCCTGTACACCTGGATAGGAGGGGCAGCGGGGGCAGCATGTAGAGAAATCACTGTCCTCCTTTTTTCTCCTGTAGCTGCAGGAGGAAAATGGAGGAGATTGGTTCCTCTGTATGTTGCCCCCGCCACTCCTCCTATCCAGTTCACTTGTGTTCTGCTGTCTCTGGGCCCCTGTGTGCTCCCCTGGTCCCCCCCACTGTGCTCCCTCCCCTCTCCTGGGATGTGTCACAATAGAGAACCAGGAAGGGGGGGGATCGGTAAATATGTAATTTACCAGCTCCTTCCTTTTCTGAATGGACAGAGTCCTAGTCAGTGACATTTGAAAAAAATATAAAATAAAATGATAAAAAATAATACAATTAAAATACCAAAAAATAAAAACTACTTACACCAGTGGGTGAACTTCCTGGATTGCAAAGGTCCCACTTGCAACCGGGCCCTGGCATTCCACCACCGTGGGGAGGCCCCAAGATGGCAGGAAGGGGGCCCACTGCAGAACTTGTGAAAGGGTCCCGCAACGAGAGTAAAAGAGCCCCAGGATCAGTGGGAAGAGCCCCAGGCTTGAAGGTAAGGGCCCTGGCCAGGGGTCCGGGGGGGCCTTCATAGTTTCTTGCACCGGGGCCCTGAAGGTTCTAGTTACGCCTCTGTAAGGGTGTATTACAAAATGTGGGAAAAGTGAAGCTCTGTGAATACTTTCCGGATGCAGCACTGTATGTTAGAAATGTCAAAATTGGGCCGGTAGGAAAGTAGTTAAAAAGCTGAGGGTTTGATATCACATTTGTGCTGAGTTCAGCTTTAGGAACTTTTTCATATCTTTATATATAGGAACTTGTAATTGACAGAAAGTCCCCCTCCTAGTTACACGCTGTGTATCCCATCTGTCTTGTATCCTGACCTCACAGACATGAAAAATGAAACAAAAATGAGCCCTTGCCTGCCGTCAGCATGATGGATTTCTGATTTTATCATTTTAGACTTGGCAAATGTGAGCGGCAAGAAACATCTCAACCGCAAGAAATTCCGAAATGTAGGGGGACGAGCTCCAGAAACACATGATTGCACAGAGAGAACGCTAACAGTGGAGATCCCAAAATGATACTTTACACAAACACAAATTTGATTTGGCAGAGGAGAGTCTCATTACTTCATATGCGGCTTTACAATAGCTGCTAATTTGGAGATAATGGCTTCTAGTCTTCTAGGCCGGACCCACGCAATGCACCGCTGGTTTGGTCAGCGCTATGACATTTGGGGTTAAACTGTTTACAAAAAGTTTAATTGTAGATACAGAAAAGCCGTTCTTAGCAGCAAGAGTTGTAGGAGAACACAGCTGGAATATGACTCCTGGTGGTTGTCACCGAGCCTCTGCTCCACACAATAGGAAATGATATCATGTTTTTGAAGATTCCCTGGTGGCACTGGTAAAGTCCGAAAGTGTTTGCTGAGTTCATTCTTTTGGGACATTGTTGCAGAAAAACAAAAAAAAAAAAAAAAAACTCCTTAAACTGGCCTCTCAGATTAACCAATTCAGCTCCGGAAGGTTTTACCCCCTTAATGACCAGGCCATTTTTTGAAATTCGGCACTGCTTTACTTTAACTGACAATTGCGCAGTCATGCGACACTGTACCCAAATACAACTTTTTTCCCCCACAAATAGAGCTTTCTTTTGATGGTATTTGATGACCTCTGCGCTTTTTTTTTTTTTTTGTGCTATAAACAAAATAAAGCAAGAAATTTGGAAAAAAAAACGCAATATGTTTAACTTTCTGTTATAAAACATTCCCAAGAAAAAAAAAAAAAAAAAATCACTTTTCTTTGGCACTCCCTAGTTATTCTACACTCTGGGTGTCATATATATATATATATATATATATATACACATACACAGTGCCTTGCGAAAATATTCGGCCCCCTTGAACTTTGTGACCTTTTGCCACATTTCAGGCTTCAAACATAAAGATATAAAACTGTAATTTTTTGTGAAGAATCAACAATAAGTGGGACACAATCATGAAGTGGAATAAAATTTATTGGATATTTCAAACTTTTTTAACAAATAAAAAACAGAAAAATTGGGCGGGCAAAATTATTCAGCCCCTTTACTTTCAGTGCAGCAAACTCTCTCCAGAAGTTCAGTGAGGATCTCTGAATGATCCAATGTTGACCTAAATGACTAATGATGATAAATAGAATCCACCTGTGTGTAATCAAGTCTCAATAAAAATGCACCTGCACTGTGATAGCCTCAGAGGTCCGTTTAAAGCGCACAGAGCATCATGAAGAACAAGGAACACACCAGGCAGGTCCGAGATACTGTTGTGGAGAAGTTTAAAGCCGGATTTGGATACAAAAAGATTTCCCAGGCTTTAAACATCCCAAGGAGCACTGTGCAAGCGATAATATTGAAATGGAAGGAGTATCAGACCTACAAATCTACGAAGACCTGGCCGTCCCTCTAAACTTTCACCTCATACAAGGAGAAGACTGATCAGAGATGCAGCCAAGAGGCCCATGATCACTCTGGATGAACTGCAGAGATCTACAGCTGAGGTGGGAGACTCTGTCAAAAGGACAACAATCAGTCGTATACTGCACAAATCTGGCCTTTATGGAAGAGTGGCAAGAAGAAAGCCATTTCTTAAAGATATCCATAAAAAGTGTCGTTTAAAGTTTGCCACAAGCCACCTGGGAGACACACCAAACATGTGGAAGAAGGTGCTCTGGTCAGATGAAACCAAAATCAAACTTTTTGGCAACAATGCAAAACGTTATGTTTGGCGTAAAAGCAACACAGCTCATCACCCTGAACACACCATCCCCACTGTCAAACATGGTGGTGGCAGCATCATGGTTTGGGCCTGCTTTTCTTCAGCAGGGAAAGGGAAGATGGTTAAAATTGATGGGAAGATGGATGGAGCCAAAAACAGGACCATTCTGGAAGAAAACCTGATGGAGTCTGCAAAAGACCTGAGACTGGGACTGAGATTTGTCTTCCAACAAGACAATGATCCAAAACATAAAGCAAAATCTACAATGGAATGGTTCACAAATAAACATATCCAGGTGTTAGAATGGCCAAGTCAAAGTCCAGACCTGAGTCCAATCGAGAATCTGTGGAAAGAACTGAAAACTGCTGTTCACAAACGCTCTCCATCCAACCTCACTGAGCTCGAGCTGTTTTGCAAGGAGGAATGGGCCAAAATGTCAGTCTCTCGATGTGCAAAACTGATAGAGACATACCCCAAGCTACTTACAGCTGATTCAAAAGTTTGAAATATCCAATAAATTTTGTTCCACTTCATGATTGTGTCCCACTTGTTGTTGATTCTTCACGAAAAATTACAGTTTTATATCTTTATGTTTGAAGCCTGAAATGTGGCAAAAGGTCGCAAAGCTCAGGGGGGCCGAATACTCTCGCAAGGCACTATATATATATATATATATATATATATATATATATATATATATATTATTTTTTTTTTTTTACATTTTACTTCCATATTGTGGAAGTACCCTTAATTTTTATGATTCTGAATATTTATTTATATTGCATATATTAATTTTTTTCTCAGATCATTTGGCCATCATGTGTGCTCACAACTTCTGGATACTCTTTTGATATCTGGTATTGCCCCCTCCTTGGGGCGACTACACCCCCATCTCCCCCTCTCAAAAACGTGGTGATCTCGGCTTTTACCTGCCTCAGCCCCGGGTGAGACAGTTGCTCTTGGGGTGGTCTAATTTCCTCCCATAAGTCATTGGGTCATTTCCTACCATTTTGTGAGTAGCATATATTTTTTTCACATCCATATATACTTGGAGCAGTTTGTTATATTCCTTTTGTTTATATGAGTATTTTTGTATTCTAATACTAGCCTATATTTACAGATTTAAATGTTTAAATAGTTCCTGACGAGTGGATCACGAGCCACGAAACGCGTAGGGCTTATGAATAGAAGATATACTATTTGGAGAAAGATGAAACATTTATGATATACAATATTTATGATATGGTTATTTATTACTATGAAATGTATTTATATGAATTCATTTACTCTATGTCTTGTTCTCCATCTGCTTATGTCTATATTTATCATTTTTATCTGTATTTTATATTATTGTGCCAATCATGATATATCTAAAAAAATTATTTATTATCCTGTGATTTCATATTCTCTTGATATTTAGTACAGTGAAGGACCTCACTTAAAATCCCACAACCACTGCGTTTACTATGCTTCAGTTTATGAATGAGCAGGAAGCCTCAGAGAGCTTTCTATTCATTCATCTTTGCAGCTGAGGCTGTAAAGAAAGGGACTAAAAAGTCCATGACCTCAGTTACTTTTGTACGGGGGGGATTGTGATTTCTGTAAGGCTGTAAGGGTGCCCTGTGATTTCTAAAAGCAGCCCTGCAATATTTCTTCATGTTTTATCCACCTATTCAATGTGAGTGCATGTTTTATTTTTTATTTTTTTTTAATAAAATAGTTTTTAGCAGTGAGCACTATGAAATAGATTTTTTCTTTGATCATCTGGTACACACAGCGCTGCATAGATGAGAAGTTTATTTTTGGTAGTTGATTAAGGCCCCTTTCACACTTGGAGTCCGTCGGCGGACTTAGTTTTTCTCAGCGGGGGATTGATGCGCCGATCCCCCACTGAGCAGGCGGATGGCAGCTCTGTCTCCGCGATGTGTGCTGAGACAGAGCTGTTAGGTCACTACTGTTCTCTATGGGGGAATCGGTTGGGAACGGACCACCTGTCCATTCTCATCTGATCCCATCCGATCCGCTGGACGGATGAAAAATAGGGCTTCCATCCGTCTGGATTTGACCGATTGGATGTCAGCAGACATGTCTCCGCTGACATCCGATGCCCCAGAGAGATACATGGGGCATCCGTTCAGATCCGCCAAAAAAATGGACAGGCGGACCGTTCAGATCCGCCTGTCCATTTTTTGTGAAAGGGGCCTAACTCATGCAGCACTGAGTATTATTTGGAAGTGGTGGGAGAGAGCCTCCATTATATTTAGGAGTATCTAAGGAGTTTGCCTGGATATCTGTTTATGCTTGTTCAGTCAAACTATAAGAGCCGGTTCACACTACCATGACCAGAAAGTCGCCCCATGAAGGAGCTACTTTTTAGCACGACTTTAGCGTGACTTTGAAGAGACTTTGAAGAAACTTAAATGATAGGCGACTTTGTCTGTGGGGAATGCCTGGGTAATCTTTTTCTTCTTCCTGGGAATTCTGATCACAGTCACTTGAAAATAGATAAGGATCCGACCAGTGGCGGCCCGTGCATAGGGGGCGCCAGGGCGCCGCCCCCCCTAAAAAAAAGGAAAAAAAGAAAATACAAAAAGAACAATAAAGTTAGGAAAAAAAAGAAATCGGTTCGCCGGCCTGACCGACCTATGTGGTGGCTAAAGGGGGGGGTGGGGTTTACGACCCAGATAGGCACCGATTGGCTGCCTTCTGGGGGCGTAACCTGGGCGCAGGAAAGAGCGCTTGGCCACCCCCACCTTCATGATATCCTGGCTGTGATTGGTCCAGTCTCCAGCCTGGACCAATCATCATCCAGGACATCCGATGATGACCCCGCTGACGTGCGTCGCGTACGTCAGTCACTGGAGTGGACGGTGGAGTCGGGTGGACAGACGGGAGTGACGGTGGCACCGGCACTGCAGAGCGGAGAGGAGACCAGGATCCAGACGACCAGTCACCTGACTGGAGTGGACGGTGGAGTCGGGTGGACGGACGGGAGTGACGGCTGCACCGGCACTGCAGAGCGGAGAGGAGACCAGGATCCAGATGACCAGTCACCTCACCAGGCCGCAGCGGCAGCGGCTCGAGGAGCGGAGGTCATCTGGAAGAGAAGACACAAACCAGTCAGTCGGGACTCGGTCACCACCGGTAAGTGAGTCCTCCTCTCAGTCCTGTCCTGTCAGTCCTCCTCTCCTCCAGTCTTCTCCTCACAAAAATGCTGGGCAGTGTGGGCAGCACTGTGGGCACTGGGCAGCCATTGCCATCCATTCCATGCCAAATTAGATTGCCATCCATGCCTTGTCAATTTGCCATCACCAATGCCATCCATGCCTGCTGTACCTACCTGTTCTGCCATGGGCTGGGTCCATCCATCATGGATGGTTGGATGGACCCAGGCCAGGCCAGAACAGGTAGGTACAGGCATGTGAGGTCACGGTGCAAGAAGACTCTGCAAACTCTGCAATCATTGGGGTACAATGCTGGGGCACTCTGCAATCTCATTGGGGTACAATGCTGTGGGCACTCTGCAATCATTGGGGTACAATGCTGTGGGCACTCTGCAATCATTGGGGTACAATGCTGTGGCCACTCTGCAATCATTGGGGTACAATGCTGTGGCACTCTGCAATCATTGGGGAGAATGCTGTGGCGCTCTGCAGTGATTGGGGACAATGCTGTGGCGCTCTGCAGTGATTCGGGACAATGCTGTGGCGCTCTGCAGTGATTCGGGACAATGCTGTGGCGCTCTGCATTGAAAGGGGCTCGCACGCTGAACTCTGCATTGATGGGGGCACGGAACAGTGTTCATTGCATTGAAGGGGGCACAGCACAGTTGCATTGAAGGGGGCACGCACACTGAACTCTGCATTGTGGGGGCACAGCACAGTGTTCATTGCATAGAAGGGGGCACAGAACAGTGTTTATTGCATTGAAGGGGTCACAGCACAGTGTTTATTGCATTGAAGGGGTCACAGCACAGTGTTCACTGCATTGAAGGGGTCACAGCACAGTGTTTATTGCATTGAAGGGGGCACAGCACAGTTGCATTGAAGGGGGCATGCACGCTGAACTCTGCATTGTGGGGGCACAGCACAGTGTTCATTGCATTGAAGGGGGCACAGCACAGTGTTTATTGCATTGAAGGGGGCACAGCACAGTGTTCATTGCATTGAGGGCACAGCACAGTGTTCATTGCATTGAAGGGGGCACGCACGCTGATCTCTGCATTAATGTGCCATGCCTATACCATATCTGTGCCATGCCTATACCATCTCCTGTACCATCACCTGTGCCATGCCTGTACCATCACCTATGCCATGCCTATACCATCACCTGTGCCATGCCTGTACCATGACTTCAAAGTCACGCAATTTTTTACTGCGTTTTTTGACGCAAAGCAATACCTATTACATTTTTCTTTTTGCGCCCCCCCCAAAAATTTTGAGCACCAGCCGTCACTGGATCCGACTTAGAGGCGACTCCCATTGAAGTCTATGTGCACAAGTCGGATAGAGCAGTGCTGTATTCTGCCCTAGGCCAACAAGGCCCAGGCCTAGGGTGGCACTTTGCAGGGGGGCAGCAAAAAAGCTGCCCCCCTCCACATGAGACTATTGGCCACTGGTTGCTAGAGCCGTCTCTCTCACCCCCTCTCTCATCCCCCTCTCTCATTGCCCCCTCTCTCTCTCTCACCCTTCCTCTCTCTCTCTTACCCCTCCTCTCTCTCTCTCTCTCTCTCTCATCCCCCTTTCTCACCCCCCCTCTCTCTCTCATCCCCCCTCTCTCTCTCTCTCATCCCCCCCTCTCACTCTCTCTCTCACTCTCTCTCTCACTCTCTCTCCCCCCCTCTCTCATCCCCTCTCTCTCTCTTTGATCACCCCCTCTCTCTCTCTTCCACCCTCTCTCTCCCTCACCCCCCCTCTCTCTCCCTCACCCACCCCCCTCTCTCCCTCACCCACCCCCCTCTCCCACCCCCTCCCCTCTCGTGAGATCTCAGGGGTTCTTGCTGGGACTTGTAGTCCTTCAATTTTGGAGGGAGTTACATCGGTTAAAAAAGGAATGGGCAAATTTACATAGGAGGGGGCGCCCAATTTTAGTCTTGCCTAGGGCAGCACAAAACCAAAATACACCACTGGGATAGAGGTCGCCTTGAAGAAGTACAGGACCCTTTTCTGAAGTTGGAGCGACTTCAGTAGTGCATATTAAGATGGCTCTCATTCATTTACATTGCATTTGTAATGACAAGCGTCCCAAGTCGGAGTAGTGTGAAGGGGGTCTTAGGTGAAAGCACATCCTGGGTTAATTGCTGGCACCGGAGTAGATTTGCTTCACTATTACTACAGCATATTTTTAGCACATTTTGTGGGGTTTATCACATATACACCATTTTATTAGTCTTATGTGGTCTTGCTCACTTACCATTTTAGGTGGTACAGACAGTCCCTGTGTTACAAACAAGATAGGTCTGTAGGTTTGTTCTTAAGTGGAATTTGTATGCAAGTCAGAACAGGTACATTTTTTAATGCCAAAAATAAAATTTTTAAGTTTATTGGATAGCATAGGGAAGGGTTAACACCCCTGTAACATTTGTTTTTCTGTCTGTACCCCTGTTCAGAAGATATCACCTTAATTTCTGTGCCTGTGACAATTGGATTTTAAAAATTTGGGGTTGTGGAAACAAGGATTGGTGATAAAGCTTCAGTGGAGACACCTTTTTCCCATGAGAACTCTTCCAGGAGTGAATTTCCCTTCCTAGGGGGAGATTTCTCCTCACTTCCTGTTGTCTCCCTCCGTTTGTAAGTAGGAGTCGTTTGTAAGCCGGATGTTTGTAACCCGGGGACTGCCTGCATATGGCTAGATAGTTATGATTGCACTTATTAGCTTCTAATTTGGGACAGTTCTACTACAGATTTGGCATCTTTTGTATTCTTTTGTTTATTAAAATTTTTTTGAATCTTGAATTTACTTTGAGTGTCAAGCTGACACTATACATTTTCTGGATTTAACTTTAGTGGGGGACAGTGTCCATGGCACCGTTTACGCTCACACTTATCGTAAGGAATGTGCAGGAAACTCTTTACTTTTGGCTTCTAGTTGCCACCCAGCCCATACTGTGCGATTCAATACCAGTGGAGGAGTTTATCAGGGTCAGACGTAACTGCTCCACTAAGGATGCATTAGCAAAGCAGTTTAAAATGATTACTTCAAGACTTAAAGAGAGACAATATGGTGGGCAACGCATTGATGGAGCTGTTCGCCTGGCTTCCGAGAGGGATAGACTCTCCCTTTTGGAGGGGGCTGGTCAAGGCCATAACAAAAGAAAAATGAATGGTATAAAACAATCTCCAGTATCTGATAACAAAAGTCCTGTTTCTTTGTAACTGCCTATTTGTTAGAATTTGGTTTAATTAGGAACAATATAAATGTAGCACTGCCCCCTTGAGGGCTGCTGGTTTTACACACTTTTGGATTCACCTGGGTTACCCGTAGCAGCTGCAAGCAGAAATCTTAGCACTTTATTTTCTTGGCTCAGTCAATAATCAGTCTAGGGGTTGATGTTTTTGTTGTTTTTTTTTTTATATTGGGATGGGAGAAGGGATGTGTGGGATACTCCAACAATTGAACTATTCACAGTTCTGAGGACTTCTAATTTGTGGATGCGGCAAGGCCGCTAATTCATCCTGCCACTAGATGAATCTGAGGTAATGTTCCTTTAGTACTTCTCTTCAGGGCACTCACCTAGTACCCCCTTTTCCTCCAGCTGACACCCGTCCACTGACTACACTACTCCGGAGTGGTCCCCTTGCTGGGCAGACCCTTAGTACTCATCACGATACTGCTTTCCAGACTCTCGCAGTGCCCCAACTCCTCCAGTCAGCTCTCCTAACCTTCTGGGCTCAGCTCCACACCTCTGGCTCACCAGGCTGACCGCCTGTGGCCACACACCAACTACTTCAGAAGAGGAGGCAGCCGCCACCCTCCTTTTGGGACTCTGCTTCCCACCAAACACCTTGTGCCCCTGGCTTATTATACTACACCCCACAATGCACCAAGACAGCCGTCTGAGCCAATCCCTGGGGCTGTATCAAAGACTGTGTCCTCATTGGCCAGGTTTCCTCCACTGTCCAATGTGCCTCCCCATTGGGGACAATGGGGACACTCCCCCAGACCATATGAATCACACACTGAGCAGACCTAGCTCACAGATCCTGCTCCCGGCTAAGTAGAGTGCAATATAGAATTTACCTGCTGCTCCTCTGATAGGCAGACAGAGCCAAAAACTATACTCACTCTCTAGCACCTACCTAGGAGGGTGCTACATAAATAAATATTTACCTATATTTTCTACAGATAAGGATTTGGCTCCCATAGTATCATCAGGCTGCAGAGTTTCAGTCGGCGTGCTAAGACACTGGGTAGCATTTTGGCCCCTAGTTTACATGAGTCCACTGTTTACTTTAAATGCATTTGTATATATATATACAGGGCTTTTTTTTCAGCGGGAATGCGGGGGAACGCAGTTCCGGCACCTCTAGCACTGAATGTATGCCATGGCAAGGGGTGCTGGAGGGTCTACTGATGCTGGAGGGGATCTATTTTTGGATGGCAATCTATTGTTGCTGGTGGAGGATCTTTTGATACTGTGGGTTAATTGTTGCTGGAAGGCATCTACTGTTTGGGGAGGGGGTCTACTGTTGCTGGCTGCTAGAGAGTCTATTGATGCTGGCTTCTGGGAGATCTTTTCCTGCTGCTGGGGGTCTATTGCTGCTGGGGGGGGGGGGGGGTATATTGCTGTTGGCTGTGGGGGATCAATTTTATTGCTTTTCTTGTAATCATAACCAAATTCCCTACATTCCGCTACAAAATTATACTTTGCTCTATATTCTCTAAATGGGGCTGTACTGGAAGCTGGGTAGGGGGTGGATCCAAGTGTCGGTGCTCAGAGGTGGAACCAAGGGTTAGTGCTCGAAGGTGGGTAGGGGGCGGAGACACAAAGTAACTTAGAAAGGGGAGTTCCTGCACCTTTTCTCTGAGAAAAAAAGCCCTGTATATATATATAAGAAAAACACACAATTTTCCTAGTAAAAGGTGGCCTTATTAAATTCTTTTTTTTTTTTTTATGATGAAACTAAAAGTTATAAATATGATTACATACAAGAAATATACTCCAATCTGTGAGAGTACCAGCAAAAAGAATAGCAAACCAATAAAAAACGAACAGTGTTCACAATCAATGAACACTAAAATTTTTATTGGTATTTGATTGTGAAGGTGTAAGCACTTTTAGTGTTTGCTGCTGGATGTGATTTACCTGTGCACTCTGTTGAATTATTGCACATATATTTAAGGTTTTAGCACATAGAGATTATTTATCACATTTTTGCGCTGATAGTTTTTTTGATAATTTGACCAGCAAAAAAGACACCGATTAACCACTTGCCGACCAATCACATTGAGCCTACTGCGGCAAAGTGGTTTGATTCCGTCCAGCGACATAGACCTACGTCGCTGGACTCCTCCCCTTGTGGGCGCTGCGCGCGCGCCGCCGGAGGCTCGCTCCGGCTGTATTCAGTCACAGCGGGAGTCGGGCCAGGGGAGTAGAGGCGGTGATCGAGTGTGGAGATCCGCCCGCTTGTGTAAACAAAGCGGGCGGATCTCCTAAGTGACAAACAGTGACAGATTGCAGGATTCAGCATAGCTAAACCTGCGATCTGTGCCTGTGTCATGCAGTCCCCTCCCCCCACACACGTCAGTAAGCACCAGGCATACATTAACCCCTTGATCACCAATAAAAGTTAACCCCTTCCCTGCCAGTGTCATTTTTACAGTAACAGTGCATATTTATAGCACTGATTACTGTAGTAATGTCATTGGTACCCCCAAAAGTGTCAAAAATGTCAGTCAAGGGTCCGATCTGTCCGCCGCAATGTCGCAGTCCCAAAAAAAAAAAAAAACGCAGATCGCCGCCATTACTAGTTAAAAAAAAAAACAATAAAAATGACATAAATTTCCCGTAGTTAGTAGCTGCGATAACTTTTGCGCAAACCAATCAAAATACGCTTATTGCGGTTTTTTTTTTACCAAACATAGGTAGCAGAAAACAAATTGGTCTAAAATGTTAAAAATTAGATTTTTACATTTTTTTTTGGGGGGGGGGGGGAATTTCATATAAAAAAATGTGAAAAATATTGTTATTTTTCCAAAATTGTCGCTCTTTCTTTGTATATAGCGCAAAAAGTAAAAATCGCACAGGTGATCAAATACCACCAAAAGAAAGCTCTATTTGTGGGAAAAAAAAGAACATAAATTTAATTTGGGTACAGCATCGCACGACCGCGCAATTGTCCGTTAAAATAACGCAGTGCCGAATGGCAAAATATGGCCTGGTCAGGAATGGGGTAAAATCTTCCGGTCTTAAAGCGGTTAAAAATACGCTCATTGAGAATTTTTTTGTCAAAGACATGTAGCTAAATACATTTTGGCCTAAATATATGACAAAAATTGAATATATTGGATATTTTTTAACTGTCAAAGTAGAAAAATATTGTTATTTTTTCAAAATTGTCGCATTTTTTTATTAATATCGCAAAAAATGAAAAGCGCAGAGGTGATCAAATACCACCAAAAGAAAGCTCTGTTTGTGGGGAAAAAAGGACGTAAATTTTGTTTGGGTACGGCATTGCATTACCGCGCAATTGTCAGTTAAATTCGCACAGTGCCGAATCGCAAAAAGTGGCCTGGATGTAAAGCAGAAAAATCCTCCGGTGGTAAAGTGGTTAATGAAATTGCACCAGCTTACTTAAGGGCCATACACACTATAAGATTTTCTGAAGACTTTTTCCTTTAGACTTACTAAAACCATATAATATGAGGTCAAACCTAAACACTTTCAATTTGTATGCAATCTGGCAGGCCCTTGCACTACATAGAAAAGGTAAAGCTGAAGGAAATCTTACCACAAAAGTTGGATAGTGTGTATCCAGCTTTAGAGCTCCTGCACATGACTTGTGTATCATGCTAAGTAATGCCCCATACACACGTGCAGATTATCTGCAGACTTTTGTCTGCAGACTTACCAAAACCATATAATATGAGGTCAAATCTAAACACTTTCAATTTGTATGCAATCTGGCAGGCCCTTGCACTACATAGAAAAGGTAAGTCTGCAGACAAAAGTCTGCAGATAATCTGCACGTGTGTATGGGGCATAACTCTTTAAAAAGACTAAACTTTTTTGATCCCCTTTTTACCACCAGGGGGTGCACACAGCTACCAAAATATCACACAGTAATGGTTTCTTTAACAAATAATTAAAAGTTGAATAGGTAACACAGCAATGTTACTATAATCTTTTTGTATGAGCCCCTTCACATGATTGTCAGCGTCATCAGTTCCTTCTTGATAAACGGTAAAAAAGAAAAAAAAAACATCACACACAAATGAAAACCCTATGAGAGGCTGAGAGCAGCTGTGGCTGGACAATGCACCTAGCAAACTTAGGTTTAGGGCAGCATCCACCCAAGGACGAATGCCGGCACACAGACTTCTTGCAGGGTTGGATTGGACACTTGTGCCTTCCGCCTGAGGCTAAACACTGGAGTCTCATGCACCAGGACTGGACACCCAGTGCACATAGCGTCTTACATGCCTGCTTTTTTTTTTTTTTTATGTTTCTAGCCTAAAAACAGACCTAAGCAGAATGGATAAAAATAAATGATACCCCCTATGTCTGCAAAACCGTACATGAAAGCAAACCTTTTCTGCTTTTTTTTTTCTGCAGACATACATGGATTCAGATGTAAGCAAGTTGTAATGTTTGGGGGTTATTTAGTTCAGTGTAGTGCTCATCTGTGAATAGAGTCCACGCCAAGTTGTGCTGTTTAATGGCTTGTTGGCCCACTTATATTAAAGAGAAAGAAAATGGCCAGCAAAACAAACAGTTGCCCCTACCGGGGTATCCACCATCAATGCAAAACAAAGTAAGTCAGGTTCTGCCTCTTAGCTCTCTGTAGCAGCAACGCTGCTCGGGCTTTATGCCTCAGTCCTCTTGACCATATAACAGTGTCCCTGCATTCACGTACAAACAGATAGCACTCTTTTTCCAGCTTCCTGCTGCTCCGCTGAAACTAGCACCATGTAGACATGCATACTTGTAGCTGCTCCCTTAAGGCCCGTGCACACGTACCGATCGTCGGCATACAAACGTCGGCGGACGAAAGATCTGCCGATTGTACGCTTGTTAGTATGGTGCCTCCGACAGCTGTCAGCGCACATTCTGCCGACAAGAGTCTTTCTTGCAAGCATTAAAATTTTTGTATGCCGACACCAGAACGGACGATTGTTCGCCAGTCAGTACAGAATTCGGCCGACAGACCGCAGATTTGCAAGACTGGGCATGCTCAGAAAAGAAAAAACACAGGGAAAGTTAACCATTGCATGACATCACTTCTGCAGTCGGCTGTAGTCTGCGGACAAAATTCTTGGGCAGTCTTTGCACTTTTCAACAGACACCGACATCCCGGGGAGAAAAGACGAACATTTGTATGCCGACGATCGGTACGTGTGTACGGGGCTTTACTCTCACATGGACTCCTTGGGAGGGTGGAGCCCAGAACCCTGGTCCTGACTCTACAAGAAGACCCGCACACCAGCACAATCAATCTCCTGGCTACTCCAAAAACCTGGTCCCAGGACTGGAGATTCATCCCACCCGATCGCTACGAAATCTCCAGGCTCCAGGTCCCAAACCGGATTTTATAAACCACGGAGGAAACTGAAAAAAAACAGTTTCCACCAAATTAAACCAGCATCCTGGAGCCCCTCAACCTGCCTAATTGAGAACAACATACGCCATGACAGGGAACCGTACTGTCACATATTGAAAATGGAAATACATCCGTTTACATCAGGGGTGTCAAACTCCATTTCATTGCGGGCCGCATCACCATTATGGTCGCCCTCAAAGGGCCAGTTCTATCTGTAGCCCACCACTATCAGAAGTCAAGAGCCCCCACCCTCCCTTACATCACAGTGCTTCCTCTTTTGGGAAGAAGCTGGAGGCAGAGCTGCAGGGTCTGGAAGAGGGCTGAAGTCAGCTGCCAGAGTCTGCTGAATGCTGAGACCAGTAGAGGCAGAGAGAAGGTGGTGCTGTGGCTGCAGAGAGAAGTGCAGGATCTGTAGGAGGAGTTGTGTCCTCCTCCCTGCTGCCAACTGCTGAGTTGGGGGGGTCCTCTCTGCAGCTGCAGGGGGAAGCACAGGATCTGGCAGAGGAGTTCTGTCCTCTCTGCTGCCATCTGCTGAGACAAGGAGGGGGCAGAGATGAGGGAGATGCAGCAGCTGCAGGAGAGGTGCAAGGGCCACATGAAATGGCCTGGAGGGCCTGATTCGGCCCGCAGGCCTTGTGTTTGGCACCTGTGATGTAGGAGATGGGCAGCGCTCGCTTCCAGAACACTTCTCTACTGTTGGATAGCGTGATGGCGTCCTCAAAACCTGATGTGGCTTACGCGTTTTGAGGGAGGACCCTCTTCCTCAGAGCCAAAAACGCCACTGACCCACCATGCACTCCTAGGAAGTTTGCTGCCCTTGTTTGATTTCAATAAACTTTTAAGTGGTAATGCACAAGGTCGGTGCACCCTTCTCTTGTTGTTTTGGCCAGAAGAGCTGACTAGGAGGAGTTGAGGCACTGGAGAACCTGATAAGCAGTATCGTGAGTACAGGGAATCGTGTCTAAGGGCCTGACCAGGAAGGGGGCCACTCCGGAGTAGAGTAGTCAGAGGACGGGTGTCAGCTGGTGGAGTGATAGGGGGTGCTAGGCGAGTATCCTGAAGATAAGTGCTAAGCAAGTGTTTATTCAGGAACTTTACCTCAGATTCATCTAGTGGCAAGGTGAAACAGTGGCCTAGCCACATTCTCAGATAGAAGTCCTAAGCATTGTGAATAGTTCAAGTTCTGTCGTATCCCACTCTATCCCTTCTCCCATGCCCATATAAAATAAAAACAACAAAAACAACAACCCCTAGACTGTTCATTGACTGAGCCGGAGAGTAAAGTGTTACATTTCTGCATGCAGTTGCTACCGGTAACCCAGAGGGACCCGAAAAGGTGAGAAATCCAGACAGACAGAGAGACAGACAGACAGACAGAGAGAGAGAGAGAGACAGACAGAGAGACAGATAGACAGAGAGAGAGACAGACAGACAGATAGACAGACAGACAGACAGACAGATAGATAGATAGATAGATAGATAGACAGATAGAAGACAGACAGATAGACAGACAGATAGATAGACAGACAGATAAACAGATAGAAAGATAGACAGACAGATAAACAGATAGAAAGATTGATAGATAGATAGATAGATAGATAGATAGATAGATAGATAGATAGATAGATAGATAGATAGATAGATAGATAGACAGACAGACAGACAGACAGACAGACAGACAGACAGACAGACAGACAGGCAGGCAGGCAGACATATAGATAGACAGGTAGATAGACAGATAGATAGACAGACAGACAGACAGACAGACAGACAGATAGATAGATAGATAGATAGATAGATAGATAGATAGATAGATAGATAGATAGATAGATAGATAGATAGATAGATAGATAGACAGACAGACAGATAGATAAGGACATCACACGGGACTATCGGACCTGCTCTCAGTGTCGGTGTCGGGACTCGGAATCAGTTGCTAATGATGTGTATTTTACAGTCCAATGAACAGACTTGTCAGCAGCAAAATCCTTTGCCAAAATTGTAGTAAAAATACACTTGTCTCTTGTGAAGAATGACTGAACACTAATGTAAGCAGTCAGTGTTATTATTGCGCAGTGCGTTTCATGGAATAACACTTGTCTTTCTCCTTTCTGTTTAATGGAGGAATTCTGGAAGCTGATTGTTCCTCTAATGTGGCCGGAGAAGAAATCAAAATCTTGTTTTTAATTATGCAGAAGGCTCTAATGGACTCCATGGTACAGTTATATAATTGTAAGGAAGGATTAAGTTCTTTTCTATCTTTATTTCTAAATTTAGAGCGATGTCTCTCTAAGCAAGGGAATTATGACTTTCCTAGTCAGGGAGGTAAAAGTTCAATCACGCAGCATTAGTCATCTTTGCTTGATTCAAGCTGAGTCCGCAGGGCCTCTCTATGGAGACTCAGTACTGACAACTTCTAATATAGAGGCCGCGTAGAAGGAATAATGAGTAGAGATGAGCAGAATGATTTAAGCAAAACTGATTTTGCTGAATGTAGTAATTTCACTCATTGGGCTGCTTAGGTAAAATTTGCTTTAAAAAATAAAAACTAGTTTTGTATTATTTGTAGGGTATGTGTTTTGGGATGTATGTAGGATGATTTAGTTTATTTCATTAAGCCCTTTTACTTAGGGTGACCAGACGTCCCCGATTTCCGAGGACAGTCCCCGGACTGAGGACACTGTCCCCGGTCCAAGTTTGTCCCCAGTTTTGTCCACGGATTCAGGGGTGGATTAATGTAGACAGGGCATCCCATGCTGGCTGAGACCTAACAGCCTCCTGTATATTATGTAGTCCTGTGCCCAGCGCTCTGTGTATTATGTAGTCCTGTGCCCAGCGCTCTGTGTATTATGTAGTCCTGTGCTCAGCACTCTGTGTATTATGTAGTCCTGTACCCAGCTCTCTGTGTATTATGCAGTCCTGTACCCAGCGCTCTGTGTATTATTCAGTCCTGTGCCCAGCCCTCTGTGTATTATGCAGTCCTGTACCCAGCACTCTGTGTATTATGCAGTCCTGTACCCAGTGCTCTGTGTATTATGTAGTCCTGTACCCAGCACTCTGTGTATTATGCAGTCCTGTACCCAGTGCTCTGTGTATTATGCAGTCCTGTACCCAGTGCTCTGTGTATTATGTAGTCCTGAACCCAGTGCTCTGTGTATTATGCAGTCCTGTGTCCAGTGCTCTGTGTATTATGCAGTCCTGTACCCAGCACTCTGTGCATTATTCAGTCCTGTACCCAGTGCTCTGAGTATTATGCAGTCCTGTGCCCAGCGCTCTGTGTATTATGTAGTCCTGTGCCCAGCGCTCTGTGTATTATGTAGTCCTGTGCTCAGCACTCTGTGTATTATGTAGTCCTGTACCCAGCTCTCTGTGTATTATGCAGTCCTGTACCCAGCGCTCTGTGTATTATTCAGTCCTGTGCCCAGCCCTCTGTGTATTATGCAGTCCTGTACCCAGCACTCTGTGTATTATGCAGTCCTGTACTTAGTGCTCTGTGTATTATGTAGTCCTGTACCCAGCACTCTGTGTATTATGCAGTCCTGTACCCAGTGCTCTGTGTATTATGCAGTCCTGTACCCAGTGCTCTGTGTATTATGTAGTCCTGAACCCAGTGCTCTGTGTATTATGCAGTCCTGTGTCCAGTGCTCTGTGTATTATGCAGTCCTGTACCCAGCACTCTGTGCATTATTCAGTCCTGTACCCAGTGCTCTGAGTATTATGCAGTCCTGTGCCCAGCGCTCTGTGTATTATGCAGTCCTGTGCCCAGCGCTCTGTGTATTATGCAGTCCTGTGCCATTTGCCAAAAAAAAAAAATGTCCCCGGATTTTATTTAAAAAATCTGGTCACCTTACTTTTACTGTCACTTAAAGCGGAGTTCCACCCAAAAGTGGAACTTCCGCTTTAGGTATTCTAACCCCCTGACATGCCACATTTGGCATGTCATTTTTTTGGGGGGGGAGCGGGTACCTAGTTTTGACAGGTACCCGCTCCCACTTCCGCTCGGAGCGCCGCTGCGCCCTGAGCGGAAGTTTTCCTCTCCCCCTCCCTCCCTGCAATCTTCTGGGACACGTCAGAGGTCCCAGAAGATTGCTGGCCAATCAAGATGCGCAGCGCGACTCGCGCATGTGCAGTGGGTACCCGGCTGTGAAGCCGCAAACTGTCACAGCCGGGTGCCCACAGCAGTGATGCCGGCGCCGAGGGAGAGGATCGAGGCTTCGGGCGGCCGCATCGCTGGACCGTTGGACAGGTGAGTGAAATGGCTGGAACTCCGCTTTAAAACAACACTTCTGTGTCCTGGTGTTACTTTCCCCAGCCAGTATGGCCGGGTAAGAAGATAATGGAGCGCTATCTGCGTTTCATTATCTTCACTGGAGGGCAGGTGAGACCCCATGATGTCTCATAAACCACTTCAGCTCTGGAAGATTTTACCTATATGACCAGGCCATATTTTGCCATTTAGCACTGTGCTACTTTAACTGGTGATTGCATGGTCATGCAACACAGTACCCAAACAAAATTTATAAAGAAAAAAAGGCCAAAAACTTTGAAAAAAAAAAAAAAAACTGTATTTTTTAATCTCTGCTATAATACATATCCAATAAATAAAATTTAAAAAATCTAATTTCTTTATACATTTTTACCAAAATGTATCCTGCTTTGGTAAAAAAAAATCCCAATAAGTGTATATTGATTGGTTTGCAAAAAGGTTATAGCGTCTACAAACTATGGTATATATGCTGGAATCTTTTTTTTTTTTATACTAGTAATCACGGTGATCAGTGACTTATAATGGGACTGTGATAGTGTGGTAGGCAATCTGACTGACACTGAAGGGAACTGACTAACTGCCACCAATGACACTAATACAGTGATCAGTGATAATAATATGCACTTTCACTGTACTAATGACACTGGCTGGGAAGGGGTTAACATCTAGGGCAATCAAAGGGTTAAATGTGTGCCTTACAAATGTGTGCTGTTTTTTTACTAAGCAATCTGCCTTACAGGGAGAAAAAAAAACAGCACATTGCTGCTGTCAGTAGAGAGCCCTGTGTTGTTTACCTACACAGGGCTCTCTTCTGTGATTCGCTCAGCCATTGGCTGGTTCCGGCCCTAAATCATTGCCCAGGACTCATTGATCAGCTTGTGCTGTGGCGAATGGAAGCACGGCTAGGGCAGCTGGCACGTGCTTGCACGCCCCCTACCTGAAAATACAAAATCACATACATGTACATGATCCAGGACAACAGGGCTGCCCTGCTGCAGAATAACTGCTGTGGACGGCCCTGAAGAGGCTAAAGAAGAAAGAAAGAAAAAAGGAGAAGATAGAAAGAAAAAAGACAAGAAAGAAAGAAAAGAAAGAAAGAAAGAAAGAAAGAAAGAAAGAAAGAAAGAAAGAAAGAAAGAAAGAAAGAAAGAAAGAAAGAAAGAAAGAAAGAAAGAAAGAAAGAAAGAAAGAAAAATAGAAGACAGAAAGACAAGAAAGAAAGAAAAAAAAGAGAAGAAAGAAAGAAAAAAATAGAAGATAGAAAGACAAGAAAGAAAGAAAAAAAAGAGAAGAAAGAAATAAAAAAAAGAGAAGAAAGAAAGCAAAGAAAGAAAGAAAGAAAGAAAGAAGGAGAAGATAGAAAGACGAGAAAGAAAGAAAGAAAGAAAGAAAGGGAAAAAAGAGGAGATAGAAAGAAGGTCAAGAAAGAAAGGAAATAAAAAAGAGGAGAAAAAAAGAAAAAAAAAGAAAGAAAGAAATGAAAAAAAAAGAGAAAGAAATGAAAAAAAAAAAAAGAAAGAAAGAATATATGGACACATCTGAACCAATCCTCTATGTATGCCCACCATAAGAATAAGGATTACACCCATGTTTCCTGTATAAAACCTTAATAATGATGCACTAAAACAACATTCTGTAAGTGAGGAAGATACATTTTATTTGGAGTTGGAAAGAAAGAAAGAAAGAAAGAAAGAAAGAAAGAAAGAAAGAAAGAAAGAAAGAAAGAAAGAAAGAAAGAAAGAAAAAAAATAGAAGACAGAAAGACAAGAAAGAAAGAAAAAAAAGAGAAGAAAGAAAGAAAAAAATAGAAGATAGAAAGACAAGAAAGAAAGAAAAAAAAGAGAAGAAAGAAATGAAAAGAAAGAAAGAAAGAAAGAAAGAAAGAAAGAAAGAAAGAAAGAAAGAAAGAAAGAAAGAAAGAAAGAAAGAAAGAAAGAAAGGGAAAAAAGAGGAGATAGAAAGAAGGACAAGAAAGAAAGGAAATAAAAAAGAGGAGAAAAAAAAAGAAAAAAAAGAAAGAAAGAAATGAAAAAAAAAAGAAAGAAATGAAAAAAAAAAAGAAAGAAAGAAAGAATATATGGACACATCTGAACCAATCCTCTATGTATGCCCACCATAAGAATAAGGATTACACCCATGTTTCCTGTATAAAACCTTAATAATGATGCACTAAAACAACATTCTGTAAGTGAGGAAGATACATTTTATTTGGAGTTGGAAAGAAAGAAAGAAAGAAAGAAAGAAAGAAAGAAAGAAAGAAAGAAAGAAAGAAAGAAAGAAAGAAAGAAAGAAAGAAAAAAAAAGAAAGAAAGAAGAGAATAAAGAAAGAATATATGGACACCATCTGATATATAAAATATGGTCACCACATCCACAATCTGAAAAGGGAGGAAATGAGGCGCTGAAAAGAAATAAAGCAGCAGACTGTCAGATGTGTACACTACACGCTGATGAAATAATGCAGCTGGTCAGGTGGAGGATGTGTGTGTTGATAATCTCTTCTCTGTAAGTAGGCGGATGGTGACAGAAGAGGGAAAAGTTCCACAACTAAACAATATTTCTATCTACAAGTCAAATCTCTAGCTTTTAGCTTGCCCCATACAGGAAATCTTGAATTATGAAAGTTACCAGAATTCCTAATATGCATATATTAGCTGAAGTATTAAAAATATTCAAAAACAAATCTGATAGCTCTTATACATGTAACCACTAACCTAATATTGAGTAGGTCCCCATTTTACCACTAAAAATACCCTGACCAATCGGAGTATGGACTCCGCTAGACAAAGCATCACACTGCCTTCTTCCCATAGTGGATCCTGGTGTCACCCCTTCCCCAGGTAAGTGACGCACACGCACCTACCATCCACATGACGTAAAAGAAAACATCAGGGTTCGTACGGTCATGAAAATCCTGGAAAAGTCATGGGATTTTGACATGACACTTTCCAGGACTGGAATAGTTATGGAAAATGAATAAACCCCACTAAGTTTTGGAAAAGTCATGGAATTTTGTGCAACTATTTTATTTAGAAAATTTATTGTATTGTACTGTATTCTGTGGGAGTGGGGGACAGTAAGTGGACTATTTTCTCTGTTTCGGGTTTAGGTGGATTAATCAGCCGCAGCGCACTGCACAGCTGAAGCCTGGTCACTGGCCTCTTCAATATGAATAGACCGTGACAGGCTGGGAACTCTGCGGCGGATTGATCTGCTGAAACCTGAAACTGAGAAGTGCGCTTACTCTTACTGTCCTGCTGCCAGGGGCGTACCAGGAGGGGGGGGGGGGCTCGGGGGGGAGGCGCACGCACTGGGGGGTGTCAGCCGGGCCACTCGGATCGCCGCACTTGGGGGTGTCAGGCCGGTGTCCGCTGGGCCGCCCGCATCGCCGCACTGGGGGGGGGGGGGGTGTCAGGCCGGTGTCCGCATCTCCGTGTGAAGAACTTCTTAGAAGGCAGCTGCAGCGGCAGGAAGAAGGTCAGTGCCTGAGGAGTCTGACCATCTCCTGTATCATGTCTGCAGTCTCTGACCATCTCCTGTATCATGTCTGCAGTCTCTGACCATCTCTTGTATCATGTCCGCAGTCTCTGACCATCTCTTGTATCATGTCTGCAGTCTCTGACCATCTCCTCTATCATGCCTGCAGTCTCTGACCATCCCTTGTATCATGTCCGCAGTCTCTGACCATCTCTTGTATCATGTCCGCAGTCTCTGACCATCTCTTGTATCATGTCCGCAGTCTCTGACTATCTCTTGTATCATGTCCGCAGTCTCTGACCATCTCTTGTATCATGTCCGCAGTCTCTGACCATCTCTTGTATCATGTCCGCAGTCTCTGACCATCTCTTGTATCATGTCCTCAGTCTCTGACCATCTCTTCTACCATGTCCGCAACCTCTGACCATCTCCTGTACCATGTCTGCAGCCTTTGACCACCTCCTGTATCATGTCCACAGCCCAACACTTTTTTCCCAGGACTTGACCCCTGAGTATAAACAAGAGTAAGCGCCGCATTTGTGCATCTGTGCCATCAATACCAGTGTGAAGGAATGTGATGAACACT
Organism: Pelophylax lessonae; assembly: GCF_965119305.1. Classification (NCBI taxonomy): domain Eukaryota; kingdom Metazoa; phylum Chordata; class Amphibia; order Anura; family Ranidae; genus Pelophylax; species Pelophylax lessonae. Next base: position 643,296,129 of record NC_138770.1, on the reverse strand, counting down.
TGTGAATTAAGCAAAATGTCTATTTTTCTATGTGTATTTTTCTCTACATGTACATATAGTTTTTCCTGTCTTCCTTACTCAAAATGGCCGTTACTAGATACCTCCCCCCCGCCCACCGAGATGGAATGTGAGAAGAAAGATGGAGCCTTGGCACAGTGCCTTCAAGAGAAGATAACATTCATGAACTCGAAGGGGACCACCTTATAATGGACATGACTAATCAGAAAGCTGCAAATAATCAGTATTATGCTAATATTATGCTTATGACGTACTAACATATGACACCGCCTACTGACTATATAATAGACTGTCCATTAGAAATAAACAGGAAGTATCATTTACCTGAACAATGTGTGTCAGTCTATGATATCCTCGTGCATGCACTCTAATTACCTATTTAATCAGATCCAGCAGCAAGAAATCTATTTTGAACCTGATTGAGGTTCGCTAACCATTACACCAGTCCACCTGCACCTCCATCATGACTGTGGCTTGGGCCTAAAGAGTAAGCGCCGCATTTTGTGCATCTGACTGTGCCATCCATACCAGTCTGGGTGCACCTCCATCATGACTGCCTGAACTGAAGCTTTTTCCCCAAGCAGGAGCGGCCATTAATCTTCTTTCTCCAGTTACAGTATATTGGTCAAATTACAAGTTAACTTTATGGGGGTAACACAGTTTCAGCTAAAGTTAGTGTGTTCACAGGGTAGCAATGTCAGGGAAATGCAGCTTTAAAATGTATGGCTTCATGATGAAAAGTATGGGAGGTGGCTGGAGAAAGATCAGGACCCGGGACGTGCTAAATGTACAGTGTGTGTCGTAAAAAGTTTGACATTTCGAACATGGGAGAGGCAGCGCTGTCTAGCCACGCTAAAGGTGCAAAGTCTGCAGCTGCGTGCTCGACAGCTTCCAATCCGATCGCTGGCTTTTTCACCCGTGCGCCTGACAATGGCTCCCAGCTGCGGCAGCGGTGCTTCCATCTCATCCCCTGTAAAACAAGGGACCATTTTGAGTCACGCTGTATCTAAAAACGAAACCCTAACTGCAGAGGTACTGTACACTACAAAGATTGTCATTTATTTCAGTAAAAATATGCTGGGTGTGACATGGATTTTCTTCTTATTTAACATGTATACATAGACATTTCATGAAATATTAGGTCATGAATATTTACGTAAAGTCATGGAAAAGTCATGGAATTTTATAGGTAAAAATGTGAATGAACCCTGAAACATGATTCATCAGACCAGGCCACCTTCCTCCATTGAAAGAAAGAAAGGTCCATAAAGACATGGATAAGTGAGTTTGGGTCGGGGAAACTTGACTGGCCTGCACAGAGTCCTGACCGACCTCAACTCAATAGAACATCTTTGGCATGAATTAGAGCGGAAACTGTGAGCCAGGCCTTCTCTCCAACATCAGTGCCTGACCTCACAAATACGCTTCTGGAAGAATGGTCAAACATTCCCATAGACACACTCCTAAACCTTGTGGACAGCCTTCCCAGATGAGTGGAAGCTGTTATAGCGGCAAAGGGTGAGCCAACTCAATATTGAACGCTACGGACTAAGACTGGTATCTCATTAAAGTTCATCTGCGTGTAAAGGCAGGTGTCCCAATATTTTTGGTAATATAGTGTATATACAGTATCTCACAAAAGTGAGTACACCCCTCACATTTTTGTAAATATTTTATTATATCATTTTATGTGTCAACACTGAAGAAATTCAACACTGAACACTTTGCTACAATGTAAAGTAGTGAGTGTACAGCTTGTATAACAGTGTAAATTTGCTGTCCCCTCAAAATAACTCAACACACAGCCATTAATGTCTAAACCGCTGGCAACAAAAGTGAGTACACCCCTAAGTGAAAATGTCCAAATTGGGCCCAGATAGCCATTTTCCCTCCCCGATGTCATGTGACTCGTTAGTGTTACAAGGTCTCAGGTGTGAATGGGGAGCAGGTGTGTTGCTCTCACTCTCTCATACTGGTCACTGGAAGTTCAACATGGCACCTCATGGAAAAGAACTCTCTGAGGAGCTGAAAAAAAGAATTGTTGCTCTATATAAAGATGGCCATGGCTATAAGAAGATTGCCAAGACCCTGAAACTGAGCTGCAGCACGGTAACCAAGACCATACAGCGGTTTAACAGGACAGGTTCCACTCAGAACAGGTCTCGCGATGGTTGACCAAAGAAGTTGATTGCACGTTCTCAGCATCATATCCAGAGGTTGTTTTTGGGAAATAGATGTATGAGTGCTGCCAGCATTGCTGCAGAGGTTGAAGGGGTGGGGGGTCAGCCTGTCAGTGCTCAGACCATACGCAGCACACTGCATCAAATTGGTCTTCATGGCTGTCATCCCAGAAGGAAGCCTCTTCTAAAGATGATAAACAAGAAAGCCCGCAAACAGTTTGCTGAAGACAAGCAGACTAAGGACATGGATTACTGGAACCATGTCCTGTGGTCTGATGAGACCAAGATAAATTTATTTGGTTCAGATGGTGTCAAGCGTATGTGGGGGCAACCAAGTAAGGAGTACAAAGACAAGTGTGTCTTGCCTACAGTAAAGTATGGTGGTGGGAGTGTCATGGTCTGGGGCTGCATGAGTGCTGCCGGCACTTTTTGAGCTACAGTTTATTGAGGGAATCATGAATGCCAACATGTACTGTGACATACTGAAGCAGAGCATGATCCCCTCCCTTCGGAGACTGAGCTGTAGGGCAATATTCCAACATGATAATGACCCCAAACACACCTCCAAGATGACCACTGCCTTGCTAAAGAAGCTGAGGGTAAAGGTGATGGACTGGCCAAGCATGTCTCCATACCTAAACCCTATTGAGCATCTGTGGGACATCCTCAAACGGAAGGTGGAGGAGTGCAAGATCTCTATCCACCAGCTTTGTGATGTTGTCATGGAGGAGTGGAAGAGGACTCCAGTGGCAACCTGTGAAGTTCTGGTGAACTCCATGCCCAAGAGGGTTAAGGCAGTGCTGGAAAATAATGGTGGCCACACAAAATATTGACACTTTGGGCCCAAGTTTACACTGTTATACAAGCTGTACACTCACTACTTTACATTGTAGCAAAGTGTCATTTCTTCAGTGTTGTCACATGAAAAGATATAAAAAAATATTTCCAAAAAATGTGAGGGTTGTACTCACTTTTGTGAGATACTGAATATATACAGTAATACCTTGGTTTGCGAGCATAATTCGTTCCAGCAGCATGCTTGTAATCCAAAGCACTCTTATATCAAAGCAAATTTCCCATAAGAAATAATGGAAACTCAGATAATTGGTTCCACAATCATTTATTGGTATAAATAAAGATATGCTGCTATTATATATATAGTACAGTACTGTACAGTATAAGCATGCCATCCCCTCTGTTAAATAACATTATGTGTCCCTGTGTCGGTACTGTAGATAAAGATGCTGATTTCTACTGTATCAGAGCATCTACCGGCGCTCATGTGACTCCTCGGCTCTCTGCTTCTCTCCTCCCCTCCTCCCCGGATGATATCAGTGGTAGTGATCTGCCCCGCCCGCCGGAAAGAGCAGAGAGACGAGGAGTCACGTGAGCGCCAGGAGACGACCAGAAACAGTAGAAATCAGCATCTTTTATATACGGTACAGGCACAGGGACACATAATGTTATGTAACAGAGGGGATGGCATGCTTATACTGTACTACCTGCTCGCAAATCAAGACAGATTTTTTAAAAAAATGTTGCTCGTCTTTCAAAATGCTCATAAACCAGGTTACTCCCAAACCAAGGTATTACAGTATATATAAACAGAACGGGTTCTGCCTCTGCCCATGTTCAGACATCCTAATGAGGTTTGGGGACCCTATAAGGCTGGGTTCACACTTAAATCGGATGCAGCTCACAGCAGGGGTCCGGTGCGTCACTGTTCTCTGATTCAGGGACGAATCAGACCCCAGTTTATGCCTAAATTCAGGCCTGAAATGGAGCCAAAGTTGCAAAGGACCCCTGTGTAACCCGCTCTGCAGCCACCATGGAGATGTATGAACCAACTCCATTGAGAGCCAGTCACACTCTCCTGTCATGCAGGGGAATGCGGGGAAACCTGTATCCAATTCGCACTAATGTAAACCCAGAATCACGGAGTACAAATTGTTTTGGCACTAAAAATTAAAGCAGACCTTCACCCATGAAAACCAATTCCTCTCACCCCCCTTGCACATAGTAGATGCAAGAACTTTAACTGCCAGTTGGATGTTTTATTATCTGTAATATGCAATGTCATGGCGAGTAGTAATAATATTTCTCTGTTGGGCAGAGTATTTTGTGGTTGGATGACTCAAACCTCATTGTCAGCTGTCAAAAACTGATGACTGAATCCACAAAAACATTCACATGTCGACACATACCTTGCATGCAAAAATGACATTCTAGTAGTATAATGTACTCTGCCCACTCCGCTTTCTAAAATAGGTAAATGTGAAAGAATATGACCTTTGTTTTGTTCTGGTGTAAAGAACCTGCCTTTATCCAGTCTATATTGCTATGATGCTAAAAGAGATACAACAGCCCATTGCTGTCATAATGTTTTTAACAGGCTTTCCCAGTTGAGATACCTGTAGGCAGGTGCAGTCTACTTTCCCCACTGCAAGTGGTGCTCTTCAGCAGCAGCATTGTATTTGGAGACAAAGTCTAGGGGAACATGTTTCCTCTATGGTTTCCTGGGTCACTGGGGAAGCTATGCAATTGCATGCTGCTGCCCCATGGGACTCTAGCAGCCATCTTGGGTCAGGCAGAGCCTATTTATGGCCCTGACTCCCAGGCTTGGTGCGCGTTATGCAAGTGAGTAGAGTAGGGACAGGTACCCTGCCTGTTAGAGAGAGAACTAGTGGTAGGAAAAGGTTCCTGATGAGGAGGGAAAGCATTGGGCTCGCAACTTCTCTGGACATTTTCCCGCTTGGGCACATGATGGCCAGGCCGCACTTTGTCCTCCTAACAGGCGGTGTCATTTCGGCTGAAACCTGTTCTCTGCACGTTGTTGGACTTGTGACTGTTTCTGGTTGGGCTGCCTTCTCACTGTGTTTATTGTGAACTGTCATTGCATTATTTTGATACAAGTTCTTATATTGCACTTGGATTGTGTGTGTTATTGCCGCCGCACCGCTCTGCTCCCCACCTACCTGTCATTTTTGCCAAGGCCAAAATGAGAAAAATTAGCTAAACCAAAGGCAGTGCAGAATTACAAGGCAGGAACATAGTTAGATGGGCCAGAGGTCAGGGCAGGCAGCAGGATATAATGGTCAAGGAAAAAGCAAAGGTTAGGACAGGCAGCAAGAAAAAGCCTGAGGGAAGTTCAAGTGGATACCAAAAAGTAATCAACAAGCATGCAGTATCTACTCAGGTAGGACAAAACATTATTGATCGGGAACTGATTCATCTGAACTCCATTTAATCATGCCTGATTAAGCCAGGTGTGCAGTTCAAGTGGGGTTGATTTACTAAAACTGCAGGATGCAAAATATGGTGCAGCTGTGGATGGTAGCCAATCAGCTTCTAACGTCAGCTTGTTCAATTAGGCTTTGACAAATAACCTGGCAACTGATTGGCTACCATGCACAGCTGCACAAGATTTTGCACTCTCCAGTTTTAGTAAATAAACCCCTGTGACCATGTAGTAGTACTGAGAATAATCAGGCAAATAGCAGACACTGCAGACTGATCTTTAAATTCCCCAAGGAATACATTGATGGAAATGGGAATGTATAGAACAGTGACAAAACCAGCATGACCTGTCATAGCTGTATGTGGTGCTGCGTGGGCCCACCAGGGTCCTGAATGTAAGTAAGGATTTGGTAGAGTAGTGGTCTCCAAACTGTGGCCGATGGCCAGATGTGGCACTTTGCTTACCTTTGTCCGGCCTTTGAGGCACTATTCTATCTACTGACACCACGATGAGGCACTATTGCTTTCACTGACACCAACAGTGGGGCACTATTTCAACCACTGATACCAATGATGGGGCACCTTTGCTTTCTCTGACACCAACAATGGGGCACTTTTTCTCCCACTGAAACAAATGATGGGGCATCATTCCTCCTACTATACCAACGATGGAGCACTATTCTTCCCACTGACACCAACAATGGTGCACTGTTCCTGCCACTAATACCAATGATGGGACCTCTTTCCTTCTTCTACTGACCACTTTTTTTAAATCCCGTTGACCACCAAGCCTGAGACGTTATGGACTCCCATGGATGCTGGGGCATTTTCTACTCACAGTTCGGCATTCCTAAAGTCTGAAAGATAGGAAACTTTGTTTAGGATGTTTGGAGACCCCTGTGGTAGAGTAAGAACCCTGTCTTTGGTATTCAAATAGTGTGCTTGATTTCATTAAAGAACTATATACAAAAGCGAAGGTGTTTTCTGGAGAACTATTTTTTCCCACTCACGGCCATAAATCAATTTTCACAATTCCCTTTAGCAAGGTGTAGTGTATTAACACAGACAAGCTGTACAGGTTGCTTCTTTATTCACTGCACATCAGCATGCAACTAACTTCAGCCACACCCAGCTCCCAGACATATACATAATTGTAACATTTTGCAGACAGCAACTTAACCCGTTGCTTACCATACTACATTCCCTCCTCTCTTTGAATAAAACATAACATGCACAACGTATTAATAAGATTAACAAAATGCATGGATGAACAACTAAAAATTTAACCTATAAACTCCTGACTATACACATAGTCCTTAAGGTAGGCCGGTGGATTTGTTGCTCGTTTTTCTCTTGGCCATTCCGATGTGGATGGTTGTGGATTGAAGTCTGGATCACTGGCAGTATCATCACTACTCTTTGCCTGTTCGCCATCTTCCGATACTTGACCTTCTGACTCAATAAATTTCTTCACAAATGAGGAATTACGCACTTTTGTGTGTCCATCTAAATCCTCTAAAACCACTTGAGTACCACTTTTCTCCTTTACAACATAAGGCTCAGGTTCAAAGGACGGAGCCAGTTTGTTAAACCGATCACTTTGAAGCAACACCTTATCACCCTGTTGAAGGCCACTAGGTTGACAATGGCGGCGGTGGTTCGCATACTATTCAGCCCGGATCTTCCTTTCCTCATCAATATGCCGAAAAGGTTTCTGACTTGTAGGAGGACCCCCAATGTCTGGCAATTTTGTCCTGAATTTGCGACCACAAAGAAGTTCCGCAGGACTAACGCCAGTGACAGTATGCGGAGTTGTGCGATAAGCCAAAAGAAAACGCCACAGTTCCTTTTTCCAGTCTCTTCTCTCTAAATGAGCAATCCGCAAAGCTTTCAGCAAGGTTCGATTCTGGCGTTCCACTTCCCCGTTAGCCTGTGGCCAGTATGGAGTTGTACGATGATGTTCAATAGCATTTGATTTCAGATAATCCTGAAATTCCTGAGAAGTAAATTGGGCACCATTATCAATCACAATCCGTTTAGGCAACCCATGAGATGCAAAAATGCTCTCCAACCCCTCAATTACAGTTGATGATGTAGCTTTAGTGAGAACTACCACCTCTTGCCACCTTGAATAATAGTCCACAACAACTAAAAGATGGTGTCCAGATGGAATGTCGCACAGATCAATGGCTAAATCTTCCCATGGTCCCTCAGGTAGAACAGTGTGAGTTACTGGTTCTGGTTTAGGTTTGCTGCCCACCAACTGACATGCTCGACATGAAGAAACCAAACGTTCCACATCCTTGTCAATTCCTGGCCACCAGACTTTCTCACGTAATCTTTGTTTGGTGCATACAATGCCTTGATGGCCCTCATGGGCTAAATGTAATGTACGTTTCCGTAAATCTTTAGGCATCACAATACGATTGCCACGTAGAACTAGTTGTCCTGCAATACTCAGCTCTTGTTTGATTCTGTGATAGCTTGGGTCACAATCCACCCAAACCCCTTGTCTTACACATTTTCTCAACCGAGCAATTTCCGGATCCACAGATGACAATTCTTCAACCTCCCGCGGTGTCAATGCCTGAGGCATGGGGTTAGTAGCCACAAAACGAATGTACTCTTCTGCCAGGTTATGAACAGGTGCAGAAGACTGAGGCAATCTGGAAAGTGCATCTGCCGCATTAGTCGGTCCAGGTCTGTACCGCACTGTAAAGCGATATGGTAACAATCTGAGAACCCATCTCTCAATTCTGGCGGATGGTTTTGAGCGTGGCGAATATATCACTTCCAGAGGCTTGTGGTCTGTGATGATTTCAAAATCAAGGCCGTAGAGATAGGTGTGAAACCTTTCACATCCCCAAACAACAGCCAAAGCTTCTTTCTCGGTCTGAGAATAACGTCTCTCTACATCAGTGAGGGATCTGCTTGCATACTGAATAGGCCTGTAATCGCCTGTGCATTGTCTCTGAACCAAGATGGCGCCTAACCCCACAGGGCTAGCATCGACAATAACTTGGGTGTGTGCAGTAGGATTGAAATAAGCCAAAGTTGTGGCGCAAGTCAGCCGTCTCTTAAGTTCATCAAATGCACCTTGTTCCAAAAAGCCCCACTTCCACGGGACTGCTTTGCGAGTCAACACTCTCAAAGGTTCACTGACAGTCGCCATATCTGGAATAAACTTGGCACAGTAATTCACTAGCCCAAGAAAACTGCGTACTTCTGCAGGGTTTTCAGGATTTCTGGCATCAGACACAGCTTTAATTTTACAGTCCTCCGGACCAATGCCCCTGTCAGACAGCACATGGCCCATAAAAGTCATTTTATTCATTTGAAATGTGCATTTCTTCTCATTTAATGTTAACCCTTTCTCCTTCAAGCGATTTAGCACTGCACGGAGACGTTCGTCGTGCTCCTGTGTGTTTGTTCCCCACACAATTATATCATCAGAAATGTTATGCGTGCCTTCACAACCATGTACCACTTGCTGAATCACATGTTGATAGGCCTCCGGTGCGGACGATACGCCAAACATCAACCTCTTGTATCTAAAAAGACCTTTATGGCTTGCAAATGTAGTGATGACTCTAGATGCTGGGGTCAATTCAATCTGATGATAACCCCATTTCAAATCCAGTTTACTGAAGACACTTGCCCCATTCATTGCATGCAGAACATCTTCAATAGTGGGAATTGGATGTCTCTCTCTCTGCACAGCTTGGTTAGCACATCTCATGTCCACACAAATCCGAATATCTGTGCCCTTTGGTACAACAACTAACGGCGATACCCACGGAGTGGGCCCTTCCACAGGTTCAATAATGTCAAGGTCTAGCAGCTCTGCCAGTTTGTGCTCAACAGGTGATCTCAGGCTATAAGGAAGTCTGCGTACTGGCTGTGCAATAGGCTTTACATGTGGATCAATGTGAAGCTCCAACTGAAAATCCTTTAATTTTCCAAACCCAGAGAAGCAATCTTTAAATTCCTCTTTCAATGCAGAAATAGCAGGAGACACCATATTCACTCTTGCGCTGCCTACATCACGGCCAATCTGTAACACCCCTAGTGCCATTGCGGTTTGACGACCAAGCAGAGGCGACCCTGTGCCATCTACAACATAGAATTCGGTCTGCAATTGAGGACCAGTCTCATGTGTTTGAACAGAGGTATAAAATTTGCCTTTAAGTTGCAGTGGTGTACTGGAGCCATAAGTATAATTCTGTTTAGTGGTGTTACACAATTTAAGGTGATTTTCTCTGCCATTAAGACTGTGCCAAGAAGCCAAGTCCATAACATTGCATGTAGCTCCAGAGTCAATCAACACTGACACATCTGTATTTCCAATCTTAATGGTTAATGTCCCAGCTTGCAGAGAACACAGGGAGAATATAAATTCACATTCAGGAGCACTCTCTTTATCCTCAGCTATAACATTTACTTGTGCAGATTGTCCTTTGGTTTTGTTATCTCTGGTTGTACTTCTACACACAGCTGCAAAATGACCTGTCTTTCCACAAGCATAGCACATTTTATTCTGTACCACAGTGCAGTCCTGACTTGTGTGTCCCGCCCTGCCACATTTATTACAGGTGATATGTAAAGTCCTCTTTGGAAAACTCTCTTTCCTACTCCAGATATTCCTATTATTATAGGTAGGTTTGGAGACTGTATTGACAGATGCAGTGTTCTTGGTTTCAATATGCAGAGCCTGGAGCTCAGACAGTTCAATGGCTCTTGCAATCTCCTGCAGACTAGTAAGTGTGAGACTAGGTTCTCTCAATAATCTCCTCCTGAGGTGCACAGATGTGCATTTCTCTATGACCTGATCTCTGATTATCTCCTCAGTTACAGTCCCAAAATCACAAGACTTTGCCAGATATTTCAGCCTAGTCACATAACTGTCTGTGGTTTCTCCCAGTTCTTGCACAGCCTGTCTAAACTTATATCTTTCATAGGGAATATTTTTCTTTGGCTCAAAGTACTCACTCAGTCTATTCATGGCTGTCTCATAGTCTGAATCTTCCCCTGTTGCTCCCAGGGTTTCAAAAATGTCCTGAACTTGAGGTCCAGCTAGATGCAGCAGCATGGCTCTCTTCTGAGCAGGTGCAGTCACTCCTGTGGCTATAACATAGAGCTGAAATCCCTTCTTCCACTTGTCCCAGCGCTGTGAGAGACTAGTGTGGTCTCCAGACACATCAAACGGTCCGATAGCCGGTAAATCCAGAAAGCTAGCCATCCTCGTCGCCAAAATGTAGTGTATTAACACAGACAAGCTGTACAGGTTGCTTCTTTATTCACTGCACATCAACATGCAACTAACTTCAGCCACACCCAGCTCCCAGACATATACATAATTGTAACATTTTGCAGACAGCAACTTAACCCGTTGCTTACCATACTACACAAGGGCTAATTCAAAGAGCCAGTGTAAGCAATAAGGAACCACCACAGCTTTAGGGGTTGATTTACTAAAACTGGAGAGTGCAAAATCTGGTGCAGTTGTGCATAGTAGCCAATTAGCTTCTAACTGCAGCTTGTTCATTTAACCACTTGCCGACTGCCTAACGACTATTTACATCGGCAGTCAGCCCCTCTCAGGCAAAGCTACGTAGTACTACGTCGCTAGCCTGTGAGGCTCTAGGGAGCGAGCGAGCGCGCGCCGCTGGAGGCGCGCTCCCGCTCCCACTCGCTCACGAACCCCCCCCCGCGCGAGTGACCGGTGGACCCGATGTCCGCCAGTCACTCGTGATCGCCGGTTACACCAGGAGAAAGGCAGGCAGCTAATGTAAACAAAGCCGCTTGTCATTCTCCCCTGTGTAACAGCACAGATCATACGGTCCTGCTATGTAGGACCGTAGATCTTTGCTGTTACACACACAGCCACATCCAATCACAGTAAGAATCACGCCCCTAGGGACACACTTAACCCCTCCTTCTCAAATAAAGTTAACCCCTTCCTTGCCAGTGTCATTTTTTACAGTAACAGTGCATATGTATAGCACTGATTACTGTAGTAATGTCACTGGTACCCCCAAAAGTGTCAAAAATGTCAGTCAGGGGTCCGATCTGTCCGCCACAATGTCCGCAAAAAAAAATCGCAGATCGCCGCCATTACTCGTTAAAAAAAAAACAATAAAAATGACAAAAATCTTTCCCTTAGTTAGTAAACGCAATAACTTTTGCGCAAACCAATCAAAATACGCTTTTTGCGATTTTTTTTTACCAAACATATGTAGCAGAAAACAAATTGGCCTAAAATGTTAAAAAATTTTGATTTTTACATTTTTTTGGGGGGGGGGGGGATCTCATATAAAAAAATGTGAAAAATATTGTTATTTTTGCAAACTTGTCGCTCTTTTTTTGTTTATAGCACATGATCAAAAAATCACACAGATGATCAAATACCACCAAAAGAAAGCTCTGTTTGTGGGAAAAAAGGACGTCAAATTCGTTTGGGTACAGCGTCGCACGACCGCGCAATTGTCCGTTAAAGTCACGCAGTGCCGAATCGTAAAAAAGAGGCCCTGGTCAGGAAGGGGGTAAAATCTTCCGGGGCTTAAGTGGTTAAGCGTTTACAGAAAAAAGAAAAAACCTGGAAGCTGATTGATTTTCTATAAAGAGCTGAACCAGATTTAACACGCTCCAATTTTAGTAAATCAACCCCAATAAATAGTATTTACAAGATTGGCAGTTGACTTCTCTGTTTTACAGTATCATTTATCATGAGGGTGGAGAAACCGTTGAATTTACCTAAGGCACTGAAAAGAATAAAGTGACCTTCATGCTCTATGAAGTCTTAGAATGCCAAGAATAACATTATAAGTCTGAACCGAAACACACTTAAATGTTTTTTTTTTAGAGATGACACTGCCTCCCCCTTAGTAAATATGTCATGACATCAGGAATCTTCTCATTGCATGGTGCTGATAGATTTTGTGTCACATTCTACTTAGTATAATATTACACTGCATCAATTTCACAACATTTAATAATTGTCATAGCAGATAAAATGAACATGTGTGTGGGGCCAGTTCATGAGTGCTGGACTATTTCACATGATGACAGATATATATGGGTGGGGAAACATATCATATATATCATATAAGAAGTAATCCTTCTTATGTATATACTATAAGCCTGTAGGCAGGTTGCCTACAGTGCAGGATTACCAGTGAGTTAGTCTGCCCAGGCTGAAAAAGGGTTTAACTTTGTTGGGCTCCTTTCCTGGGCTTTTTAGGCCCTGCCTTTCTACCCTGTGATATTCAAAAAGGGAGAAGGTGGGGCCCTGGGTTCCCCTCCATGACTGCACATGGGATACTAGGAGAAGCTGCTGTGCCATTTTACCAGAGTTGTATAAATTACTCTAAACCCATACTTGAGTAAAAGTACAAGTGCTCGATCAAAAAGTGACTTGAGTAGAAGTGGAAGTGCTCGATCAAAAAGTGACTTGAGTAGAAGTACTAAAGTATTCAACATTTTTTGTACTTAAGTATTACAAGTAGTTTTTTTTTTTAAATTTTGCTACTCAAGTACTGAAAGTAAAAGTACAAGTAGTTTTGAAAAAAAAATTGCTACTCAAGTACTGAAAGTAGAAGTAGAAGTACTGTGTTATGTAGTTATTAAAGAAAGAAGTCAAAAGTTTGAACATCATATTGTTTTTTATTATTTCAAATGCAGCTTTTATTTATGCATACAGTAGCATTTATTTTCGTATGCGCTGATAATACACATGTTTTGAGCTTAAGTACAGTAGTGAAGTAGTTCTACTTAGTTACTATACATCTCTGCATTTTACAGAGCACTGGAACTTCAGAGGAAACTGATAGATACTTGGAGAATGCCAGCCATGCATTTACACCTTTATCAAGGAGTGCCTGGGCAGCTTCAGTTCAGATAGTTATCGCTGTATTCATGTTGCAATGAAATGTACTGTTTGGACTTTGTTATAAAAAAAAAAAAAAAAGTAAAAGTTTGCAGACCTTTCAAGCCTGTTCTGAAGTTAATAAAGGGGGGTGCATGGTAGATTATGTTGTATCGAAGATCAGTTCAGAAGAGTTGAAACTTGAGAGCAGTTGACAGGTCCCTTGGTAGTAAAGGGGTCGGTGAACTGGCTCCCTCCCTAGCGGTCAGTTCCCAAAAGTCACTGGGATCAAACCCGTGGCACGGAGACCTCATGTAACTGGCCACGTGTTTCGGTGGAACTGAAGGAGTTACAGTAGTTGTAGTGCATGCATGAGATCCAAGCTAGGTGCAAGGCAGGACCCCATTCTATCACTGGGAGTGAGGTACACTGGACTGGTGGAGAGGGCTCAGGCTCAGCGGTGTCCCTCCTAAGTGCAACATACATGGGCAAGGTGTGTAGTAACTCAGGACAACTCATTACACAGAGGTGTTTTTAACTACTGTACAGTTCATCTCTAAGCCAATTCATCCCTAAGTCAGGGTACAGCCATAATCTTTGATTTTAACATGAACATGGCCCTGCCATTTCCCGGGCGTTGATGAGCACGTACACAGCGAAAGGTACCCCTACGTACCGGTTGAGTAGGCCCCACCCACAAGCCACATTTCCAACAGTTGCAAGTGAGTAAATGGAGGCAACTGTACACCGTCTTGCAGAAGGGATAAAATCTACAACCAAGCAATAATGCAATCAGGTAAAAACACTGTTTCCATAAAACTCCCTCCTCCCATCATGGTAAAGGCCTAGATCTTTTATGTTGAACTCAGTTGGTGATTTTATACAGTACAGTGTGCACTTGTCTCAATTACATTCACTGAACAATTAGGAAAAGGCAACTGTTGGACATGGGGATTATGGTGTAGCAAGTTTTTCAGGCCTGTAGCCTGATGTGGGTCTGCCACTGTTACCGGTTACCTTTCCAGCCCATGTGAGCTGCAGCCCTGGATGTAAAGACTGAGACATGGACAACTCCGGCATCTTGGTTTTGTTGTTTTATTGAAGATAAAGGGGATGGGAGAAGGGAATGAGTGGGATACTCCTGTAGGCTTCAACAATATACACTTGGGACTTTGTTCCTGAAAAATGCCTGTTGGCGCTTCCTTAACGCCAGCCGGCGCCAGCCAACTTTCACTAACTCTGAGGATACTCCGTAGCTTAATAGAAGTGCTTGACTTAAAGTCCAAAAGATCCAGGACTGTGAAATTGTAGAACCACCGACACTGCAACAAGTCACTGAATACTTCCCTCCCGCCTTGCTCTGGCTTGAGGTAGTACGTTGTAAAACTGTAAATCCCAACTGGCACACAATGTACAATTCAGGGCCCAATAGTAGGTGCCCCCTTTAACCTTGAATTCTTCGGGGGTTCACTGTCTATGCACCCCCCTCTGTAACTTTAGGGTCCTCAGCCTAGGTACCCCCTTTCCGCTAGCTGGCACTGGATCCTAGAACCTCTCCCAGAGTGGTCCCCTTTAACTCTGGCAGACCCCCAGGGGCAATCCGCAGTACTCACGACCTGTGTAGGCTTTCCTGGGACTGAACCCCTCTCTCTCTCTCTGCAGGCTCTCGGCACACCGGATCCCCTCAGCTCAACTCAGCACTCTCTGGATTCTCAGGCGACACCTCGAGACATCCTCAGACAGGAGGAGAGACAGTCGTACTCTCCATCCTGGGACTCTGCTCCCGCCAAAGACATTGTGTCATGTGCCACCCCCAAACTTATACCCACTCCCAGAATCCTTTGCAGCACAATCTGCGTTCTGGGGTAGTTACAAGCCGGGATGTGTCCCCTGATTGGGTTTCCTCCACCGCCCTATTAGAAGCCTCTCACAGGAGCCAGTGGGAAGACTCCCCCTTCAGCAGGCACACCTAGAAACCATGACACCCTGACTAAATAAATCACAGCCCTGCTGTTAGGCAGACAAGGCCCACTATACCTTTACCTAGCACCTACCTGTAGGGTGCTACAATGGTATATACATACAAAGGATTACTCATGATATATGCAACCTCTTTCCCATCATAGTGAGGTTTAGAACTGCTTAAACCTTCTAAAGTCAAGTACAAAGGTGCATATTTTCAAATACCATGCAGAGTGCACCATGATTTTGTGAGTTTGATGAGCTCTTTAAGTATTAAATTCTACCTTCAAACAACAGTCCACCACTATAATGGACAGCTTCACTAGCCAATAGTGCAGAAGGAAGCAGGAGTGGGCAAAGACTCTTCCTTGCCTCATTACAAATAAGTTCTCTCACTTCATTTAGCTCAGACCTTTTCAACTGGCTTCTGTAAAACCCTAGGGTTCCAAAAGGTGTCTCCAGGGGTTCTGCCACCACCACCTTCCTACTGCCATTGTTGGCTTTAGCATCACGCCATAAGATTACTGCTGCAGTGGATTCACATTGATATAAGCCTGATGATACTCTTTTAAATCCAACTCCCAAAGTCTCCAGTAGCAATGAGCTAAGATTTAGGCCAAACCTGTGAGAAACTGTCACATTATAGCAGACCACCAGCCCAGCCAACTGTGGCCCCGCAACTGCATGTAACAAAGTGGCAAGTGACATCATTGACCCCATTCGGCCAAATGGCCATATGTGGTCAATGTCAACATTAGCTCATCACTAGTCACCAAGAGCAGGGGACAAGGGGGGCAGCAGCTGTGGAAAGGAAAAGTATGAAGAGACTGGATTGAGCAACTGAATTATTTAAATCCATGCTTCTCCTTCCTGCATTTACTCCAAGATCTGAGAGATGGATACAGTGGTGATCGAATGTTTGGGCACCCCAGGTAAAAATTTGTATTAATGTGCATAAAGAAGCCAAGGAAAGATGGAAAAATCTTCAAAAGGTATCAAATTACATATTCGACATTCTTATAATATGTCAACAAAAGTTAGATTTTATTTCCATCATTTACACTTTCAAAATAACAGAAAACAAAAAAATGGTGTCTGCAAAAGTTTGGGCACCCTGCAGATTTAATATCTTATACTGCCCCCCTTTGGCAAGTATCAAAGCTTGTAAACGCTTTTTGTAGCCAGCCAAGAGTCTTTCAATTCTTGTTTGAGGTATCTTTGCCCATTCTTCCTTACAAAAATCTTTCAGTTCTTTGAGATTTCTGGGCTGTATGTCATGCACTGCTCTTTTAAGGTCTATCCATAGATTTTCAATTATGTTGAGGTCAGGAGATTGTGAAGGCCATGGCAAAACCTTCAGTTTACGCCTCTTGATGTAATCCCCCGTGGATTTCGAGGTGTGTTTAGGATCATTATCCATTATGCATCCACTGGCTGCAATACAACCCCAAAGCATGATTGATCCACCCCCATGCTTAACAGTTGGACAGAGGTTCTTTTCATTAAATTCTGTGCCCTTTTCTTCTTCAAACGTACCTTTGCTCATTCCAGCAAAAAAGTTCAATTTTAACCTCATCGGTCCACAGAACTTGTTTCCAAAATGCATCAGGCTTGTCTATATGTTCATTTGCAAAGTTCAAACGCTGATTTTTGTGGTGAGGACGTAGAAGAGGTTTTCTTCTGATGACTCTTCCATGAAGACCATATTTGTACAAGTATCTCTTTATAGTGGAATAGTGTACCACAACTCCAGTGTCTGCCAGATTTTTCTGGAGGGATCGTGCAGTCAAACGTGGGTTTTGAATTGTTTTTCTCACAACCCTGCAAGCTGTTCTGTCTGATATTTTTCTTGGTCTTCCAGATCTTGCTTTAACTTCCACTGTTCCTGATGACTGCCATTTCTTAATTACATTCCGAACAGAGGATATTGACATCTGAAAACGCTTTGCTATCTTCTTATAGCCTTCTCCAGCTTTGTGAGCATCAACTATTTTCAGTCTCAGTTTTCTAGACAACTGCTTAGAAGATCCCATGGTGCTGATTGTTGGGGCAAGGTCAGATGAGTCTGGGCATTTAAAACCTTTGAGATTGACATCACCTGGTCTTCCCAGACGATGATTGAGAACAATCCATGACACTGGCAGGTCTCAGCCTTGCAAAGGGGGCAGTGCATGCTATAAATTCTGCAGGGTGCCTAAACTTTTGCAGATGTAATTTTTTTGTTTTCTGTAATTTTGAGTGTCAATGATGGAAATAAAATCTAATTTTTGTTGACATATTATAAGAATGTCTAATCTGTAATTTGATGCCTTTTGGAGATTTTTCCATCTTTCCTTGGCTTCTTTATGCACATTAATACAAATGTTTACCTGGGGTGCCCAAACTTTCGATCACCACTGTAGGCTAGGTGGACATTTCCATCAAACAAGGATAGGAATGTTATGACAGATCAGTTCAAGGTGGAAAGGGATTTAAAGGTAAAAGGGGATCACTATATTCCAATCTCCGTACAGGTGTTTCTGTATACTGGGAGGCAATTATCCCATCACCGTGGAACCAGCTAAAAAAAACACTGAGCAACAATGCACTAGTAATGTTAGTGTGAATTTTATTTTTATGCCTTTAATAATTGTTATTGCGACGGACCGCCTGGCATCTCGCCTGGGTGCCTCTGCCAAACAGTGCCTCCTGCCCTCCAAACCCTTCCAGCAGACTGATAACTAATACCATCCCTTTGCCCCAAGCATCATACACAGACAAGATGTTGAGGTAAAAACCAAAGGAATCACTTTATTAAACAGAAATACAGGTTTTTATACACTTCAAAAATAGTCACCACATGAACAGTAAAAACAAATATTACACATTGGGGTAAACATCCTCAATGGCTAAGCAATGAATGTAAAGTTGACACAAGAACAATCACATCCCCAAGAGGATTAGCAGACAGAAAGAAACAATAGGTGACTCAATTAACCATGGGAATTTACACCTAGGAGGCACAAAATGGAGAAATTACACAATGGGAGAAAGAAACTTAACAGTAAACACATAACACCTTCATAAACAGAAAGCAGCAGGAGACCCCCAGCATCAGGTTGTTTTGAGCCGATTGTAATCTTCTGCTTTAAATCTCTGAGTCTTAGGAGGGGGGGTTAAAGCAGTCAGTGGGCTGTTGGTTCCATACCAACAACAAAACACAGAGGCCCCAAATCTGTATCCGGTTCCCCCAGTTGAATCTGAAGTAAAAGACTCCAAAGGTCCCCCAGGCACACACCTTCTAAAGAATAGAGCCCCATCAAATGCCAGGGCCCATATTCAGTAGGCAAGGGACTATCTTGCAGTCCCCTCCAAAAGCCCCTTTCCCAGTTGGGTTTGTCACAGGTATACCTGCAGATCACTGATCACGTTAATGTCACATGAGCTGTGTATCAGAAAATTATTTCAGGGGTTTCACTGAGGTCTGAAATCTTTTTCAAGGGTTCTTTAAGTGTGAAAAGGTTTAGAAAAGCCAGTCTGGCTGTTGGCTGTCCTATGGAGGAGTGCTGTAAATCATTAAACTGATGGGGTACATTGACTGAGTTTAACTCTTTTAAATAGACTCATAGTTTATGTGCTTTTTCAGCATGTATTTTAATGTGTTTCAGATGAGCTGAACTGTGCTGCGCTTGTTGTTTTTTTACAAGGATACCTCAGATCAAAGTTTTATAACTGATGCGTTTTTTTTTTAACCACTTGCCGACCGCCGCACGACTATCTACGTCGGCGGTCAGCCCCTCACAGGCAAACTAACGTAGGGCTACGTTGCTTGCTTGTGAGGGTCTAGGGAGCAAGCGCGCGCCGCCGGAGGCGCGCTCCCGCTCCCGCGTGGTCACGGACCCCCCCGCGCGTGTGACCAGCGGACCCGATGTCCGCCGGCCACTCGGCGATCGGCGGGGGAGAAGGAGAATGTCAGGCAGCTTGTGTAAACAAGCCACCTGTCATTCTCCTCGCTGTAAAGACACTGATCACATGGATCTACTATGTAGATCCGTTGATCAGTGTCCTTACAGCTCAAGCCACAGCCAATCACAGTAGAAAGCACGCCCTTAGGGACACACACAGCCCCTCCCTCCCAAATAAAGTTAACCCCTTCACTACCAGTGTATTTTTACAGTAACAGTGCATATATATAGCACTGATTACTGTAGAAATGTCACTGGTAACCCCAAAAGTGTCAAAAATGTCAGTCAAGGGTCCGATCTGTCCGCCGCAATGTCGCAGTACCGCAAAAAAAACGCAGATCGCCGCCATTACGCGTTAAAAAAAAAAACAACAAAAATGACAAAAATCTTTCCCTTTGTTAGTAAACGCGATAACTTTTGCGCAAACCAATCAAAATACGCTTTTTGCGATTTTTTTTACCAAACATAGGTAGCATAAAACAAATTGGCCGAAAATGTTAAAAAATTTAGATTTTTACATTTTTTTTGGGGGGAATTTCATATAAAAAAATGTGAAAAATATTGCTATTTTTGCAAAATTGACGCACTTTTTTTGTTTATAGCGCGTGATCAAAAAATCGCACAGGTGATCAAATACCACCAAAAGAAAGCTCTGTTTGTGGGAAAAAAAGGACGCCAAATTCGTTTAGGTACAGCGTCGCACGACCGCGCAATTGTCCGTTGAAGTCACGCAGTGCCGAATCGCAAAATACCCCCTGGTCGGAATGGGGGTAAAATCTTCCGGGGCTTAAGTGGTTAAAGCTCCTTCATTCAAAGGAACATTAAAGTGCATGTTAAAGCCAAATTTAAATGTCTTACAAAAGTAGGTAGATATTGAGCAGAAAGAAAAAATGTGAATGTCTTAGGCCTGTTTAGAGGTATAGTATATAGCATATAGTATAGTATATAGTGGAGGAAAAATTATCCACCTTGTCGGCAGTACCTTCCACCCAACGCAGCCCATTCAAGTGATCGGAGTTACGTCAAATCCACCCTGCAATACATGCAGTTGCAGTGCAGTGGAGCTGCTTTTAGGGGGTAAAACAGGCAATGAGGAGGTAACAAAATCCTCTCCAATTTCAGTAAGGTTCAGAGAAGGACTACTTGTCTTTGTGTGGGAGCAGTGGTCTGTCTGCAGTGGGTGGACTGCTGCAGAGAGATTGCTAATAGGTTGGTTTTATTGTTATTAACCACTTTAAGACTGGAAAGGATTTGCCCCCTTAATGACCAGGCCACTTTTTTCAACTTGGCACTGCGTGACTTTAACTGACAATTGCGCGGTCATGCAATGCTGTACCCAAACAAAATTTACGCCCTTTTTTTTCCCAACCAATAGAGCTTTCTTTTGGTGGTAATTGATGACCTGTGCAATTTTTATTTTTTTTTACGCTATACACAAAAAAAGAGCGACAATTCTGAAGAAAATCAATATTTTTCACATTCTGCTATATAACATTCCCAAAAAAAAAAAATAAATAAAAAATCAAATTTTTTTAATATTTTGGGCCAATTTGTTTTCTGCTACATATTTTTGGTAAAAAAATAGCAATAAGCGTATTTTGATTGGTTTGCGCAAATGTTATTGCGTCTACTAACTACGGGAAAGATTTATGTCATTCTTATTTATTTTTTTTTTTACTAGTAATGGCGGCAATCTGCTAATTTTTCCTGAACTGCAACATTGCAGCGGACAGATCGGACCCCTGACTGACATTTTTGACACTTTTGGGGGGACCAGTGACATTACTACGGTAATCAGTGCTAAAAATATGCACTGTTACTGTAATAATGACACTGGCAGGGAAGGGGTTAACATTGTGGGTGATCAAGGGGTTAAATGTGTACCTAGGGGCGTGTTTCTAACTGTATGGGGGTGGGGCTTGTGAAATGATCACAGAGACATGTATAGAAGGATCACAGGCGCTCTGTGATCATTTCAGGGAGAAGAACGGTCAGCTGTGTTTACAACAGCTGTCCGTCCTCTCTCAGCGGGGAGCGATCGCGGGTGTCAGGTGGCAATCGGAGCCGCCTCCCCCGTGCATTGGAGTCACAGTTACAGTTACTTGCATAGTTCAAGTTGGAGTATCCCACTCAGCCCTTCTCCCATCCAAGAAAAAAACAAATCCCCTGGACTGTTCATTGTTTGAGCCAAGTCTAAAAGGGATACGTTTTACGGACTGTGTCTTTGGGTAACCCAGGGGAATCCACACTCAGTAGCTCCCTAGGGGGCAGTGCTACACAAACAAGATGGTAAGAAGCCTTAAGCCCCCTTTTACATTGATTACGGCTTTGAAATCTTGCAACTGTATCTGAAATCGTGTTAGTGGGACTTTGGGTACAACTTGGAAGACATCTGGGCGGCTTCAGGCACAGATGTATATCCAAGTCGCACCCCAAATCGCCAAAAGTAGTGCAGGATTTGGCCTGTCAAATCAAATGACAAGTTGCTCCAATGTGAACGGGGCTTATTGCAGAAGAGACAGAGTGGGGAATATTTACTAAAACTGGTGCACAGAGAATCTGGTGTAGCTGTGCCTGTAATAATTTGCGAACCTCAATCAGGTTCAAAATAGATTTCTGCTACTGGGTCTAATGAAATAGGTAATTAGAGTGCATGCACGAGGATATCATAGACTGACACACATTGTTCAGGTAAATGATACATCCTGTTTATTTCTAATGGACAGTCTATTATATAGTTAGTAGGCGGTGTCATATGTTAGTACGTCATAAGCATAATATTAGCATAATACTGATTATTTGCAGCTTTCTGATTAGTCATGTCCATTATAAGGTAGTCCCCTTCGAGTTTATGAATGTTATCTTCTCTTGAAGGCACTGTGCCAAGGCTCCATCTTTCTTCAGACATTCCATCTCGGTGGTGGGGGGGTATCTAGTAACGGCCATTTTGAGTAAGGAAGACAGTAAAAAAGATCTGTACATGTACAGAAAAATGCACATAGAAAAATAGACATTTTGCTTAATTCACAAGTGTTCGTCACATTCCTTCACATGCCTAGAAACTAATCAGCTTCTAGGTTTGAGCCCTCTCACATTGAACGCGGCTTTGAAATGATGTGACTTCGTCTGAAATCGCACAATTTCAAAGCTGCATTTCAGTCTGACTTCGGGGAGGACTTGAAAGACATTTGTGCGGGTTCATCCACAGATGTCTATTGAAGGAGCAGCCGAAGTCACCAAAAGTAGTGCAGGAACTACTTTTGGAAATCGGCACAGCACGGAAAAACTGGCATCACACCGATTGGGAAGGTGCCATTGCCGGCAATAGGCTGCGATTTGTCATGCTTCGCATGTCAAATTGAGCCGATGTGAATGAGGGCTTATTGTCAGTGCCTAATTGCACAAGCTGAAGTTAAAAAAAAAAAGGTTATTATACACCGTTGCACCATATTCTGTGTGCACCAGTTTTAGTAAATCCCCACCAATTCATTGGCTGAGACACAGCAGCGGCGCCATTGGCTCCCGCTGCTGTCAATCAAAGTCAGTTAGCCAATCAGTAGAGAGAGGGGACGGGGCCAAACCACAGCTCCATGATGTCTGAATGGACACAGGGAGCTGTAGCTCGGCTTGGGTGCCCCTATAGCAAGCTGATTGCTGTGGGGGCACTCGACAGGTGGGAGGGGCCAGGAGCAGCGAAAGGGGACCAGAGAAGAGGAGGATCCGGGCTGCTCTGTGCGAAACCAAATGCACAGAGGAGGTAAGTATAACATGTTTGTTATTTAAAAAAATAAATAAAATTAGACTTTACAATAAAAAGTGTCAAAAGTGTCACCCGTGTTCGATTTGTCCGCCGCAAAAATAAATAAATAAATAAATAAAAATTCCATAAATATATCTCATAGTTTGTAGTCACAATAACTTTTGCACAAACCAATCAATATACGCTTATTGGGATTTTTTTTTTACCAAAAATATGTAGCACAATACATATTGGTCTAAACTGATGAAGAAATTATATTTTTTACATTTTTATTTTATTATTTTTTTATTGGATGTGTTTTATAGCAGAAAATAACAAATATTTTTTTTGTTTTCAAAATTTTTGTTTTTTTTTTATTTTATATTGCGGAAAAAAAATTAACAAGTAACCACAGAGGTGATCAAATACCATCATAGGAAAGCTCTATTTGTGTGGGGAAAAAAAAAGGATATACATTTTATTTGGATACAGTGTCGCGGTAGTCAGTTAAAGTAATCGTATCGCAAAAAATGGCTTGGTCATGAAGGGGGGTAAACCTTCCGGAGCTGAAATGGGTAATACAAGCACATGGTACAACAGGCTAATTTGAGCAATATGAAGTGTTGAGGTGACAAACAATTGAATGGTGGAAGCTCACTCACATTTATAGGTAAAGTTGATCCAGGGAATATCCGATTACCACTTGGGGGGGGGATCAGGAAGGAATTTTTTCCAGAGGCTTAACTACAGGAGTTGCAGGGGTTGCAATTGCAACCAGGCCCCATGCTCCAGGGGGCCTGTGCTCAGGAAAAGTGGTTGTTGGGCGCTTCTGACCAGGCAAGAGGGAAGGGAGTCCACCGCTGTAAGGGGGCCGCAGGGGATGCTCCAGATTCTTGTTAGGAGACTGTCCTGAATGACAGGGTACGAGGCAGCACTGGTGGGAAAACTCCGAGGAATCCGCTGGCACAGATAGAAAGAAAAGAACAGGCGCCACTGTAAATAGCCAAACAATTTATTGCACAAAATACATAATGACTTACACATAGGTAAGCTGCAATCCGTATCGCAGCGTCTCCAGCGCACAATCCGGCCGTCCACCGGTCCGGAGGTGACGTCACAGGAAGCTGGTCAAAGACTTGGTTAAACCGGAAGCCGCAAATGGAACGCAGGCTCCCGGAAATGACGCAACGCGTTTCGGAGCATGCGTACTCGGCTCCTTCCTCAAGCGTAAGTGACTGCCACCTGGTGCCAGGTTTAAATACGGCAGTCTACGATCAATTTGCATTAAAATCAACACAAGGGGCGGCGCAATACTCTGCAGGACCAGCTACACAGCCAGCATTTCTGGAGAGTCCGCACAATACATTTAGGTAATACAATGAATTTCATACTGGGGCTTATTAATCTACAAATATTTTAAAAACAAACAGTATACATTACAAGTATTATTACAAGTATTTTTACGTCCTCTATGATAGATGTGCTAAAAAATGACTAGCGCACCATAAAGCTAAAAATTAAATATGTATATACATATATCACTCTGTATTGGAGTACAAGGGAAAAGAAGGGCTGCCTAATAAATAAAAGAAAGGCACAAGCTCCTGAATAAATCCAAAAATCATGTGCTCACAAACAGAGGTTAATTTTCCATGATCCGTAGAATATATAAGCACAAAAACAGTGCCAGATAGCTAAAGAAAAAATATACTGGATAAAAAGCTAAATTTATTAAAAAACTGTAAATTGTTTTAAAACACGTACACATATGTATGCAGGCGTAAAACACGTGCAGACACATGTATACGTATGTACCCTCAAATACTAGCAAAATGGGGATAAAAGAGAAAAAGGGGGGGGGGAGGGAGAGAATGGGGGGAGGAAAGGGATGAGGGGAAAAAAGTGAAAAACAAGGGGAGGGGGGGGGGGGGGGGAAATACAACTGGATAGGAGGGGCGGCGGGGCAGCATGTAGAGAAATCACTGTTCTCCTTTTTCCTCCTGTAGCTGCAGGAGGAAAATGGAGGAGATTGGTTCCTCTGTACGCTGCCCCCGCCACTCCTCCTATCCAGTTAACTTGTGTTCTGCTGTCTCTGGGCTCCTGTGTGCTCCCCTGGTCTCCCCCCCCCCCCCCCCCCCCGCTGTGATCCCTTCCCTCTCCTGCTGGCTGCTGCAGGGGATGTGTCACAATAGAGAACCAGGAAGGGGTCGGTAAATATTTAATTTACCAGCTCCTTCCTTTTCTGAATGGACAGAGTCATAGTCAGTGACATTGTAAAAAAAAATAAAATAAAATGATAGAAAATAATAAAATTAAAATAGCAAAAAATAAAAACTACTGACACCAGTGGGTGAACTTCCAGGATCGCAAAGGTCACACTTGCGACCGGGCCCTGGCATTCCACCACCGTGGGGAGGCCCCAAGATGGCAGGAAGGGGGCCCACTGCAGAACTTGTGAAAGGGTTCCTCTGCAGGACCATAATAAAGGGCCCCGCATGGAGAGTAAAGGCCCCAGGATCAGTGGGAAGAGCCCCAGGCTTGAACAGAAGGGCCCGGCCAGGGGTCCGGGGGGTCCTTCATGGTTTCTTGCACCGGGCCCCTGAAGGTTCTAGTTACGCCTCTGATTTTTTCCCCTGCTGGAGTAAATTGGATCATGCTTTGCTGGGGTGTTTTGCCTTCCTCTGGATCATCTGCGGGTATAGGATTGTGTATAAGGGATTGTATTTTTTTTTTTTTTTTTGGTTGAACTAGATGGACATGTGTTTTTTCAACTTGGCTAAGCTAAGCAAAGATTGTGTGATAAAGAGTTTATATGGATGTGGTAAGAACACCAGTGAACTCAGATCTTTACAAAAATGGAATGCAGATGTGGTTGAGCATCCTTCGTAATATGAATACATTAAATGTTATCTGTTTTCATGGATAAAAGCGCCTCTTTAAATACTCAGAGTAATTGGTTGCGATACTCCTTCAGTTTAGGCAAGGCATAAAGCCATGAATTCCTCCATCGCTCACCTCACTTAGTAACGCTCTGTGGGTCTTTCAGCTTTTGTTATTTAATTAAGACAAAGACATGGAAGGTTTTTGGCCCGCCGCCGATTGCCGATGTCTTCCAGGCTGCAGATTGCCGGTGTTAGGAATTACTAATGTGCTCGATGCTACGCAGCCACCTCCATCCTATTTGTAAAGCTTGAACTGCAGTTGACCTGGTAAGCAGTGAAAACATTCTGACAGAAAGAATGTAATCTAAGCTCCAAACATTCATTTTCTATTATTAAGATGGATCCCAAACCCGGCGAAGTAACGCAATCCCGCACATATTTCCTGTACAGGTTTTATTAAAAGATTAAAAAAGGGGTCGTCTTTTTTTTTTTTTTTTTTTTCCGGTGTTTGAGAGAATATGCCATGGTCTAAATGCCATGATAACATTCTGCCGGCTGGTGAAATCACAGATAATAGTTCATGCCACAGGATTATTTTTAACCTCAAATATGTGCCAGGAATTTTTGTCTAAAAAGTGCTACTAATTGGGAGAGAGAAAAGAAAAAACACTAAGAGCCCTTCTCAAGTGTTCTTTCAATTGACTCAAAGCCAATATGGATTAGGTGCTGATTACTGGCATTTCTTAAAGTCATACTGTACTCCATTTACAACCTAAAGAGACATAGCCACGAGCCTTCACCAACTCCCGGCACTGCCGAAACCTTCCCAAGGCTTCTGCGGAGGGGAGGCAAATGACATAAGGCTGGTTAACTGGGTAGCAGTAAATAAATAGGAGCAGACGAAACAACATCTTGGGAATTTTATGGTTTTTATCAGTGTTGGTCAACCTTCTAGAATGGGGGGCTCAATTGCAGCCCCCAACATCACCATAGGAACCCAACATAAAATTTAGGGAATGTTCAGTGTCAGAGACAGCAGATGCAAAACAGGATATAGTCAAAGACTGTGGGCATGATACAAGGGATGGTTAGAGTCTGAGGACATAATACAGCTGATGGTCAGAAACTGTGGACATGATACAAGAGATAGTGAGAGAATATGGATATGAGAGATGGTCAGAGACTGCAGACATTATACAAGAGATGGTAACTTAAAACTCCAGACATGGTACAAGACATAGTCAAAGACTCCAGACATGGTACAAGAGATGTTTATTGACTGCAGACATGATACAAGAGATGATCAGAGACTGCACACATGATACATACCTCCCAACTTTTGAACATCGCAATGAGGGACACTGAAAGGGAATCAAAACCTGTGGCGCGCGTAGCGCGCCGCGGCAAAATGTGGGTGTGGCCAATTGCTTAGCAGTGGAAGGGGCTTAAGGGATAGGGTAAACAAAACCCAGACTTCCTAGTACTCATAAAATATGCTTTGATTGCTCAGCCTACCTTAAAGAAGAATTTCATTAAAATAGTCAGACTGCATAGCAACCAGCAACTGTTGGGACAATGAAGACTTTGGTGAGAAGTATATAATGTACAGTATTGTGTATATAGTGCAGGAGTGTGTAATGTACAGAATGCAGGGGACAGGAGTATGTAATGTACAGAATGCAGGGGACAGGAGTGTGTAATGTACAGAATGCAGGAGACAGGAGTGTGTAATGTACAGAATGCAGGAGACAGGAGTATGTAATGTACAGAATGCAGGGGACAGGAGTATGTAATGTACAGAATGCAGGGGACAGGAGTGTGTAATGTACAGAATGCAGGAGACAGGAGTGTGTAATGTACAGAATGCAGGAGACAGGAGTATGTAATGTACAGAATGCAGGGGTCAGACTCTACACCATCCACCACCCCAGCTCTATACACCCCAAATGCCCCCAGCAGCTCCATCCACCCCAAATGCCCACCCTAGCACTATCTATCCCAAACACCCATCCAACCTCCATCCACCCCATATGCCCACCCCAGCTCCATCCAACCCAAATGCCCCCTTTTGGGGGGCGCAAACAGAAAAATGTAATAGGCAAAAAACGCTGTTAAAAATTGCGTGACTTTGAGGTCACAAAAGTGTGAAAGGGGCCTTCAGTAATCAAGTTAGAGTGTGCCCCCATCAATGCAGATAGACCAGCATGCTGTGCCCCCCTTCAATGCAGAGAGACCAGCGTGCCCCCTTTCAATGCAGAATGACCAGCGTGCCCCCTTTCAATGCAGAATGGCGAGCGTGCCCCCTTTCAATGCAGAATGACCAGTGTGCCCCCTTTCAATGCAGAATGACCAGCATGCCGTGCCCCCCTTCAATGCAGAGAGATCATCGTGCCCCCTTTCAATGCAGAGAGATCATCGTGCCCCCTTTCAATGCAGAGAGACCAGCGTGCCCCCTTTCAATGCAGAGAGACCAGTGTGCCCCCTTTCAATGCAGAATGACCAGCGTGACCCCTTTCAATGCAGAATAACCAGCGTGACCCCTTTCAATGCAGAATGACCAGCATGCCGTGCCCCCCTTCAATGAAGAGAGATCATCGTGCCCCCTTTCTATGCAGAATGACCAGCGTGACCCCTTTCAATGCAGAATGACCAGCGTGACCCCTTTCAATGCAGAAAAAACAGCCTGACCCTTTTCAATGCAGAAAAACCAGCCTGACCCCTTTCAATGCAGAATAACCAGCCTGACCCCTTTCAATGCAGAATGACCAGCGTGACCCCTTTCAATGCAGAATGACCAGCCTGACCCCTTTCAATGCAGAACGACCAGCCTGACCCCTGTAATGCAGAATAACCAGCATGACCCCTTTCAATGCAGAATGACCAGCGTGATCCCTTTAATGCAGAATGACCAGCGTGATCCCTTTAATGCAGAATAACCAGCGTGACCCCTTTAATGCAGAATGGCCAGCGTGACCCCTTTAATGGAAAATAACCAGCGTGACCCCTTTAATGCAGAATAACCAGCGTGACCCCTTTGAATGCAGAGGGAGGGAGGGATGACGGAGGGAGGGAGGGAGGGAGAGAGAGAGAGATGACGGAGGGAGGGAGGGATGACGGAGGGAGGGAGGGAGGGATGACAGAGGGAGGGAGAGAGAGATGACGGAGGGATGGAGGGATGACGGAGGGAGGGAGGGATGACAGAGGGAGGGAGAGAGAGAGATGACGGAGGGAGGAAGGGATGACAGAGGGAGGGAGGGATGACAGAGGGAGGGAGAGAGAGATGACGGAGGGAGGGAGGGATGACAGAGGGAGGGAGGGAGGGATGACAGAGGGAGGGAGAGAGAGAGATGACGGAGGGAGGGAGGGATGACAGAGGGAGGGAGGGATGACAGAGGGAGGGATGGAGGGATGACGGAGGGAGGGAGGGATGACAGAGGGAGGGAGAGAGAGATGAGGGAGGGAGGGAGGGATGACAGAGGGAGGGAGGGATGACAAAGGGAGGGAGAGAGAGATGACGGAGGGAGGGAGGGAGGGAGGGAGGGATGACAGAGGGAGGGAGAGAGAGATGACGGAGGGAGGGAGGGATGACAGAGGGAGGGAGGGATGACAGAGGGAGGGAGAGAGAGATGACGGAGGGAGGGAGGGATGACAGAGGGAGGGAGCGATGACAGAGGGAGGGAGGGAGGGAGGGAGAGAGATGACGGAGGGAGGGAGGGATGACAGAGGGAGGGAGAGATGACAGAGGGAGGGAGGAAGGGGGGAGAGAGGGAGGGGGGAGAGAGGGGGAGAGAGGGGGGGAGGACAGAGAGGAAGTAAGGACAGAGGGGGGTAAAGGATGGGAAGGGAGGGAGGAGAGAAGAAAAAGGGGGGAGAAGAGAAAGGGGGGGGAGAGCTCCTCCTCCATAGACATGCTGGATATTGTAGTCTCACAAACTCCCCTCTACAATGAGACACACAGCAATCCCGCCCAGCCTCTGCCTCTCTCACACACAGCCACAGCTATAGGGGTTGGGAGGGCACATATTAAGGGGTCCTGAGGGCAGACGCTATGGGGGTTGGGAGGGCACATATCAGGGGGTCCTGGGGGCACACGCTATGAGGGTTGGGAGGGCACATATCAGGGGGTCCTGAGGGCAGACGCTATGGGGGTTGGGAGGGCACATATCAGGGGGTCCTGGGGGCACACGCTATGGGGGTTGGGAGGGCACATATCAAGGGGTCCTGGGGGAACACGCTATGGGGGTTGGGAGGGCACATATCAGGGGGTCCTGAGGGCAGACGCTATGGGGGTTGGGAGGGCACATATCAGGGGGTCCTGGGGGCACACACTATGGGGGTTGGGAGGGCACATATCAGGGGGTCCTGAGGGCACATGCTATGGGGGTTGGGAGGGCACATATCAGAGGGTCCTGGGGGCACACGCTATGGGGGTTGGGAGGGCACATATCAGGGGGTCCTGGGGGCACACGCTATGGGGGTTGGGAGGGCACATATCAGGGGTCCTGAGGGCACACGCTATGGGGGTTGGGAGGGCACATATCAGGGGGTCCTGGGGGCACACGCTATGGGGGTTGGGAGGGCACATATCAGGGGGTCCTGAGGGCAGACACTATGGGGGTTGGGAGGGCACATATCAGGGGGTCCTGGGGGCACACGCTATGGGGGTTGGGAGGGCACATATCAGGGGGTCCTGGGGGCACACGCTATGGGGGTTGGGAGGGCACATATCAGGGGGTCCTGAGGGCACATGCTATGGGGGTTGGGAGGGCACATATCAGGGGGTCCTGGGGGCACACGCTATGGGGGTTGGGAGGGCACATATCAGGGGGTCCTGAGGGCACACGCTATGGGGGTTGGGAGGGCACATGCTATGGGGGTTGGGAGGGCACATATCAGGGGGTCCTGAGGGCAGACGCTATGGGGGTTGGGAGGGCACATATCAGGGGGTCTTGAGGGCACATGCTATGGGGGTTGGGAGGGCACATATCAGGGGGTCCTTGGGGGGTGGGTAGGAAAGAAAAGGAGGGTGGAGCGCACCGGGGGGGGGACAGGTAGCACTTGGGGGGTGGGCAGGGAAAACCAGGGGGGTGGAGAGCAAGCACTGGGGGGGGGGGGACAGGTAGCACTTGGGGGGTGGGGAGCACTGGGGGGGACAGGGAGCACTGGGGGGTGGGCAGGGAAAACCAGGGGGGTAGAGAGCACTGGAGGGGGGGGACAGGTAGCACTTGGGGGGTGGGCAGGAAAACCAGGGGGGTGGAGAGCACTGAAGGGAACACGGAGCCAGGGAAAGATGAATTCCTCATATGCAGCTGCCCCATCCCCCTCCTATCCAGCACACACACTTCGGCACTCACCTTCTTCCCGCCGAAGCTCCGCCCCTTCTTCCCGCCGAGGCCCCGCCCCTTCTTCCGCCGCGGCTCCGCCCCTTATTCCCGCCGCCGCTCAGCCCCCCCCCCCCCCCCCCCCCCGCAGCGCGGACTGAAGGAGCTGCGTTCCAGGCAGGACACCGGCTGACATTCCCCAGTGCGTGGCACCCGGGGCGGGCCCCCCCTTGGTACGCCACTGGGGGAGGTAAGGGGGCGAAAATGTGTGAGCAGTGGGCGGGCAGCAAACATGGAGTGAAATGGCTGCAAGCTGTCCCAACCGTGGCTCTGCTTTCCGGAATCCAGCCGGGGACAAGAGCACAGCGGGACAGCAGCTTAGACAAAGCCATGACATTTGGCAAGCGTGGGCAAGGGGCAACTGCTTTGGGCACCCCAAAAATGACAGCCCGTTTACCTGCATTAAAGACGCCCTGACTACAGTCTGTGTCTCTGATTGTTTCCTGGCGCTTAGAGGCAGGAGCCGAAGACGGGGGCGGAGCTGGGAGGAGGAGGGGGGAGAAGAGATGGCCGGCCAGATGATTTTGCGGGACATCAGCCCGCTCCGCGGGACTCACTCCAAATTGCGGGACAGTCTCGCGAATTCCGGGACGGTTGGGAGGTATGCATGATACAAGAGATGATCAGAGACTGCATACATGATACAAGAAATGGCCAGAGACTCCAGGCATGATACAAGAGAAGGTCAAAAACTGCGGACATGGTACAAGAGATGGTCAAAGACTCTAGACATGTACAAGAGGTAGTCAGAGACTGCAGACATGATACAAGCGATGGTCAGAGACGGCAGACATGATACAAGAAATGGCCAGAGACTCTTGGCATGATGCAAGAGAAGGTCAAAGACTGCAGACATGGTACAAGAGATGGTCAAAGACTGCAGACATGGTACAAGAGATGGTCAAAGACTGCAGACATGGTACAAGAGATGGTCAAAGACTCCAGACATGGTACAAGACATAGTCAGAGACTGCAGACATGATACAAGAGGTAGTCAGAGACTGCAGACATGATACAAGAAATGGCCAGAGACTCTTGGCATGATGCAAGAGAAGGTCAAAGACTGCAGACATGGTACAAGAGATGGTCAGAGACTGCAGACATGATACAAGAGGTGGTCAGAGATGGCAGACATGATACAAGAGAAGGTCAAAGACTGGACACATGGTACAAGAGAGGGCCAGAGACTGCAGGCATGTTGCGAGAGATGTTCAGGGACTGCGGACATGATACAAAAGATGGTCAGAGACTGTCAGAACATGTGAACACGCTATTGGAGTTGTTGGCGACTCAGAACATCCCTCAGGAGACAGGCAAGGGCCAAAGACATATTACATGAGACTGCTATAAAAGGGCAATACAAAAACACAGATACGTTTCTGCAGGGGCCTCTGAGGGTCGCAAAGAAACAGCCACCTGTTGCCCCCAGGCTGCAAGTTGTGTATCAGGGTTTATATAAACAATAATAAACATTACAACAATATGGTGGTGGTTATCGCAAAGCTTATGTATGGCCAGTATGGCACTATTACAGTTACAGATGCAGACTTACATGAAGCAGGGTTCTCGATAAATGGCTTGGCTTAGAGTAGGCCTCCAGATTGGGTGCTGTGCTGGTGATGTAGGGTTCAGACGCATGCTGGTTAACAGGGTCCCTGGTACTCTGGGCCATCCCTATTTTGTCCCTGCTTCTTAGGCTTCTTTCACACGGTCCGCCTCCGCAGGCGGATCCGTGTTGCTCAGCGGGGATCAATCCGCGATCCCCGCTGAGCCGGGCGGATGACAGCTTCGTCTCCGCTTGCAGAGCGGAGAGGGAGGTGTCTCAGCACCCGCTGCCCTCTATGGGGGATCGGAGGAGAGCGGACCGCTTGTCCGTTCTCATCAGATCCGCTCCGCTCCGATTACTGAAGGGATGGAAAAATAGGGTTTCCATCCGTCCAGATTTCAGCACAGGATCGGATGCGGATGGCAGCGGGTGTCAGCGGAGGTGACCTCCGCTGACACCCGCTGCCCCATAGAGCTGCATGGAGGATCCGATCAGATCCGCCTAAAAAACTGACAGGCGGATCTGATCGGACTGCCCATGTGAAAGAGCCTTTAGGAACCTTTCACTGCACTAGACCTATATTTAGCCAGCATGTGCCTGTCCCTATTCAAGTACTCTCTGACAAGGCAGGGCATGCCAAAATGACCTATCTTGGGCTATATATATATATATATATATATATATATATATATAGTATCTCACAAAAGTGAGTACACCCCTCACATTTGTGTAAATATTTTATTATACCTTTTCATGTGACAACACAGAAGAAATGACATTTTGCTACAATGTAAAGTAGTGAGTGTACAGCTTGTATAACAGTCAGTGGCGGCTGGTGAAGTTTTAAGATGGGGGGGCGCAAGACCCCGCCCTTCTATTTTGGCCCCTCCCATTTCTCAGAAGCCACACCCCTTATAGACCCCACCCATTTTGTCCCCTGTATTTTGCTTGCGTGAACCAATTCTCCCAATATATCACATATTAAGGGCTCCATCAGTACTAGTATATCCCATAATAGGGAGCAGGGGCCCTATTATGGGATACACTGACAGAGTGGCACAAACCCCACAGTACAGGCCCCTTGTACAAACCCCACAGTACAGACCCCCTAGCACAGACCACACAGTACATGCCCCCTTTCAATGCAGTGACCAGCGTACATGCCCCCTTTCAATGTAGTGACCAGCGTACATGCCCCCTTTCAATGTAGTGACCAGCGTACATGCCCCCTTTCAATGCAGTGACCAGCGTACATGCCCCCTTTCAATGCAGTGACCAGCGTACATGCCCCCTTTCAATGTAGTGACCAGCGTACATGCCCCCTTTCAATGCAGTGACCAGCAGACATGCCCCCTTTCAATGTAGTGACCAGCGTACATGCCCCCTTTCAATGTAGTGACCAGCGTACAGGCCCCCTTTCAATGCAGTGACCAGCGTACATGCCCCCTTTCAATGCAGTGACCAGAGTACATGCCCCCTTTCAATGTAGTGACCAGCGTACATGCCCCCTTTCAATGTAGTGACCAGCGTACATGCCCCCTTTCAATGCAGTGACCAGCGTACATGCCCCCTTTCAATGCAGTGACCAGCGTACATGCCCCCTTTCAATGTAGTGACCAGCGTACATGCCCCCTTTCAATGCAGTGACCAGCGTACATGCCCCCTTTCAATGCAGTGACCAGCGTACATGCCCCCTTTCAATGTAGTGACCAGCGTACATGCCCCCTTTCAATGCAGTGACCAGCGTACATGCCCCCTTTCAATGCAGTGACCAGCGTACAGGCCCCCTTTCAATGCAGTGACCAGCGTACATGCCCCCTTTCAATGTAGTGACCAGCGTACATGCCCCCTTTCAATGCAGTGACCAGCGTACAGGCCCCCTTTCAATGCAGTGACCAGCGTACATGCCCCCTTTCAATGTAGTGACCAGCGTACATGCCCCCTTTCAATGTAGTGACCAGCGTACATGCCCCCTTTCAATGCAGTGACCAGCGTACAGGCCCCCTTTCAATGCAGTGACCAGCGTACATGCCCCCTTTCAATGCAGTGACCAGCGTACAGGCCCCCTTTCAATGTAGTGACCAGCGTACATGCCCCCTTTCAATGCAGTGACCAGCGTACAGGCCCCCTTTCAATGTAGTGACCAGCGTACATGCCCCCTTTCAATGCAGTGACCAGCGTACAGGCCCCCTTTCAATGCAGTGACCAGCGTACATGCCCCCTTTCAATGTAGTGACCAGTATACATGCCCCCTTTCAATGCAGTGACCAGCGTACATGCCCCCTGCAGAGGTATGGCAGTGGGAGAGATGGGATCAGGCAGAGGGATGGTGGTGGGAGAGATGGGATCAGGCAAAGGGATGGCGGTGGGAGGGATGGTCATGGGATGAGGCAGAGCAGAGGGGGATGGCGGTGGAAAGGCTGGATGGATGGATGGATGGATGGATGGTCATGGCCCATGATGACCATCCATCCAGCCTTTCCACCGCCATCCCCCTCTGCTCTGCCTCATCCCATGACTCATGGGATGAGGCAGAGCATAGGGGGATGGCGGTGGAAAAGCTGGATGGATGGTCATGGAGGACTGACAGGACAGGAGGACCACGAGGACTCACCGGTGGTGATGTCTTCTTCCAGCAGATGACCTCCGGTGGTCTGGTCTCCTCTCCGGTGCCGCCGTCACTCCCGTCCGGTGTCCACCCGACTCCATCGCCCGCGGTCCGGTCCACTGCTGCGAGTGACGTCAGCGGGGTCAGCGTTGGATGTCCTGGATGCTGTGATTGGTCCAGGCTGGAGGCTGGACCAATCACAGCCAGGAATCCACGAAGTGGGGGTTTCCAAGGAATCTGCCTTGCGCCCAGGTTACGCCCCCCACGCCCCCCAGAAGGCAGCCAATCGGCGCCTCTTCTGGGTGGTAACCCCACCCCCCCACCCCCTCCACATCGGCTGGCGGCGGCGGCGGCGAACGCAATTTTTTTTTTTTTTCAAACTTTATTGCTCGTTTTGCAATCTTTTTTTTTTTTTTTATCTTTTTTTTTTTTCTTCCTTTTTTCAGGGGGGGCGGCGCCCTGGCGCCCCCTATGCATCGGCCGCCACTGATAACAGTGTAAATTTGCTGTCCCCTCAAAATAACTCAACACACAGCCATTAATGTCCAAACCGCTGGCAACAAAAGTGAGTACACCCCTAAGTGAAAATGTCCAAATTGGGTTCACAGCGTCAATACTTTGTGTGGCCACCATTATTTTCTAGCACTGCCTTAACCCTCTTGGGCATGGAGTTCATCAGAGCTTCACAGGTTGCCACTGGTGTCCTCTTCCACTCCTCCATGATGACATCACGGAGCTAATGGATGTTAGAGACCTTGCGCTCCTCCACCTTCAGTTTGAGGATGCCCCACAGATGCTCAATAGGGTTTAGGTCTGGAGACATGCTTGGCCAGTCCATCACCTTTACCCTCAGCTTCTTTAGCAAGGCAGTGGTCGCCAGGGCCGGCCTTAGGTGTTCAGGCGCCCTGTGCGAGCTAATCCTGTGGTGCCCCCCCACCCACCCCCATCCTCACCCCCATCCTCACCCCCATCCTCACCCCTCTAAACATGGCTGTATCTATTAAAAAACTATTTAAGATTATAATTGCTGCTAATTGACTGCAAGTAGGTGCAGCAGCAAGATAAAAACAGGGAAAAAAATCAGCGCAAAAATACTCTATATCAGGGGTCTTCAAACTATGGCCCTCCAGTTGTTCAGGAACTACAATTCCCATCATGCCTAGTCATGTCTGTGAATCTCAGATTTTTACAATGCCTCATGGGATGTGTAGTTCTGCAACAGCTGGAGGGCCATAGTTTGAGGATCCCTGCTCTATATACTCTAAATACTGTGAAGATGATTGCTTTACAGGTTAGGTGTCACAACAAACGTCAAGAGTGAGAGCAACAATTCTAGAAATATAATTCATTGTTAATTCTAAACTGATGTCCTGTACAGGCTTTTAAATCTTCACCTATGAAGTATTTAACCCTTTCCTTCCTTTTTAATCAGTAGTTCGCAGGAGTGGTGCTGGGGGGGAGTGTGCGCCGCCATTGGTGCGCTCCCACCCCCACTAGGCACCAGGGATGCCGATCCATGGGACCAGTGGCCGCGAATGCCGCCAGGCACCTGTGATTGCTCTCCGCTGAGAGAAAAGGACGGTCAGCTGTTGTAAACACAGCTGACCGTTCTCTCTGAAATGATCACAGAGCGCCTTTGATCCTTCTATATGGGATCACAGGTCTCTATGGTCATTTCACAAGTCCCTCCCCCCACAGTTAGAAAACATTCCCCAAGCTCACAATTAACCCTTTGATCACCCTTAGGTTAACACCTTCCCTGCCAGTGTCATTATTACAGTAACAGTGCATATTTTTAGCACTGATTACTGTAGTAATGTCACTGGTCCCCCCAAAAGTGTAAAAATTGTCAGTTAGGGGTCCGATCTGTCCGCTGCAATGTCGCAGTCCCACTATAAATCACAGATCGCCGTCAAGGTGAAGCAGCGGCCTTGCCGCATACTACAGCTAGTTGTCCTCAAGATTGTGCATACCCATATGGAAGAAAAATATATTTCCAATATATTTAGGGAAAAATTTTTAGAAATACAGTGCCTTGCGAAAGTATTCGGCCCCCTTGAACTTTGCGACCTTTTGCCACATTTCAGGCTTCAAACATAAAGATATAAAACTGTAATTTTTTGTGAAGAACCAACAACAAGTGGGACACAATCATGAAGTGGAACGAAATTTATTGGATATTTCAAACTTTTTTTAACAAATAAGAAACTGAAAAATTGGGCGTGCAAAATTATTCAGCCCCCTTAAGTTAATACTTTGTAGCGCCACCTTTTGCTGCCATTACACCTTTCGCTTGGGGTATGTCTCTATCAGTTTTGCACATCGAGAGACTGACATTTTTGCACATTCCTCCTTGCAAAACAGCTCGAGCTCAGTGAGGTTGGATGGAGAGCATTTGTGAACAGCAGTTTTCAGTTCTTTCCACAGATTCTCGATTGGATTCAGGTCTGGACTTTGACTTGGCCATTCTAACATCTGGATATGTTTATTTGTGAACCATTCCATTGTAGATTTTTCTTTATGTTTTGGATCATTGTCTTGTTGGAAGACAAATCTCCGTCCCAGTCTCAGGTCTTTTGCAGACTCCATCAGGTTTTCTTCCAGAATGGTCCTGTATTTGGCTCCATCCATCTTCCCATCAATTTTAACCATCTTCCCTGTCCCTGCTGAAGAACAGCAGGCCCAAACCATGATGCTGCCACCACCATGTTTGACAGTGGGGATGGTGTGTTCAGGGTGATGAGCTGTGTTGCTTTTACGCCAAACATAACGTTTTGCATTGTTGCCAAAAAGTTAAATTTTGGTTTCATCTGACCAGGGCACCTTCTTCCACATGTTTGGTGTGTCTCCCAGGTGGCTTGTGGCAAACTTTAAACTACACTTTTTATAGATATCTTTAAGAAATGCCTTTCTTCACTGTATATTGAATATGGCCATAATTGTAGCATTTCAAATATATTTCCAATATATTTGGGGAAAAAAAATATTTTTAAAAAAAATATATTTTAAATATAAAAAAAACCAACATCACCTGGACTGATTATTGACTGAGCCAAGGACTTTCAATGCTAATTTTCTGCTATCACTTGCTAAGGGTAACTCAGGGGAATCCAGAAAGTGTAATTCTCAGCAGTCCCCTAGGTGGCAGTGGTACAGTAAGATCTGTGAAATGTCTTTCATGGGATCCTTGCTAGCTCTGGATACACAGTGAGATGTTATATGGACACTGGAAATAGTAGCTAACAGACAGTGCAGCCATTACTACACAAACCTGTATGCTCCTGCAAGCAAATCTCAGCATAGCACCCATCAGTGTCAGGATGATATTACTGCTGTGAATGTTCATACAACTGTGCCATACAAACAGATTATACACTGCCTCTGTATGCATTAGCACATGACATTTCATCTGTGATATCTTATAAGAAAGTCAAAGTAAAACTTTCTGCAACTGCTGCCTAGGAAGCCTGAGCTCAGGCACAGCAATTCATACATTTCTCTGCTGCTGGAAGAACTTTACTATTAACCCTTTCCTTGTTAGCCACAATGTTTCAAAGCAATATACAATCTGAGGAAACTAATACACAACCAGAATCAGAACTACTTCCAGATCAGGAATAAACCCCCGAACCAAGCAAAAAAGAAAAACGCTTAACAAAACCAATCTGGAAAGTGCAAAAAATCTTAAAGCTGACAAGGAAGAACTGCTGTCCAATATCAATGATTTATGGTCTAATAATGTTAAATGCAAGTCTGCTCTCTCCCAACAATCTCATGAGTCATTACAACTAGAGGGCGCTATCAGCAATTGAATGTTGTTTATGAGAGTTATCAAAGACTGTGTGTTAAATATACCGATCTCTTAACCGCTTGCCGACTGCTCACAGTATATTTACTGCGGCAGTCAGCCCCTCACAGGCAGAGTGACGTAGGTCTACGTCGCTCGCCTGTGAGGCTCTGGGGAGCGAGCGCGCGCCCGCGGAGGCGCGCTCCCGCTCCCGCGTGGTCACGGACCCCCCCGCGCGTGTGACCAGCGGACCCGATGTCCGCCGGTCACTCGGCGATCGGCGGGGGAGAGGGAGAATGTCAGGCAGCTTGTGTAAACAAGCCACCTGTCTATCTCCTCGCTGTAAAAACACTGATCACATGGATCTACTATGTAGATCCGTTGATCAGTGTCCTTACAGCTCAAGCCACAGCCAATCACAATAGAAAGCATGCCCCTAGGGACACACACAGCCCCTCCCTCCCAAATAAAGTTAACCCCTTCACTACCAGTGTATTTTTACAGTAACAGTGCATATATATAGCACTGATTACTGTAGAAATGTCACTGGTAACCCCAAAAGTGTCAAAAATGTCAGTTAAGGGTCCGATCTGTCCGCCCCAATGTCGCAGTACCGCAAAAAAAATCGCAGATCGCCGCCATTACACGTTAAAAAAAAAAAACACCAAAAATGACAGAAATCTTTCCCTTTGTTAGTAAACGCGATAACTTTTGCGCAAACCAATCAAAATACGCTTTTTGCGATTTTTTTTTACCAAACATAGGTAGCATAAAACAAATTGGCCGAAAATTTTAAAAAATTTTGATTTTTACATTTTTTTGGGGGGGAATTTCATATAAAAAAATGTGAAAAATATTGTTATTTTTGCAAAATGTACGCTCTTTTTTTGTTTATAGCGCAAAAAGTAAAAATCGCACAGGTGATCAAATACCACCAAAAGAAAGCTCTGTTTGTGGGAAAAAAAGGATGCCAAATTTGTTTAGATACAGCGTCGCACGACCACGCAATTGTCTGTTAAAATCACGCAGTGCCGAATCGCAAAATACCCCCTGGTCGTTTAGCAGGAAAATCCTCCGGGGCTTAAGTGGTTAAAGCGCTGCGGTACGACACCCAAGGGTCATTGGAAGAATTAAAGGGATTTGAGGAGCTCAATCTTGAAAGAGACATTTTAGCGGTGCAGAGGCAGAAGTGAGAATAACACAGCTCCCTGAATCCAGACCTTATTGCTCTACATCTACCAGACGCTCCACAAGATCTTCCAAATCCCTACAATCAAGATCTTCTACACTCAGTCAGCAACTCATAAAAGCCCGTGCTAATGCTGAAGCTTCTGAAATTCAGGCAGCTTTCACCCAAAAGAAAGCAGAAATGGAAGCTGAAGCTGCATGCCAGAAAGCAGAAATGGAAGTTTTGGAAAAACAATGTGAGCATGCCACAGCCATGGCAAGGTTAAGGGTCTTAGAACAAGCCACTAGTGAAAGCAAAAGAGACAAGAGTTGCAGGCACTCAGTTGTATCCTATGCCTCAAATTCATCATATACCTCTCCAGAACGTCAGCTCCCTGCCACAGCAGCCAAAGCACTCAATCAAAGTCTCTTCTCTGCACCTACTGTACATAATAGGGACATGTCACAGTTTGCTAAATCCATGCTCCACAGAGAGCTCACTAAGGCAGGCCTCACGAGGTCTGATGACAAGTATGAAAATTACAGAGGCTGGAAGTCCACCTTTAAGGCCACAATGTGTGACCTAGACATCAATGCCACAGAAGATTTAGATCTGCTCATCAGATGGCTAGGCCCCCAGTCTACTGAATGCATTAAGATTAGGGTGGTCTTTGACTCTAGTGCTTGCCATGAAGGTGTCGCCCACAATGACATTCTTCTCACTGGGCCTAATCTGAACAACAATCTTATAGGAGTTTTACTTCACTTCAGACAAGAGCCAATTGCTGTTATGACTGGTATTCAGCAATTGTTCCACTGTTTCATCGTCCGTGAAGACTACAGAATCTTCCTCAGGTTCCAATGGTACCGCAATAATGATGTCAATGATGAAGGTACATGTTTTCGGTAACAGTCCTTCTCCTGCAGTAGCAATTTATGGACCAAGGAATACAGCTCAAGAGGGTGAAAAGGAATTTGGATCTGATGCACGACAGGAATTTCTATGTAGATGACAGACTCAAATCTGCCTACGGAAGAAGAAGCTATTGACCTTCTCACTAGAAACCAGAACATGCTTGCCACTGCAAACCTCAGACATTACAAAATCATCTCCAACAGAGACAAGGTCATGAGGCGAAACAACAAAGGTGGGAATCCTGGAAACAACTCTCTAAAAGCATTAGAACAACTCCA
This sequence comes from Pelophylax lessonae, assembly GCF_965119305.1. Lineage (NCBI taxonomy): Eukaryota > Metazoa > Chordata > Amphibia > Anura > Ranidae > Pelophylax > Pelophylax lessonae. Next base: position 643,254,620 of record NC_138770.1, on the reverse strand, counting down.
GATACCACGCTCTTACACCATAGCATCCTTAAAGAATGCCACCAGAAGAGAGATCTATGTCTTCTCCGATGCATCCAACGAAGCCATCGCTGCCGTGGCTTATCTTCGAGCTATGGATCCCAGCGGTTAAGTGGGTGTAGGATTTATCATAGGCAAGGCCAAGCTCACACCAAAACCTGCACATACAATTGTAAGGCTTGAACTTTGTGCAGCTGTGTTAGCTGTGGAAATTGCTGAGCTTAGAGAACTTGAAACAGATGTTGAAATACACTCTTCACTTTTATACTGACAGCAAATTAGTGCTTGGGTATATACACAATCAAACAAGACAGTTCTATGTGTATGTTGGTAACAGAGTGGAACGCATTAGGAAGTTCTCTATGCCTGAACAATGGCACTATGTACCCACTAACCTCAACCCTGCTATCGCGGCAGTCGTATAGTACCTGCTACTGCATTTTTGGACACATCATGGTGATCACCACCAGCACTCTTGAATGATAAACTCATCTCAAGTTCTACAAATTCTACCTTTGAACTGGTTCATCCAGAATCTGATAAGGAAATCAGAACTGTTACTGTCACACTCAACATCTCTGTGAAAGCAAGGGTAAGGCTGAGTCCTCACTGTTTTAAAGGCTTTTCTAAGTGGTCCTCTGTTGTACAAGCCATTGCACGTCTTATTCACATTGCTCATCAATTTGCAAACAGCTCTAGCACTGAAAAAGAGTGTCACAAGCGGCACATCTGCAAAGCCCCCCCCCCCCCCCCCAACAGTTGAGAAGGTCTCTCAAGCAGAAAGGGTTATCATCCAATGTGTCCAACATAAAGTGTACTCACAAGAGATTGCTAACATATCAAAGGGACTCAACCCATCTAAGGATAGCCCTCTGTACAAATTAAATCCAATAATTGATCACAAGCTATTGAGTCGGTGGTCGCATTGGAAGGTCTAATTTGTTCAATGAAGAGAAAAATCCCCTCATTATTCCAGGACATTATCACATTACTGCTTTGTTAGTTAGACATTTCCAAGGTCGTCACTTACTGTATATCGTCCATACTCCACAATTGTATCAAGTGCAGAAATTAAGAGGAAAGCACCCACAACAACAGATGACAGTGCTGCCGGCTGACTGATTAAGCACTGAACCACCATTTAATAATGTTGGCATGGACATATTAGGCCCCTGGACTGTTGTTCCATGCAGATCTCGTGACAGAGTTGCCAACAATAGGCCATGGGCTGCGCTGTTCACTTGCTTGAGCATTCGCGCAGTGCACATGGAAGTGATAGAATCAATGGACTCTTCCTGTTTCATTAATGCCTTCAGAAGATTTGTTTCCCTGTGAGGACCCATAAAGTTACTTAGATCTTACTGTGGGACTAATTTCACAGGAGCAGAAAAGATAGTTTACTTCTGGAATGACAACAAGTGTAAATGGGAATTCAACCCACCTCATTCCTCCCACATGGGAGGCTCTTGGGTACGCATGATTGGAGTTGCAAGAATAATCCTGGATTCCATGCTACTGGACCAGAAAGCTTCCCAGCTTACCCATGAAATGTTAGTCACTCTACTTGCAGAGGTGTCTGCTATAATAAATGCAAGGTGAATGGTCCCTGTGTCCTCAGATCCAGAGTCTACAGTACTGCTCACTCCAGCCACTCTTCTTACCCAAAAACTTGGGATAGCCCCTATTCCCACAGGGGAACTTGATTTCCCTAACGTTTACAAGCATCTATGAAAATGGGTTCAACATCTTGCTAATTTGTTTTGGAACCGCTGGAAGATGGAGTACCTTTCTAACCTTCAAAGCCGCAGTAAATGGCAAACTAGCAAACCCAATCTACAATTGGGAGACATAGTTCTCTTGAAAGCGACAGATTCCCATCGCAACCATTGGTCTATGGGTCTTATTACAAAGACTATGCCAAGTAACGACAGAAAAGTCGAACTTAAAGTAATGAAAGGAGGTTCTGCACACCTTTACTTTAGGCCTATAAAGGAACTAGAACTTCTTTTGCCCAAAGAGGAAGACAAGTCTCACAAGTCATCAACTTGATTCCAAGGGATGTAAAAAGGATTTGTGCATGTTGCTTCCTGTCCCTCTGAAGATGGATTTTCCTTGTCACAGCCTGGATCTTTGAAATGAGCATCTGCAAGTATTATGTTAATTTTGCATTATTTTCCCTTGTTCTTTCCTTCCCTCTTATTTTGCAGATGTTCCTGGAAAATAATCTTCATTTGCTTATATTTGGACTTGGACTAAAGTTTGTTAATAATAGAAATCATAGATTTCGACTGGGAGTGTCATGTTTCACATTCTTTGTAATATGCTTTTAAAATGTTATACAGTGCCTTGCGAAAGTATTCGGCCCCCTTGAACTTTGCAACCTTTTGCCACATTTCAGGCTTCAAACATAAAGATATAAAACTGTAATTTTTTGTGAAGAATCAACAAGTGGGACACAATCATGAAGTGGAACAAAATTTATTGGATATTTCAAACTTTTTTAACAAATAAAAAACTGAAAAATTGGGCGTGCAAAATTATTCAGCCCCCCTTAAGTTAATACGTTGTAGCGCCACCTTTTGCTGCGATTACAGTTGTAAGTAGCTTGGGGTATGTCTCTATCAGTTTTGCACATCGAGAGACTGAAATTTTTGCCCATTCCTCCTTGCAAAACAGCTCGAGCTCAGTGAGGTTGGATGGAGAGCGTTTTTGAACAGCAGTTTTCAGTTCTTTCCACAGATTCTCAATTGGATTCAGGCCTGGACTTTGACTTGGCCATTCTAACACCTGGATATGTTTATTTGTGAACCATTCCATTGTAGATTTTGCTTTAAGTTTTGGATCATTGTCTTGTTGGAAGACAAATCTCCGTCCCAGTTTTAGGTCTTTTGCAGACTCCATCAGGTTTTCTTCCAGAATGGTCCTGTATTTGGCTCCATCCATCTTCCCATGAATTTTAACCATCTTCCATGTCCCTGCTGAAGAAAAGCAGGCCCAAACCATGATGCTGCCACCACCATGTTTGACAGTGGGAATGGTGTGTTCAGGGTGATGAGCTGTGTTGCTTTTACGCCAAACATAAAGTTTTGCATTGTTGCCAAAAAGTTCGATTTTGGTTTCATCTGACCAGAGCACCTTCTTCCACATGTTTGGTGTGTCTCCCAGGTGGCTTGTGGCAAACTTTAAACAACACTTTTTATGGATATCTTTAAGAAATGGCTTTCTTCTTGCCACTCTTCCATAAAGGCCAGATTTGTGCAGTATACGACTGATTGTTGTCCTATAGATAGAGTCTCCCACCTCAGCTGTAGATCTCTGCAGTTCATCCAGAGTGATCATGGGCCTCTTGGCTGCATCTCTGATCAGTCTTCTCCTTGTATGAGCTGAAAGTTTAGAGGGACGGCCAGGTCTTTGTAGATTTGCAGTGGTCTGATACTCCTTCCATTTCAATATTATCGCTTGCACAGTGCTCCTTGGGATGTTTAAAGCTTGGGAAAACTTTTTGTATCCAAATCCGGCTTTAAACTTCTCCACAACAGTATCTCGGACCTGCCTGGTGTGTTCCTTGTTCTTCATGATGCTCTCTGCGCTTTAAACGGACCTCTGAGACTATCACAGTGCAGGTGCATTTATACGGAGACTTGATTACACACAGGTGGATTCTATTTATCATCATTAGTCATTTAGGTCAAGATTGGATCATTCAGAGATCCTCACTGAACTTCTGGAGAGATTTTGCTGCACTGAAAGTAAAGGGGCTGAATAATTTTGCACGCCCAATTTTTCAGTTTTTTATTTGTTAACAAAGTTTGAAATATCCAATAAATTTCGTTCCACCTTATGATTGTGTCCCACTTGTTTTTGATTCTTCACAAAAAATTAGTTTTATATCTTTATGTTTGAAGCCTGAAATGTGGCAAAAGGTCGCAAAGTTCAAGGGGGCCGAATACTTTCGCAAGGCACTGTATGTATTCTCCTGCCCCTGGTTTCTCCCATCAGTTTATCCTGTATAGATAGCTCCACCCCTTTGTTAATTTTTCCCAGTAATGCATCTCAGCCTCATTTCTCATGGAGTGGATCACATTATGATCTTTTGACCTATCCAATGGTTATTGTTATAAGATCTTCACAGTTTATGGATTAAACTTCACAAGATCTCTAACCCTCCCAGCAGTAACCCCGAGCGTGACTCGGGGTGGATTTTCTGTGCTAGGATCGGTATCCCCGAGTCACGCTCGGGGTGGATGGGCAGAGCGCGCAGCGGTCTCTTACCTTCTCCTGGCGATCCAGCGATGATCTCCCATTGCTGAGATCGCCAGCTGTCTGAGATCCCCGCCGCTCGTCCGTCCTCCGTTGGTGTGATGACTTCCTAGTTCCGTTCCCTGCAGCAGCAATGCTGCATGGGAGCGGAACTAGGGAGGGAATGTATGTATATGTATGTATATATATGTATGTATGTATATATATATACAGTGGGTACGGAAAGTATTCAGACCCCCTTAAATTTTTCACTCATTGTTATATTGCAGCCATTTGCTAAAATCATTTAAGTTCATTCTTCTTCCTCATGAATGTACACATAGCTCCCCATATTGACGGAAAAACACAGAATTGTTGACATTGTTGCAGATTTATTAAAAAAGAAAAACTGAAATATCACATGGTCCTAAGTATTCAGACCCTTTGCTGTGACACTCATATATTTAACTCAGGTGCTTTCCATTTCTTCTGATCATCCTTGAGATGGTTCTACACCTTCATTTGAGTCCAGCTGTGTTTGATTATACTGATTGGACTTGATTAGGAAAGCCACACACCTGTCTATATAAGACCTTCCAAATCACAATGCATGTCAGAGCAAATGAGAATCATGAGGTCAAAGGAACTGCCTGAAGAGCTCAGAGACAGAATTGTGGCAAGGCACAGATCTGGCCAAGGTTACAAAAAGATTTCTGCTGCACTTAAGGTTCCTAAGAGCACAGTGGCCTCCATAATCCTCAAATGGAAGACGTTTGGGACGACCAGAACCCTTCCTAGAGCTGGCCGTCCGGCCAAACTGAGCTATCGGGGGAGAAGAGCCTTGGTGAGAGAGGTAAAGAAGAACCCAAAGATCACTGTGGCTGAGCTCCAGAGATGCAGTCAGGAGATGGGAGAAAGTTGTAGAAAGTCAACCATCACTGCAGCCCTCCACCAGTCGGGGCTTTATGGCAGAGTGGCCCGACGGAAGCCTCTCCTCAGTGTAAGACACATGAAAGCCCGCATGGAGTTTGCTAAAAAACACCTGAAGGACTCCAAGATGGTGAGAAATAAGATTCTCTGGTCTGATGAGACCAAAATAGATCTTTTTGGCCTTAATTCTAAGCGGTATGTGTGGAGAAAACCAGGCACTGCTCATCACCTGTCCAATACAGTCCCAACAGTGAAGCATGGTGGTGGCAGCATCATGCTGTGGGGGTGTTTTTCAGCTGCAGGGACAGGACGACTGGTTGCAATCGAGGGAAAGATGAATGCGGCCAAGTACAGGGATATCCTGGACAAAAACCTTCTCCAGAGTGCTCTGGACCTCAGACTGGGCCGAAGGTTTACCTTCCAACAAGACAATGACCCTAAGCACACAGCTAAAATAACGAAGGAGTGGCTTCACAACAACTCCGTGACTGTTCTTGAATGGCCCAGCCAGAGCCCTGACTTAAACCCAATTGAGCATCTCTGGAGAGACCTAAAAATGGCTGTCCACCAACGTTTACCATCCAACCTGACAGAACTGGAGAGGATCTGCAAGGAGGAATGGCAGAGGATCCCCAAATCCAGGTGTGAAAGACTTGTTGCATCTTTCCCAAAAAGATTCCTGGCTGTATTAGATCAAAAGGGGGCTTCTACTAAATACTGAGCAAAGGGTCTGAATACTTAGGACCATGTGATATTTCAGTTTTTCTTTTTTTATAAATCTGCAACAATGTCAACAATTCTGTGTTTTTCTGTCAGTATGGGGTGCTATGTGTACATTCATGAGGAAGAAGAATGAACCTAAATGATTTTAGCAAATGGCTGCAATATAATAAAGAGTGGAAAATTTAAGGGGGTCTGAATACTTTCCGTACCCACTGTATATATATATATATATATATATATATATATATATATGTATATATATGTATATATATATATATATATATACACACATATATATACATATATATATATATATGTATATATATATAATATAACGCATGAATTATAATCTATTCAATAATATAATTTTATTATATTATATATATATATATATATATATATATATATATATATATATATATATATTATATTATATTATATAATAAAATTATATTATTGATTAGATTATAATTCATGCGTTTGTGTTTCAAATTTATCACATCTGGGATGTCTACTAGAGTCTTGTTTTGGTCAGGTTTAAGTCAGTAATTACTAAGAATTGTAGGCCTATAATACATAACGCCAAATTTCCATGAAAAAATTGTACCGCTTTTGGTACAGAATTCCTGACAGAATCATACCGCCAGGGAGGTTAAGGTGTTGTCTGGATCAAGCCACTGTCTGTTAATTCAGCTAAGATTGTGGGTTATCACTGTCTCATCACAACTGTAAGTTACAGAGATCACACTTTTAATGCTTACACTATAGAGGCAGAACACATAGTATAGAGATGAGCTGAGGGTGTGTCCTGGACCAAACTGTATTGTTTAACTGCAGAAGCTAAAAGTAAGTTCTCTGACCTGGCTGTGATGGCTGGTAGTGGAGCCTGGATCGCAAGCCTGTTAGAGGGCAGCGACAAATCCTTGACAGTTGAAACAATTATGTATACATATCTCAACTGAGTATTTAGCTTTTTCCCTAGAGTTCATTTTTTCAGATAAGGAATTAAGAAGTTGTAGTTGTTTTATTACATAATTCTGCTGTCACTTTGAGGGAAGAAATAGCTTTGAGTTTTCAGGTCACATCACAACCTGTCTCTTACAATTTCTGACATGCGAATTTTGCAGAGCTCTTCCACGCTACTAGTAGATTAGCAGTTACATAATTATTTTTTGTACCATGAAAAATAAATCTCAAATTTACAGTAAAAACAAATAAAACTTCTTTTAAAAAAATATTTTTACAGTTAAAGGAAAATGTGTTTAAAATGTACAAAATGTAAAAATGTTTAAAATATAACACAGCGAATAATGCTAACAGCCAATAAATAAGAACTTCAATCCCTTTGATTGTGGCTCCACCCTCTCCACCAGCACCATCATTTTCGATAGTTTGGCCCATGCACAGATATGCAAAGGGCTCCTGGAACCTTGTAGAGCCCTGCAGTGCATCTGTGCATGCGTCAAGCTGTGCTCACATGTGGAGAGGAAGAGAGGTCCTGGCTGATTTGTGCAAGTGCGCATGTGCCATCCTTGCGTGCTTGCGCATTGAAACCTGTGCGTATGCAGATGTGCTGAAGGTTTCCGACAGGTCCTGAATCCCAGCAGGACCCTTTCATATAAAAAGTTTTGTTTTAGGATCATTCCTTCAACTTGCTTATGGTTTGTGATGTTTAATCAATGTTCTTTTTCTACTGCAGTGTCAAGAAAATTTGAAGGAGCAGGGTGAATTTTTTTTCTCAAATGAATACATTTTCAACAGTGAAGTGTAGTTTTCCTTTGGGAAAATCCATTCACTTCATATTCAAACCATATTTTTGGAAGCACTTTCAAAAGGCATTCGTCAAGTCATCAAATTTTTTGGAGAGTTTTCATACAAATGTGTGTTCAAAAAATCTCTGGTCAGCTTTAGATGCATCGATTAGAAAAATAGAAGATCTTTTTATTCACACACATTTACATTTTTCTTATAAAATATACTGTATATATGGGGGATACACTATACACAACATAAGAACACATACACAGTACTGTGCAAAAGTTTTTAGGAAGTTTGAAGAAACGCAGTAAGAATGCTTTCCAATATATACAGGTGCGTCTCATAAAATTAGAATATCATCAAAAAGTTTTTTTATTTTGGTAATTCAATTCAAAAAGTGAAACTTATATATTTTTTATAAATGCGTTACACACAGAGGGATATATTATAAGCATTTCTTTTTTTTAATTTTGATGATTATGGCTTACAGCTAGTGAAAACCCAAAATTCAGTATCTCAGAAAACTAGAATATTACTTAAGACCAATAAAAAAAAAAGGATTTTTAATACAGAAATGTTGATTTACTGAAAACTATGTCCATGTACAGTATAGTATGCACTCAATACTTGGTCGGGGCTTCGTTTACATGAATTACTGCAGCAATGCGGCGTAGCATGGAAGGGATCAGCCTGTGGCACTGCTGAGGTGTTATGGAAGCCCAGGTTGCTTTGATAGCAGCCTTTAGTTCATCAGCATTGTGGGGTTGGGTGTCTCTCATCTTCCTCTTGACAATATCTCACAGATTCTCTATGGGGTTTAGGTCAGGCCATTTTTCTGGCCAATCAAGCACAGTGTTACCATGATCATTAAACCAGGTATTGGTACTTTTGGCAGTGTGGGCAGGTGCCAAGTCCTGCTGGAAAATGAAATCAGCATCTCCATAAAACTGGTGAGCAGAAGGAAGCATGAAGTGCGCTAGAATTTCCTGGTAGAAGGCTTCGCTGACTTTGGACTTAATTAAACACAGTGGACGAACACCAGCACATGACATGGCTCCCCAAATCATCACGGATTGTGGAAAATTTTGCATTTAATTTAGAAAACAAGGTCCCAGAGTCTGAAGGATGAGTGGAGAGGCACAGAATCCAAGTTGCATGAGGTCCAGTGTGAAGTTTCCAGTCAGTGATGGTTTTGGGAGCCATGTCATCTGCTGGTGTTGGGCCAATGTGTTTTATCAAGTCCAAAGCCAGTTCAGCCCTCTACCAGGAAATTCTAGAACACTTCATGCTTCCCTCATGCTTCCTTCATGCGACATTCAGATAGTAGAGTCAGAATTTGGCGTAAACAACATGAAAGCATGGATCCATGTATTAACGATTCAGGCTGGTGGTGGTGTATTGGTGTAGGGGACATTTTCTTGACACACTTTGGGCCCCTTAGTACCAATTGAGCATTGTTTGAGTTGCTGACCATGTCCATCCCTTTATGACTACAGTGTCCCCATCTTCTGATGGCTCCTTCCAGCAGCATAATGCACCATGTCACAAAGCTCAAATCATCTCACCACTGGTTTCTTGAACATGACAATTAGGTCACTGTACTCCAGTGTCCTCCACGGTCACCAGATCTCAATCCAATAGAGCAATGTTGAGATGTGGTGGAACGGGAGATTGGCATCATGGATGTGCACCCTGTTAGCATACAAGGTTTGTATTTAATCAGCAACAACCACTGTATGTCATTGCTGTGTGCCTATTACATTGTATGACCACTAGATGGCAGTGTTACATTTGTGAGTTCATGTTTTGTCTATGCCTCAAAAGAGTAATAAAAAGTATAGTTCCTGCTCCGAAAGAAAAGCAGCGTTCATTGAAACAACAGACTGTCTGCCTGTACTTTGTTTAGCCCCAAAAGGTTATATCTAACAGGTTATGGGCCCAGGACATGTTACAGAAGCCCAGGATATAATACAGATTACCCCTGGATATAGCCAGATACAGTGAGCTAAAGCAAGAGAGTACAGGAGACAGCAACAGAAAGACAAACAGCAGACATGGCTTCTGCCATCCCCTCAGCAAAGTTCTCCATTGCAAATCTGACAAATCAGAACTACCAATCTTGGAAATTCAAGATGAAAATGCTGCTTATAAGAGAAGGTACGTGGAAATGTATAAATGAATCAAGACCTGCACAGCCCACAGAGGAGTGGTTAGACACAGATCAGAAAGCACAGAGCACAATCTCCCTGTGCATAGATGATGATCAAATCATACATATATGTAACTGTCAGACTGCTAAAGACATGTGGGAAGAGTTACAGAAAGCACATGAAAGAGTTAATCTCAGCAATAAACTGTATTTAATCAGAAAGCTCTATCAAACTAAGCTACAGAAAGACCAGGACATGCAGGACTATATAAGACAGACCTTAGAGATGATGGAGAGACTGAGAGGGATTGGAGAAGAGATAAAAGATTTCCATGTTGCAGCGCTGTTATTAAGTGGACTTCCTGAAAGTTATGAGACACTTGTCACAGCACTAGATGCACGTCCAGATGATGATCTGACACTGGAATATGTTAAAGGCAAGCTTGTGGATGAATACAAGCGCAAAACTGAAAGCATGAGTAATGTGAGTGTGTGTTCAGAGACAGCTTTAAAGACAAAATTCAAAAATAAACACAGTAACGTGCAGCTAGAAAAGCGGGAATGCTTTGTGTGCAAGAAACCAGGACACCTAAAAGCAGATTGTAGAATCTGGAAAGCTAGAATGCAAAAACAAAGTGCATTGCAACAAGCTAAGAATGTCATAGAAACAAAGGAGTATGCATTCGGATCCAAAAATGGTGTCACCTCTGTGCAAGCATGGTGTGTGGACTCAGGTGCTACAAGTCACATGACAAATGACCGAAGTTTCTTCACTCAGCTTGATGAAAGCAAAACAGAAGGGATAACTACAGCTAATGGACAATTTATGAAATCAGTGGGAATAGGAGATGGCTTTCTATACTGTCCTATCTCTCCAGATATCACTAAAAAGATCCATATGAGGAATGTTCTGTATGTGCCAGATCTTGAAAGCAACCTTTTGTCAGTAAAGAAACTCACTAACCAAGGCAATGTAGTCACATTTCAGGGTGACAGTTGTATCATAACAAAAGGGGATTGCTTGCTTGCAAAGGCTAAAATCATAGATGAACTTGTCAGGATCTGTGTCATTACATGGGTCACCTGCTGGTGGCACTGTTGTTCCTGGAACTGAGGGGCGCAGTTCCAGGGCCCACCAGCGGGTGTCTCCCAGCAGCTGGACTGTTCTTTTAATTAAGCTGCACCTGAGGAGGACTGCTGAGGGAATATAAGCCCGCCCTTCACTGAGGCTCAGTGCTTCAGTATTTTCTCTGCTAGCCGTGTCCCTGTCTGAACCTGTATCCTGAAACCTGTATCCTGAAACCTGTATCCTGATCCTGAGTCCTGTTCCCTGCATCCTGCTTCCTGTACCTGGCTCCCTGCTTTCCTTGTCTCCTGTCCCTGTCCTGTCCTGCTATTGTTTGCTCCATCCCTTTGTATATAGTTTGTTAGGTTCTATTGGGGTTTTGTACTGTTATCATTTATATTTTGTTTACTTGTTTATGGTCACTGGTGTTGGTATTGGAGTGTGTCATTTTGCTTAATAAACTTATTTACATCTTATCCATCTGGGTCCTGATTCCTTGGTGCAGCCAACTGATCTGATCACCCTTGCTGGATGCCTGCATGTGGTATCCCTGACAGAACTGTATCAGCTGAACTGGAGTGAAATGGTTAAAATAGCCAAAGAGGATAAACATTCAAACTGCATCCACACTTGGCACAGACGATTGGGGCACATAAATTCTGATACAATAAAGAAAATGTTGAGAATAACTATGCAAATGGTATTAAGATTAAACCATGTGATCACATAATGATTTGTACCAGCTGTATTAAAGGAAAAATGGCAAGGACACCTTTTCCCAAGCAGACCAACAGCAAATCCCAAAAACCTCTGGACTTAATACATTCAGATCTTTGTGGTCCAATGAAAACTATGACTCCAGGAAAGAAAAAATACTTCCTGACCTTCATTGATGATTACTCCAGGTATACCACAGTATTTCTACTTCACAATAAAGATGAAGTGCCAGAGAAATTAGAAGAGTATCTCGCTCAAGTAAATAATATTTTTGGCGGAATGCCCAGAGTACTACGAACAGATAATGGCTCAGAATATACAAGTGGTAAAACACAAGCCATTCTCAGGAAGCATGGAATTATGTTCCAGACAACAGTTCCATATAACCCAGAGCAAAATGGAGTTGCAGAGAGAATGAACCGCACACTGTGTGAAAGTGGGAGGAGCATGCTATTTGATGCTGATATGCCAACTACATACTGGGGAGAAGCTATCACAACTGCATGTTATCTTCAAAATCGTTTGCCGAGAAAAGCAACAACAAAAACTCCATATGAACTGTGGAACAAAAGGAAACCAGATTTAAGACACATCAGAATTTTTGGAAGTAAAGCCTATGCACACATTCCAAAAGAAAAACGTACAAAATGGGATGCATGTGCAAAAGAAGGTGTGCTTGTGGGATACAGTGAATCTCAAAAAGGATACAGGATTTTACATCAAGACACGAACAAAGTAACAGTCAGCAGAAGTGTGATTATTGATGAAAGTTCTGTGTGCTCAAAGTTTGAACAACAGACTCAAACTTTTCAAACTGAGAAAGAATCAACATCAGTCACTCAAGAAAATAAGGAAAGTGATACAGAAATAGAAATAACTGCAGAAGAATCAAAACCTGAAACTGAACCAGAAATACCTTCAGTCAGGAAATCAACCAGAATCAATAAAGGTGTTCCAGCTGAACGTTTATCTTACATCAGGCCCGGACTGGGACAAAAAATAGGCCCGGGCAATTTAGGCTGAGCAGCCCATTTTTTTTTTTAACAAAATGACCAATGATGAACAACTACCGGTTTCTCTATGTTTTTTAGTTATATTTAGCCTGCACACCCATGCGATCCAATTCTGCAAATCGTGCCGCGTTTTGGAAACTGATTGCGGAGTGTCGTTAACCTAACATACACTCCGCAATCTGTTTGCATGGACGGGTTGCTATTTAGATGAAGTCTGCATTTAGTGTGAACCCAGGCTAAGAGATAACAGGTAATTTTAGGGTACATTAAAAATATATTACCCAATTTTTGGGTAAAATATAAAAGATGAGTTTGTGTCAAGTAAATAAATACCCAACATGTCAAACCTTAAGACTATGCATGCCCGAAAATGGCAACACATTTCAGTACCCTATATTTTCCATAGGCAAAGCTATTAAAGATCATAGAGGTCATCAGTTCAGAGTTACCATGAACAATGATCCTATAATTATTGCTCTCATTCCAGTGTGCAGGGTCATATATTACACGTGTAGTAAAATCAGGGTTTTTGTTCACAGGCGCCCCCAAAATTTGTATGTAGTTTCGTATGGTGGTGGTGGGGATAGGGGTGACATCAGTGGCAGTGGTGGTGGGGATAGGGGTGACATCAGTGGCAGTGGGGATAGGGGTGACATCAGTGGCAGTGGTGGTGGGGATAGGGGTGACATCAGTGGCAGTGGGGATAGGGGTGACATCAGTGGCAGTGGTGGTGGGGATAGGGGTGACATCAGTGGCAGTGGGGATAGGGGTGACATCAGTGGCAGTGGTGGTGGGGATAGGGGTGACATCAGTGGCAGTGGTGGTGGGGATAGGGGTGACATCAGTGGCAGTGGTGGTGGGGATAGGGGTGACATCAGTGGCAGTGGGGATAGGGGTGACATCAGTGGCAGTGGTGGTGGGGATAGGGGTGACATCAGTGGCAGTGGGGATAGGGGTGACATCAGTGGTGGTGGGGATAGGGGTGACATCAGTGGCAGTGGGGATAGGGGTGACATCAGTGGCAGTGGTGGTGGGGATAGGGGTGACATCAGTGGCAGTGGTGGTGGGGATAGGGGTGACATCAGTGGCAGTGGGGATAGGGGTGACATCAGTGGCAGTGGTGGTGGGGATAGGGGTGACATCAGTGGTGGTGGGGATAGGGGTGACATCAGTGGCAGTGGTGGTGGGGATAGGGGTGACATCAGTGGCAGTGGTGGTGGGGATAGGGGTGACATCAGTGGCAGTGGGGATAGGGGTGACATCAGTGGCAGTGGTGGTGGGGATAGGGGTGACATCAGTGGCAGTGGTGGTGGGGATAGGGGTGACATCAGTGGTGGTTGGGATAGAGATAACATCGGTGTTGAGGATAGGTTTGACATCAGTGGGAGTGGTGGTAAGGATAAGGATGACATCAGTGGCAGTGGTGGTGGGGATAGGAATGACAATGTTCACTGCCACTGATGTCATCCTTATCCTCACCACCATTGCCACTGATGTCATCCTTATCCCCCCCATCACCACTTCCTCATGGGAGGGGTGGAGATCAGACAGAGGGATGGCCGTGGGAGAGATGGGATGAGGCAGAGCAGAGGGATGGCGGTGGGATGGATGGGATGAGGCAGAGCAGAGGGATTGAGGTGGGAGGGATGGAATGAGGCAGAGCAGAGGGATGGAGGTGGGATGGATGATGAGATGAGGCACAGCAGAGGGATGGATGATGGGATGAGGCACAGCAGAGGGGATGGATGATGGGATGAGGCACAGCAGAGGGGATGGATGGTGGGATGAGGCACAGCAGAGGGGATGGATGGTGGGATGAGGCACAGCAGAGGGCATGGAGGTGGGATGGATGATGGGATGAGGCACAGCAGAGGGGATGGATGATGGGATGAGGCACAGCAGAGGGGATGGATGATGGGATGAGGCACAGCAGAGGGGATGGATGATGGGATGAGGCACAGCAGAGGGGATGGATGGTGGGATGAGGCACAGCAGAGGGGATGGAGGTGGGATGGATGATGGGATGAGGCACAGCAGAGGGGATGGATGATGGGATGAGGTACAGCAGAGGGGATGGATGATGGGATGAGGCACAGCAGAGGGGATGGATGATGGGATGAGGCACAGCAGAGGGGATGGAGGTGGGATGGATAATGGGATGAGGCAAAGCAGATGGGATGGATGATGGGATGAGGCAAAGCAGAGGGGATGGATGATGGGATGAGGCACAGCAGAGGGGATGGATGATGGGATGAGGCACAGCAGAGGGGATGGATGATGGGATGAGGCACAGCAGAGGGGATGGAGGTGGGATGGATGATGGGATGAGGCACAGCAGAGGGGATGGATGATGGGATGAGGCACAGCAGAGGGGATGGAGGTGGGATGGATGATGGGATGAGGCACAGCAGAGGGGATGGATGATGGGATGAGGCACAGCAGAAGGGATGGATGGTGGGATGAGGCACAGCAGAGGGGATGGATGGTGGGATGAGGCACAGCAGAGGGGATGGAGGTGGGATGGATGATGGGATGAGGCACAGCAGAGGGGATGGATGATGGGATGAGGCACAGCAGAGGGGATGGATGATGGGATGAGGCACAGCAGAGGGGATGGAGGTGGGATGGATGATGGGATGAGGCACAGCAGAGGGGATGGAGGTGGGATGGATGATGGGATGAGGCACAGCAGAGGGGATGGATGATGGGATGAGGCACAGCAGAAGGGATGGATGGTGGGATGAGGCACAGCAGAGGGGATGGATGGTGGGATGAGGCACAGCAGAGGGGATGGATGATGGGATGAGGCACAGCAGAAGGGATGGATGGTGGGATGAGGCACAGCAGAGGGGATGGATGGTGGGATGAGGCACAGCAGAGGGGATGGAGGTGGGATGGATGATGGGATGAGGCACAGCAGAGGGGATGGATGATGGGATGAGGCACAGCAGAAGGGATGGATGGTGGGATGAGGCACAGCAGAGGGGATGGAGGTGGGATGGATGATGGGATGAGGCACAGCAGAGGGGATGGAGGTGGGATGGATAATGGGATGAGGCAAAGCAGAGGGGATGGAGGTGGGATGGATGATGGGATGAGGCACAGCAGAGGGGATGGATGATGGGATGAGGCAAAGCAGATGGGATGGAGGTGGGATGGATGATGGGATGAGGCACAGCAGAGGGGATGGATGATGGGATGAGGCACAGCAGAGGGGATGGATGATGGGATGAGGCACAGCAGAGGGGATGGATGATGGGATGAGGCACAGCAGAGGGGATAGATGATGGGATGAGGCACAGCAGAGGGGATGGAGGTGGGATGGATGATGGGATGAGGCACAGCAGAGGGGATGGATGGTGGGATGAGGCACAGCAGAGGGGATGGATGGTGGGATGAGGCACAGCAGAGGGGATGGAGGTGGGATGGATGATGGGATGAGGCACAGCAGAGGGGATGGATGATGGGATGAGGCACAGCAGAGGGGATGGATGATGGGATGAGGCACAGCAGAGGGGATGGAGGTGGGATGGATGATGGGATGAGGCACAGCAGAGGGGATGGAGGTGGGATGGATGATGGGATGAGGCACAGCAGAGGGGATGGATGATGGGATGAGGCACAGCAGAAGGGATGGATGGTGGGATGAGGCACAGCAGAGGGGATGGATGGTGGGATGAGGCACAGCAGAGGGGATGGATGATGGGATAAGGCACAGCAGAGGGGATGGATGGTGGGATGAGGCACAGCAGAGGGGATGGATGGTGGGGTGAGGCACAGCAGAGGGGATGGAGGTGGGATGGATGATGGGATGAGGCACAGCAGAGGGGATGGATGATGGGATGAGGCACAGCAGAAGGGATGGATGGTGGGATGAGGCACAGCAGAGGGGATGGATGGTGGGATGAGGCACAGCAGAGGGGATGGATGATGGGATAAGGCACAGCAGAGGGGATGGATGGTGGGATGAGGCACAGCAGAGGGGATGGATGGTGGGATGAGGCACAGCAGAGGGGATGGATGATGGGATGAGGCACAGCAGAAGGGATGGATGGTGGGATGAGGCACAGCAGAGGGGATGGATGGTGGGATGAGGCACAGCAGAGGGGATGGATGATGGGATGAGGCACAGCAGAGGGGATGGAGGTGGGATGGATGATGGGATGAGGCACAGCAGAGGGGATGGATGATGGGATGAGGCACAGCAGAGGGGATGGATGATGGGATGAGGCACAGCAGAGGGGATGGATGATGGGATGAGGCACAGCAGAGTGGATGGATGATGGGATGAGGCACAGCAGAGGGGATGGAGGTGGGATGGATGATGGGATGAGGCACAGCAGAGGGGATGGATGATGGGATGAGGCACAGCAGAGGGGATGGATGGTGGGATGAGGCACAGCAGAGGGGATGGATGATGGGATGAGGCACAGGAGAGGGGATGGATGATGGGATGAGGCACAGCAGAGTGGATGGATGATGGGATGAGGCACAGCAGAGGGGATGGATGGTGGGATGAGGCACACCAGAGGGGATGGATGGTGGGATGAGGCACAGCAGAGGGGATGGATGGTGGGATGAGGCACAGCAGAGGGGATGGAGGTGGGATGGATGATGGGATGAGGCACAGCAGAGGGGATGGAGGTGGGATGAGGCACAGCAGAGGGGATGGATGGTGGGACGAGGCACAGCAGAGGGGATGGATGGTGGGATGAGGCACAGCAGAGGGGATGGATGGTGGGATGAGGCACAGCAGAGGGGATGGATGGTGGGATGAGGCACAGCAGAGGGGATGGATGGTGGGATGAGGCACAGCAGAGGGGATGGATGATGGGATGAGGCACAGCAGAGGGGATGGATGATGGGATGAGGCACAGCAGAGGGGATGGATGATGGGATGAGGCACAGCAGAGTGGATGGATGATGGGATGAGGCACAGCAGAGGGGATGGAGGTGGGATGGATGATGGGATGAGGCACAGCAGAGGGGATGGATGATGGGATGAGGCACAGCAGAGGGGATGGATGATGGGATGAGGCACAGCAGAGGGGATGGATGATGGGATGAGGCACAGCAGAGTGGATGGATGATGGGATGAGGCACAGCAGAGGGGATGGATGGTGGGATGAGGCACAGCAGAGGGGATGGATGGTGGGATGAGGCACAGCAGAGGGGATGGAGGTGGGATGGATGATGGGATGAGGCACAGCAGAGGGGATGGATGATGGGATGAGGCACAGCAGAGGGGATGGATGATGGGATGAGGCACAGCAGAGGGGATGGATGATGGGATGAGGCACAGCAGAGTGGATGGATGATGGGATGAGGCACAGCAGAGGGGATGGAGGTGGGATGGATGATGGGATGAGGCACAGCAGAGGGGATGGATGATGGGATGAGGCACAGCAGAGTGGATGGATGATGGGATGAGGCACAGCAGAGTGGATGGATGATGGGATGAGGCACAGCAGAGGGGATGGATGGTGGGATGAGGCACAGCAGAGGGGATGGATGGTGGGATGAGGCACAGCAGAGGGGATGGATGGTGGGATGAGGCACAGCAGAGGGGATGGATGGTGGGATGAGGCACAGCAGAGGGGATGGATGGTGGGATGAGGCACAGCAGAGGGGATGGATGGTGGGATGAGGCACAGCAGAGGGGATGGATGGTGGGATGAGGCACAGCAGAGGGGATGGAGGTGGGATGGATGATGGGATGAGGAACAGCAGAGGGGATGGATGATGGGATGAGGCACAGCAGAGGGGATGGATGATGGGATGAGGCACAGCAGAGGGGATGGATGATGGGATGAGGCACAGCAGAGTGGATGGATGATGGGATGAGGCACAGCAGAGGGGATGGAGGTGGGATGGATGATGGGATGAGGCACAGCAGAGGGGATGGATGATGGGATGAGGCACAGCAGAGGGGATGGATGGTGGGATGAGGCACAGCAGAGGGGATGGATGGTGGGATGAGGCACAGCAGAGGGGATGGATGGTGGGATGAGGCACAGCAGAGGGGATGGATGGTGGGATGAGGCACAGCAGAGGGGATGGAGGTGGGATGGATGATGGGATGAGGCACAGCAGAGGGGATGGATGATGGGATGAGGCACAGCAGAGGGGATGGATGGTGGGATGAGGCACAGCAGAGGGGATGGAGGTGGGATGAGGCACAGCAGAGGGGATGGATGGTGGGATGAGGCACAGCAGAGGGGATGGATGGTGGGATGAGGCACAGCAGAGGGGATGGATGGTGGGATGAGGCACAGCAGAGGGGATGGATGGTGGGATGAGGCACAGCAGAGGGGATGGATGGTGGGATGAGGCACAGCAGAGGGGATGGATGATGGGATGAGGCACAGCAGAGGGGATGGATGATGGGATGAGGCACAGCAGAGGGGATGGATGATGGGTTGAGGCACAGCAGAGTGGATGGATGATGGGATGAGGCACAGCAGAGGGGATGGAGGTGGGATGGATGATGGGATGAGGCACAGCAGAGGAGATGGATGATGGGATGAGGCACAGCAGAGGGGATGGATGGTGGGATGAGGCACAGCAGAGGGGATGGATGATGGGATGAGGCACAGCAGAGGGGATGGATGATGGGATGAGGCACAGCAGAGTGGATGGATGATGGGATGAGGCACAGCAGAGGGGATGGATGGTGGGATGAGGCACAGCAGAGGGGATGGATGGTGGGATGAGGCACAGCAGAGGGGATGGATGGTGGGATGAGGCACAGCAGAGGGGATGGAGGTGGGATGGATGATGGGATGAGGCACAGCAGAGGGGATGGATGATGGGATGAGGCACAGCAGAGGGGATGGATGGTGGGATGAGGCACAGCAGAGGGGATGGATGGTGGGATGAGGCACAGCAGAGGGGATGGAGGTGGGATGAGGCACAGCAGAGGGGATGGAGGTGGGATGAGGCACAGCAGAGGGGATGGATGGTGGGATGAGGCACAGCAGAGGGGATGGATGGTGGGATGAGGCACAGCAGAGGGGATGGATGGTGGGATGAGGCACAGCAGAGGGGATGGATGGTGGGATGAGGCACAGCAGAGGGCATGGATGGTGGGATGAGGCACAGCAGAGGGGATGGATGGTGGGATGAGGCACAGCAGTGGGGATGGATGATGGGATGAGGCACAGCAGAGGGGATGGATGATGGGATGAGGCACAGCAGAGGGGATGGATGATGGGATGAGGCACAGCAGAGTGGATGGATGATGGGATGAGGCACAGCAGAGGGGATGGAGGTGGGATGGATGATGGGATGAGGCACAGCAGAGGGGATGGATGATGGGATGAGGCACAGCAGAGGGGATGGATGGTGGGATGAGGCACAGCAGAGGGGATGGATGATGGGATGAGGCACAGCAGAGGGGATGGATGATGGGATGAGGCACAGCAGAGTGGATGGATGATGGGATGAGGCACAGCAGAGGGGATGGATGGTGGGATGAGGCACAGCAGAGGGGATGGATGGTGGGATGAGGCACAGCAGAGGGGATGGATGGTGGGATGAGGCACAGAAGAGGGGATGGATGATGGGATGAGGCACAGCAGAGGGGATGGATGATGGGATGAGGCACAGCAGAGGGGATGGATGATGGGATGAGGCACAGCAGAGTGGATGGATGATGGGATGAGGCACAGCAGAGGGGATGGAGGTGGGATGCATGATGGGATGAGGCACAGCAGAGGGGATGGATGATGGGATGAGGCACAGCAGAGGGGATGGATGGTGGGATGAGGCACAGCAGAGGGGATGGATGATGGGATGAGGCACAGCAGAGGGGATGGATGATGGGATGAGGCACAGCAGAGTGGATGGATGATGGGATGAGGCACAGCAGAGGGGATGGATGGTGGGATGAGGCACAGCAGAGGGGATGGATGGTGGGATGAGGCACAGCAGAGGGGATGGATGGTGGGATGAGGCACAGCAGAGGGGATGGAGGTGGGATGGATGATGGGATGAGGCACAGCAGAGGGGATGGATGGTGGGATGAGGCACAGCAGAGGGGATGGATGGTGGGATGAGGCACAGCAGAGGGGATGGATGGTGGGATGAGGCACAGCAGAGGGGATGGATGGTGGGATGAGGCACAGCAGAGGGGATGGATGGTGGGATGAGGCACAGCAGAGGGGATGGATGGTGGGATGAGGCACAGCAGAGGGGATGGATGGTGGGATGAGGCACAGCAGAGGGGATGGATGATGGGATGAGGCACAGCAGAGGGGATGGATGATGGGATGAGGCACAGCAGAGGGGATGGATGATGGGATGAGGCACAGCAGAGTGGATGGATGATGGGATGAGGCACAGCAGAGGGGATGGAGGTGGGATGGATGATGGGATGAGGCCCAGCAGAGGGGATGGATGATGGGATGAGGCACAGCAGAGGGGATGGATGGTGGGATGAGGCACAGCAGAGGGGATGGATGATGGGATGAGGCACAGCAGAGGGGATGGATGATGGGATGAGGCACAGCAGAGTGGATGGATGATGGGATGAGGCACAGCAGAGGGGATGGATGGTGGGATGAGGCACAGCAGAGGGGATGGATGGTGGGATGAGGCACAGCAGAGGGGATGGAGGTGGGATGGATGATGGGATGAGGCACAGCAGAGGGGATGGATGATGGGATGAGGCACAGCAGAGGGGTTGGATGGTGGGATGAGGCACAGCAGAGGGGATGGATGGTGGGATGAGGCACAGCAGAGGGGATGGAGGTGGGATGAGGCACAGCAGAGGGGATGGATGGTGGGATGAGGCACAGCAGAGGGGATGGATGGTGGGATGAGGCACAGCAGAGGGGATGGATGGTGGGATGAGGCACAGCAGAGGGGATGGATGGTGGGATGAGGCACAGCAGAGGGGATGGATGGTGGGATGAGGCACAGCAGAGGGGATGGATGGTGGGATGAGGCACAGCAGAGGGGATGGATGATGGGATGAGGCACAGCAGAGGGGATGGATGATGGGATGAGGCACAGCAGAGGGGATGGATGATGGGATGAGGCACAGCAGAGTGGATGGATGATGGGATGAGGCACAGCAGAGGGGATGGAGGTGGGATGGATGATGGGATGAGGCACAGCAGAGGGGATGGATGATGGGATGAGGCACAGCAGAGGGGATGGATGGTGGGATGAGGCACAGCAGAGGGGATGGATGATGGGATGAGGCACAGCAGAGGGGATGGATGATGGGATGAGGCACAGCAGAGTGGATGGATGATGGGATGAGGCACAGCAGAGGGGATGGATGGTGGGATGAGGCACAGCAGAGGGGATGAGGCACAGCAGAGGGGATGGATGGTGGGATGAGGCACAGCAGAGGGGATGGAGGTGGGATGGATGATGAGAGGAGGCACAGCAGAGGGGATGGATGGTGGGATGAGGCACAGCAGAGGGGATGGATGGTGGGATGAGGCACAGCAGAGGGGATGGATGGTGGGATGAGGCACAGCAGAGGGGATGGATGGTGGGATGAGGCACAGCAGAGGGGATGGATGGTGGGATGAGGCACAGCAGAGGGGATGGATGGTGGGATGAGGCACAGCAGAGGGGATGGATGATGGGATGAGGCACAGCAGAGGGGATGGATGATGGGATGAGGCACAGCAGAGGGGATGGATGATGGGATGAGGCACAGCAGAGTGGATGGATGATGGGATGAGGCACAGCAGAGGGGATGGAGGTGGGATGGATGATGGGATGAGGCACAGCAGAGGGGATGGATGATGGGATGAGGCACAGCAGAGGGGATGGATGGTGGGATGAGGCACAGCAGAGGGGATGGATGATGGGATGAGGCACAGCAGAGGGGATGGATGATGGGATGAGGCACAGCAGAGTGGATGGATGATGGGATGAGGCACAGCAGAGGGGATGGATGGTGGGATGAGGCACAGCAGAGGGGATGAGGCACAGCAGAGGGGATGGATGGTGGGATGAGGCACAGCAGAGGGGATGGAGGTGGGATGGATGATGAGAGGAGGCACAGGCAGCAGACAGAGTGTCTTGTGAAGAGTAGAGTACCCTTTCTTCCTTACCTTGCAGAGCTGCAGGCCCATGGTGCCGGTGTCTTCGGTGTGGCTGCACACTGTTCCCGCCAGGCCCCGATCAAGCAGGAAGGAGTCCCGGCTAGCTCCTCCCCCTTCACGGAGCCGGCCGCAGTGAGCACAGCCCGGCGGCTGCCAGCCTGCTGCCACTATGCCTAAGACTAGGGGGAGTGGGGGACACTACAGTGAGTGCAGTGACATACCCGGCCGGCCGGCCAGAAGAATACGCGGCCGGCCGGCCGGCCGCGGAGGGCCAGCTTGGGACGGGACTCAGAGGGAGGGACACTGTCTGGGACTGGCACACAAAATGACATGCGCCCAGAGGTCGGCCCACCGGGCATATGCCCGGTCTGCCCTATGGCCAGTCCGGCCCTGTCTTACATAGCTCGCAGAGCTGTTCAAACTGAACCAGGTTCATGGAAAGAGATGCAGAAACTGCCAATGCATGAGAAACGAGTATGGTATAAAGCCGCTGATGAAGAAATGACATCACTCAAAGATCTCCAGACATGGACACTTTCAGAGCTGCCTCAAGGTAAACATGCCATAGGATGTAAATGGGTTTTTAAAACCAAATATAACTCTGAAGGGAAAGTCTGTCGGTACAAGGCAAGGCTGGTTGCTAAAGGTTACTCACAGAAGTTCGGTGAGGACTATGATGCTACTTTTGCTCCAGTTGCTAAACAAAGTACTTTCAGAACACTAATGACAGTGGCTGCCGTGCGTACAATGATTGTGAAACATCAGGATATTAAGACAGCTTTTCTTAATGGTGATATTGAAGAAGAAATTTACATGTCACAGCCAGAAGGATATTTGAAAAAGGGACAAGAGCATCTTGTCTGCAAGTTGAATAAATCTCTTTATGGCCTTAAACAATCAGCTCGAGCATGGAACCTGAAGATTAATCAAGTTCTACTAAATGAAGGATTTACAAGAAGCAAAGCTGATCCGTGCCTATATGCTAAACAAGTAGACACTGAGTGGATGTATCTGCTAATTTATGTAGATGACCTAATCATTGCTTACAAAAACGACAATGAAATTGCAAAGTTAACAGGAGTACTCAACAAGCACTTTGAAACTAAAGACCTAGGTGAAGTGACATATTATCTTGGAATTGACATCCAGCGTGAGAAAGATGGAAGTTTCCTGTTGAATCAGAGTGCAAAAATTGAATCTATTCTTCAGCAATTCAACATGACAGAGGCGAAAGCAGCAAGCACACCTATGGATACAGTCTATCCAAAGTTAGAAGGAGAAGATGATCTTCTCACATCCAATGAACAATACAGACAAGCAGTGGGGGCACTTCTCTACATTGCAACCACTACACGTCCAGACATTGCAGCCAGCATGTCTCTTCTTTGCAGGCGAGTTGATAAACCACGTCAAAGAGACTGGAATGCGATCAAAAGAGTTATGAGATATCTCAAACAGACAAAAGACTTAAATTTGAAACTATCAGCAAGTGGTGGTTTAAACCTTGTGGGATATGTGGACTCCGATTGGGCAGGTGATCACAGCACACGCAAATCCACAAGTGGTTACTTATTAAAATTGGGAGACAGTCCTATATCATGGTCCAGCAAGAAACAGATGTCAGTGGCATTGTCCTCTACAGAAGCTGAATACATATCTGCAGCTTATGCCAGTCAAGAAGTTGTGTGGTTACAGCAATTACTCAAGGATCTTGGAGAAGCAACATCAGAACCTACCGTCTTATTTGAGGATAATCAGGCTTGCATTAAGCTTGCAACAAGTGAGAAAATTAATGGAAGAACCAAGCACATCGATGTCAGACATCATTACATTCATGACTTATTTGATCAGAAAGTGATTGTACTTGTGTATTGTGAGTCGGAAAAAATGATTGCTGATGCTTTGACAAAGCCACTAGCTAGAACCAGATTTGTGGATCTTAGATCAGAAATGGGATTGACATAGATAGTAGTTGTTGAGTGGGGGTGTTAGCATACAAGGTTTGTATTTAATCAGCAACAACCACTGTATGTCATTGCTGTGTGCCTATTACATTGTATGACCACTAGATGGCAGTGTTACATTTGTGAGTTCATGTTTTGTCTATGCCTCAAAAGAGTAATAAAAAGTATAGTTCCTGCTCAGAAAGAAAAGCAGCGTTCAGTGAAACAACAGACTGTCTGCCTGTACTTTGTTTAGCCCCAAAAGGTTATATCTAACACACCCGGAAGATCTGCAGCAACTGCGTGATGCTATCATGCCACTATGGACCAAAATTGCTGAGGAATGTTTCCAACATCTTGTTGAATCTAGGCCACGAAAAATGAAGGCAGTTCTGAAGGCAAAAGGCAGTCCAACCCGGTACTAGCAAGGTGTACCTAATAAAGTGGCTGGTGAGTATATATATATATATATATATATATATATATTTTGAGTGTGTAAAGGAGAAAGGGTAACAACCCCTATGCTATACCAACCTAAATACTGGCAGATGACCCACCCAAAACAAGACAATAAAACGAATATATAGAAACAAACAGGGCGTTTAAGGATGACCCAACAGTATTATACTAGAGAACATAAAAAATCTTTAAATATAAAAAATACATTTTTGATTAACAAAGACATCAATTAAAAACATTACATATCATAATAAAAATCAGAAGGTATACTGGAAAATGCTAACGTACACGAGTGCCTCCGTGAGATGGAATCCACTTGCTCAGCGGATGACAGGTCCGTCTCCGCTCACTGTGCATAGCGGAGAAGAACACAATCCCGCTTTCCTCTATGAGAAGATAGGGTAAAAACGGACTGTCTGTCTGTAACAATCCAATCATATCTGATCCGATCCTCCGCCAGATGGATGGAAAATAGGACCACCATCTGTCTGAATTTTGTGGACAGGATCAGGTAGGGGCGGGTGTCAGTTGACATGTCACCGCTCACATTCGCCGCTCTATAGGAGTGAATGGAGGGTCCGATCAGGTCCGCTTGAAAAATTGACAGGCGGACCCGATTGGACAGCCCCTGTGAAAGGGCCCAAAATGTTACATATTGCAGCTTACTAGTACTGTTAAACTGCATTCATTCTGTGCAAATTAGGACAAAAACAATGTTATTAGTCCATTTTCTCTCAAGGTTGAATTTTTTTTATTCCATACCAGACCCTTATCTGAACATACAGCCTTGCTGGCCAGGAAAGCAGGGAATACGAGCATGCCCCCCCCCCCCTCTCCATACCAGGCCACATGCCATCAACATGGGGGTTTACCTTGCCCCCCTGGCAAAGCACCATGTCCTCACGTTGAGGACAAGGGCCTCTTCCCCACAACCCAGGGTCAGTGGTTGTGAGGGTCTGTGGGTGGGGGGCTTATGGGAATCTGGAAGCCTCCTTTAAATATAAAGGGGCCCCCAGATACTACCCCCTGCACTCATTCAAAATGAAAAGAAATGTCAATAGTAGGGATCGACTGATTATCGGCAAGGCCGATATATTGAGGGCCGATATTGACTTTTGCCGATATATCGGTATCGGCCCTGGAACTGGCCGATATTCCAAATATTGCTCATGTAAGGGTAAAAAGATGTCACATAGCATAATTCCGTTTACAAATGTTATTGAAATGCCACTCACATAAGCAATTCCACATTAGAAGATCTGCTGGCAGATCGGTATCTCTCACCCACTTGCCGTAAGTGACACCTGGGTGATACCGCTCCATCCAGCATACGATGACGATCTCGGAGGTCACGTGGTTAATAAACAAACATTAACATGTTCAGTAACAGATTTGTGTCGAAAATTGTGTTTATTTTGCAAAATTTCAAATTTTCAAAATATCGGCCCATAGCGGCCTATACCAATGGCCAAAATATCGGTATCGGCAACGAAAAATTGGTTTCGGTCGATCACTAGTCATTAGTAAATAAACACATGCACACAGGTTTTTGACAAGTCTTTTAACCACTTTAACACTGTTCACATTGCTGCTACTGCAGCAATGTGGCTTATTATCGTCCAGCGACATAGACCTACGTCGCTGGACTCCGCCCTTTGTGGGCGGCACGCGCGCGCCGCTGGAGGCTCGCTCCTGCTGTTTTCGTTCACAGCGGGAGTCGGGCCAGGGGAGGAGTGGCGGCGATCGCCGCTGCTCTTCCCCGATCGTCGGGGAATCTACTTTGGAGATCCGCCCGCTTGTGTAAACAGAGCGGGCGGATCTCCTCAGTGACAAGGAGTGACAGATTGCAGTGTTCAGCATAGCTGAACATGCAATCTGTCCTTATGTCACTCAGTCACCTCCCCCCCCCCCCACACGTCAGTAAGCACCAGGCATACATTAACCCCCCCCCCTCTCCAATAAAATGAACCCCTTCCCTGCCAGTGTCATTTTTACAGTAACAGTGCATATTTATAGCACTGATTACTGTAGTAATGTCACTGGTACCCCCAAAAGTGTCAAAATGTCAGTCAAGGGCCCGATCTGTCCGCCGCAATGTCACAGTCCCGCAAAAAAAATCGCAGATCGCCGCCATTACTCGTTAAAAAAAAAAACACCAAAAATGACAGAAATCTTTCCCTTAGTTAGTAAACGCAATAACTTTTGCGCAAACCAATCAAAATATGCTTATTGTGATTTTTTTTACCAAACATAGGTAGCAGAAAACAAATTGGCCAAAAATTTAAAAAAATTTTGATTTTTACATTTTTTTGGGGGAATTTCATATAAAAAAATGTTAAAAATATTGTTATTTTTTTAAAAATAAACGCTCTTTTTTTGTTTATAGCGCAAAAAGTAAAAATCGCACAGGTGATCAAATACCACCAAAAGAAAGCTCTGTTTGTGGGAAAAAAAGGACATAAATTTTGTTTGGGTACAGCGTCGCATGACCGCGCAATTGTCAGTTAAAGTCGCACAGCGCCGAATCGCAAAAAGTGGCCCAGACGTAAGACAGCAAAATCCTCCGGTGGTAAAGTGGTTAATAAAAAAAAAAAGTCCCATGATGTAAACCCACCATCCATAATGTTGCCCAGCACTGCAGATCCACATCAATCACAAAGAAGGACAACTGCCAACCTGCCAAATGAAAATAAAAAGTTTCACAAGGATCACCACAGCACTCACCACAGCTACCTCATGCAACTGACGTAGTATGTTATATACATTGCATAGTATATTATGTTTATTTGTGGCCTCAATACAACACTTACAAAAATGTAATTTTAGTCATGTGACCACGCAACATTGCAAATGGTAGTTGAATTCGTTTTCAGTCAGCAGGTGGAGCTCTAGGCTCCGGGTCACATGCTGTACAGGCTATCCTTTGTACCTGTTAAAGTGCAGTGCAAATACAGCGCAAAGATAAGTGAAATAACTAATAACAATATTTTAAATTATCTAGAATGCAGCTGTTCATAAATAGTGGTATCCAAAATTCATAAATATGAGAAAAATATATATCACAGCGCAAACAATAATAAAGTGGTTACGTTCTACTTAAAAAACTCATAAAGTGCACCGTGCAATTGTGTGCAAAAATTGGGGTGTAGAAACCATATAGACATATACTATATAAATATAATTAAAATGTATAAATATAAAGTGCCAGTCCAGATGTAATAGTTGTTTAAGATCTCAGTAGATGATAAGATGTACACAGTCCCAAAAGATGTCTCACAAAGGTGCTGGAGTGCCAGGAAGAAAGTGCACAAAACATGCAATCTTTTGTGGTGCAGTGAGCCAGTGCCGGACCTCCCCCTTTGGGTGTTCACTTACCGGACAATGGTGACCCCTATGCTGTATAGCAATAGAGATCGACAAGGCTTATGTCCTAGTAAGGAACCGGCTATTAACTCCTCCAAGGCGAAAGTATCTCCACAGATGTAAATACCCCGATACATGTATTGGAGAAAAGGATGCTCATATAGTGTAAATCCGATAAAAGGTTGTTTATTGTGCAAAATAATGAAAATACACTCACATTTCGTTGCTTAGAAAAAGGCATATAGGTTAAAAATCTCGTCCTTCCTGGTAGCAGGTGCCGCTAGAACGCCCGTCTGTGAGAACGAACGTCTGTGAAAACGCCCGGAAGAGGAGGGCGAAACGCGTCGACGCACTTCCGGTCTACGTCCTAGCGATACGTCACTTCCGGTGCGGTGGAACGCACGCCGAAACCACGGGGCGTTCTAGCGGCACCTGCTACCAGGAAGGACGAGATTTTTAACCTATATGCCTTTTTCTAAGCAACGAAATGTGAGTGTATTTTCATTATTTTGCACAATAAACAACCTTTTATCGGATTTACACTATATGAGCATCCTTTTCTCCAATACATGTATCGGGGTATTTACATCTGTGGAGATACTTTCGCCTTGGAGGAGTTAATAGCCGGTTCCTTACTAGGACATAAGCCTTGTCGATCTCTATTGCTATACAGCATAGGGGTCACCATTGTCCGGTAAGTGAACACCCAAAGGGGGAGGTCCGGCACTGGCTCACTGCACCACAAAAGATTGCATGTTTTGTGCACTTTCTTCCTGGCACTCCAGCACCTTTGTGAGACATCTTTTGGGACTGTGTACATCTTATCATCTACTGAGATCTTAAACAACTATTACATCTGGACTGGCACTTTATATTTATACATTTTAATTATATTTATATAGTATATGTCTATATGGTTTCTACACCCCAATTTTTGCACACAATTGCACGGTGCACTTTATGAGTTTTTTAAGTAGAACGTAACCACTTTATTATTGTTTGCGCTGTGATATATATTTTTCTCATATCCTTTGTACCTGTGATTGTAAATGACATATTCAGCTACTAGGATGAGCTAGTTATCCAAGGCATTCAAATCTAACCTTAGTGTCTGTGTGCCTGAAAAAATATTTTTCTAGAAAGCTTTATATACCGCAACTGAGTGACCCTAGGGTTGCCACCTCATCCATTTAAACCAGGACACAAATTCATAGTTCCACTTCCCAACTGTCTCTGATTTCGAGGGACTGTCCCTCATTCTAAACAAAGTCCCTCTGTCCCTCTTTCCTCCTCGTGTGTCCCTCATTTTGGTGTGATCTATATAGTTTTATATAAAATGCACTTTATATCTTTCAAAAAGTGTTTCCCTGTGCTAAACCTTTCTAAATTGCTGCATTTGTAAATTCCAAAAGCCAGTAGTAGTGGTAAACAAGCACTTGTAGGTTTAACCCGTCATTTTTTTGTTTTTGCACGATTCTCCTTTAAGAGGGGTGTGGCAGGGGGTGTGTCCTATGCCTATATACTTTTGCTAATAGGTGTCCCTTATTCCCATCTCAGAAAGTTGGGAGGTATGCATATTAATCACACAGGTTCTGAGGCTAATATAATGCACATAAGGCACTAAGTGAGTTTAATTAGCACCTTAATCAGCCACAGAACCTGTGTAATTAATGTGTGTTCTGGTTAAAAGGTATGAGGCGGCAACCCTAAGTGACCCCAAATAAAAATGTTTGTAAAGGCAAAATTTTGACCAGCCCTGATCCTCCTCTTCTCAAGTCCCCCGCCAGCGCTATGGGCTCCTCTCCCCTGCTGCATGCCCATAACACACAGTCAAGCCCTGCCCCCGCTCCCTCCTCAATGGCTTCTCTCAGCCAATGAGAGAGAGACCCAGGAGAGACTCTGCTCTCGTGCTCATCACTGGATCAAGATTGGGCTGGGGTAAGTAAGGGGGACTGTGGGGGGAGCTGCGCACAGAAAGTTTTTTATCGTCACAAATACAATGCATGAAGGTTAAACACCTTTGGTCTTTAGAACCACTTTCATGATCCAACTATGAGACAGTCCAAAGATATCATTACATTTTTGTCATTAAATTACTTAGATAAGGCTTAGATATTAACTTCCTAAAGATGGACACTGCCAGCGAGACATGTCTCTTTCCGAATGCGAAAACCACTGTTCCCACAATCCCCTTCCTAGAGGCGAGTGACCCAAAAAAAAAGTATACCATTCGTACTATGCCAGGGGATTTCGTTTTTTTTTTTTAATGTTTAGTCAGTAAATTACGGAGATTACTTTAAATTGGAACTTTACCCATAACGACCTAATAAACAATAATGTTCTTTAGCAAGGAACATACATTCCACATTAATAATTATGCTGCCAAAATTAGTGTGTGCTGTAAATTGCCTCCAGCATTGCTCCTGTTTCTTCTTGCTGGAGGCCGCCATTTTGTTGAAGCCCAGAGCCACTGAACAGCAGTAAATCATAAAGCAGAAAAAAATAAAAAAGTTACATTCCTGGAATGCCAGAATTGCTAACTGTCACATTTGCTTGTGTCCTCAAACAAACTGTCAAGCCAGCAAATGGCCGTTGTGTCTCAACTGATCACATGTGCAACTCCGTGGCAGTTGCAGATCAAACAGAAGCAGTTTCCTTGGCTATAAAGGATGGGACGGTTTAATTCCGCTATGTCTATGTCTAAAAATGGAGAGCAACTGAGCATGTGCAGAGCAGACTGAGACAGTGTATTACTGGATTTTAAACAGTTTACAGTAGACACTTATTTTAATGTTTTACATTAGAATACATTACATACATACATTTGCTATACCTGCAAAAGGGACCAGCCTGAAGTGATCTAGTAGGACCTAATTTTATGACTAAAGTTCAATTTTTTTTAATTTTTTTTATCTATATTAATCAATGATACGGAATTTGGATATTTGCCTGTCAATCTTGGAATCAGGCAGGTTTGTCAAAGTTTGTGGCCACAGTTATCGCTTGTTAACTACTTACCGCCTGCCGCCGCAGTTTTAACGCAGCAGGCAGCCCCTCCTGCGCGAACCATCGTAGCTCTACGTCGGTCGCGCACCTGCAGCTAGGGGGCGAGCGCGCGCCACCTGCAACACGCTCCTGCCCCATTTGGCAGCGGGGACACCGATGCACGGGGCAGCTTCCATTGCCACCCGCGATCGCTCCCCGCTGAGAGAGAAGATCGGTCAGCTTTTGTAAACACAGCTGACCGTTCTTCTCCCTGGAATGATCATAGAGCCCATGTGATCCTTCTGTATAGGATCACATGTCTCTATGATCATTTCACTAGCCCATCCCCATACAGATAGAAACACTCCCCTAGGTACATATTTAATCCCTTGATCACCCACTGTGTTAACCCCTTCTCTGCCAATGTCATTATTACAGTAACAGTGCATATTTTTAGCACTGATTACTGTAGTAATGTCACTGGTCCCCCCCAAAAGTGTAAAAAATGTCAGTTAGGGGTCTGATCTGTCCGCCGCAATGTCGCAGTCCCGCTAAAAATCGCAGATCGCCGCCATTGCTAGGAAAAAAAAAAACAATAAAAAGGACATAAATCTTTCCCGTAGTTAGTAGACGCGATAACTTGCGCAAACCAATCAAAATAGGATTATTGCGATTTTTTTTTTACCAAAAATATGTAGCAAAAAACAAAGTGGTCTAAAATGTTAAGAAATTTTGATTTTGACATTTTTTTTTGGGGAATGTTATATGGCAGAATGTGAAAAATATATTTTTTTTTTCAGAATTGTCGCTCTATTTTTGTTTAAAGCGCAAAAAATAAAAATTGCACAGATCAAATACCACCAAAAAAAGCTCTGTTTGTGGGGAAAAAGGGAGATCGATTTTATTTTTTTTATTATTATGAAAAGTCCACCCTACCCCATGTAGGTCGCATAGTGTTTCATTGAAGAACAGGAAGAGGGAAGGGCCTATTGTCACTTCATCGAGAGGCCCACCCACTGAACCCGGAAGAGGCAGCGGGCATCTCGGTGACTTGGAGAACATGGAGGCAAGGGACGGAGCTGTGGCCAGGCATGAGATGATCTCAGTGGGTCAACGCTGGATACACTGGATGGGTGAGCATCTGAAATGTGCAGATACCACCATCAGGTAAGCAGGGCAAAAAAAAATAAAAAATTGATATGGCAGTTGCAGTTCCTCTTTAACTTTTGGGCCACATACTCTGGTGCCCAAGTGGGCCAGTCAGAGCCTAGATTACGATATGCATCCTTTCCTCCCATGAGATGCCTGTTGCTCAGGTAGAATTGGTTCAAATATTAAGAGAGAACTGAAGATTCTGTTGCTTATAACAGAAGGGAATGATATTCTTGCTTGGATTAAAAAATAACAAAGTTAGGATGCTGTCTTCATGTGAGAGGTGATGCTTGGCAAGAACTGAAGTGTAATCTTGGGAAGCATGCTGTGCAGAATTATTTTCAGATATGGTTCATGGCAAAAGAGTGCTTGGATTTCCTCAGTCTTCTTGGCAGTGGTAATGGTAATTGGCACTGGAATATGGACTTCCAAGAAAGCAGGTTTGATGGGGCCACCTCCAGATGTTCAAGTGGACTCGACTTCAGCAAGTTAAGCACAAGTTTTGAGGCCATATTGTCTATTTGGACTGAAAATGATTAGAGCTTGACAAAGTGTTGGAAAACTCTAATGTTCTGGTCAGTCCTCAACTCCAAGATGGAATGACAACTGAGATTTTGCTGGAAACCACCTTTGTTCAAATTAAAAAATAAAGTGGGACTCAACTGACTTTAAAGTGTCACAAAACCCACATTATAAAAAAAAAATCAATAAATGGTGTACACGCTGTTCATACCCACTCAGTCACTATGAGATTAATTTTCTGTGTTCTGCAAAACACCTGGTTGATCCTGCTGCTCTCTATCTCCCCCTTATGTTCATGTCCCCAATTCAGTTAGGGTTTTTGCAGCTGTAGTGGCCACTCTGCACATGCTCAGTTTTCAGTGAGTTTCTATGCTGAGCCCATCTGAGCAGCCCATATGACTATAGAGTCACACATCTGGGCTTATACAGAGTAGTAACTGACAGCCCACTCCATCCCTCCTGTGTTGTCACATGAAATGGTATAATAAATAAAATATTTATGAAAATGTGAGGGGTGTACTCACTTTTGTGAGATACTGGGGATCACCCAGAGGGGAATGTTTTTTTCTCAACAAAAGTGGAGTTACCTTTTTAAGGCTATCTAAAGCCAAAATATTTTTGGTGAGGGGTTACTACCCCTTTTTCTGTTTGTGTCCCATCTAAGAACATGCATTGTCTCTGTTTGTCCTGGTAATCACCATCAAGGGGCCTGAAAATTAGGGAGAAACCAACATTTTGTGCTGCCTCAAGAAGAGGAATACAGGGGATATTTTTCAATGGGGACACTTTGTACACTGAGAATCACATTGGAGATGATCTTGACAGGACAGGAAGTGAAGAGAAATCTCTCCAGTTAGACACGGATAGAGAAAAACCTGTTTTTTTGCCATTCTCCACCCAAAATAAAAGTTTTGCTTTCAGTTATGCTTAAAAATATCTAATTCCGGACCTAGACCTACCTTTCACTTGAAGCAGAACTAAACCCACTGATTTAATGACACAGTTGCTTGTGCTCTTAACCACTTAAGCCCCGGAAGATTTTACCTCCTTCCTGACCAGGGTTTTTTTTTGCGATTTTTTACTGCGTGACTTTAACGGACAATTGCGCGGATGTGCGACGCTGTACCTAAACAAATTTGAGGTCCTTTTTTTCCCACAAACAGAGCTTTCTTTTGGTGGTATTTGATCACCTGTACGATTTTTTGATCATGCGCTATAAACAAAAAAAGAGCATAAATTTTGGAAAAATAACAATATTTTTCACATTTTTTATATGAAATTCCCCCAAAAAAATGTAAAAATCAAAATTTTTTAACATTTTCGGCCAATTTGTTTTATGGTACATATGTTTGGTAAAAAAAAAATTGCAAAAAGCGTATTTTGATTGGTTTGCGCAAAAGTTATCGCGTTTACAAAGGGAAAGATTTTTGTCATTTTTAGCGTTTTTTTTTAACGAGTAATGGCGGCGATCTGCGATTTTTTTTGCAGGACTGCGACATTGCAGCGGACAGATCGGACCCTTGACTGACATTTTTGACACTTTTGGGGTTACCAGTGACATTACTGCAGTAATCAGTGCTATACATATGCACTGTTACTGTAAAAATGACACTGGCAGGGAAGGGGTTAACTGTATTGGAGAGGGAGGGGTTAAGTGTGTCCTAGGGGCGTGCTTCTAACTGTGATGGGACATGGCTACTACTGTAAAAACAGAGATCAACGGTCCTACATAGTAGAACCGTCTGATCTCCATTTTTACACAGGGGAGAATGACCGGCGGCTTGTTTACATTAGCTGCCTGCCTTTCTCCCTCTCTACCGACGATCGCAGTGTGACATCGGGTCCGCCGGTCACACGCACGGACTCCTCAGTGAACGAGCCAGGGCGGGCGCGCGCTTGCCCGCTATTGGCTCACAAGCCGGTGACAGGCTAGTGACATATATATACACGTCACTTTGCCTAGCCGGGGCTGACCGCCGCAGTATATATACTTGCGGCGGTCGGCAAGCGGTTAAATGAACCAAGCCATTAAATGGTTGCTGTCACAAGTCATCAAACGTGCAGCCCTATGGCAACTGCAAATCAAACAGAGGCTAAGATGGCAGCTTCCTGGGCTGTAAATGATAGGAGGCTTTAGATCTGTTTTAACCACTTTCCGACCTCCCCACGCAGATTTACTGTGGCAGGGCGTCTCGGCTGCACATAATCACGTAGATTTAAGTGACTATGTGCACGTGGTCTCTGCGGCGCACGCGTGTGCCGCCGGAGCCGTGCTCCTGCTGTGATTACACACAGCGGGAGCCAGACTGTGGGAAGAGCGGCAGCGATTGCCACTGGCCTCCTGCGATCTTCACAGAAACTGACAGAAGACCTGCCTGCCTATGTAAACAAAGCAGGTGGGTCTTCTGTCACACAGGCAGATGGAGATCATGAGTTTCATTTAAGCTGAAAGATCACCCACAATGTTAACCCCTTCCCTGCCAGTGTCATTAGTACAGTAACAGTGCATATTTTTAGCACTGATTGCTGTAGTAATGTCACTGGTCCCCCCCAAAAGTGTCAAAAATGTCAGTTAGGGGTCCGATCTGTCCGCCGCAATGTTGAAGTCTGGCTAAAAATCGCAGATCGCCGCCATTACTAGTAAAAAAGAAAAAACAATAAAAATGACATAAATCTTTCCCGTAGTTAGTAGACACGAAAACATTTGCACAAACCAATCAAAATACGCTTATTGCAATTTTTTTTCTACAAAAATATGTAGCAGAAAACAATTTGGCCTAAAATGTTAAAAAAGTTAGATTTTTACTTTTTTTTTTTTTTTGAGAATGTCATATAGCAAAATGTGAAAATTTTTTTTTTTTTCAGAATTGTCAGTTATTAAGGGGGAAGATCTTCCAGTCCAGAAGTGGTTAAAAACTTACATCTGCGATAACATGTGAAGAAGGCTGTTTTTATACGTAATTGTCCATTGGACAGTTTGCTGAAGCTATCCTATCCCAGCATCAATTCTACCTGACTCCTCTAGGGTATCAAATAGCTGGTCCCTGGTTGGCTGCTGTGGTTCCTCCTGCTGATCCAGCAGGACACAGTAGTGACAGAGGGGTCACTGGGAGGAACCATAGCAAGCAACAGGGGACAAATTATTTCACACACCCAGGATCTTCTACAAACTGGTCGATGAACAGGGTATGTATAAAGCTGCTTTCTTCACAGGACATTGTAGATGTACGTTTTTAACCCCCTCACAGGTTCGCTTTAATATATACATATTTTATATTTTTATTGTAACAATAATTGTAAGAATTGTAGTTGTTCATTCTCAAATTTATGTATATGCTGTTACATAATGTACATATCCTATCTCATATACAGAAAAGTAAATACTAAGACAAGAAGTATGATACTGCAGGATCACCAGGTGTAAATAAAGTTACAAAAAAAGCCTAAAAAAAATAAAATGGATGCAGCCACCACATTTTAGGATTGCAATATATTAATTCTTTGTTTAATATGTTACATTTTTGTTTTTGAGTTTAGATAGTAAAAGCCAATCAGCTGTGCTGGGTAAATCAAATGATGTTATATAAATTAGCTGCTAGCACAATATTGCTGGATAACAGCTCAGATACAAAAAGTGATAATGGTGCAGTGCTAGGACACAATAATATATAAGGATTAAAGATTAAAACATTCATAAATTTCATAGTCTATAATGACAGGTGTCCACATATAGTGTTTAGAGGAGGCAATAATACTGTAGTGCAGCTAAGTACCAGAAACGTGAAGAAACCATCACTAACACCCAACCACGCTGCCTCTTACTATCAAATATGGACCCTCAAAACAAAGGTCAAATGCGCAATGCAAAGCAATCCAGTATGATCTCCAGTATTGATATTCCACCTCTCGGACTCTCAGACATCTCCACCAAGGATTCATCAATCTCATGATTCAACAAAAGAAACACTCCTCATGGTGCAGAAATCCCAATCAAATGTATTATATAAAAAGAGTAACACTCACATTTAATATCATAAAGACTCATATGTCTGTGCAAAACTTCCGGCGTTCTTTACCAGCAAGATGGCTGCCGCATCCCAGTACGCAATGACGTCACACATCTCCAACTCCTCCCTACGCGTTTTGTAAGAAAACAACGTCATCAGGGGCGTGCAGGCCCGTTGCTACAAGGCAGGCAAACCAAGCAATTGCTTGGGGCCCCGAGCTTGCCTGGGGCCCCAAGACAACGACTGGTTAGGAATAAATGCAACGACACTGTGTAAGGCTGTGAGCGCCCCTTTGATCGTCAATGCAGTAAAGTGCAATGACACTGTTATCGGGATCTCCCTCAAGGGGCCCCTCTCTGCCTCAACAGGTTTGTAAAAAGTCTGATAAGATCTGCAGACACAAGAGAGATCCCTGGCCTACCAGCTAGACTTTATCCAGCCCATGGACAGTGCAGACTGTCAGCTCCTACTGTATACAGATAGCAGGGCTCTAAATGAAATTAAAATTCCTGCAGCAGGCTTGGATAAGTGAGGAGCAGATAGCATCAGGATGAGTAGCTGCTAGGACCCTCTGCTTCTACATCTGCCGAGTGCCGACAGGTCTGAAAACTTCTTTATTTTTTTTCTTCTATCTCCCTTCTAATCTTAGTCTTCCTATGATTCTTTTTGTTTATCTGTCCCCCTCCTCTCTCTCTCCTTTCTTTCTTTCTTTATTATATCTCTATCTATCTATCTATCTATCTATCTATCTATCTATCTATCTATCTATCTATCTATCTATCTATCTATCTATCTATCTATCTATCTATCTATCTATCTATCTATCTATCTATCTATCTATATCATATATGTATATATAGATAGATAGATAGATAGATAGATAGATAGATAGATAGATAGATAGATAGATAGATAGATAGATAGATAGATAGATAGATAGATAGATAGATAGATAGATACTTAAACTGTATGGCTATGCTGTGGTTCCTGTAGGCTTTGCGTGTGTGCGGGGGGTCGGGGGGTCTCCATGTCCATTCTGCTTGGGGCCCCCAAATTCCTTCAAACGGCCCTGGGGGCGTGGGTAAATGGAAAAAGTAATGCTATTTATGTGGGACGTCTTATGCAAATCAATGGTCTCCAATTGCGTTCCACGGGCCGGAACTAGAAACCGGCCCCCATAACAGGAACAGCCTCTATAATGGGTATTAGTCGCGTTCCATGAACCGGAGACAGAACCCAAAGCCTGACAGGTAAATCGGTCCACGGATGCATCACAATCACTAACAGAGGAATTATACTATATTATAATTCATTATATAATAATAATTATAATTTATTTAGCCTTATACTAAATAAAAATGTCCTATATACACAGAATGCAAGCTAATAAAATATTAAAAAGAAGTTAAAAATATATATATTTTATTTAAAAAAACGGCCGTACCGGTTAAACAGCTCCATCTTCCGGTTACAAAAAATATTGCATTTAGTTTCGATACCGTCGGCAAACAAATTAAAACTAAACTCCAGATAAAATTTTATTGCACAGTTACATTGGTCCAACTTAAACCCATGTGAGCATGCATGTGCCATACCTGCGCGACTGCTGTGCAAGAGGAAATCCACTGTAGTAGTCACCACTACTACAGTAATTGCCATTGTCTTCCGTGTCAAATGCTAAGAGGTTGTACTGGAGCATAGTAAAAACATGGGGGCCACTTTCTTTGCACAGGCTCAATTCACAGAACACCTTGCATTTTTCTCAATGAATGAAAGTGTTTTCTGATTGGACGAGGTGGAGATTGTGACATCACTGAACCACCTTTCCACCTCATCCAGTCAGTGACCTCCTCCAGTCAGAGAATGCCTTGCATTCCTTGAGATAAATAGCATTCTGTGAATAGTTCCTGTACCAAGCAAGTTGCTTTCCTGAGGCTGCTAAGCAGCAGGGCAGCCACTCAGGACTGGACCTGGAAGATAGTAGAATCCCTGTAGTAGTAGAAGTGGCTCCTACAGTGATTCTCTGCTTTGACAGTGGTCCCACAGGTGATGCATATGCATACTTACATTGGTCCAAGCTTATTGTAACTATGCAATAAAAGCCACATCTGGAGTTTAGCTTTGAAACACAATTCCAGATGCTAGCTGTGTTAGGCACCCTTTGCACCGTTACGGTTTGCCCCCATCCCTGTAACTGTCCTTTTTTTATGCAGTTTGGTCTACATGTAAATCTGGAGAAAAATACAATGCAGGCCTATGAAATAAAAAGGGAATTCATACACTGAAACTTTCATTACAAGCATTACCTCATTACCAGAATACAATTTTTATTTTTTCAATAGTGGAGCTTTTAGTTGAAATAAACCCACAGCAAAGTGAAGACAGAGGCAGTTACCAAAATGCCAGTTACGCAGCAGGATTCAAACCTTTTCCCAGGCAACTAAGGAAGCATGAGACACTTAGCGGCTGGCGCACATGCTGCCTAGGCAACCAATAAAAGTCTTTGCAATGTAACTGACTAAACGATTCATTAAAGCATGTAAATAAAAAAAAAATATCTAACAATGTCA
The DNA here is from genome assembly GCF_965119305.1 of Pelophylax lessonae. Classification (NCBI taxonomy): domain Eukaryota; kingdom Metazoa; phylum Chordata; class Amphibia; order Anura; family Ranidae; genus Pelophylax; species Pelophylax lessonae. The sequence continues at coordinate 643,214,939 of NC_138770.1, read as the reverse complement.
CCCATCACACTCGATCAATAGGCAGTAAAATGTACAGTAAATACCACTTACAACAAAGCATTTGTACAGTTTATATTTTTATTGCTGATATCCTTGATTTGATGCACCATATGTAGAAGACATAATGCTGGGAGGGAGACATTATTCTTTCCTTGTTAGGACCTTTGCATACGAGTCTTCTAGGTGCAGTGCGCCTAGGAGGGACAGGAGCAGCATTCAGCCCCACTGTAGGTAGCATTAAAGCCTTTCAAAGTCTATGGAAGGCTGCTGCTTGATGAAGCTGAGCACTGTACCGAGTGGCTCCCGTGTTTATGGCTCTGTGGATGAAAGGTCCAGCATGCAGAAGACCTGCATTCCAGACCTTCAACACGTAGTCAAGTGCAGGTTTCCCTCCATCCTGTAGGTTGCACTGTGCCATTATTACAGATGGAGTGTGGTCTGATATGGTTATTGTCCCCTGCTGGTTTTCAGAGAGAGGTTAACTACCTGGTTAGACCCTGTACACCCTTGAGATCTCTGGCAGCCATCTTGGTGTGAGACCTTATATAATAGGGTCAGGGCCGGTGCTAGACTATTTTATGCCCTAGGCAAGACCGGCTACTTGCGCCCCCCCAAAAAAGGGAAGGGGTTAAAAACTCCTCTATGTCATACCTAGTAACCCTGATCTGATGGTTCCTCCATGTTATGCTGTCATACCCAGTGACCCCCCATATTCCTCCATGTCACACCCGGGGACCCTAATTTCCCTCCATGTCACACCCAGGGAGTTTGAAGTTTTTCCATGTCACACCCTGGGACCTCAATATTCCTCCATGTCATGCTGTCATACCCACTGACCCTGATGTTCCTCAATGTCACACTCAGGGACCCCCGTGTTCCTCAATGTCATGCTGTCATACACAGTGACCCCAATGTTTCTCTATGTCAGACCCTGATGTTTTTCCATGTCACACTTGGGGACACTGATGTTCCTCCATGTCACACCTGGGGACCCTGATGTTTCTCCGTGTCACACTTGGGGACCCCAATCCCTCATGGCACACCCAGGGACCCCAATTACTCATGGCACACCAGGTGACCCCGAACCCCTGTTACACCCGGTGACCCCTATCCCCCATGTCATACCTTGTGACTCCGATTCCCCATGGCACACCTGTTGACCCCGATTTCCTTTCATACCAGGGATGCTGCCCTGAACCCCTGTTCTGGGGACACTCACTGGACGGTAAGAAGAGAGTGGCCTGCACTCTGCCCTCCCTCACTGTGATCCTGCTGATTCCTTCTCCCAGGACGCTCCTCTCCTGGACCACAGTGCTCACCACAGCTCCAACCGGCTCCTGGTGGAGGGAAAAGCAGCAGTCAGAGAGCTCCGCATGTCCTTCATCACCAACCTCCTCAGACCATTCCGGTGCCTCGTCGCTTCTGTCCCAGTAAAGGTTCCGCCCTACAGTGCTGAGCTCTGGCTCAGGTTCAGCTTTCCTGTGCTCCCTGCTTAATACCAACCCAGGGAAATGAACGGCTGCCTACCAACTTAGTGCAGAGAGTCTCTTCCTGCCTGGGGTTAAGGCCGCTCAGCTTCAGCCAAAGAGGATCATCATGCAGGCAGCACTCTGGTGGGCTCCCTTCCTGCCTCTTGGGGCCTCTCCAACAGTGGTGGAAAGCCAGGACCTGGTAGTTCCGCCACTGCCCAAGACACCTGGCATCTTCCTTTGTCCCTTCTTCCTCCCCCACCACCACCCCTCCCCTCAGCTCACAATAATCATTCATGATGGAGAGAGAGTGCCGACTCGTGGCTGCACCCCTAAGTGGCAATGCGCCCTAGGCGGCTGCCTAGTTTGCATAGTGGAAGCACCGGCCCTGAATAGGGTACCTGCGTCAATTGGGTAAGCCTGGAGCGAGTAGTAAATCAGGGACAGAGACCTGCTGGTGAGGGAAAATGCATAGATCTGAGAAAGGTTCCTGGGGAGTGGGGTCAGCTCAGGCACAATGCCTTCAAGAAACATCCCGCTATCTGGACCGGTTATGTGGAACTTTTCCCAGCAGAATTATAGTGACACCCAAAACCACCACCCCTCCAGCAGAAGCCATCCTTCAGTAATACAGGTCCAAGTCTGGTGAGACTGTATAAATATCAACTGCTATATTGCCTTATATCAGTGCCTAAAAAAACTGTCTTTATTCATTACTGCTAACCTAAATACAATGTACAAGATAAATTACAACATCAAGAATTGTGTGCGTGGTCTCTCCCTAATTGGGTTCCCTGGACTAAGGCCCCACCTACAAACGCACAGTGCCCTAAACACCACTCAGTACAGCATTTAGCCTCGTCCAGCCACAGCCTGCCATAGACTTTGATAGGCTGCCTGCAGCCAAGCTGGAAGCAGCACCTGTTCACTGGAAGTGCGCTAGAAGGGATGCACTGCTCCTAGACAACCGTGTAAAAGGGGACTAATATTGTTCTATAATGTAAGGCTGAAGTTGAAGGTTGCCTCAAGTCTTGTTTAGGCCTCAAACAAACATCTGTATGTGATTTCCATAGCTGACAAACACTTTTCCAGTGGCATACAATGAAAGGGCCTGCAGCATCAAATATGCTCATGAAGAAGTTGCTTTTCAACAAAGTGTGTTGGGCAGGCTCTCATGGTGTCATCATGTTTGGTCAAGTGTTGTATGTGTCACCAGAGAAACAGAAACAACCTGTGAGCAGGGTGCAGCGTGGAGTGTCGGTAGGTAGAGATCACACACAGAGGCCAAGGTGAATGAGAACAGTGTACTGTATTAAGATAGTCCCAACAATACACAATTGGGCCCAGTGCGTGAGTACAACTGACCAGAGCCACTTACAAAATGGTAGCAGAGGAACGCTCTCTTGAGATGATGCAGACAGCCTCTGCAGCGAGAAGTGGGAATGTGGCCTGGCTGGTCCACATGCAAAGAGAGAGACTTCCTGAGAGGAGATAACTTATTTCCTGCACTTTCCCTACTAATTTGGAACTTCTCCTTGCTGCTGACTTGTCCCTACACTAACCACTCGCATAGTGCCAGCCAAATCCCGGTGTCTGGGCCTTAAATAAGCTCTGCCCTCACCCAAGATGGTCGCAAAGGTCAAGCGAGGACCCAGCATCCAATCGGACAGCTGTTTTCCTGGTGACCACAGGAAATCATCGAGGAACTATGTTTCTCACAACTTCCTTCCCCTACAGTATTGCCACTTTAGTTCAGCGCCACCTAGAGTGAGGAGTACAGACTGAACCTGCCTACAAGCCTTTCTAAATTAAGTGATGAACCCAATCATAAGAAGGTAAAGTAGTTTTCTGCTGAGCGGCTGGCCTTCTGCACAGTGAACACAGGGGATCATTTGCTCGACATGGTTGCCATTCAAGAACGCCTTGTAGAGGTGGAGATTGTGACGCTATAGCCTTGCCTCCCCACCTTGTCCAATCAGAAAATGCATTTTTTTTAAAAACAGTTGTCCTGCCAATGGTGGCTGTGCCGCCACAGAACCAAGATGACCACAGCAATCACTGTAATAGCTGCAACTACTAAAGTGGTTTTCTGCTTCCTCAGTGGTCCCGTCGGTATGGAATATGTATATTTACATTGTGCCAAACTGGACCAGTGTAACAATGCAATAAAATCCATACCTGGAGTTCAGCATTATCATTAAGATAACCAAACTATTATTCTTGTCTGGAAACGAAATGGTCAAATAACTCCTCAGTCTCCTCCAGCAGAGGTGTTACTTCTGTGTGGAACTACAAGCCCCAGAACACTGTACACCTCCACATAAATTAGAATAATACAAACTGCCTAAGCGTGCAGTAACGGATTTTCAAGATAATGATTTCAGCATTTCTGATGTTAATGTAGTCCCAAAAGAAAATAACCCTTTAGCATGAATGACTGGCTGACAGCAGGAACTGGCTTGCTGTTGTTATGAGAATGTCTACAATGAATTTAATGCATTTTCCATTGGACTTGTTTCAAGATCTCTGGCTGGAGATATATAATTAGGGAGGGGGTAATCAGAGAATGCTGTATTCTGGGAATTAAATATCCAAGTAATGACTAGGCCAAGGCTGTTCTGGATCCAAATGAAGGGGTTAATGCTGGATAAATATTACCATACAAGTAGTAGAAGCCTAAAGGGCGATGTAAAAATGTTCTAAGACCCAATAACATAAAGTAAAATACTGGGCTGACATTCTCTATGCTTCACTGGAAACTATAAATACAACTACATTGGAGCCGTTTCTTATGGATTAAAGAACCACTGGCAATATGTAGGGCTGTAAGTCTGGAACTTCCAGGGGAGAACTGGGAATTTTTGGCCTGGGGAAAAAAAAAAATCAAGTGCCTTTTTTTGGTAGGAATAGATTTCTGTACCTTGCAAAGTGTCCCATGGTGCTGCCATGATTGATGGGCATAGATGAAGGTTGGTGTTCATAAGGCCATGATTTATTGTGCTACCACTTCATATCTTCAAAAACCAGCTTTCTTTGCAGCTCTTAGCATTTGGTAACATAACATCTCAGATCCAGAAAGGAAGTTGGTGCTGGAAGATCTACATTTGGTAGGACCTCAGGTCTGAGTGGGGGACAGGGTTCTGTGGAACTCCAGGGTTCCTCCAGAATTTGCTACGGGTTTCTTGAGTTGGAGCACACTGACCTCTTATCTGATGGTGTCTGCATAGTTCCGGGGCTAATGTTACCTGGCATACAAAAGAAGGGAAGGGGGGAATGAGGGTTTGGATTAAGAAGTAGGTCTCATTCCTAGTGCACAAAAACAAAAACTGGGATACTCAGTGAGGGATGTGGTTGTGTCAGAGGTCTGTGGCTGCAAGCATATAGTATGAAAACTTTATACCCCTATCCTGTGGACTCCATCTATGTTTTGGACCTAATATAGACTTTTAAATCCAGTATTACCTATCCCCATATGCTGATCCTGTTTTGGGCCCTCTTTTGGATCTTGTTGGAGGAACTGCTGTTTTTGGGAGGAACCCTGGGATAATCTCTTCCTGCATGTTCATTTCTCGCTGCTGCCAACTATCCGGTCCTTGGTTTTAATATCTGGCTGTTAAGTATATTTCCATTGGCTTCTATTATGTGATTACAAGACGTATGCTACCCCTGAAGAAGGAATATCATTCATCTCGAAACGCGTTGGATTTTTCTTCGCCTTGTCTTACATTTATCCATTTGTGAGCCACTGTATTCTATACATGGATTGTGTCTGTGTATCATAGCTTTGCCATGTCAACAACCAGATTGTTCTTTTTCTTTGTGTTGCTTTGCTATCATATTTAATTTTTTTGACATTTTAAACAATTTACTTAAAGTGGAGTTCCACCCATCTTAGTGACTTTAGATGTATGTAATCCCCTTGAAAACGACTTTTACCAATGGAAAGTTTTTTTTTTGCTAGTAAATACCTTATTTTCTGCTTTATTTATTCTCTTCTCACTTCCGGGTCTGGTCGGCGATTACGTCATTCAGTGATTCGCAGGGTGTGCTGGGATGTATCTCAGGCATGAAATCTCACATTATTACACAGGAGATGAGCTGTACTGCGTGTTCTGCCCCGCCTCCGCCCCGCCTCCTCTCAGTGAGCTGTACTGTATGTATTGTATTGAGGCCGTGCTCCGCCCCATCTCCGCCCCGCCTCCTCTCAGTGAGAGAGGACTGAAAGCATTATATCCTCACTGAGCTCACTGAGAGGAGGCGGGGCGGAGGCGGGGCAGAGCACAGCCTCGATACAATACATACAGTACAGCTCACTGAGAGGAGGCGGGGCAGAACACGCAGTACAGCTCATCTCCTGTGTATTAATGCGAGATTTCATGCCTGAGATACATCCCAGCATACACTGCGAATCGCCGAATGATATAATCGCCGACCGGACCCGGAAGTGAGAAAAGGATAAATAAAGCAGAAAATAATTATTTACTAGCAAAAAAAAAAAAAAAAAAAAAAAAAACTTTCCATTGGTAAAAGTCGTTTTAAAGGGCTTTACATACATCTATGTAATCCAATTTATTAAAAATGGGTGGAACTCCACTTAAATAAATATGTATTTTTTATATTACCCTTACATACCTATTTTTTGAACTTTTACTGTAGGTCGTTACAGTCCCACCCAGTGGGGAACTTGCTTTTTTTGTTAATGTTACCTGGCAAAACCAGCAATGTGTGGTGGCCCAATGTTCTTTTTACCTGTCCGTAAGGGTGCCATTTCTCCTACTGACCACCAGCATAATGGTTGCATTCTTCCTACAGACCACCAGTATAATGGTTGCATTCTTCCTACTGACCACCAGTATTATGGGTGCATTCTTCCCACTGACCACCAGTATAATGGTTGCATTCTTCCTACTGACCACCAGTATAATGGTTGCATTCTTCCTACTGACCACCAGTATAATGGTTGCATTCTTCCCACTGACCACCAGTATAATGGTTGCATTCTTCCCACTGAACACCTATGTAAGGGGCATTTTCCCCATTAGCCCTTGATTAATTGGTTTCAGTAGGGGTTCCTCTCATTCTATACTCCCCCCCCCCTCTCCTCCTACATAGGATCTTCCCCTCCAACCCCTGTCCATCAGCAATAACAGGCCACTCTCATACACATATGTTTACCACTAATTGTGTCGCGCCTAACTGATAATGTAAATGAAACAATGGAAGGTGCAATTGCTATCTTTTTTGCTGTCTACAAAATACACAACTCTCTAGTAGAATACAGCTAGGTTTACTGCAGCTACAAAAATGTCAACTTTGATTAAAGGCTTTGTACTTTAAGTCATTTTTGTTTTCTATTAATGCCTTTGCCTAAAACATTGTGATATTGCACCAAGCTGTGTCTGCAAGACCTCTATGTATATCTATGTTTGTATTTGAGCCCTAAATAAGAAATAAAAAATAAAAAAAATGAAAATGTAAAAAAATAGAATAAAAACCATTACAGTTTCTATTAAACACTGACATTAAAAAGAATTAAAAAAAAACGAAAAAGGTTAAAAAATGAAAAACCATTAGGGTTTTCCTTCAATGTGTAGCCAGGTGCTGCTGGTGTTCTTCTATTCCCATGGCTAGCTGCTGCTGAAGCGGCTCTCTCTATACTAAATTTACCCCCCCCGCTCACCCCCCTGCTGCTGTGTGAGCAGATACAGAATGGCTGGAGGAGTGGGCTGTGCTCCTCTCACATCCCAGTTCTCTTCCTTGCAGCATCAGAGTGGGTTTGTGTGAATCTTCCACCCCTGCTCCCCCTCCTCTCCTGGCAACAGTAGAGTTTGAGCCAATCAAGGGGAAGGAGGAACTTGCTACGTAGGCAAAATGCATTCTGGGAATTGTAGTCCTTAAGGGATCATAGTGCCATATAAGCTAATGGAGACTAATGGAGCTGGAGACTTTATTACCCAGGATTCCCTGCACATCAGAGGAGGAGGGAGAGCACTTTTCCTGGGCAAATCTGCTGAGATCAGGGCAGAACAGCGGGGGACTCCAACAAGAGCAGACCTGTTGCTGTGGTCTGTGTAGGACACCAGGCAGACAGTGTAGGGAAACCAGTGTGAGCGGACCTGTGCTGTGCTTGCTTATACTGAGGGCAGATCCAGTGAGGGCTAGAGTGAGAGACTCAGCCACAGAGAGAAAGTTGCTGTCCCTTGAGACCGGAACTGGGGAGATCAGTTGATGCGTGCGCCCACCTCAGAGTGGACTTGATAGCGAGGAGCCAAGACTACTGGGCCAACTGGCCTTCTAGCGTATGGGACCGGACCTGTTGTATGCCAGGATTAGTGAACTAAGCTACAGAGTTTAACCCCTTACCACCAACAGTTAATGCAATAGAGACAGAACCTTACCTAACAGCCCAATAGTTATATTTTGTGAACATTATTAAAGAGACAGCTACATTTACACCCCCTTACAGAAGGGCCCCAATGACAGTCAGCTAGCCTTGACAATTAACCGCCAGGTACTTTAGACATTACTAGGGGTACCCCTTTGCCAATAAAGCATAAGCTGACCCAACACTGGGGCTAACGAATTGGGGATTTGTAACCCCAGTAGCCCCAGAGTGAACCCAGGAACATTGTTTTAGTAGCTATTGCTAAGAATTATCAGTTAGGTTTCTTTTATGCCATTCATGCTTTCACGGTTGATGCTATTCTTACTGATACTGTATGGACTAGTGTAATGGAGCTTAGCCTTATTGTGGCATAACTTAATGGTCTTAGGTGAGGCTAGCCTCCCTGTCAGTTAATCTAACGTATTCTGTTATCCTGGTAATTTGTTCTATGCATTGTATTTGCTTACCCCTCAATAAAACATTCATTCTATTAGTTCTTAAGTTGCTCGTGGTCTATTTTCGGTGTACTTCCTTAGAACGGTAGAACATTAGCGCTTAAGCTATGCAGGTGGGAGTAACCTATAACCAGGTGTGCCGGTGGGGACTGAGCAGGTTCAAGAGTCAAGGCAGAGAACAGGGGACCCAACAAACCAAGCGCCCCGTGCAAGGGTAGCGCTACATATGTACTAAAAAAAATATATATGACTGAAAAAAGAAAAAAGTAACAGATTCCCTTCAATGTACACCAATTAAAAAACAAAAAAGAGTGAAAAGAAATTTAAGAAATGCAAAAAAATTATAAAAATTACAGTTTCCAATTCAGTGTATATCTATGTTTGTACTTGAGTTAATCCTAAATAAAGTATGAAAAATAAATAAATAAATAAATAAAAATAAAAAAGTAAAACAAAAGAAAAGAATAAAAAACATTAAAATGTTCCCTAAGGCTCCGTTCACATGTCAGCGTATGGATCTCGGGCAGAACCGCCGCGGTTCCGCCAGCGATCCAGGGATTATTGCAAATCGCGGGACGCCCGTGCGTTGCCCGTTGATTTGCAATAGACCCCCAAACGCTGAGCGATGTTGCCGCGATTTCCGCCTGCCGAATCGCGGTAACATCGCGCAAAAAAAATCGCGGGACGCATTACACTCCAAAGAAGCTCTTGTACTTTTTTGGGCGTAATGCGTCCCGTGATTTTTTTTTGCGCGATGTTACCGCGATTCGGCAGGCGGAAATCGCGGCAACATCTCTCAGCGTTTGGGGGTCTATTGCAAATCAACGGGCAACGCACAGGCGTCCCGCGATTTGCAATAATCTCCAGATCGTGGGCGGAACCGCGGCGGTTCTGCCCGCGATCCATACGCTGACATGTGAACGGAGCCTAAATGTACACTGACTACAAAAACTAAATAAATAAAAAGTAAAAGAAAAAATAAATAAATACATTACAGTTTCTCTTCAATGAACATCGAAAAATGACAGTGTCCCTACAATATACACGGCAGACTTGTATAAAGTACTCGAAATTTCTACTTGAGTAAAAGTACAAGTGCTCGATCAAAAAGTGACTTGAGTAGAAGTGGAAGTGCTCGCAGAAAAAGTAACTTAAGTAGAAGTACTAAAGTATTCAACATTTTTTTTACTTAAGTATTGCAAGTAGTTTTTTCCAAAAATTTGCTACTTAAGTACTAAAAGTAAAAAGTACCAGTAGTTTTGAAAAAAAAATTTCTACTCAAGTACTGAAAGTAGAAGTACAAGTACTGTGTTATGTAGTTATTAAAGAAAGAAGTCAAAAGTTTGAACATCATATTGTTTTTTATTATTTTAAATGATTTATTCAAATGATTAACCTGTGTTTGTTAGTAGTTTCTTGATGCACTTTAAGCGCTGTAGCACCATTTATTTGTTTGTTTCATATTTTCTTTTTATTGGAAAGATTTGGTATAGCAGCTTTTATTATACACAGCCTTTATTTTCGTATGCGCTGATTTACAAATGACATTATACACATTTTTTTGAGCTTTATGCAACCTGCCATCTACTGTTCTGGCAGTGGTAATTTTTTTAAAAGTAACGAGTAACTATGCAGCACAAAAAAAAAAATACTTAAGTAGAAGTATCGAAATCATCGAAAAAATGTAGTGAAGTAAAAGTAGAAGTAGGAGAAAAAAATTCTACTCTAGGAAAGTACAGATACCGCATTTCGGTACTTAAGTACAGTACTTAAGTAGTTCTACTTCGTTACTATACATCTCTGATACACGGACTTAAAGTGGTTTTAAAGGCAGAAGGTTTTTTTTTATCTTAATCCTAATATTCAGATTTAGGGATATCATTATTCATTCAGTTACCTTGGTTTTATAATCTATCTAGTATTTAAAGAGGTAGGACCTAAATTTGCATAGGAGCCTGTCACCACTGGCGATAGTGTTAGTATATGGTATACAAAACTTATGAGAGGGTGGTTTGGTGCGAGCAATTCATTATAATTTTTAGAGTTTATTTAATTTTATTTTAACAACAACATAGCAGTGCGCAAGTATTTATTATTTGTTTTAATGCATTCTATGCATTAGGATAAAAAAACCTTCTGTGTGCAGCTGCCCTCCTCAGACCCCTCAAAACTTACCAGAGCCCCATCTCGATCCAGCGATGTGCACGAGTGCCTGGGCCGTTCAGGACTCTCCTTCCTGATAGGCCAAGATACATCAGCGGCATCATTTTACTCCCTCTGCTGTCAATCAAAGTCAGTGAGCCAATGAGGAGAGAGGGGGACTTAGGCAGAACCGCGGCTCTATGTCTGAATGGACACACAGAGCTCCGGCTCAGCTCAGGTGCCCCCATAGCAAGTTGTCTGCTGTGGGGACACTCAGCAGGAGGGAGGGTCTAGGAGCACTGGTGAGGAACCCGAGAAAGGAGGATCGGCGCTGCTCTGTGCAAAACCACTGCACAGAGCAGGTAAGTATAACATGTTTGTTATTTTTAAAGAAAAAAAAACGAGACTTTAGTTTCACTTTAAAAAATAAAAATAAACAAAAAACCATTACAGTTTTTTTTCAGTGTACACTGACTTCAAGAGGTTGTAAACCCCGAGAAAAAAAACAAAAAAAAACCTGTAAGACAAAGGCATCGCATACTAGCTCATTATGAAATACTTACCTAAGAACAAAGCCCTCCAGTGGCACCCGCACACCGCAGAGACAGCTGATATCCTTCCCGGTGTTTTTTCCGGGTTCGCAGGCTCCGGCGCTGTGAGTGGCCAGAGCCGCAATGACGTCACACCCGCGTATGTGCACGGGAGCCAACATTTACGGCACGGGCTCTGAAGGTCCGGCACAGTAAGCTGGACCTTCAGTACGCATGTGCAGATGACGTCATTGGCTACATGCACTCTGAATATCTTCTAAACTGTGCAAGTTTAGAAGATATTTACAGTCAGTGCTGGGACAAGGTCATCTAGAGCCCAGGGCGAACATGCAAAACTGCACGATGTATGAGCATTATGGGTCAGCAAACTTCCCTCCACAAAAACACCGAGCACTAATCTGCATGCTTACCTCTAAGCATAAATTCCCCCTCCTCCAAGTACAAATCACACCCCCCTGCTGAAGTCCCTCCTCTCAGCACAAACATTTTCTCCCCCATCCCCCAAATCCCCCCCAGCTCAAATGCACCCCTCCAAAAGAAAAACAAAATTCACCCCTCCTAGCACAAATCCTTTTAGTCTAAAATGTTCCCTACATCTCCCCCCCCCCCATTTTAAATTCCCACCAAATCACCCCTCCTAACACACAAATCTTCTTCCCCCTCCCAAACACAAATCCCCCTAGATCCCCATTCTTAGTACCCCCTCCAAATTTCCCCCTCCTTGAACAATACTTATCCCCTGTCACCCCCCAAATTCCCCCTTCCAACACAAATCCCCTCCCCCCAATCTTCTCGTGGCACCCCTCCACCTCACATGATACCAGTGCCCAGGGCTGCCCTCCCTCCTGCCCACCCCTTGTCCCGGCCCTGTTTACAGTACCTACAGGCAAGCCTTATTATAGGTTTACCTATGGGTACAATTAAAAAATAGGACTTTATGTCCTCTCTAACAAAAAAATAAAAGAAAATAAAAACAGTATAAAAAAAAGAAATAACAGCCAATACAGTTTCCCTATGTAGCAATATTTCCAGGCATTGGGCTTGATATGGGTCTGCCATTGTTACCGGAAACACTTCCAACACATTTAAGTTGGAAAACCAAAGTGTGAGAACTGAGACAATGACCATTCCGGCATCTTTGGTTTGTGTTGTTTTATTTTATAATGGGGATGGGAGAAGGGAATGAGTGGAATACTCCTCTGGCTCAACTAGGTTCAACTGGGACACTTTGTAGATAATGCCAGTTAGCGCTATCCTGACGACAGCTGGATGCCGACCAACGATTCCTGGTGCTTTTAAATACTGTTCTGCTGAAAGTGCTGAAACCTCGATTTTAACTCCTTGATTAACTCAGAAGATCCAGGACTGTAATGATCCTTGACTCTTGACACTGTATAGCTCAAAAGTCCTGTATATGACTCCCTCCAGCCCCTCACTGACTGAGGTAGTTCCTTGTAACTGCTTGTACTGCCGAAACTCTTAACACTGCACACTTGACTCTTCAGGGTCCAACCGCTGGTGCCCCTTTACACTTTCAGGGTCCTTTCACTAGGCAACCCCCTTGACACTTCAGGGTCCTCTCACTAGACTACCCCCTTGACACTTCAGGGTCCTTTCACTAGGCAACCCCCTTGACACTTGCAGGCTCCAGGATCCCTGGGACCTTCGCCGGAGTGGTCCCCTCTACACTAGGCAGACCCCCAGGGGCAGTTCACAGCACTCACGACCTTGGAAGGCTTTCCCGGGAAACAAACCCCTCTTTCTCCACTGGTCCTCGGCACACCAGATCCTCTCTGCAGCTCAGCTCTCTATTCTGGATACTCAGGTAGCCACCCAAGACACCCGATCCTTCTGACAGGAGGAAAGACAGCCGTACTCTCCCTCCTGGGACTCTGCTTCCCACCAAAGACGCTGCATCATGCGTTCCCCTCAAACTTATACCCACTCCCAGAATCCTCTGCAGCAGAATCTACCTTCTGGGTTAGATACAGGCCTAAATGGGTCACTGATTGGGTTTCCTCCACTGCCCAATGAGAATCCTCTCATGGAGCCAGTGGGGAAACTCCCCTCTCAGCAGCCACAGCTGGGAGACATGACAGCCCAGCTAAAAATCATGGCCCTGCTGTTAGGCAGCCAAAGCCCATTATTATTTTACCTAGCACCTACCTTGCAGGGTGCTACATCTACAATGTACACTGACTTAACCACTTTAGCCCCGGAAGATTTGGCTGCTCAAAGACCAGGCCCTATTTTGCGATTCGGCACTGCGTGACTTTAACGGACAATTGCGCGGTCGTACGACGCTGTACCCAAACAACATTGACGTCCTTTTTTTCTAACAAACAGGGCTTTCTTTTGGTGGTAGTTGATCACCTGTGCAATTTTTATTTTTTGCGCTATAAACAAAAAAAGACCAACAATTTTGAAAAAATAAGAATATTTTTTCAAATTTACTTATATGAAATTCTCAAAAAAATGTAAAAATCGAAATTTTTTAACATTTTAGGCCAATTTGTTTTCTGCTACATATTTTTGGTAAAAAAAATTGCAATAAGCGTATTTTGATTGGTTTGCGCAAAAGTTATTGCGTTTACTAACTACGGGAAAGATTTATGTCATTTTTGTTGTTTTTTTTAACTAGTAATGGCGGCAATCTGCAATTTTTTTTTAGGGACTGCGACATTGCGGAGCACAGATCGGACCCCTGACTGACATTTTTGACACTTTTGGGGGTACCAGTGACATTACTACAGTAATCAGTGCTATAAATATGCACTATTACTGTAAAAATGACACTGGCAGGGAAGGGGTTAACTTTACTGGTGATCAAGGGGTTAAGTGTGTCCCTAGGGGCGTGATTCTAACTGTGGAGGGGCGTGGCTTGTGATGTAATCACAGAGACATGCGATTCTACATAGCAGGATCGCATAGCCTCTGTGATTACTTCAGTGAGAATGACAGACGGTTGTGTTTACATCAGCCGTCTGTCCTTCTCTCACTGCAGAGGGAGATCGCGAGTGGTCGGCGGCTATCGGAGCCGCCGGTCACATGCACTCACTCCCCAGCCAACGAGGGGGCGGGACGCGATCGCCCCTAGCTCCTCCCAGGCTAGCGTCGTACATGTACGACACTGTTCCTGGGAGCGCCCCAGACTGCCGGCGGGCGGCCGGCAAGTGGTTAAAAAAAGAAAACACGTAAAAGTAAATAAATAAATAGATAAAATCATTACAGATTCTCTTCAATGTACACTAAAATTCTGATTTTATCCCCCTAGCAGCATGTGCTGGATAACATTCGCAATTCACTGATTGCCTCGTTGACTGGAATCTCGTTAATACTTTATTTGTGTAAGACAGTTTGCCTTGTAGGTTATGAACTGTGTCAATTCATCAGGATTGTCTTGCACAGGGGCAGATATTGTTACAAGAAGTTAAACAGTGGAGTAGTAGAAAATATTGTCTCCAGGTTCTGCCTTTCAATGGTAAGAGACACCGAACATTCAGATGGTTAAATACCAGGATCTTGTTACTAATTGGCCCTTTCTTGAATTTCACTTATGTAAATTGAAACAAGAAGGCAAGAGAAAGCGTGTTCCCTTCCCTTCAGAACCCCAGGATTTAGTTGTACAAATAGCATTAAAATAGCCAGGTCTGGCTCAGACAGGATAGCAAAGGTCTTGCGTGTCTCTAATTGGTGGATACAACATGATTAGCATCAGCAGGGAATTTAAAATCATCTTGCTACTGACGCAGAAGGGACAGCTGGGAAGCTTGTGTGTGCCGCGGTCTCTAAGCAGATTCTTGTGGTCGTTGTGCCGTAAGAAACCGAGCTTTTTATAAATAAACTTGACATTCTCAACCCAGTCTCCAAATCTCCCAGGGATCATTTTTTAAAAAGGCCGAGTAGAATGGTGTGATCGCTGAAAAATATACAAGGGGAATGAGCGTTTTCATGGGAGGAAGTGCTGGCGCGGAGGCAACAAAAGCACTGAACCTGCAAAATAATCAGGATTGATGAAGGAAAGCGATAAGATGGGATGGGGGAAGAGAGAGCCAAAGCATTTCTTTAGGCCAGGCACTACAGCAGCTGCATGAAGAGGCCCCCAAAATGCCAGAAGATAACAAAAAAATGTTAAAGAAAAAATGCCAAATGATAAGCAATATTGCTTTGAAAAACATAAATGTCAATAGAATGGAAAATTACATTTTTTGTTATTGCTTTATTGCACTATTTTTTTTTTAAAGTTGAATTGTAGGCAGATATAAAAGAAACACAATATTGCAGCTTTGTGTTCATCAATAGGTCATTAAATTATACGAGAGCTAATAGTCATGCAAAAGTGGGCATAACTTATTTTTATACATAGATTGTTGAAATTTCACATGTTGGTAAAGTAACTCTACTCTATACTAATATACTAACCACTTCAGCTCCAGGCCTTTTCTTAACACTTTTGTTTACATGTAAAAATTAGCATTTTTTTGCTAGAAAATTAGTCAGAACCCCCAAACAAATATATATATATATATATATATATATATATACATATACAGTATATATACACAGTAAGTCACAAAAGTGTGACTTAGACCCCATTCACACTGCAGCGGCACGACTTCTGCACGACACCTGTGAAGTCCCGTGCACCGCGACTTGCACGGAGTTCATATAATGAATGTCTATGCAAGTCACTCTGAGGTCGCCCCGAAGTAGTACAGGACCCTTTTTCTAAGTCGGAGCGACACACTATTAGAACGCGTCCTGTAGCACTGCATGGACCTCAACGGACCGCAACTTGTCAGGCTGACAAGTCGCCTGACAAGTCGCGGTAGTGTGAATGAAGCCTTACTGTTTTACTGTTTAATTGTTTATTATATATTTTCATGTGACAACACTGAAGAAATGACACTTTGCTAAAATGTAAAGTAGTGAGCGTACAGCTTGTATAGCCGTTTAAATTTGCTGTCCTCTCAAAATAACTCAAAACACAGCCATTAACTTCCAATCCGCTGGCAACAAAAGTGAGTACACCCCTAAGTAAAAATGTCCAAATTGAGCCCAATTAGCCATTTTCCCTCCCCAGTGTCATGTGACTTGTTAGTGTTACCTGGTCTCAGGTGTGAATGGGGAGCAGGTGTGTTAAATTTGGTGTTATTGCTCTCACTCTCACATACTGGTCACTGGAAGTTCAACATGGCATCTCATGGCAAAGAACTCTCTGATGATCTGAAAAAAAAAGAATTCTTGCTCTACATAAAGATGGCCTAGGCTTAAGGAAGATTTCCAAGACCCTGAAACTGAGCTGCAGCACAGTGGCCAAGACCATACAGCGGTTTAACAGGTCATGTTCCACTCAGAACAGGCCTCACCATGGTTGACCAAAGAAAGTGAGTTCACGTCCTCAGCCTCATATCCAGAGGTTGTCTTTGGGAAATAGGCGCATGAGTGCTGCCAGCATTACTGCAGAGGTTGAAGGGGTGGGGGGTTAGTCTGTCAGTACTCAGACCATACACCGCACACTGCATCAAATTGGTCTGCATGGCTTTCGTCCCAGAAGGAAGACTCTTCTAAAGATGATGCACAAGAAAGCCCAAAAACAATTTGCTGAAGACAAGCAGACTAAGGACATGGATTACTGGAACCAAGTCCTGTGCTCTGATGAGACCAAGATAAACTTATTTGGTTCAGATGGTGTCAAGCGTGTGTGGCGGCAACCAGGTGAGGAGTACAAAGACAAGTGTGTGTTGTCTACAGTCAAGCATGGTGGTGGAGGGAGTGTCATGTCTGGGGCTGCATGAGTGCTGCCGGCACTGGGGAGTTACAGTTCATTGAGGGAACCATGAATGCCAACATGTACTGTGACATACTGAAGCAGAGCATGACCCCCCCCCCTTCAGAGACTGAGCTTCAGGGCAGTATACCAACATGATAATTACCCTAAACACACCTCCAAGACAACCACTGCCTTGGTAAAGAAGCTTAGGGTAAAGGTGATGGACTGGCCAAGCATGTTCCCAGACCCAAACCCTTTTAAGCATCTGTGGGGAATCCTCAAACGGAAGGTGGAGGAGCGCAAGGTCTCTAACATCCACCAGCTCCGTGATGTCGTCATGGAGGAGTGGAGGAGGACTCCAGTGGCAAACTGTGAAGCTCTGGTGAACTCCATGCCCAAAAGGGTTAGGGCAGCGCTGGAAAATAATGGTGGCCACACAAAATATTGACACTTTGGGCCCAATTTGGACATTTTAACTTAGGGGTGTACTCACTTTTGTTGCCAGCGGTTTAGACATTAATGGCTGTGTGTTGAGTTATTTTGAGGGGACAGCAAATTTACACTGTTATACAAGCTGTACACTCACTACTTTACATTGTAGCAAAGTGTCATTTCTTAATTGTTGTCACATGAAAAGATATAATAAAATATTTACAAAAATATGAGGGCTGTACTCACTTTTGTGAGATACTGTGTATATATATATATATATATATATATATATATATTTTTTTTTTTTTTTTTTTTATAGCAGAAGCCTTAGAGAATAAATTGGTGGGTGTTGCAACTATTTTTTATGTTACATGGTATTTGTGCAGCAGTTTTTCAAATGGAATTTTTATTGCGGGGAACAATTTTTGGAATTTTATTGCAAAAAAATGCAATACATAGCCCAATTTGTTTTTAAAATATAAAAGATGATGTTACGCAGAGTAAATAGATACCAAGCATGTCACGCTTTAAAATTGTGCACACCCATGCAATGGCGACAAACGATGTACTGTACATTTTACTATACATAGGCAAAGATTTACAAGCCATTATAGGTTACTATTTTAGATTTAAAGAGACAGTCTGGTGCTAGAATTACTGCCCATGATCTGACGTTTGCAGCAATACCTCACATGTCTGGAACAACCGCTATTTGCATGCATGTGGAACCAATGCGTGGGTTCGTCTTTTTGCGCTAGCACAAGGTGACAGGGCACTTTATTTTATTTTTACACTGTTGCTTTAATTTTTTTCTTTTTTGATCTCTTTTATTGCTGTTCCAAGGATTGTAAATATCCTTTGTGACAGCAATAGACACATGACAGGTACTCTTTATGGAGGGATCTGGAGTCTATAAGACGCCAAACCCCTTCTCTGCCCTTGAAAGCATTCAAAACATCCAGATCTGTGTTTTTTTAGATTTTTTAAAAATGGCGCCGTTGACATCTTGGTAAAGCGGAAGTGGTGTCATGTCATTGCTTCCGAATTACCATCACGAACAGCTGATCAAAGCCAAATTCGGCTATGCTTGGCTGTCAGGCCAGCTGGTGGACGTGCCGGCTCGTTGCTTGGGTCTCCCAGTGGACCAGAAGTGCCTGAGAGAGCCACGGAAGGTGGCGTGAGGGGTGAGGTAATGTCCATTCCCTCTACTTGTAATAGCAATCGAGTGGCTAGTTAGCCGCTCTGATTGCTATTACAAGAGAGCTAACCGCCGGCTCTAAAAAACGGTACCAGGATGATGCCTGGTATCATCTGCAGCCATCTTTCCGGTATATCCTCGAAAGTCCAGTAAAGTATGGGTAAGCCGCTGGTTGATAAGTGGGTGACTCCTCTTCTTCTCTATTTTCCTTGCAGCTAAAGAATGGCTTCAAAGCTGAATCAATGTGCTGTCATTGAGTTCTTGACAAAGGAGGTGTAGGCTGTCTGACATCCACAGAACACTACAGAATGTTTATGGAGATGGAACCATTGACAAGGGCACTGTACTTTAATGCGTGACTCCTGTCAACCTATCAGTGTTCTCTGTAAACATTGTATAACTGAGATTGGGCTTAGGTGATTAAAAAGGGGGAGGGGGCTGGGGGGTTCCTGCAGCACAGAAGGTTTTTTACCTTAACCACTTCTGGATCGGAAGGATTTGCCCCCTTAACGACCAGGCCATTTTTTGCGATTCGGCACTGCGATATTTTAACGGACAATTGCACAGTCGTGCGACACTGTACCTAAATAAAATCGATGTCCTTTTTTTCCCCACAAATAGAGCTTTCTTTTGGTGGTATTTGATCACCTCTGTGATTTATATTTTTTTGCGCTATAAACAAAAAATGAAAAAAAACAATATTTTTCACGTTCTGCTATACAACATTCCCAAAAAAAAATTTTAAAAATCTAATTTTTTCAACATTTTAGGCCAATTTGTTTTCTGCTACATATTTTTGGTAAAAAAAATCACAAAAAGCGTATTTTGATTGGTTTGCGCAAAAGTTATTGCGTCTACTAACTACGGGAAAGATTTATGTCATTTTTATTGTTTTTTTTACTAGTAATGGCGGCGATCTGCGATTTTTTAGCTGGACTGTGACATTGCGGCGGACAGATCGGACCCCTAACTGACATTTTTGACACTTTTGGGGGGACCAGTGACATTACTACAGTAATCAGTGCTACAAATATGCACTGTTACTGTATTAATGACACTGGCAGGGAAGGGGTTAACCCAGTGGGTGATCAAGGGGTTAAATGTAAGCCTAGGGGAGTGATTCTAACTGTGGGGGTGATGGGCTTGTGACATGATCATAGAGACCTGTGATCCTATATAGAAGGATCACAGGCGCTCTGTGATCATTCCAGGGAGAAGAACGGTCAGCTGTGATTACAACAGCTGACCGTCCTTTTCTCTCAGCGGGGAGCGATTGCGGGTGGCCGGTGGCAATCAGAGCCGCCGACCCCGTGCATCTGAGTCCCTGCTGCTGAGTGGGGGTGGGAGCGCACTGCCGGCGGTGCGCACTCGCCCCCAAGCAGCAGGCGTGCGACCGACGTAGGGCTATGTCAGTTCGCGCGGGAGGGCCAGCCTGCCGCAGTAAAACTACGGCGGGCGAACCTTATGTGGTTAATGTATAAAGTGCATTAGGGTAAAAAATAAACTTCTGCTTTTACAACCACTTTAATGAATTTTTCTTAATTTCCATATGAACATTAGAACAAAAATCTACCTCTGTATGGACATCTTTCAAGTTATGGGTTTGGTTGAAAATATTTGACTATTAAGTGTCTTTAGGAGACATACAGTATATAAATGTTGTATAAATTAGCCTGCAAAAACCCTAACTCTCCTTTTTTCATAAAGACGAGCCTATATCAATTGCCCTAGCTACTGTTAATCTGTATCTCCAAATAGTTATACATTAAATAATTAAAACAAAGATGAAAGATAGATTTAAAAAAAAGAAGCTGTAAAACTGGATCTATTCTGAGGCATATTTAGATGACTTGGATCTGAAATAACTCAGCGCTATTACCAGAACCCTACTCACGCACTTTTTGAATTGAACAGCTGACTATTAATATTAAATCCCTTTGCATGCAGCTGCAAGCTAGGAATTTACTCGGAGCTTCAAAGTAGACTTGGCAAAAAAAATTCCTCAAGAAGCATCACATCTAATCTCGACAACTGTCAGATCTGTTATTTGTTTTAATTGATTTACGTATGAAGGAGGCAAAGAAAAGCAAAAAAATGTAAAATGGAACGCCAGTCAGGATACAAATTGCCAGTGAACCCACATATACTTGATAAGGTTAAATGCACTTGGATTATTTTTTTTTAAACAGAAATCCCACCATATTTTATTTTTAAGTGTAAAACCATAATACTGAACTAACTATAACAATATAAAAGATCAAAAGACAGCACCCTTCTAGAGTGGCTGCATTGTTGGGGGAGACCTATAATCTTTTTTAGAGTTAAAGTGTACGCAATGTCTCTTATTTGCTACCTTTTGGTCTGTTAATTATACAATTAAAAGTATTTTGTTATATCTGTTCAAAAGGTTCCAAAAGAATATCTGTGGTCCAGAAATTTAGAGCTGTCCTGTGTACAGTTCCTCTGTTTTCTCATGGAGTCTATCTAGCCTGCCTTGTTCTTACCTTGGTACTACAGAATAATCAGAGGTCTATAGATGCTTTCACTCAAGATTCACACAACAAATGATAAAATAGACCCTTTAGGCTGCATTCACATGTCAGCGTTTGGATCGCGGGCAGTCCCGCTGCGGTTCCGCCCGCGATCCGGAGATTATTGCAAATCGCGGGACGCCTAGCGTTGCCCGTTGATTTGCAATAGCCCCCCAAACGCCGAGCGATGTTGCCGCGATTTCCGCCTGCCGAATCGCGGCAACATCGCGCAAACAAAATCGCGGGAAGCAATACGAAGCTCTTGTACTTCTTTGGAGCGTATTGCGTCCCACGATTTTGTTTGCGCGATGTTGCCGCGATTCGGCAGGCGGAAATCGCGGCAACATCGCTCGGCGTTTGGGGGGCTATTGCAAATCAACGGGCAACGCTAGGCGTCCCGCGATTTGCAATAAATCTCCGGATCGTGGGCGGAACCGCGGCGGTTCTGCCCGCGATCCATACGCTCACATGTGAACGGAGCCTTAGTGTCTATGTTAGCCTTTCTCAACCTTTTCAACACAAAGCAACCCTTGAAATAACTTTCCAGGCCCAGGGAATACCTGCTAAAAATATATATATCTTCAACTCATGGTACATTAGTGTGATGGTCAGTGGGAAGAATGCTCCTTACGCTTGTGGTCATTGGGGAAAACTAACCCCTTACAGATAGCTAAAAAGATCAATGGTGTCAGTGGGAACTTATCTAAGAGGCAAAAATTGCTAATTTCTCAAGGAGCACCTAGAAACCTCTGGAGGAACTCTAGGGTTCCATGGAACCCTGGTTGAGAAGCCTGGTCTATGTTGTAAAGATGGGGAGAGTGGATGGGTTTGAGTATTTTAACAAAAGACTATTGGGAAGGACTGACAACACTCAGTCCACAAAATTACAAAAATGTGGTGTGTTGTCAACCCACAACAGGACTTCAGAGCTAAGTGCATTTCTGACAGGTCGACTGGCAGAGGCGTAACTAGAACCTTCAGGGCCCTGATGCAAGAAACCATGAAGGGCCCCCCAGACCCCTGGCCGGGGGCCTTACCTTCAAGCCCAGGGCTCTTCCCACTAATCCTGGGGCTCTTTACACTCGTTGCATGGCCTTTTATTACGGTCCTTTCACAGGTTCTGCAGTGGGCCCCCTTCCTGCAATCTTGTGGGCCCCCTTCCTGCAATCTTGGGGCCTCCCCACAGTGGTGCAATGCCAGGGTCCGGTCGCAAGTGTGACCTTTGCGATCCTGAAAGTTCACCCACTGGTTTGCTACCGGGCCCCCTGGAGCATGGGGCCCGGTAGCGATTGCAACCCCTGCAACCCCTGTAGTTACGCCCCTGTCGACTGGTATTCTTCTGGACTTGTGGGGTCTTTCAAGGCTTAAAAAAATTGGGGAAATGTGCATTTATTGTAGTATTGTGTATACAGTATATATATATACTGGATAGATAGATAGATAGATAGATAGATAGATAGATAGATAGATAGATAGATAGATAGATAGATAGATAGATAGATAGATAGATAGATAGATAGATAGATAGATAGATAGATAGATAGATAGATAGATAGATAGATAGATAGATAGATAGATAGATAGATAGATAGATAGATGTCATTGATCTAATCTGGCCATGTGGTCAAATAAGGTCAATGATTTACCTAGCAACCCTACCCTTTTACATACATCAGCTGCGGAGCAGTGGATCCTACCAGCTCACAACTGATTTGCCCAGGAATGACAGCTGATTTCCAGGTTCCAACCCGGACCCGGTTTGGAACAAAAACAAGCTCATGTCTGGTAAGAATCACTGTCAGATTTTACTTCTGCATATGTCCCTGGTAAAGCGGTAGTTAACTGCGACATGTAAAAAAAAAAGGCATAATGTGCAAATATGCATTGCATACTAGCACATTATGAAATACTTACCTTAGAATGAAGCCCTCCAGCTGTGCACTATCACCGCTGAGAGAGCTTCCATCTTCCCTCGGTCATTCTTCTGGGTTTGTGAGCTCAGGCTATGTGAGTGGTCCTGGCACAGAGCTCTGAAGATCCGGCACAAGGATGTCACCGGCTGCATCCAGTGTGAATATCTCCTAAACACCGCAAGTTTGGAGATATTCACGGTATCTACAAGGTAAGCCTTATTATAGGATTACCAGTAGGTACAATTTAGAAAAAAAGAGTTTACTACTGCTTTAAGGAGATTTATCCCCACTTCCCACTATGGGAGTTGCTTGGGAGCAATATATCTAATGGCTCAAACACACAGTCAAGCCCCCGATTGGTGGAAGTTGCTAAGGAAGGTGAGTCAATTAAATGTAAAAAAGAAGCAAACCAGAGCTTAGGTAATTGAAGGCCACTTGTGGGATATGCCAGACTGAAAATTCTGGCAAGCTTGTGACTGACAAACTTCTCTGCAAATTAGCATCTTTTTGGGGCTGATATTTTTTTTTTCTGGCCTTATCTTAACAATAATTTAAATAGCCTGACAGGTAAAATATCAGTCAAGAGGTAACCCTGTCTCTTAAGGTGGTCATACACACTGCAATAAATTATCCATTATCCAGAATTAAACACATGAACAAAATTTCTAACTGGGAATATATATAGGATTATAACAGTGCATGACTACCCAGGAGTCCCAGGAGTAGGTCTATTCTACGAAGAGAAGCCCCTGGAGCATAGTCCCCAGGCTCCAAGGTAGTACAGAGTCCTACATTATAATCTGTGTGATAATATGCATGAATAAATTCCACAGAGAAAGTACAGTAGTCAGGAATATGCATTCAAAGTATAATACAGGAGGTGTAGGAGGTGTATTATCATAGATGTGAGATGAGAAGATGGAAGAGGGAAAGATAGAAAAGAGAGAATAGAGAAAAGGGTAAAAGAAAAGAACAAAGAAGGAAGCGAGTCCTGCGGGGTGAGCATCGGGTGATCATCTAAATCGAGAGAAGCGTAGCAGTAAATCTGGACGGTATTATATATGACGTCCATGGGTGCCATATCTTAAGAAATTTATCATGAGAATCAGTAGCTATGGCCGTCAGTTTCTCATTCATCATGATACCATTCATGCTATTTTTGACTGCTTCAAAACTAAGTATGGGGGTTTTCCAGGCCTTCGCAATAGTCAGTTTTGTGGCAATGAACAGATGCTGAGCCAGTTGGCGCTCCATACGGGACAATTCACTTATTGGCTTGCAAAGAAGAGCTTCATAGGGGTCCCTCTTCAGATTAACGTGAAAGATGCGAAGCAGGGCATAAACCCTAACCCATAGTCTGCACACCTTAGGACATGTCCACCATATATGGGCCATGGTACTCTCCTGGGAGCATCCCCTAAAACATAAAGCAGAATATGACGGTATAAACTTTGCTAACCTAGCCGGGGTAAAATACCATCTATAGAACACCTTATATGCATTCTCCAGTACTAGGACGTTCTGGGAGCATTTTGAGAGAGCAATTCTCATAATTTGCCAGTCCTCCCTGTCTAACTGTTTTCCCAAGACCTTTTCCCACTGTAAGTGATAAGTCTGAGTCGGAAGCTTGCTATGGGAAATGATGAACGTGTACAGGAGCCCCGGAGAATAAGGTTGTGCCCCACAAAGGGTCTCAAAAGGTGTTAATATGTATGGTGTAGGCTTAGATTTTGTAAGTTGTTGGATGAAAATGTCTGAGTTGTAAATATCTATAGTGTCCTCGTAGAGGGATATCATGAGAAGATCTAAGAGATTCCAAAGTGAGCATTTTAGTAGGAGTAAATAAGGAGTGAATATCTACGAAACCATTGTCAGTCCACCAAGAAAATTGTTGAGGGGCTTCACAAATGGGTGGGAACATTGAACAGTGAATAAGGCGTAATTAAGGCAAATGAGGAGCAATACACCGAAAAATATAATAGCTTTGGAAGATAGGACATGCATCAGAAAAGGCCCTGGGTTAGAATTAGGAGCATAATAGCCTATAATTGTAACTTCAGTATCCTGATTCAAACCCTGGAGCAAGAGGTATCTACCTTCTGGGTCCGCTATCTGTTTAGTGCAGCGAAAGGGGATTGAATTACGAAAACACCGTTAGTATCCTGCGTTGCTTTGTCGGGCTAGTAGCCAAAAACTCTTGAGGGTATTAGGCTTTAAAATATTTGGGGTAGGAGGAGGAGGAAAAATGGGTTTCCTGAAGGCAAGCTATATCTATTTGCTATTTCCTAAACGTTTACTCTTTTTTGGGGTGAGTTCATGCCTTGAACATTTAAAGACAACCAATTCAGTGACATAATGAAAAAATTGAGAAGATAATATTATCCCTAAACACAGGCCCCACAGGCTCAAAAAAGAAAGAGAAAATCGAGAAAGAGGAGGAAGAGAAAGAAGAAGGAGAAGAGAGGTTTGAAAAGAAAACACGGAGAGATCAAAAAGAACATGGAGCAGATAACTCCTAGAGCGTAAAAGTGCAACAAAAGTGGGTCTAAAGGCCCACAGTAGGGTCAGTGGTTGTCCAGGACCATGGTCCTGAGCAAGATCTGACTCATCGGGAGAGCAGTGGTCCATCCGACCCATCCGGCAATCATAGTCAATATATTATCACACTTTACATTAAGAGTGGCAGAATGAGCACTGAAAACGGTAAATAGCTTATGGCAGTAACGACAATAAATCCCCAAAAAAACCAGAGAGAGATAAAATGAAAACAATAGGCCTCAACCAACCAGTGGTAATTTCTGGCCCCGCTTCCAGCTAAGCCAGGGGGTCACAGGGTGGATAGCCAACCCCCTAAAGTGGTCTCCAGCAATGCCCAGCTCACCATATGGATAATAATAGCTGTCGAAACTTGAGATCTAGCTTGATTGTGCAAAAAGAAGCCCTGTGCAACCGCCACACCTCGTGCACAGGATTGCCCTCCCAGGCCGCCATCACTCTAATTGGGAAGCCCTGGGTCGCGGATCTGTGAGCCGAACCACGACCAGCATGAAACATCCAAGTGCTAAAGAAATGTTCAACTGTAACAAAAGCAATTTGTGATAACATCACCAACAGGGTAATAAGTAGGTGAACTGGAAGCAAAACAGAACTACGTCAGAGTTATCCAACGGGCATGATAAGTGGGGAGCCAGTTCCAGTTGGAAGTAAAAATGAAGGGTCAAGGAGGTATAAATGTCTAACTTTATGGGAACTTCTTGGTAACGTTGTGCTTGGAGAGAACGGAGGGCCTGAGAGCCATGGTGGGACCCCTGGGATAATTGCTTGGGAGAAGAAGACGGTCTGGCGTGGGATGTCGAGGAAGATGATTCCGCTTGGGAGGGAGGAAGGTCCAAGTTTAGCTCTTAAAAAGGGCGTTTCAGATCAGCCAGAGTAGGGGCTTGGAACTGCCGGCCTTGAATAGTGAAAAAAGTTTAAAAGGAAACCCCCATCTGTATTTGATCCTATGAGCCTGAAGGATTTTCAGATAGGGTTTCAGGGATCTCCTCCTGGCAATTGTGACCGGGGAAAGATCTGCAAACAATTGAAGGGAGTTACTCTGGAAAGAGAGATTTGGATGGTTCCTTGCAGCTTGTAAAAGTCTCTCTATAGTGCGGTAAAAATTAAATTTGATAATTGCATCCCCGGGAGGACCCTCTGTGGGCTTAGGTGCAAGGGATCTGTGGATCCTATCAAATTCCAGGCATTCCAATGGGTTGTCAGGGGCCAGTTCTTAAAAAAGACTGTGGCTGTCCCTTGCAGGTCAGTAATGGCCTCCGGGATCCCGTGGATACGTAAGTTTTCCCTGCGGGCCCTATTTTCTGCATCCTCCAATTTATCATGCAGGCTATTTAGTTCACTGTTCAACCTATCAACCTCATCCTCATGACCTTCCAGGACCTTGGTAGCCAGATCAATCCTCTGTTCAAGTTGATTTGTGCGGTGGCCTAGTTCTTTTAGGTTGTTCATGAGATCAGAGGAGAGCTTTCGTGAGGCCGCAACAATCTCATCCCGCACTATGGCACGAAACTTGGCTAGCAGGGCATCAGGGTCCATGGAGACAGGACTTACTAGAGCTGCGTGGTGTCATCAGGCTCGGGAGGCTCGGGCGCCACCCTGCCCCTCCCAACGGCCGGGGATGTTTTCGGCTGGGAGCGGTGTTTCTGCCTGTATTTAGGCGTGCGGT
Organism: Pelophylax lessonae; assembly: GCF_965119305.1. Classification (NCBI taxonomy): domain Eukaryota; kingdom Metazoa; phylum Chordata; class Amphibia; order Anura; family Ranidae; genus Pelophylax; species Pelophylax lessonae. The sequence continues at coordinate 643,187,868 of NC_138770.1, read as the reverse complement.
GCATACCCCCGGGTCCCTGGCAGTGTCCGCAGTCGAGGAGGCTGTGAATGTCGCTGCTATAGCGGGTCAGTGCTTTGTTAGCCGGATGATGTTGGTCCGGTGGCACGGAGTGCATAAGCTAAGCAGCCATCTCCCGCGATCTTGCGCAGCTTTAAATTTTTCAAATATATAGTATGTAGCCCTCTTTTGGGGGTGGGGGTGTTATAATAAATGGCCGTCTCCAAGAAAGATATTGCGTTAAGCCAATAGGTTAGAGCACTACTCCCTTGGGAGCTGCTTGCTACGGATTCCCCTGGGTTACCCTTAGCAACAACAATAAAGCATGTTCAAAGTACTTGGCTCAGTCAGAGGGTTTGGGGTTTGTCAGTCTAGGGGTTTGGGGTTTTTGTAGTTTTATTTGAGAACTTGCATAAGAAAAGGGATGAGTGGGATACTCCAACTTGAATAACTATGCACAATTTGCCGGGACTGCTGAATAACTGAATGCGGCAAGGCCGCTGCTTCACCTTGACTATGCAGCAAAGAAGTATTTAGATAAGCTGTACTGTACTGTAGAACACTCTTCAGGGCCCTTCCTGGTACCCCCTTTGTACCTATTCTTCAGTGTTCTCTACACGGCACCCCCTTTACTGTGTGAGCTGGCCCCTTGATCCCCTGACTTCATTGGAGTGGTCATCCTTCCTGGGCAGACCCTTTGGCAAGTCCCTTAGTACTCAGGACAGTGTTTTTCCCAAGAGACTCCAGCAGTTCCACCGTCAGCTTCACTGGACCCTCTGCAGCACAGCTCCACACCTGGTTCACTAGGCCGACTGCCTAAGACCACCTTCCTCATACACAGCAGGAGGAGAGACCAGCCATCTGCCTCCTCCTGGGACTCTGCTTCCCACCAAAGACGTTATATCACATGTCCCCTCAGCTTTTATGAGCAATCCCAGGATGCATTGCAAGAATGCCCTCCCACTGGGACTCCCACAAAAGCCAATGTGTCACTGGCTGGGTTTCCTCCACTGTCCAACAAGCTCCCTTATTGGATACAGTGGGGACACTCCCTCAGACCCAGTGAATCACACCTGGAAACATGGGACAGGCAACCTAATACATCAGGCTCCCCTGATAAGCAGAAGGAGCAATGGATGCTACCTACCTAGGAGGGTGCTACAGGAAAAAAGGAGAACCAGAATCTTCCCTATGTGGAAAAGTGGGTTGGGCAATAAAGTTGGCAGTGCCTACACCCAGGACAGGGCCTCTGCGAAAGGAAGGGTTTCCTTTCATGAAAAATAATAAGTAATCTGATCAAAGTAATTGGGAACAGAGGAACTACTGAAACCAGCATATAACATTAACCATAAGTATATAGATACACACCAGTAAAGAAATATTACAAGCTGTATATAGTAAAAGACTAATAACAGTAAATACATCTATTGTACAAAGAGGTATTGTGAGCAAAGGGCATGATAGGAGTCTTGGTGGATGTGTGCACATGTACCTGGATATATACAGATATTATTAGAGACACCTCCAGATGAATGTTGCAGCAAAGTCCAGTTGCAGAGGCCCCTAAAGGTTATCTCCTTGTGTTGGGCACCTGAAGACAAGATTTGCAGTCACAAAGCGCATTTGTGAGGTCAGGCACTGATGTTGGACAAGAAGGCCTGGCTCCCAAATGTGTTCTATCTGGTTGAGGTCAGGACTCTGTGCAGGCCAGTAAAGTTCCTCCACCCCAAACTCGCTCAACCTCACTATATTGCCAAAAGTATTGGGCCACCCTTTCAAATCATTTGCTGGAGCGGGGATTATGGTGTGGGGTTGTTTTTCCAGGTGTTGGACATGGCCCTTTATTCCAGTGAAGGGAACTCATGAAGCATCAGCATACTAAGACATTTTGGACATTTTCATGCTCCCAACTTTGTGGGAACAGTTTGGGGATGGCTCCTTCCCGTTCCAGCATGACTGCGCACCTGTGTGCAAAGCAAGGTCCATAAATACATGGATGAGTGAGTTTGATGGCTTCAAAACTGTATGGCGTCACAAAGGTGAGGAGTACAAAGAAAAATGCATGGTGCCTACAGTGAAACATGGTGGTGGCAGTGTCCTTCTGTGGGGCTGCATGAGTGCTGCTGATGTGAGGGAGCTGCATTTCATTGATGGTATCATGAATTCACACATGTACTACTCTATATTGAAAAAGAAGATGCTACCATCACTCTGTGCCCTTGCTCGTCATGCACTTTTCCAACATGACAATGATCCAAAACACACATCCAAGGCCACTGTTGCATTTCTGAAGAAGAACAGGGTGAAAGGGACTCACTGGCCAAGTACTGTATGTCTCCTGATCTGAACCCAATTGAACACCTATGGGGAATTCTGAAGAGACAAGTTGAACATCACTCTCCATCCAGCATCCAGGATCAAAAAGAGGTTGGTTTTGAAGAATGGAAAGGAATAGATGTTGCAATATGTTGCCAACTTGTTCATTCCATACCTAGAAGACTTAAGCCCCGAAAGATTTTACCCCCTTCCTGACCAGGGGGTATTTTGCGATTCGGCACTGCGTGACTTTAACAGACAATTGCGCGGTCGTGCGACGCTGTACCTAAACGAATTTGACGTCCTTTTTTTCCCACAAACAGAGCTTTCTTTTGGTGGTATTTGATCACCTGTGCGATTTTTTGATCACGCGCTATAAACATAAAAAGAGCGTCAATTTTGCAAAAATAACAATATTTTTCACATTTTTTTATATGAAATTCCCCCCAAAAAAAAAGTAAAAATCAAAATTTTTTAAAATTTTCGGCCAATTTGTTTTATGCTACATATGTTTGGTAAAAAAAATTGCAAAAAGCGTATTTTGATTGGTTTGCGCAAAAGTTATCGCGTTTACTAACAAAGGGAAAGATTTTTGTAATTTTTGTTGTTTTTTTTTTAACGCGTAATGTCGTCAATCTGCGATTTGTTTTGCGGTACTGCGACATTGGGGCAGACAGATCGGACCCTTGACTGACATTTGTGACACTTTTGGGGTTACCAGTGACATTTCTACAGTAATCAGTGCTATACATATGCACTGTTACTGTAAAAATACACTGGTTGTGAAGGGGTTAACTTTATTTGGGAGGGAGGGGCTGTGTGTATCCCTAGGGGCGTGCTTTCTACTGTGATTGGCTGTGGCTTGAGCTGTAAGGACACTGATCAACGGATCTACATACTAGATCCGTTTGATCAGTGTCTTTACAGCAAGGAGAATGACAGGTGGCTTGTTTACACAAGCTGCCTGACATTCTCCCTCTCCCCCGCCGATCGCCGAGTGACCGGCGGACATCGGGTCCTCTGGTCACACGCGCGGGGGGGTCCGTGACCACGCGGGAGCGGGAGCGCGCCTCCGGGGGCGCGCGCTCGCTCCCTAGACCCTCACAAGCTAGTGACGTAGCCCTACGTCACTTTGCCTGTGAGGGGCTGACTGCCGACGTAGATCGGCGTTAGGCAGTCGGCAAGTGGTTAAAAGTCAGTTTTGTAAATATTTTGTTCTTGTTTGGGGCGGCGGGAGGCGGGACAATTCTGAACTGGGGGTGAGACCTGTGCTGCCTGGAGAGAACTTTTCACATTAACCAGGAGGCGATTGACTGCTAGGAGGCGGTCCTAGCAACCAATCACCAGCTTGCTAATATGAAAGGTTTACCGGGCAGCTCCCCCCGCCCCATCCAGTGCTGCTGTGCCTCTGCCTTCCATGCAGGATTGTCCCGCCTCCTGCTCTCCGCCCTTTGCAAGGTAGGAGAGTGAAGGGAAGAAATTATATGGCTGTAAACTTGTGAAGGATGGGGAGCAGGGTCATGTAAAGGGGGCAATGCTGTGTGTGGGAGGAAGGGGGGGGGGTCATGTAAAGGGGGCAGTGCTTGGGGGGGGTAACATCTGAAGGGGGACAGTGTTGTGTGGGGGATGTGAGGGGGACAGTGCTGTTAGGGGGATGTGAGGGGGGACAGTGCTGTGGGGGTGGATATGAAGGGGGCAGTGCTGTAGGGGGGGGTGTGAAGGGGGCAGTGCTGTGGGGGGGGATGTGAAGGGGAAGTGCTGTGGGGGGAATGTGAAGGGGCAGTGTAGTGGGGGGATGTGAAGGGGGCAGTGCTGTGGGGGGATGTGAAGGGGGCAGTGCTGTGGGAAAATGTATAGAGGTACCACTGGCTTTTAAACACTGAAATTCACGGTGCTGTTTCCTTCATATGGAAATCGCATAGTACAAATGCACCATGGAGTTTCTATGCAGCTGCATTTTTAAAAAAGGTGCCAGGGCCTTTTCCCACCAGAAAACGCAGACACAGCAGCCCATTCCGATGAATGGGCTGTTGTACCTGCGCCTCTGGGCGGTGATTTAAAGAATCGGATTCATAGCACAAAAATGGACCTCTGCTGGAAATTCTTTTTACTATTCAGACCTCCTTGAATTTTAATTCAAAACCCCTGGCCTAGGCTATAAGAAGATTTCCAAGACCCTGAAACTGAGCTGCAGCACGGTGGCCAAGACCATACAGTGGTTTAACCACTTTACCACCGGAGGATTTTGCTGTCTTACGTCCAGGCCACTTTTTGCGATTCGGCACTGTGCGTCTTTAACTGACAATTGCGCGGTCGTGTGACGCTGTACCCAAACAAAATTTACGTCCTTTTTTTTTACCGCAAACAGAGCTTTCTTTTGGTGGTATTTGATCACCTGTGCGATTTTTACTTTTTGTGCTATAAACAAAAAAAGAGCGTAAATTTTGAAAAAATAACAATATTTTTCGCATTTTTTTATATGAAATTCCCCCCCAAAAAAATGTAAAAATCAAAATTTTTTTAAATTTTTGACCAATTTGTTTTCTGCTACCAATGTTTGGTAAAAAAAAATCACAATAAGCGTATTTTGATTGGTTTGCGCAAAGGTTATTGCGTTTACTAACTAAGGGAAAGATTTATGTCATTTTTGGTGTTTTTTTTTTTAACGAGTAATAGCGGCGATCTGTGATTTTTTTTGCGGGACTGCGACATTGCGGCGGACAGATCGGACCCTTGACTGACATTTTTGACACTTTTGGGGGTACCAGTGACATTACTACAGTAATCAGTGCTATACATATGCACTGTTACTGTAAAAATTGCACTGGCAGGGAAGGAGTTAATTTTATTGGAGAGGGAGGGGTTAATGTATGCCTGGTGCTTACTGACATGTGTGGGGGGAGGTGACTGAGTGACACAGGGACAGATCGCAGATTCAGCTATGCTGAACCCTGCAATCTGTCACTGTCTGTCACTTAGGAGATCCGCCCGCTTTGTTTACACAAGCGGGTGGATCTCCAGACTCGATTCCCCGACGATCGGGGAAGAGCGGCGGCGATCGCCGCTGCTCCTCCCCTGCCCCGACTCCCGCTGTTTTCAGTCACAGCAAGCCTCCGGCGGCGCTGCCCACAAGGGGAGGAGTCCAGCGACATAGGTCTAAGTCGCTGGACGGGAACGAGCCACTTTGCCGCAGTACAGTCCCAGTGACTGGTTGGCAAGTGGTTAACAGGACAGCTTCCACTCAATAAATGGAAAATAATGGTGGCCACACAAAATATTGACACTTTGGGCCCAATTTGGACATTTTCACTTTTCCACTTAGGGGTGTACTCACTTTTGTTGCCAGTGGTTTAGACATTAATGGCTGTGTGTTGAGTTATTTTGAGGGGACAGAAAATTTACACTGTTATACAAGCTGTACACTCACTACTTTACATTGTAGCAAAGTGTAATTTCTTCAGTGTTGTCACATGAAAAGATATAATAAAATATTTACAAAAATGTGAGAGGTGTGGGATAATGTGTTTGTATATATATATATATATATATATATACGGTATATATTGCAAATACACATCGTCTACTACATGAAACAGTCATTGCACTCTCTTATATTCTATTTTTCGAAAGTTGTAATAAAAAGAATCATTTTCTCCAGGGACTTGTTAGAAGACTGACATATTTTTCTACACAATACTTTTATATGAAGGAAATGTTTTGTAGACTGCCTAGATCTAAGACAGATTATTTTTACATTTCTTACATAAAAAGCCATAATGCAATTGAGAAGTTTTGGACAGGAGTTGAAGGCCCTTTTTAATCAAGTTGCTATAGTACTTACAATGAACCTGTATTTTCTTCATGCAGGGCAAAGCAATAACTACACTAAACTCCTACTGTCCCCTGCTGATGAGTTTGGGAGCAAGGAGAGAAGTGAAATACCCAAAACATATGAGTATGGAGGAGCATTAGCCTCTTTCCCTTTCCTCGCTGCTGAAAGCAATTTTACTTGTTGGACTGACCCAATTCTGTGACATGGGGATTGGAAGAAGTCCAATGCACTTATTGAAGGAGAAATTATTTTTATATAGCAAAATATGTCTCTTCTGCAATAAAGAATTCTGGGAAGCAGGTATACCAATGTCTGTGCCTTCCTCTCAATAATACCCTATAAGGGAATTTAGACATGCCATGTTACATGACTGAAGTATTGCAGATACTGCGGCTGCTTAACCTTATACAAACCAAAAAACCAAACCACCCCCCTCCTCTATCTTAAGAAAAGGACACTACTACCGTCTTGGATTTTAAAAGGCCATAGCAGCCCATCTTTATTACAACCAACTAATAAACACTAGTTACAAAAAATTACCATTTTCATTCAAACAAATCAATACATACAAAAAACGTTAAAGTGTAATGACCATTTAGGGTCTTGGAAGGCAACTTGACTTCCCCCCTGGCTGTATCCCTGACCCCAATGGACCTCCAGGCCCTCAGCCGCCACTGCACCAGCTCAAGCACTATTAACCATTGGGATACCTTCATACAGCCAACTGACATTGCCAGGGTAGGTACACCCATACCTAAGATGGGCCCTACCCCTCCACATTACCTTTCAAAATAGTCACACCTTCCAAAACCCTAAAAACCCCAGCCACAGCAAACGGGCATGACCCCTTATGGCCGTGTAGCCCTCCAAACCCGCAGAGCCCTGTGAATACCTTCCTGTAAACCTAAGGTCCACAGGTCAATGCCCACTGCGTTCAAATGAACCCCATCCCCCTGTACATAAAGGGCTGGGTCCTGCTCGAGTTCCAGATGGCGAATCGCCAACCCCCCATTCCGCACAAAGAACTTGGCCACCGCTTTATTACTTTTATCCTGGCCTTGTTCAAGCTAACCACCGACCGAGCCAGGCGCCAAGAGGTCCGGGCGACTATGTCTGACCACACTACCACTGTCTGGGGAAAAAGCGTCCGCAATCTCAGGAAATCCAGCTTTATATCCCTGATTAATTCTCTGGAAGAACGGAGGCCCAGGTCATTGCCACCCGTATGTAACAAAAGGACGTCCGGCGGCCTTTCCAACCGCGCGCAGCGATGGACTTCGGGAAGGACCCGCGACCACAGCATTCCCGAAACACCTATCCACCTAACTTTTACCTCATTTCTGTTTAATCCCAATTGTCGACCCTCCGGCCTAACCACCGCCCTCCTAGCACCCCACAAAACGTAGGAGTGTCCTAAAATCCAGACCAAGACATCGGTGGTTCCTGTAAAACATAAAAAGGAATACATACCAACATACGTCCCGTGGACACAAAACACCAACACATAAACGAAGTACACCGAGAACACATGTAACAAATACTAAATGAGGACCACCCCCGGCCCCCCGTAGACTAGGAATGTAGGCAGCATCCACCCCTCATAACAGATGCGGACAAACATACAGGCGAAAACGCCGGGATTCCCAGCGACCAATCTTCCGCAAGGCCTGGTCATTAAGGCCCCACCGAGCCGCCTCCGTGGCAGCTCCAATGCGAAAAGAATGAGAGGAGTAATCATTCACAGGGAAACCAGCTGCCCCCAAGCACTTACGGAAAATCGCAGTGAATTGAAAACGGGAGAGCGCCGTGCCGTCGGCACGTAACAACAGAGGACCATGGTGAGCGGAGTGCACCCGCAGCCAATGCCGCACTGCAGATACAGGGCAAAGAGAGGACCGTGGTATCTCACCCAATTCCACACAAGCCCCACGGCCCAGCTGGTCTGTTTTAGACCGGCGAATCCAGACAAGGACCCTGTCTGGATGCAAACATACATCTTTCAACTGCAATCCCCCCGCTTGGAATTACTCACCAATTCGCCTATGCGGAGAGCTCCGAAGAATGCTAAAATAAAAGCCGTCCGGAAGAGGTCAACCTCCTGGGCAGAAGAACAAACATCCGGTAAGTAGTCCACCAGCCGGGATAACATGTCAAATGAGACCGGGCGCCTGGAATCGACCGATTGACAACCTTTTCTGTAACCCCGCAAAGCTTTCCTAACTAGGAAATGCTTTGTAGCATCTGCGACCCCCGATAACTGGAAGTAGAAGGCCAAAGCTGCCATCTTCCAGCTTAACGAAGAGACCGACACTTGTTGTTCAAAATTCAGGCCCACGAAATAGAGAAGCAGGTACAGTCGATCCTGGTCGCCAGAAAGACCCCCCACCTCACTTACCAACTGAGTCCATGTCGCCCAAACCCGTTCGTAGGCCTTCCAAGTGGTAGGACAAACCGACGCTCGAACCAAATTCATCACAGCGGCAAGGCAATGCTCCACAGATACTCGGGACAATGCATTCCATTCTGCTCCGCCTCCGGTGCCAACATCCGAAACCTGTCCCACTGGAATCGAGAAAGAGCGTCAGCTACCGAATTGTCAACACCCGGAACATGTACAGCATAGAAAAACTAATTAAGCAGTAGACATTTTAACACCAGGTGACGAAGCAGTCTAATAACCGGCGGCGAAGAAGCAGTAATGCTATTAAGCGACTGTACCACCCCCAGGTTATCACAATGAAAACAAACTCTTTTATTCCTGAACTCCGGACCCCACAGCTCTACTGCCAACACGATGGGAAATAATTCCAATAGCACCAAATTACGGATGAAGTCGGAACTCCGACAGGAGGCCGGCCACTCGCCCGCACTCCATTGGCCCTGCAGATAGGCCGCAAAACCCCCGGAGCCAGCCGCGTCGGTGTAAAGTTCCAGGTCAAAGTTGGACACCGGGGCTTCTACCAGACAGACCGGCCGTTGAAGGAACCCAAAAACAACTCCCAGACCCGTAAATCATCCTGATGGTCCTTGTACAATCGAATGTAGTGATGTGGTGCCCTAATGCCGGCCGTGGCCGCCGCCAACCGCCTGCAAAATACCGCCCCGTGGGCATGATACGGCAGGCAAAGTTCAGTTTGCCAAGCAGAGATTGCATGGCACGCAGCTGAATTTTTCGTGCAGCTAAGGCTCCCGCAATGTCCCACCGAAGGTCCACCAATTTGTCGATCGGGAGCCGGCATTCCATTGCCATCGTATCAATGACAATGCCCAGAAAACGCAGTTCCGTGCACGGACCTTCGGTCTTGTCAGGAGCCAAGGGCACCCCAAAAAATTTGAATAGCTGTTGGACAGTAGCCAGAAGCGTCGCACACGCCACCTCCCCGGGAGGACCTATGACCAGAAAGTTGTCCAAATAGAGAACAAGAAATGGCACAACCCATGGGAAGACACCGGTCCACAAAGAATTCCCCCTGCCACACACAACCTAAAAGATGTAAACTGTCCGCGTGAACCGGCAACAACCTGAAAGCAGCCTCAATGTCTGTTTTAGCCATCAGAGCACCCCGCCCAAAACGACGAACCCAGGCTACCGCCTTATCAAAAGATACGTACGAAACAAAACATAAATCCTCCGCAATAGCATCATTCACCGAACCCCCTGGAGGATAAGAAAGGTGGTGAATGAGCCTAAAGTGATTAGGTTCCTTCTTCGGAACCACTCCCAGAGGGGACACAACCAAATTAGGCAATGGCGGGGACGAAAAGGGGCCAGCCATCCTGCCCAACCGAACCTCCTTCTGAAGTTTCGCAGAAACTACGGAAGCATGTAGCTTAGCGGAACTCAAATTTCCCCCAGGCGGGGAGATCACGGACAAAGTACAGGGGATGTGAAAACCCTGCGAAAAACCTGATAGCAAGAATCCGGCGGCTTCCTTATTGGGATATCTACTTAGGAACTTGGCCAGCCTTTCCACCATCACCGGCGTCCGCCCTTTTTCCAGCGTCGGCATTCTTGGCTCCCCCTTGTTTGAAGCATCGGGATGACGGGTGAGTTCCTCCGCAGTTGGAACACTCATGCTTAAAGCGACAGGAAGCCCCGAATTTGCACGTGCTCTCGTTAAACTGCCAGCAGAGGCCCTTACGTTTTGGGGCCGGAGAGGGTGAGGAGGCAGCCCCTCCGACCCCACCCTGAAAGGGGTGATTAGTAGACCTCGCCTGGGTCATAAGGCGCATCCACAGACTGATGTCCTTATGATCCCAACGCAAAGACGGTCGGACGGCCTTGCGCTGACGAAATTGCTCATCATAGCGTAGCCAAGCCATACCACCGTAAACCTGATACGCTTCCCCGATCGAATCCAAATAGCAAAAGAGAGGGGAACACTGATCCGTGTGCTTCTCCCCAATGACACTGGCCAGAATGCTAAACGACTGCAACCAGTTGCTGAATGATCGCGGAATTAAACGATAACGGCGCTTTTCTTCCTCTTCTTTCTTGGATTCGTCCGGCTTGACCCTATCCAAATTGAACTTCTCCAAAGGAGGCAGTAGCGAAAATATTTCCACGTACTCACCTCGCCAAATTTTTTCCCGTACGTCCGTCTTCAGATGCGCTCCCAACGGGCCCTCGAAGCAGACATATACCTCGCATTTTGCCGAGTCGGCCAGGCGCACAAGCTCCTTGTCACCGTCAGCGGACCCCGAAGCCCCTTTTGTCGCGGGCGGCACCTCCGACGGAGACGTCGATGCTTACCTCAGCAATTGCAGCTGGCACGACCGGGGCTCGGGATTCAGAATTAAGTCCCGCTGGGGCTGTACTCCCCCCAGCCACCGCAGCCCAAGCATGTACCGGCGCACCCGCGGGCGCAGCCGCTAAGGCCGGCTCACACCTAGACAATAAATCCTTAAAACCAGCCAAGAAAGTATGCAGCAATGCCACGCCACCCAGCCCCCCGTCCGGGACTGACGGTGTACCCAGATTCCCTGCCTCAGATGCCCCCCCCCCACCATTACCCTGCACTAGCACCCCAGGTGCAGGAAGAGAGGGCCCCCCTACATTGACAGTGGACAAACCAAACACAGGAGACAGTGCAGAGGGAGCAGGGACAGCAAGCATACCTGACATCCCAGACGAATAGAGAGATGCATTCCCACCCACAACATCAGAAGAGCAGCCTGGCACAGAGGAAGAAAGAAATAAAGAGGAAGAAGAGCAAAAGGAAACTGACTTACCGGGCTGACCCGGTGAAGGGCGCCGTTCAGCCGTTCGTCCGTGTCCCGTCTGCGGTGCAGCCTTGATGTCCAGCTGGTCCTCTTCATCCATCCCCGACAGTTTGCCTTCAGAGCGCTCCCCTCCTTCGGCCGAGTAGGACACTCGGCTAGGACCTGGAGAGCCACCGCCGCCGCCATGCAGGTTGAAGACATCATCGCCGGGAGCCGCCACTCTGCTTGGTCCTGGATGGCCTCCGTAGCTGGGGTCGCTGGATGCTGACGTCATAGACGGGCGCCGCCGCCACTCTTCTTGTTCCTTGATGGCCTCCATACCTCTGACGCTGGCTGGTGACGCCATCGCCGGGCGCCTCCGCTCGAGCACCACTATACGACTCCGCCTCTTCATCTTCCCGCCGAACGCCCCGCCGCAATGGGACAGCGGCGGGCGCCGTGAGCTGGTCCGGAACTGGAGAAGGGACGCAGGGGAAGCTCCTGGTACCTTGGCTTCGTCCACAAGAGGTCACACCTGGTGGAAGGCCCGCACCCGGACCCCGCACTCGGCTCCCACGCAGAACCGCACTCCTGCTTGATGGACCCGGGGAGCCAGTCGCAACGTCCGGAACTGCAGGTGAGGGGGCAATGGGGCGGGAGGGGGCCGCACTCTGCTTGCCAGGGCCCCGCCGATGACGAGGATTTCTCCCAACCCCCGCAGCACCAGCAGGGGGCTTCCTGCTTGTGCCCGAGGTTGAAGGGTCCTTAGGGGGGCTCCCTAAGCGGCGCCGGACCCTAGGGGTCGTTTCAGGGCTGAGGCGCTCGGGAAGCCTTGACCTCCTAGGCCGTGTCACAGTTGGAGCAGGCGAGGCTGGTACCTGCCCCGACCCCTGTATCAAAGCAGTCATATGTGACTGCAGCCATTGCGGTCCATGAACCATGGCCGCACTGCGAATCTGAGCCAGCATGGTGTCTAAATCCGCCATTGTGAAAGAACAAGAGGGGCAGAGAAGTTTTCCCTTTGCTGTCCTGGCTGCAACTGACCGGACCCTTGGGACCACCCTAACTATTCCCCCACTAACTCCACCTTGCCACACCCTGCCCCACCTTCCTAAAAACCAATCAACTACCTAAAATGTTTGCTTTCATTAATTAACTCCCCACTGGGTAGCAACCTGTCCTGCAAACCCAGTCATGTCCAGCTTTCCGCCTAATGCTGTGCATCTATCTCCATGCTTCCCCCTTTCTCATCTGGGACTTTAGCACATTACATTACCCTCTTTATATTCTTCAAATTGTACATTGTATGGTAAATGGTCCATTTGTTCTGACATTGTTCATGTGATGGCCCTATGTGGAATTATTGGTAAATTTACCACCAACATTGCCTTCATCTTGAGATTTTTTGCACATTGGTGACACCTCTGAAATTAGTGATTTTATTCTTAATGTATTTTGTATGAGATGTGGTTTCTTCTTTTGTAGACCATTAATAGTAATGTCTGAGGGAGTGTTTGGCTGTCCTACCTTGGGAAAAAAGCTACCAACAAACCATCTGAGCCTTTGTCCCTAAGCAGCCAAAGATATCAGTGAGTTTGCTATAGGTCTATAGTCCATTGTCTATGGAAACAGAGAGAATTCTGGAGTCTCAATTTTGAGGACGTGCGCATTTAGGGAATCCTTGATTATTCCTTCTTCCCATTTATTGTAGTTTTTTTTATAAATCTGTTCATGTTCATTTTATATAGTGAATGGAGACCAAGTTATTGCTACTAAGACCTGGGAGAAAGAACCAGCCCTTAGCTATTCCTTGGTCAATGTGGCCAATTATGCTATCTCCAGGTCATTTTCAGGGATCTCGGAGTATCTAGCGTTACACTATCTTATATTGTGTTCAGTTTTTTTTTTATTTCCAGCAGGTGTATTGACCAAGCTAACCCTTCTAGTCATAAAGGGAGATGTAAACTCTTGCTAGTCCTGGGCAGAGAGAACACCTAGTGTTTATATTTAAAATTTTGGATGGGGTGGGGAGATACTGTTTGAAAGGATACTTAACCACTTTACCACCGGAGGATTTTCCGGCTTTACGTCCAGGCCACTTTTTGCAACTTGGCACTGCGCGACTAACTGACAATTGCGCGGTCATGCAACCCTGTACCCAAACGAAATTTATGTCCTTTTATTTTGCACAAGCAGAGCTTCCTTTTGGTGGTATTTGATCACCTCTGCGCTTTTCATTTTTTGCGATATTAATTAAAAAAGAGAAAAAATTTTGGGAAAAAATCGATATTTTCTACTTTGACAGTTAAAAAACATCCAATATATTCAATTTTTGTCATATATTTAGGCCAAAATGTATTTAGCTACATGTCTTTGACAAAAAAATTCTCAATGAGCGTATTTTTAACCACTTTAAAACCGGAAGATTTTACCCCATTCCTGACCAGGCTATATTTTGCAATTCGGCACTGTGTTACTTTAACGGACAATTGCGCGGTTGAGCGACGCTGTACCCAAATTAAATGTATGTCCTTTTTTTCCCCACAAATAGAGCTTTCTTTTGGTGGTATTTGATCACCTGTGCCATTTTTAATTTTTGAAAAAAAGAGCGACAATTTTGAAAAAAAAAAAACAATATTTTTTACATTCTGATATATATAACATTCTCAAAAAAAATTTAAAAATCTAAATTTTTTAACATTTAGGTTAATTTGTTTTCTGCTACATATTTTTGATAAAAAAAAATCACAATAAGCGTATTTTGATTGGTTTGCGCAAAAGTTATTGCGTTTACTAACTACGGTAAAGATTTGTCATTTTTATTGTTTATTTTTTTTACTAGTAATGGCGGCGATCTGCGATTTGTTTTGCGGGACTGCGACATTGCGGCTGACAGATCTGACCCTTGACTGACATTTTTGACACTTTTGGGGGTACCAATGACATTACTACAATAATCAGTGCTATAAATATGCACTGTTACTGTAATAATGACACTGGCAGGGAAGGGGTTAACTTTATTGGTGATCAAGGGGTTAAATGTATGCCTCATACTTACTGACGTGTGTGGGGGGAGGGGATTGTGTGACACAGACACAGATCGCAGGTTCAACTATGCTGAATCCTGTAATCTCTGACTATCTGTCACATGGGAGATCCGCCCTCTTTGTTTACACAAGCGGGCGGATTTCCTCACTCGATCCCCGACGATCGGGGAAGAGCGGCGGTGATCACTGCCGCTCCTCCCCTGGCCCGACTCCCGCTGTGTCTGAATACAGCGGGAGCGAGCCACCGGCGGCGAGAGGGGACGGGATCCAGCGACGTAGGTCTACGTCGCTGGACGATAACGAGCCACTTTGCCGCAGTACCCTCAACGTGAGCGGTCAGCAATTGGTTAATCTTTAACGCCCATGTATGGCAGTCACTCTTCACTTTCGCAATATCATAGTTTTGAAGGTCTCAAACAGGTAAGATAAAAAAAAATCCCAGGCCCCATAGCAGCCACATGTAGCACCATCCCTCAGTTAGCCTGCTAGGCATATTTCGTTTTGGCTCCATTGTAGTTAATTGAACAGCGAAGCTGTGTGTTTGATTTTCTCCACCTGTTCCTAGAAGTAGCTTCCAGAATATTGGGCAGGGAGAATCAGATACCCGGTATAATTATTTATCATGTTCCATCCAATTCTTGGAGGGAGGTGTCCAGAAGGTGGCTGGGAAGGTGATACATTTTTAGGAGGCCTGAGTAGATTGTTCTTTCCTCATCAAGGGGAATTCCAGTCCTGCTGGGATTGCTGCCCCTAAGAGAACAATTATTGAAACAAGAGACTGTAGTCTGGGCCTCATCAGCTGCTGGAGAAGATTGCTAAATGATTATACTTGCTGGCAGGGCTTTTTTCCAGTGGGAACGCAGGGGAACACAGTTCCGGCACCGCCAGCACTGAATGTATATAATGGAAAGGGGTGCTGGGGTGTGCTGGAGGGTCTATTGATGGTGGCTACTGGGGATCTATTGTTGCTGGAGGGGATGTATTTTGGCAGAGGATGGGGGTCTATTGATGCTGGGGAGGTCTTCTGTTGCTCATGGGGAGCTATTGTTGCTGGGGTGGGTCTTATGCTGCTGGGGGGGTCAGTTGTTGCAGGGAGGGATTTATTGTTGAGGGAGGGGGTCTTTGTTGCCTGCTACTAGAGGGTCTATTGATGCTGGCTACTGGGGAATCTATTGTTGCTGGAGGGAATCTATTTTTGCAGGGGGGTCTATTGTTGCTGGGGAAGTCTATTGTTGCTGGTGGGGGCTCTAATGTTGCTTTTGTGGGTCTTATGTTGCAGGGGGTCAATAGTTGTCAGGAGGGAACTACTGTTGAGGTAGATGTCTAATGCTGCTGGCTGCTGGAGGGTCTTTTGATGCTGGGTGTTGGGAATCAATTGTCCATTGTTGCTAGATTTATTTTACTGCCTTTCTTGGCATCATTAACAAACTCCATACAAAATACTTAGCATCACAAAATGATGCTTCATTTGGTATTCTCTATAAAGGGCAGTACTAGGAGGTGGGTAGGGGGTGAAACCAAGGAACGGTGCTTGGAGCTGGTCAGTGGGTTGAACCACGGAACAGTGCTTGGAGGTGGGTAGGGGTGGAACCAGGGAACAGTGCTAGGAGGTGAGTAGGGGGTGAAACCAAGGAACGGTGCTCGGAGGTGGTCAGTGGGTTGAACCATGGAACGGTGCTTGGAGGTGGGTAGGGGTGGAACCAAGGAACAGTGCTAGGAGGTGGGTAGGGGGTGAAACCAAGGAATGGTGCTCGGAGGTGGGTAGGGTGGAGTCAAATGATGACTCAGAAGGGTGGAGTTCCTGCACCTATTCTCTGAGAAAAAGAGCCCTGCTTGCTGGAACGTACAGTCTTTAAAGCATTTGTTACCTCAACACTTCATTCCTGATATGTGTCTGCTGTACCATGTACTTGTATGCGAAAGTATCCTGGTCTCTTTGTATTGCTTCCTTTGTGTGAAATCCCTGGTGATCCTGCCAGTCCCCTCTGCTTTCCTATTAAAAACTGATCACACTAAGCAGGAGAGCACACAGTGGTCAGTTCTCTAGCTATGCTGGGAACTCAGTATACTGTCCTCCAGTGATCAGACTTGTCCTGACATGCTTGCTGCTTCTTCTCCCCCCAGCTCCTATTCAGCTGAGAACAGAGGGAATGTGATCACTTATAATGTTTTTTTAAATCTATACACAAATGTTTTGCATTTCATTTCTATTTCAAACTAAATGGGTTGTTTTACAAAGTGATCGTTTACAATAAGTCCTGGTCTGGAAAAGGATCTTTTTCTCTCCCTCATTGAGGATCTACCAGTGGATGCTAGGTGGCAGACCGCTCCTGGGACACTGTTAGTAAAGACCTTGCTGGGGACTATTATTTTTCCAATTTCCAGAAGTGGCTTATATGGATTGCTACTGTGGGGAGTTAGATGTACTCGCCATTCCCAGTTACCTCTAGGAAGAGCTGCTATTAGAATATTAGTGAGAAGTTTGTCCTTCCATTATTGCTAAACAGACAAATAATAATAGATAAAAAATTCAGCGCAACTGTATAAAATAATATAATAGAAAGCTGCTATGCACTAAAGGATCAATAAACCAAAAGTCCCAATAATAAATATATAACAAAAAGTGCAGCACTATCAAATATGGATTATGAAGATGATATCGAGGAGAGGAGTCCACAGGTGCAAATTATGGTGAAGCATGCACAAGATATAAACATTCAGTGCTCTTCAATGTGCTGGTAATCCTCCACCCAGTCTCATTAGCCTCTCACCTCACACTTAGCCCCTGTGTCACCAGACGGGCTAGTAAGACATAAACTTTCTCCAAGGATATCACCAATATAGATCAGATCAGTATTCCTCTTCATCAGAAAATAAGGCTCACAGGTAACAGATCACAGGTCCATAAAGCGGGTCACAGGTCCATAGGAAAACAAAGGTCCGGACATAGTGCATTACCGCAATAAATTACTTTATTGAACATAGCATAAAATCATAAAAATTACCTTGTAAAGCACTATACAAGTGCATGTGATGAGCAGATTGTATTACACACAGCGGTCTCGACCGCAATGGATGGCGGGTGACGTCACCGGCCCCTCTTCCGGGTCTGATGGCTATGAGTGACTATAAGTAGCCCTGTCCTTCTCCCTTACCAATAGCTGATGAAGTCCCGCGCAGTGGGACATAACGCGTGTGAAGGGGGAGGGGCCGGTGACGTCACCCGCCATCCATTGCGGTCGAGGCCGCTGTGTGTAATACAATCTGCTCATCACATGCACTTGTATAGTGACCTGTGCATGCTTCACCATAATTTGAACCTGTGGACTGCTCTCCTCGATATCATCTTCATAATCCATATTTGATAGCGCTGCACTTTTTGTTATATACTTTCATTATTGCTAATAACGTTCTGGATTGTCCTGTGCAGAAACTGCACTCCCGTTAAAGATCTTCAGCAATAAATTTAAAAAAGACATCACCTAGACTGAGCCTGAATTGTTAGCGTAGGTGGGACTGTAAAACAAAACCAAAGAAATTCCCAGCTCAACTTACCAACCAGCCTGCAACTAACAGAATTATCCTGTCTAACAGTTTGCGTTAAAAAACAGGGGCTCAGTTTGCACACATTTGCAAATACATGCGTAAGCTACAGACCCTGTCAAGGCACCCCAGTATTTTCTGTAGTCCTAACTCTAAGTTTTGAGAGCCTCCATAGTAGAAGCACATGCATTATAACGGATAGGCAAAGGGCAGGTAAGCCTGGAGGGAGCCCGCCCCTCCTTAAAGGCACAGGGGCGCACTGGACACCCAGCATATAGCACCATGGCAGCAAAGGTGTCCAGTGTGTCCCCTCACCAGTATTTCAACAGTACAAAAAAATGGCCACTGCCCCCAGCTATAACTGGCCTTTGCAGCAAGGAACACATGGAAGGGCGACGCATGTCAAACAAAACCAAAGAAATTTCCAGCTCAACAGACCAGCTTGCAACCAACGGAATTATCCTTTCCTGCCTGCAACCCTTTTAAAGAGGTTTGGGCTCCCTCCAGGCTCACCTGCCCTCTGCCTATCCATTACAATGCATTTGCTTCCACTGTGAAGGCTCACAAAATTTAGAGTTAGGACTACAGAAAATATCAGGGTGCCTTGACTGGGCCTGTAGCTTATGCATTTATTTGAAAATGTGTGCAAACTAAACCCTTGTTTTTAACTCATACTGTTAGACAGGAATTTGGTTGGTTGCAGGCTGGTCGGTAAGTTGAGCTAGGAATTTCTTTGGTTTTACTTTACATGCATTGCCCTTCCATGTGCTCCTTGTTGCAAAGGCCAGTTATAGGTTAGGGCAGTGGCCATTTGTTTGTTCATGGGACTGGGCCTGTGTGACTGGCAGCTTCTGTACCATTGTGGGAATCTGAGTACATTGTCAGGGGGGGCACGCACTACACACGTGTGAGCTGCTTTGGCAATGAAGTCCTATTGAGACAAAGCAGAACAAACAAAGTCTTTGCTGAGATTTGTATGCGTTTGAGTAGGGCTGCATTCGAATGCAAGACAAAGCATTCGTCAACGCCGCATGTCTATGTGAGCCCCTATTCTGCTGTGTGAAAGCATGATTTCTTGGAAAGGCCGAGTTAAAACTAATTTATAATTATTCTATAATTATTTCAATCCCTATTGTAGATATTTGTCATTTGTTATTTTCAATCCAATTAGACAAATTAAGCTTTTATTGTTCACTCACGGATCCTTTGATATTTGAGTTTCTCCTTTTATGACAATCCCTATTTTTCCTCTTCACACGCAATGTGGGCTAAACTTAGAAAATTTACAGCTCCAAGTATGAACGTCACATAAATCACAAACACGAATCAACGAGGTGACGGTGGTAAAACGTGTTAACTCTTCAGGTTTCACCTAAACAGAACCTAATTTCTACATCAGAATATTTCTAAATGTTTTCACACCAGATTCACCCATGATTTACACATGTATCCAGTTGGATCCAACTGAAAAAATGTGTCAATCCTGGGTAAAGGATGTCCCCTAAGTCTATAGCTATCCCTCCCCACTGCCTACCTCTTTCTGAGCACTAATGGTCAGTTCACACCAGGGCCGGGACAAAGGGTGGGCAGGAGGGATGGTTGCCCTGGGGGGAATGGTTTATTGCAGGGATGGGTGGGCGCATGATCCTAACCCTAAGGGAAGGGGGGGACGCAGTTTGGCATTCTTACCCTGGGCGCTGGATGACCTTCTCCCAACCCTGGTTCACACACCGACTTTGGGAGCAAAAGTCGCATGACATGTTAAAATCAATGGTCTGACTTGTGTCGGTCCGACTTTTGAAAAGGTTCCTGTACAACTTTGGTCAGACTTCTGTTTTTCGTTGTCAGAGGAGCGTTTTCTTTTTTTTTTTTTTTAGCAGGTCAGAAAGACATTGTGATTGACATTGGATCTTCATTTAGGGACATTAGTAATTCTTAATAAATAAATTGTCAAAAACCATCTCATGTTTTTTTACACTACACTGTTTGTTTTTTTGGGTGAATGGGTATAGGAACAATGTACCCATTACTCATTCACATGGGGGGGATCTGGGGGCCCCCTTTTTAAAGGAGGCTTCCAGGGTCCGATAAGCCCCATGTACACAGACCCCCCACAACCACAGCACAGGGTTGTGGGGAAGAGGCCCTTGTCCCCCATCAACATGGGGACAAAGTGCTTTAAGGTGTGGGGGGGGGGGGGCAGAGTAAAACACCTACCCTCTCATGTTGAAGGCATGTGGCTTGGTATGGTTCAGGAGGTGCTCGCTTGTCCCCCCTCTCTTTCCAGACTTGCTAGGCTGCATGCTCGAATAAGGGTCCGGTATGGATTTTGAAGGGGGGGGACCCCATGCCGCTTTTTTTTTTTTTTCATTTTGGCTTGGGGTTCCTCCTCGAGATTGTTTTTTTTTTTTATAAAAATGGCGTGACGTTTCAATTACTCCAGAGTCAAAGGAAATGTTTTGATTGATCAAAGGACAAGTCACAATCATCTCAAAGTCAGATCAACATCGGATCCCATTGAAGTCGGATTTTAAGTCGCAGATCGGAAGTCATGCAACTTTCATGTCGGATCAGTGTGAACATAGCCTAAAGCTGGCTATCTACAGTAGGATTTCTTACAAGATAAATAATTTGATTCTCCTTTCCATGCTAAACAGCATGGATGGAGGAATCTCTCCTACTGGCCACTGTATTCTGCCAGCCAGCACCTGAGGAGTGATGTGCACAAGTGCCTCGGCCGTCCGGGACTCTCCCTCCTGATTGGCAAATATTCACTATTTGTTATACTGCATTCTATACATTAGGATAAAAAAACCTTCTGTGTGCAGCAGCCCTCCTCAGACCCCCTAAAACTTACCAGAGCGCCATCTCGATCCAGTGATGTGCATGAGTGCCTCGACTGTCTGGCACTCTACTTCCAGATTGGCCGAGACACAGCAGACATTGGCTCCCGCTGCTGTCAAAGCCAATGAGGAGAGAGAGGGGACGGGGCCCAACCACGACTCCATGTCTGAATGGGCACAGAGCAGCAGCTTGGCTTGGATTCCCCTATAGCAAGCTGCTTGCTGTGAGGGCCCTCTACAGGAGGGAGGGGCCAGGAGCTTCAGCCAGGGACCAGAGAGGGCCAGGAGCTTCAGCCAGGGACCAGAGAAGAAGAGGATTCACCCTGCTCTGTGCAAAACCAACAGCACAGAGGAGGTAAGTATAACATGTTTGTTATTTTTACCACTTCCCAACCACCCGCCACCTTTTAACTGCAGCAGGGTGGCTCTCCTGCGCAAAACGACGTAGGTCTAGGTCGGTCACACGTGGGAAGCTAGGGGGCGAGCGCACTCCCGCCCCTATTTGGCAGCAGAGAAACTGATGCACGGGTCAGGCCGCTCCGTTTGCCGCCTGACACCCGCGATCGTTCCCCGCTGAGAGAGAAGGACGGTTGGCTGTTGTAAACACAGCTGACCGTCCTTCTTCCTGAAATGATCATAGAGCCCATGTGATCCTTCTATGTAGGATCACATGTCTCTATGGTCTTCTCAGAAGCCACGCCCCCCCACAGTTAGAATCACTCCCCTAGGGTCACATTTAGCACCTTGATCACCCATACTGTAAACCCCTTCCCTGCCAGTGTCATTATTACAGTAACAGTATAATTTTTAGCACTAATTACTGTAGTAATGTCACTGGTCCCCCCAAAAGTGTCAAAAATGTTGGTCAGGGGTCCGATCTGTTCGCCGTAATGTCGTAGTCCCGCAAAAAATCGCAGATCGCCGCCATTACTAGTAAAAAAAAAAACAATAAAAATTACACAAATCTTTCCCGTGGTTAGTAGACGCAATAACTTTTGTGCAAACCAATCAACCTACGCTTATTGCGATTTTTTTTTTTTTACCAAAAATGTGTAGCAGAAAAAAAATTGGCCTACAATGTTAAAAAATATTGATTTTTAAATTTTTTTTGTTTTTGGAGAATGTCATATAGCAGAATGTGAGAAATACTGTTTTTTTTTTTTTTCAAAATTGTCGCTCTTTTTTCCTTTATAGCGCAAAAAAAAAAATCGCACAGGTGATCAAATACCACCAAAAGAAAGCTCTATTTGTGGGAAAAAAGGGCGTCAATTTTATTTGGGTACAGCGTCGCACGACCGCGCAATTGTCCGTTAAAATAACGCAGTGCTGAATCGCAAAATAGGGCCTCGTCAGGAAGGGGGCAAATCCTTCCGGTCTTAACCTCCCTGGCGGTATGATTATGTCAGGAATTACATACCAAAAGCGGTACAATTCTTTTCATGGAAATTTGGCGTTATGTATTATAGGCCTACAATTCTTAGTAATTACTGACTTAAACCTGACCAAAACAAGACTCTAGTAGACATCCCAGATGTGATAAATTTGAAACACAAGCGCATGAATTATAATCGAATCAATAATATTATTTTATTATTTAATATATAATATATATAATAAAATTGTATTATTGATTAGATTATAATTCATGCATTATATATTATATATAGATATATGTGTGTGTGTGTATATATATATATATATACATATGTATTTATATATACTGGTATATATATATATATATATATATATATATATATTATATATATATATATATATGCATATATATATGCATATATATATATATGCATGCATATATATATATATATATATATATATATATATATATATATATATATATATGCATATATATATATATATATATATATATATATATATATATATATATATATATGCATATATATATATATATATATATATAATATAAAATGTGTTTTGTGTAACGTTTTTTTTTTTTTTAATTTCCCTCCCTAGTTCCGCTCCCATGCAGCATTGCTGCTGCAGGGAACGGAACTAGGAAGTGATCAGACCGACGGAGGGACGGAGGAGCGGCGGGACTCTCGGCTGGCGATCTCAGCAATGAGAGATCATCGCTGGATCGCCAGGATAAGGTAAGAGAACACCGCTGCGCTCTCTGCAATCCACCCCGAGCGTGACTCGGGGTTTAACGCTCCTGATATGAAAAATCAACCCCGAGTCACGCTCGGGATTACCGCCAAGGAGGTTAAAGTGGTTAAAGGAAAAAAAAAACGAGACTTTAGTATGACTTTAAGCTTTAATGGCAGAGAAAATTGAAGAATCATGAAATGGGGGATGGAAAGTAATTATTTAGAGCTCAGAACATGATGATGAATGTCCAGATGAAGAATAAAATATCAGCATTGGGCAGACGGACTCTTTAAATCGTGAGTCACAGCATACAGAGCCAGGTGGCTATTTAAATGACAAAGGTTACATTCTTACCAGAAGACTTACTGCCTACAAAGATGTTTCTTGTAAGTTTTAGAAATATTTAAGAGACAAAAAAGTAAATGTTACCTCAGAATGCTGAGAATTTCCTGCTTTTACTAACAGGACGTTGCTGGCTGCGGTACAAAGACACTGATGCATTATTTGGAAGCGGGAAATGCAGAGGAGAGGCCTTGCAGAGCTGTTCATGTGTTCCCTTACAAGTTCCTTTCTGTGTATTATCCAGTCCAAACCGAAATAAGAAAAATGTCACGTAAGAAACATTTACCATCATATGAGGAAGAGTTCAGATCTGAGAAAAGTAAAACGTTCTGTAATGGTAGGATGTATTACCGTCTTATTATCCAGCCCTAGGCAGATGTTATCTAAGATTTACCTTCATCTCATCTACCTAACCCCTTTCTGACTGCCTATCACATACACTATATTGTTAAAAGTATTGGGACGCACATGAACTTTAATGGCATCCCAGTTTTAGTCCGTAGAGTTCAATATTGAGTTGCCCACAAACAAAGTTCAAGCGCCAATCCTACATGCAATATCCATGTTATATCATGACCCCCCAAAAAAATATAAACTGGTGAAGACTTATGCCCCGTACACACGTGCAGATCGTCGGCCGAACGATCGGCCGTCTTTTGTCCCCGGGCTGTCGTGTCTGTTGAAAAGTGCAAAAGACTGCACAAGAATGTTGTCCGCCGACTACAGCCGACTGCAGAAGTGATGTCATGTGATGGTTAACTTTCCCTGTGTTTTTTCTTTTCTGAGCATGCCCAGTCTTGCAAATCTGCTGTCTTTCGGCCGAATTCTGTATTGACTGGCGAACAATCGGCCACTCTGGTGTCGGCATACAAAAATTTTAATGCTTGCACGACAGATTCTTTTCGGCCGAAAGTGCGCTGTTGGCTGTCGGAAAGCATCATACTAACAAGCCGAAAATCAGCCGATCGGTCGTCGGCCGACAATCTGCACGTGTGTACGAGGCATAAGTGCACCACGTTCGCCTGATCCTTAACACAGGATGGTGTATGCAGACAATTAAACAGAAGAGAAGGATGGCGCTCAGGTGTGCACTTGTGATAGAAAAGTACAAATATGACCTCAGAGAATAGTCTTTGAAATGGGCCTCAAAAGTTTAATGAACTCATACAATAAAAAATATAAAATGAAGATACTTTCAAACCGGACTCTGGAGCCTCTGGATATCCTAGGGAGCCGTGGAAATCCCTGGTGGTAATCATGGGACTCGCAATGACATCAGGTGACTCAGATAAAAAAAGAGATGCTCCCTAATGCAAGGCTGGAACTTCCGATGGTAGTGGCTTGCACGGTTCTGTGTGCGGCCGCTACACTGATAGGGGGCCAATGCGTAGTTGAAAGCCGAGTCCTACATGCGGACCGGAAGTGACGCCTGGATGACGTCACCGGAAGTAGCCGAAAAGCTATATACAGCGAAACATGTAGTAGTGGCAACCAGAAGCTCTTCAGAAGCAATTGCAATACTCCATCCGCCCAGCCTGGCCTCCGTGGATCCCCGCGGCACTATTTTCGGCTACTTCAGGTGACGTCATCCAGGCGTCACTTCCGGTCCGCATGTGGGAGGTCAGGCCAGTCAAGTTCCTCCACCCCAAACTCACTCATCCATTTATTTATGGACCTTGCTGTGTGCACTGGTGCGCAGTCATGTTGGAACAGGAAGGGGCCATCCCCAAACTGTTTCCACAAAGTTGAGAGCATGAAATTGTACAAAATGTCTTGGTATGCTGACATCTTAAGAGTTCCCTTCACTAGAACTAAGGGGCCAAGCCCAACCCCTGAAAAACAACCCAACATCATAATCCCCCTCCACCAAATGATTTGGACCAGTGCACAAAGCAAGGTCCATAAAGACATGGATGAGCGAGTTTGGGATGGAGGAACTTGACTGGCCTGCACAGAGTCCAGACCCTAACCCCATAGAACACCTTTGGGATGAATTAGAGCAGAGACTGTGAGCCAGGCCTTCTGGCCCACATCAGTGCCTGACCTCACAAATGTGCTTATGAAAGAATGGTCAAACATTCCCATAGACACACTCCTAAACCTTGTGGACAGCCTTCCCAGAAGAGTTGAAGCTGTTATAGCTGCAAAGGGTGGGCCAACTCAATATTAAACCCTACAGACTAAGACTGGGATGCCATTTAATGTCATGTGCGTGTAAAGACAGGCGTCCCAATACTTTGGTGCGCAGTCATGTTGGAACAGAAAGGGGCCATCCCCAAACTGTTCCCACAAATTTGAGAGCATAAAATTGTCCAAAATGCCTTGGTATGCTGACGCCTTTAGAGTTTCCTTCACTGGAACTAAGGGGCCAAGCCCAACCCCTGAAAAACAACCCCACACCATAATCCCCCCTCCACTAAATGATTTGGACCAGTGCACAAAGCAAGGTCCATAAAGACATGGATGAGCGAGTTTGGGGTGGAGGAACTTGACTGGCCTGCACAGAGTCCTGACCCTAACCCCATAGAACACCTTTAGGATGAATTAGAACAGAGACTGCGAGCCAGGCCTTCTGGTCCACATCAACGTCTGACCTCACAAATGTGCTTATGAAAGAATGGTCAAACATTCCCATAGACACACTCCTAAACCTTGTGGACAGCCTTCCCAGAAGAGTTGAAGCTGTTATAGCTGCAAAGGGTGGGCCAACTCAATATTGAACCCTACACACTAAGACTGGGATGCCATTTAATTTCATTTGCGTGTAATGACAGGCGTCCCAATACTTTTGACAATATAGTGTATGTACAGCGGCAAAACTGTGGGCTTTAACACCCATACATTGCATGTAGGCTTCACTGGGAGGGCGATGTTTATGTGCTGAGAGCATGGAGGATTTCTCCCTCATTACTGTTTCCTGCTGCTAGATGTCCTCATTCTGATGGCCAGCATTATATAACCTACTTCCTCTGAGCCCAGGCCATTCCATATAGTGAAAGGGGAAGCAGCACTGTGATGAGCTCATTTCTCAGTCACTCTGCTCTCTTATCCTATCAGCATTCTGCTTATCAGCACATTGGCTCCTAGTACAGATTCTTGCTCTCACACTCCACCCTGGCTGTACTTACATTTTGATTGCTTGCATTAAAAAAATAATTTAACCACTTCCGCACTGCTCACTAGAGCTCTACTGCGGCAAAGTGGCTCGATAACGTCTGGCGACGTAGACCTATTTCACCAGACATTCCCCTCTCTCAGCGGCGCGTGGCGCCGGAGGCTCGCTCCCGCTGTATTCAGTCACAGAGGGAGTCGGGCCAGGGGAGGAGCCGCTGCTCTTCCCCGATCGTTGGGGAATCGAGTGTGGAGATCTGCCTGCTTGTGTAAACACAAGCGGGCGGATCTCCTAAGTGACAGACAGGGTCAGATTGCAGGGTTCAGCATAGCTGAACCTGCGATCTGTCCTTGTGTCACACAGTCACCTCCCCCCACACATGTCAGTAAGCACCAGGCATACATTAACCCCTTGATCACCAATAAAAATTAACCCCTTCCCTGCCAGTGTCATTTTTACAGTAACAGTGCATATTTATAGCACTGATTACTGTGGTAATGTCACTGGTACCCCCAAAAGTGTCAAAAATGTCAGTCAAGGGTCCGATCTGTCCGCCGCAATGTCGCAGTCCTGCAAAAAAAATCGCAGATCACCGCCATTACTCGTTAAAAAAAAAAAACACCAAAAATGACATAAATCTTTCCCTTAGTTAGTAAACGCAATAACTTTTGCGCAAACCAATCAAAATATGCTTATTGCGATTTATTTTACCAAACATAGGTAGCAGAAAACAAATTGGCCAAAAATGTAAAAAAATTTTGATTTTTACATTTTTTTGGGGGGAATTTCATATAAAAAAATTTGAAAAATATTGTTATTTTTTCAAAATTTACGCTATTTTTGTTTATAGCACAAAAAGTAAAAATCGATAAGGTGATCAAATACCACCAAAAGAAAGCTCTGTTTGTGGGAAAAAAAGGACATAAATTTTGTTTGGGTACGGCGTCGCACGACCGCGCAATTGTCCGTTAAATTTGCACGGTGCCGAATCGCAAAAAGTGGCCTGGACGTAAGACAGCAAAATCCTCCGGTGGTAAAGTGGTTAATGATCCTGTTCCTTCTCTACTACTATGGTCACCCTCTGGCTCTATCCTACACTCTAACTCATATCTTCAACCTCTCCCTCTCCACTGGCATCTTCCCCAACCCTCTAAAACATGCGCTAGTCACTCCCATACCAAAGAAGGCCTCACTAGACCCCACCAATCGTAACAACCTAAGACCAATCTCCTTACTCCCTTTTACCTACAAACTCCTTGAATATCTAGTCTACAACTGACTGAGCAATCACCTCATTGAGAATGACCTTCAGTCTGTATTTCGCCGGAAGCATTTCACAAAAACTTCTCTCCTAAAACTCACAAATGACTTACTAAAAGCTAAAACCAACAATCTCTTTTCTGTATTCTTATTCTTGGACCTCTCCGCTGCCCTGATACGGTTGACCACCCTCTCCTCCTCTGTTGGTTCAAATCTTACCTTTCTCACCGCACCTTCAGTGTCACTTACAACTCCAGTTACTCCTCTGCAACTCCTCTTACCATTGGGGACCCCCATGGTTTTGTTCTTGGCCGAAAGTGCGCTGTTGGCTGTCGGAAAGCATCATACTAACAAGCCGAAAATCAGCCGATCGGTCGTCGGCCGACAATCTGCACGTGTGTACGAGGCATAAGTGCACCACGTTCGCCTGATCCTTAACACAGGATGGTGTATGCAGACAATTAAACAGAAGAGAAGGATGGCGCTCAGGTGTGCACTTGTGATAGAAAAGTACAAATATGACCTCAGAGAATAGTCTTTGAAATGGGCCTCAAAAGTTTAATGAACTCATACAATAAAAAATATAAAATGAAGATACTTTCAAACCGGACTCTGGAGCCTCTGGATATCCTAGGGAGCCGTGGATATCCCTGGTGGTAATCATGGGACTCGCAATGACATCAGGTGACTCAGATAAAAAAAGAGATGCTCCCTAATGCAAGGCTGGAACTTCCGATGGTAGTGGCTTGCACGGTTCTGTGTGCGGCCGCTACACTGATAGGGGGCCAATGCGTAGTTGAAAGCCGAGTCCTACATGCGGACCGGAAGTGACGCCTGGATGACGTCACCGGAAGTAGCCGAAAAGCTATATACAGCGAAACATGTAGTAGTGGCAACCAGAAGCTCTTCAGAAGCAATTGCAATACTCCATCCGCCCAGCCTGGCCTCCGTGGATCCCCGCGGCACTATTTTCGGCTACTTCAGGTGACGTCATCCAGGCGTCACTTCCGGTCCGCATGTGGGAGGTCAGGCCAGTCAAGTTCCTCCACCCCAAACTCACTCATCCATTTATTTATGGACCTTGCTGTGTGCACTGGTGCGCAGTCATGTTGGAACAGGAAGGGGCCATCCCCAAACTGTTTCCACAAAGTTGAGAGCATGAAATTGTACAAAATGTCTTGGTATGCTGACATCTTAAGAGTTCCCTTCACTAGAACTAAGGGGCCAAGCCCAACCCCTGAAAAACAACCCAACATCATAATCCCCCTCCACCAAATGATTTGGACCAGTGCACAAAGCAAGGTCCATAAAGACATGGATGAGCGAGTTTGGGATGGAGGAACTTGACTGGCCTGCACAGAGTCCAGACCCTAACCCCATAGAACACCTTTGGGATGAATTAGAGCAGAGACTGTGAGCCAGGCCTTCTGGCCCACATCAGGGACCTTTACTATTCTCGATCTACACCTCCTCGCTGGGTCAGCTGATAGCCTCCCATGGCTTCCACTACCATTTCTATGCTAATGACACCCAAATCTATCTCTCTATCCCTTAGCTCACCCCATCAGTCTCCTCTCGCAACACTGATTTACTAACAGACATATCAGCCTGGATGTCTCACCACTTCCTCAAACTGAATCTATCTGAAACCGAGCTCAAAATATTTCCTCCCCCACGTGCCCCTTCTCCTGAATTCTCTGCCAAGATCAATGGCACAACTATCAGTCCTTCCACACATGCCAGGGTGCTAGGGGTAACCCTGGACTCTACACTGTCCTTTCAGGCCCACATCCAATCCCTGTCCAAATCATGCCGCCTTAACCTCCGCAACATCTCTAGAATATGCCCCTTTTTAACCAACGACACCACCAAGCTTCTAATTCACTCCCTGGTTATCTCTCGCCTCGACTACTGCAACTCTTCATTGGATTACCTTTACATGGACTATCCCCCCTTCAGTCCATAATGAATGCTGCTGCAAGACTTATCCACCTTACCAACCCATTCAGTGTCCTCCAACCCTCTCTGCCAAACCCTCCACTGGCTTCCACTCACCCAATGAACAAAAAAATTCAAAGTAGTAACAATAGTTTACTATGCCATCCGCAACTCTGCCCCCAGCTACATCACTAACCTGGTCTCAAAATATCAACTAAACCGCTTTCTTCGGTCCTTCCAAGGTCTCCCTTGTCCCCTCCTCCCATGCTCTCCTCCACAATTTCTCCAGAGCTTCTTCTATCCTTTGGAACTCCCTACCCCAATCTGTCCGACTGTCCCCTAATCTATCCATCTTTAGACGATCCCTGAAAACCCTTCTCTTTAACCACTTAAGCCCCGGAAGATTTTACCCCCATTCCGACCAGGGGGTATTTTGCGATTCTGCACTGCGTGACTTTAACGGACAATTGCGCGGTCGTGCGACGCTGTACCTTAACGAATTTGACGTCCTTTTTTTCCCACAAACAGAGCTTTCTTTTGGTGGTATTTGATCACCTGTGCGATTTTTTGATCATGCGCTATAAACAAAAAAAGAGCATCAATTTTGCAAAAATAGCAATATTTTCACATTTTTTTATATGAAATTCCCCCCAAAAAAAATGTAAAAATCAAAATTTTTTAACATTTTCGGCCAATTTGTTTTATGCTACATATGTTTGGTAAAAAAAATCGCAAAAAGCGTATTTTGATTGGTTTGCGCAAAAGTTATCGCGTTTACTAACAAAGGGAAAGATTTTTGTCATTTTTGTTGTTTTTTTTTTTTAACGCGTAATGGCGGCGATCTGCAATTTTTTTTGCGGTACTGCGACATTGGGGCGGACAGATCGGACCCTTGACTGACATTTTTGACACTTTTGGGGTTACCAGTGACATTTCTACAGTAATCAGTGCTATACATATGCACTGTTACTGTAAAAATACACTGGTAGTGAAGGGGTTAACTTTATTTGGGAGGGAGGGGCTGTGTGTGTCCCTAGGGGCGTGCTTTCTACTGTGATTGGCTGTGGCTTGAGCTGTAAGGACACTGATCAACGGATCTACATAGTAGATCCGTGTGATCAGTGTTTTTACACCGAGGAGAATGACAGGTGGCTTGTTTACACAAGCCGCCTGACTTTATCCCTCTCCCCCGCCGATCGCCGAGTGATCGACGGACATCGGGTCCGCCAGTCACACGCGCGGGGGGGTCCGTGACCACGCGGGAGCGGGAGCGCGCCTCCGGGGGCGCGCGCTCGCTTCCTAGACCCTCACAAGCTAGTGACGTAGCCCTACGTCACTTTGCCTGTGAGGGGCTGACTGCCGACGTAGATCGGCGTTAGGCAGTCGGCAAGTGGTTAAAGAAGCCTATCCTGCTTCTAACCTAACCACTTTACCACCGGAGGATTTTGCTGTCTTACGTCCAGGCCACTTTTTGCGATTCGGCGCTGTGCGACTTTAACTGACAATTGCGCGGTCGTGTGACGCCGTACCCAAACGAAATTTACGTCCTTTTTTTTCCCCACAAACAGAGCTTTCTTTTGGTGGTATTTGATCACCTGTGCGATTTTTACTTTTTGCGCTATAAAAAAAAAAAACGTTTATTTTGAAAAAATAACAATATTTTTCACATTTTTTTATATGAAATTCCCCCCCAAAAAAATGTAAAAAATAAAATTTTTTAAATTTTTGGCCAATTTGTTTTCTGCTACCTATGTTTGGTAAAAAAAATCACAATAAGCGTATTTTGATTGGTTTGCGCAAAAGTTATTGCGTTAACTAACTAAGGGAAAGATTTCTGTCATTTTTTTTTGTTTTATTTATAACGAGTAATGGTGACGATCTGCGATTTTTTTGCGGGACTGCGACATTGTGGCGGACAGATCGGACCCTTGACTGACATTTTTGACACTTTTGGGGGTACCAGTGACATTACTGCAGTAATCAGTGCTATAAATATGCACTGTTACTGTAAAAATTACACTGGCAGGGAAGGGGTTAACTTTATTGGAGAGGGAGGGGTTAATGTATGCCTGGTGCTTACTAACGTGTGTGGGGGGAGGTGACTGAGTGACACAGGGACAGATCGCATGTTCAGCTATGCTGAACCCTGCAATCTGTCACTGTTTGTCACTTAGGAGATCCGCCCGCTCTGTCTACACAAGCGGGCGGATCTCCAAACTCGATTCCCTGACGATCGGGGAAGAGCAGCGGCGATCGCCACCCCTCCTCCCCTAGCCCGACTCCCGCTGTGACTGAAAACAGCGGGAGCGCGCCTCCGGCGGCGCGTGAGTGCCGCCTACAGGGGAAGGAGTCCAGCGACGTAGGTCTACGACGCTGGACGGAATCGAGACACTTTGCCGCAGTACAGTCCCAGTGACTGGTCGGCAAGTGGTTAAACACAGTTTTCACTTCCCCATCAGCTCATCCCCTACAGCTATTACCTTTTGTATCAATTGACCCTTCCTCTTAGATTGTAAGCTCTAAGGAGCAGGGCCCTCAGATTCCTTTTGTACCAAATTGTATTGTAACTCTGTCTGCCTTCGTTTTGTTAAGCTCTGCACAAACTGTTGGCGCTATATAAATCTTGTATAATAACAATAATAATAATAATAATATTCATGTATTGATAATTACAGAGCTGCATTCATTCCTGTCTTTTATATCTGCCTAGAGTTCAGCTTTAACAGTATTTAATAGTGTGTTCAAAATACAAAGCAGACTATGAACCAGGAATAGAATGTGAACATTGTTATGACATCAATAGTTATGAAGGTTAAAAAGAACATCAATTTATCTGGTTAGTACAGAGCTATCATGGAATTATTTACCAAGAGGTATTTTATGATTGCTACCCATCTATTCTCATTGTACCTAAGATTATTATATTAAAAAGTTGTTGGTTAGTCTATTTACCTATGCCAAGTAAATACTACTGAATTTATATAAATGTACTTTATTGGAGGGTCTCCAAACTTTCTAACCTTTCAGCTCTGGAAGATTTATCCCCTTTCATGACCAGGCCATTTTTTTTGCGATACGGCACTGCGTTACAAAGTTTAACTGATAATTGCACGGTTGTGTGACACTGTACCCAAAAAAAATTGATGTCCTTCTTTTCCCACAAACATAGCTTTCTTTTGGTTGTATTTGATCACGTCTGCTGTTTTTATTTTTTGCGCTATAAACAAAATGAGACAATTTTGAAAAAAAATATATATTTATTTTTTTACTATCTGCTATAAAACATATCCAATATAAAAATGTAAAAAAATATTTTTTTCATCAATTCAGACCAATATGTATTCTGTTACATATTTTTGGTAAAAAAAAATCCCAATAAGCGTATATAGATTGGTTTGCGCAAACATAGTGTCTACAAACTATGGGATAGATTTATGGATTTTTTTTTACTAGTATACAGCGATTTTTAGCAGGACTGTGGCCTTGCAGCGGACAAATCTGACACTGGGTGACAATTTTTGGGAACCAGTGACACCAATACAGTGATCAGTGCTAAAAATATGCACTGTTACTTTGCTAATGACACTGACAGGGAAGAGGTTAACATCAGGGGCAATCAAAGGGTTAAATGTGTTCCCTGGGAGTGCTTGCTAACTGTGGGGAAGGTGCTTTGACTGGAGGAAGACAAGATCTCCATCTCCCCCCCCCCCCCTCCGACAGAACTGCAATCTGTCTTGTTTACATAGGCAGACCGCCGTCCTGCCTCTCTTGGAAACAGTCGTGTGCTGGCGAACATCGGGTCCGCCGGCAACCCACGTCTACTGTGACTGGACACGGTGGGAGCCAATCTGCGGGAGTGGGTCGCCAGCGATGCGCATGCGTGTCCCAGACTCAAAGAAAAAAAGACATACAGATACGGGATTTTGGGCTGAAGGGCTGCCCAGCCGCAGTATATACACGTGGGGCAGTCCGGTAGTGGCCCGGGATACAATCTCGGAGGTTACGTGGTGGAGCGGTATCACCTGGGTGTCACTTACGGCAAGTGGGTGAGAGACGGAGCAGTATTGGGTGGGTGGGAGACGGAGCAGTATTGGGTGGGTGGGAGACGGAGCGGTATTGAGTGGGTGGGAGAAGGAGCGGTATTGAGTGGGTGGGAGAAGGAGCAGTATTGGGTGGGTGGGAGACGGAGCGGTATTGAGTGGGTGGGAGAAGGA
Organism: Pelophylax lessonae; assembly: GCF_965119305.1. NCBI lineage: Eukaryota > Metazoa > Chordata > Amphibia > Anura > Ranidae > Pelophylax > Pelophylax lessonae. Next base: position 643,154,095 of record NC_138770.1, on the reverse strand, counting down.
GCGGTATTGAGTGGGTGGGAGAAGGAGCAGTATTGGGTGGGTGGGAGACGGAGCGGTATTGAGTGGGTGGGAGAAGGAGCGGTATTGAGTGGGTGGGAGAAGGAGCAGTATTGGGTGGGTGGGAGAAGGAGCAGTATTGGGTGGGTGGGAGACGGAGCGGTATAGAGTGGGTGGGAGAAGGAGCGGTATTGGGTGGGTGGGAGACGGAGCGGTATTGAGTGGGTGCCGGACAGAGCGGTATCACCCGGGTATCACGTACGGCAAGTGGGTGAGAGATATTGATCTGCCACGCTGTGGTGCTCCCAGGGAGAGGAATAACAGGAGGATTGCTAACATACGTGTAATTGTGCTCTGTAATGAAAAGACTGCTGCTGTAAATACACTCACCGGCCGTTTTATTAGTTACACCTGTTCAATTGCTTGGTAACATAATATGCTAATCATTCAATCACATGGCAGCAACTCCATGAATTTAGGCATCTAGACCCAGTGAAGACTACTCGCTGAAGTTCAAACTGAGTATCAGAATGGGAAAGAGAGGAATTAAAGTGACTTGGAATGTGAAATGGTTGTTGGTGCCAGGCAGGCTGGTCTGATTATTTCAGAAACTGCTGATCTACTGGGATTTTCACACACAACCATCTCTCGGGTTTACAGAGAATGGTCCGATAAAGAGAAAATAACAAGTGAGTGGATGAAAATGCCTTGTTGATGTCAGAGGTCAGAGGAGAATGGGCAGACTGGTTCAAGATGATTGAAAGGCAACAGTAACTCAAATAACCACTTGTTACAGAATACCATGCAGAACACATCGAGCCTTGAAGCAGATGGGTTACAGCAGCAGAAGACCGCACTGGGTGCCACTCCTGTCAGCTAAGAACAGGAAACTGAGGCTACAGTTTACACAGGCTCACTAAAATTGGACAATAGAAGATTGGAAAAATGTTGCCTGTTCTGATGAGTCTCGATTTCAGCTGTGACATTCAGATGGTAGGGTCAGAATTTGGCATAAACAACATGAAAGCATGGATCCATCCTGCCTTTTATCAATGGTTCAGGGTGGTGGTGGTGGTGTAATGGTGTGGGGGTTATTTTCTTGACACAGTTTGGGCCCATTAGTACCAACTGAGTATTGTTTAATAGCCACAGCCTACATGAGCATTGTTGCTGACCATGTCCAAATCATTTGGTGGAGGGGGGATTCTGGTGTGGGAATATTTTTTAGGGGTTGGGCTTGGCCCCTTAGTTCTAGTAAAGGGAACTCTTAAGGCGTCAGCATACCAAGACATTTTGGACAATTTTATGCTCCCAACATTGTGGGAACAGTTTGGGGATGGCCCCTTTCTGTTCCACCATGACTGCGCACCAGTGCACAAAGCAAGGTCCATAAAGAAATGGATGAGTGAGTTTGGGGTGGAGGAACTTGACTGGCCTGCACAGAGTCCTAACCCGATAGAACACCTTCAGGGTGAATTAGAGCTGAGACTGCGAGCCAGGTCTTCTCGTCCAACATCAGTGCCCGACCTCGCAAATAAGCTTCTGGAGGAATGGTCAAACATTTCCATACACACTCCTAAACCTTGTGGACAGCCTTCCCAGAAGAGTTGAAGCTGTTATAGCTTCAAAGGGTGGACCAACTCAATATTGAACCCTAAAGATTGGGATGTCATTAAAGTTCATATACGTGTAAAGGCAGGCGTCCCAATACTTTTGACAATATAGTGTAGTAGAAATGTAGAACCTTGTTTTCTTGTCCTAAGATTCACCCCCACGTCTGGTCCCAGTGACAGTTGATTATACAAGTTGTCCTTTCCTAATGCAGACCATCAGGAGTTATGGCTATGGGTTAGTGCACTTTGCACTGCCGTACTAGCTGACTGCTTTTCTATTTTTTTTTGCTTTGCATTGTCTAAAAGCAGGCCTGTTGGGGTGATTTATGGTGAATAGTTTACTCTGCATGCAGCTGATATATTACAAGGCTCCATCTGAACTGCACTTCCTCTCGGGCGGAGGTCCACTGGGAGTCTCTTCCATACTTTCATCATAGGACAAATGATCTGGTATTGCAAAAGTTTACTTCTAGCCCTCCAAATCAGATAACAAGTGACTCAACATTCACATCAAACAGAAAGTAAATCTACGAAATTGTCAAAAGGAGGAAAGTTCATAATAAGCTCTAAAAATATGCATGCTGCAAATGGTTTCACATATGCTCAAAAGCACACCAAGACAAATGAATGGTCTCTACAGGGCTGCCTTTGCAAACCTTACTAAATAAGGCAGTGCAGAGGTCGGCCAGGCAGTGCGGAGGTCAGCCAGGCAGTGCAGAGGTCAGCCAGACAGTGTGGAGGTCAGCCAGGCAGTGAGGAGGTCAGCCAGGCAGTGCGGAAGTCAGCCAGGCAGTGCAGAGGTCAGCCGGGCAGTGCAGAGGTCAGCCAGGCAGTGAGGAGGACAACCAAGCAGTGAGGAGGTCAGTCAGGCAGTGTGGAGGTGAGTCAGGCAGTGTGGAAGTCAGTCAGGCAGTGAGGAGGTCAGTCAAGCAGTGAAGAAGTCAGCCAAGCAGTGCGGAGGTCAGTCAGGCAGTGAGGAGGTCAGCCAGGCAGTGCGGAGGTCAATCAGGCAGTGCGGAGGTCAGTCAGGCAGTGCAGAGGTCAGCCAGGCAGTGCGGAGGTCAATCAGGCAGTGCGGAGATTAGTCAGGCAGTGAGAAGGTCAGTCAGGCAGTGAGAAGGTCAGTCAGGCAGTGTGGAGGTCAGTCAGGCAGTGCAGAGGTCAGTCAGGCAGTGCGGAAGTCAGTCAGGCAGTGTGGAGGTCAGCTAGGCAGTGTGGAGGTCACTCAGGCAGTGCAGAGGTCAGTCAGGCAGTGCGGAAGTCAGTCAGGCAGTGAGGAGGTCAGTCAGGCAGTGTGGAGGTCAGTCAGGCAGTGCGGAAGTCAGTCAGGCAGTGTGGAGGTCAGTCAGGCAGTGTGGAGGTCAGTCAGGCAGTGCGGAAGTCAGTCAGGCAGTGCGGAAGTCAGTCAGGCAGTGCAGAGGTCAGTCAGGCAGTGCGGAAGTCAGTCAGGCAGTGTGGAGGTCAGTCAGGCAGTGTGGAGGTCAGTCAGGCAGTGAGGAGGTCAGTCAGGCAGTGCAGAGGTCAGTCAGGCAGTGAGGAGGTCAGTCAGGCAGTGAGGAGGTCAGTCAGGCAGTGCGGAAGTCAGTCAGGCAATGTGGAGGTCAGTCAGGCAGTGCAGAGGTCAGTCAGGCAGTGCGGAAGTCAGTCAGGCAGTGAGGAGGTCAGTCAGGCAGTGAGGAGGTCAGTCAGGCAGTGAGGAGGTCAGTCAGGCAGTGCGGAAGTCAGTCAGGCAGTGTGGAGGTCAGTCAGGCAGTGTGGAGGTCAGTCAGGCAGTGCGGAAGTCAGTCAGGCAGTGTGGAGGTCAGTCAGGCAGTGTGGAGGTCAGTCAGGCAGTGAGGAGGTCAGTCAGGCAGTGCAGAGGTCAGTCAGGCAGTGAGGAGGTCAGTCAGGCAGTGAGGAGGTCAGTCAGGCAGTGCGGAAGTCAGTCAGGCAATGTGGAGGTCAGTCAGGCAGTGCAGAGGTCAGTCAGGCAGTGCGGAAGTCAGTCAGGCAGTGAGGAGGTCAGTCAGGCAGTGAGGAGGTCAGTCAGGCAGTGAGGAGGTCAGTCAGGCAGTGCGGAAGTCAGTCAGGCAGTGTGGAGGTCAGTCAGGCAGTGTGGAGGTCAGTCAGGCAGTGCGGAAGTCAGTCAGGCAGTGTGGAGGTCAGTCAGGCAGTGTGGAGGTCAGTCAGGCAGTGTGGAGGTCAGTCAGGCAGTGCAGAGGTCAGTCAGGCATTGGGTTCACAGATATGACAGGCAAGTGTGACCGGGTTTCCAATTGAGCCAGTTCACACAGGTCCGGGGTGGCCGCGGTCTGTATTGCAGACGGGCCCTGTGCATGCTTGGGTCCAGTTCAGGTGCAAATTCAGGCAAAAATTGGGAAATGAATCGCACCTAAAAACGATGCACACACACGCAATGGGCCCCAGGCGCAAACCCGGGGGCCGCAGATATGTGAACTCGGCCTGAGGCCACTGTTTCCATAGGCATGATGGATCACTGTTACCATGAAGCAATGATGATTCAAAGCAGGGATCTCCAAACTTTTCCGTATCAGGGCCACATCATATATTTGACAAGTATTTGCGGACCAAAAAAAATTCAGAGTCTTCCCTTTACACCACGATTTCCATCAGAGTCCCCCCTTACACCAAGGTTTCAATCCGAGTGCTCCTCTTACATCAGTGTTCCAGTCTGAGTCCTCCTTGCATGAGGGTCCCCATCAGAGTTCCCCCTTAAAATTAGGGTTCCCACCAGAGTCCTCCATTGCATCAGGGTCCCCATCTAATTCTTTTTTAAATCAGGGTCCCCATCAGAGTCTCCTCCCTTCTTCACAGTCTCCATCAGAGTCCTCCTTACATCAGGGTCCCCAACAGAGTGGTGTGGCTCTAAAGAAGAGGAACTCCTCATAACGCGTCAGCCCATTGGGGTCTTCAGTTTCTGTTATATCTACACATGCTGATGCATTTGGATGGAAGATGCTGAGACCTGTGATGCTCTTTTTACTATTGCTATTCTGTGAGTATAATACTTACCGTGTGTAGCACCCTCCTAGGTAGGTGCTTGGTAAAATATATTTGTGACCCTGTTCTGCTTATCAGGAGGGTCTGATCTGTCAGTTAGCCTGTCACATGTTTCCAGGTGTGTCCTGTTGAGCCTGGGGAGTCTCCCCACTGTATCCAATGAGGGACATTGTTGGGCAGTGGAGGAAACCAAGCCAATAGCACACCAGAGTTTATGACTGTCCCAGTCTTTGGGCGGGAAGTCAGGTCCCAGGAGGAGGGTGACGGCTGTATCTCCTCCTGTTGCTGAGGAAGGTGGTCGGCCTAGGGACCAGGGGTTGAGCTGTGCTGCAGAGGATCCAGTGTGTGCTGACCAAGTGGAGCTGCTGGGCAGGATTCTTCTGGAAAAACAGTATCCTGAGTACTCAAGCACCTGGCCCAGGGGTCTGCCTAGGAGAGAAGACCACTCCAGAGAGGTCAAGGAGATCAAGGAGCCAGCTACCCAGTGTGCTATAGTAAAAAGGGTGCCAGGTTGTGATGCCCTGAAGATTAGGGGTTAAAGGGGGAAGGGCCCTGAAATTGCTTAGCAGTGCAGTCTGCTATTAAAGTCAGCTACTTCAGGAAAGGAGTGCCTTAGGAAGCTAATAGAACTCTTTCACAGTCAAAGGTGAAATACAGTAAGCGGCCTGGCCGTGACTAGCTCAAACAATGTTAATCAGCATTTATCAGATTGTCCCTGCTTGTTGCGCATAGTTTAGTTCTGTTGGAGTATCCCACTCATCCCTTCTCCTATCCAAGTTCCTAATAAACCTAAAAACCAAAGAAACTGGTCCTTGCCTGAGGTAAAATCACTTGGAAACATGTCTGAATGTTCTACTGTTGCTAATGATAACCCAGAGGAACCCGTCTTCAGCAGCTCCCTTGGGAGTAGTGCTACACGTGTTTTTATATAATAAATTATTTGTCTCATGCAGAGGCGTAACTAGAACCTTCAGGGCCCCGATGCAAGAAACCACGAAGGGCCCCCCAAACCCCTGGCCGGGGCCCTTCCCTTCAAGCCCGGGGCTCTTCCCACTAATCCTGGGGCTCTTTACTCTCGTTGCATGGCCTTTTATTATGGTCCTGCAGCAGGATCCTTTCACAAGTTCTGCAGTGGGCCCCCTTCCTGCAATCTTGGGGCCTCTCCACAGTGGTGCAATGCCAGGGCCCGGTTGCAAGTGTGACCTTTGAGATCCTGGAAGTTCACCCACTGGTTTGCTACTGGGCCCCCTGGAGCATGGGGCCCGGTAGCAATTGCAACCCCTGTAGTTACGCCCCTGGTCTCATGATAATGCACTAGGTCGGTGTGCCTCTGTGAGTTTTGTATGATTCCACCCCTACATCAGGGTCCCGATAACAGTTGTCCTTACACCAGAGCCCCTCTTACATCAGGGTCCCCATAAGAGCCAGTCTTTACATCAAGGTCCCCACCAAAGTACTCCTTACATCAGGGTCTCCATCAGAATCCCTCCTTACATCAAGATTCCCAGCACTGTCCTCCCTTACATTAGAAATCTGTCTGTTCAGTGATGCTGGGTGCTGTAATGAAAGTAGGCTGAAAACTGTGGATAATCAAAGTGAAGAAAATGTCATCAGGGCACCAAGGATTCCTCAAAAGGGTCCTAAGCTTTATTCTGTGGTCACATGATAAAAATAAAGCAACGTTTTGGAGCCACGCAGGGTCCCTTCGTCAGGGGGCTTCTTCACTCCCTTACATTATGGTCCCCATCTAATTCCTTCCTTGGTCAGGGTTCCTATCAGAGTCCCCTCAACCCTTACATCATGGTCCCCATCAGAGTACTGCTTACATCAAGGTTTCCATCAGGGTTCCCCCTTACATCAGAGTCCCGATCACAGTTGCTCTTACTCCAGAGCCCCCCTTATCAATCCACCCCTAAATCAGGGTTTCCATCAGAGTTCCACCTTACATTAGGGTCCTGATCACAGATGCCCTTACACCAGAGCCCCCCTTACATCAGGGACCCCATGAGAGTTCCATCCTTACATCACGGTGCCCATCAGAGTCCTCCTTATATAAGGGTCCCCATCAGAATCCAGCCCTAAATCAGGGTTTCCATCAGAGTTCCCCCTTACATTAGGGTCCTGATCACAGTCGCCCTTACACCAGAGCCCCACTTACATCAGGGACCCCATGAAAGTTCTGTCCTTACATCACAGTCTCCATCAGAGTCCTCCTTACATCAGGGTCCCCATCAGAATCCAGCCCTAAATCAGGGTTTCCATCAGAGTTCCCCCTTACATTAGGGTCCTGATCACAGTCGCCCTTACACCAGAGCCCCCCTTACATCAGGGACCCCATGAAAGTTCTGTCCTTACATCACGGTCTCCATCAGAGTCCTCCTTACATCAGGGTCCCCATCAGAATCCAGCTCTAAATTAGGGTTTCCATCAGAGTTCCCCCTTACATTAGGGTCCTGATCACAGTTTCCCTTACACCAGAGCCCCCCTTACATCAGGGTGCCCATCAGAATCCTCCTTGTATGAGAGTCCCCATCACAGCCCCTCTACAGCAAGGTCCACACCAAAGTCCCCCCTTATATCAGGGTCCTGATCACAGTTGCCCTTACTCCAAAGCCCCCGTGCATTAGGGTCCCTGTTACATGGGGAGAGGTGATCCTCAATCACATCTTCAAGCTGTGCTCATTAAGGATACCCCTCTGACCCTTGCCACGGCTGGACAAAATCTTGTAGAGGGCCAGATGTGGCCTGCAGGCCGTAGTTTAGAGACCCCCGATGTAAAGTATTATTCCATTCTTCTCACTGTAAATGCATAATTGGCTTTTTATTTCTTATACATTCATCAATCAGCCATAACTTTATGATCACCCACCTAATATTGAGTGTGGCGGTGGCCCCCTTTTGCTAAAACAGCCCTGACCCATTGAGGCATGGACACCAAAGTAACATCCACATGAATGGCAGGACCCAAGGTTTCCCAGCAGATCATTGCCCAAAGCATCACACCGCCTCTGCCGACTTCCCTTCTTATACCACATCCTGGTGCCATCCCTTCCCCAGGTAAGTGACGCACACGCACACCGGCCATCCACATGATGTAAAAGAAAACGTGATTCATCAGACCAGGCCATCTTCTTCCATTGCTCCGTAGTCCAGTTCTGATGTTCATGTGACCATCGTAGAAGCTTTTGGCTGCATACAGGGGTCATTATGGGCTTCACAGCCCCATACACAGCAAACTGCAATGCCCATTGTTTTCTGCTTTCACCACATCAACTTCACGGACAACATGTTCACTTACTGCCTAATATATCCCACCCAATTTCAAATGCCATTGCAAACCTCCCCCCTTTTTGAGATAGGAATGAGGGACGACACCTATTAGCAAAAGTATGTAGGCTTAGAACATCCCCCTTGCCACGCCCCCTAAAAGGAGAATTCTACAAAATAAATGCTTAGTTAAACCCACAAGAAATGATTTAACCACAATTATTCCTTTGTACTAGCTTTTATAAGTTACAAGTGCAGGAATTTAGAAAACGGGTAAAAGGTTTAAAGGTTTAGCACTGGGAAACACTTTTTGAAAGATAAAAAGTGCATTTTATACACAACTATATAGATCAGACCAAAATGAGGGACAAATGAGGAGGAAAGAGGGACAATGTTCCAAATCAGAGAAAATATATTCCTGTACTCATATCCCAGAAGATTGTACATGTATTTAACCACTTTACCACCGGAGGATTTTGCTGTCTTACGTCCAGGCCACTTTTTGTGCTTCGGCACTGTGCGACTTTAACTGACAATTGTGCGGTCATGCAATGTGGTACCCAAACGAAATTTACGTCCTTTTTTCCCACAAACAGAGCTTTCTTTTGGTGGTATTTGATCACCTCTGCGCTTTTTATTTTGTGCGATATTAATAAAAAAAGAGCGAAAACTTTGCAAAAAAAATTACATTTTCAACTTTGTCTTTTAAAAAATATCCAATATACTCAATTTATGTCATTTTTTTTGGCCAAAATATATTTGCTACATGTCTTTGACAAAAAAAAATTCAATGAGCGTATTTTTATTGGTTTGCGCAAAAGTTATAGCGTCTACAAACTATGGTGTAAATACTGAAATTTTACGCAGCTTTAATTTCTGACTGCCTATCTCAATTCATGAAGTGCTAAAATGGCAGGGCAGTACAAGACCCCCCCAAATTACCACTTTTTAAAAAGTAGACATCCTAAGGAATGTTCTGAGAGGCATGTTGAGCTCATTGAATATTTAATTTTTTTGTCACAGGTGTTTGAAAAATGACTAAAAAAAAAAAAATTTTTTTTTAACACAAAGTTGTCACTAAAAGATAAATTTCTCACACATGCCATGGGTATATGTGTAATTACACCCCAAAATATATTCTGCTGCTTCTCCTGAGTACAGGGATACCACATATGTGAGACTTTTTGGGAGCCTAGCTGTGTACGGGACCCCGAAAATCAATCTCCATCTTTAGGTTTTCTAATGGCGTAAATTTTTGATTTGACTCCTCACTACCCATCACAGTTTCGGAGGCCCTGAAATTTCAAGATAGCACAAAACCCCCCAAATGACCCCATTTTGCAAAGTAGACACCCCAAGCTGTTTGCTGAGAGGCATGGTGAGTCCATGGAATATTTTATATTTTGCCACAAGTTTTGGGAAAATTACAATTTATTTATTTTTTTTTTTTTTTAACACAAAGTTGTCACTAAAAGATAAATTTCTCACACATGACATGGGTATATGTGGAATGACACCCCAAAATACATTCTGCCGCTTCTCCTGAGTATGGGGATACCCCATGTGTGAGACTTTTTGGGAGCCTAGCTGTGTACGGGACCCCGAAAATCAATCTCCATCTTTAGGTTTTCTAATGGCGTAAATTGTTGATTTTACTCCTCACTACCCATCACAGTTTCGGAGGCCCTGAAATTTCAAGATAGCACAAAACCCCCCCAAATGACCCCATTTTGCAAAGTAGACACCCCAAGCTATTTGGTGAGAGGCATGGTGAGTCCATGGAATATTTTATATTTTGCCACAAGTTCCGGGAAATGTATTATTATTTTTTTTTTTTTGTTTTTTTTACACAAAGTTGTCACTAAATGATATATTGCTCACACATGCCATGGGTATATGTGAAATGACACCCCAAAATACATTCTGCTGCTTGTCCTGAGTACAGGGATACCCCATGTGTGAGACTTTTTTGCAGTCCAGCCGAGTACAGGTCCCCGAAATCCAACCCCCACTTTCAGGCTTTCCAAGGGCGTAAATTGTTGATTTCACTCCTGACTACCTATCACAGTTTCGGAGGCCATGAAATGCCAAGACAGCACAACCCCCCCCCCCCCCAAATGACCCCTTTTCGCAAAGTAGACACCCTAAGCTATTTGCAGAGAGGCATGTTGAGTGTTTTGCCGATCTCACTTTTTGTCACAAAGTTTTGGAAATTGAAAAAAGAGGAAAAAAAATGCATTTTCCTGTTTTTTCTTCATTTTCCAAAAAAAATGAGAGATGCAAAATACTCACCATGCCTCTCAGCAAATAGATTGGAGTGTCTACTTTGCAAAATGGGGTCATTTGGGGGGGTTTTGTGCCATCTTGGCATTTCATGGCCTTCAAAAGTGTGATAGGTAGTAAGGAGTGAGATCAATAATTTACGCCCTTAGAAAGCCTGAAGGTGGGGAGTGGTTTTCCGGGTCCTGTACGTGGCTAGACTGCAAAAAAGTCTCACACATGGGGTATTCTTGTACTCAGGAGAAGCAGCAGAATGTATTTTGGGGTGTCATTTCACATATACCCATGGCATGTGTGAGCATTATATCATTTACTGACAACTTTGTGTAAAAAAAAAAAAAAATAATAATAATTTTCCTGAAACTTGTGGCAAAATATAAACTATTCCATGGACTCTTCATGCCTCTCAGCTAATAGCTTGGAGTGTCTACTTTGCAAAATGGGGTCATTTGGGGGGGTTTGTGCCATTTTGGCATTTCATGGCCTTCAAAAATGTGATAGGTAGTAAGGAGTGAGATCAACAATTTACGCCCTTAGAAAGCCAGAAGGTGCGGATTGGTTTTCCGGCTCCTGTACGCGGCTAGACTGACAAAAAGTCTCACACATGGGGTATCCCTGTACTCAGGAGAAGCAGCAGAATGTATTTTGGGGTGTCATTTCACATATACCCATGGCATGCGTGAGCAATATATTATTTAGTGACAACTTTGTGTAAAAAAAAACCAAAAAAAAAACAAATTGTCATTTTCCTGAAACTTAGGGCAAAATATAAAATACTCCATGGACTCAATATGCCTCTCAGCAAATAGCTTTGGGTGTCTACTTTCCAAAAAGGGGTCATTTGGGGGGTGTTTGAACAGTCCCGGCATTTTATGCTCAATTTTAGCAACACATCACCCACTCTTCTAACCACTTGAAAACCAAGCCTTTTCTGTGAGTTTTTGTTTACATGAAAAAATATTTTTTTTTCACAAGAAAATTACTTTGAACCCCCAAACATTATATATTTTTTTAAAGCAGAGGCCCTACAGAACAAAATGGTGGATGTTGCAATTTTTTTTGTCACACGGTATTTGCGCACACATTTTTTGCATAAAAAAAACACTTTTTTTATATTTAATGCAGAAATACACTATATAATTCCAAATTGTTTGGTAAAATTTAAAAGATGATCTTATGCCGAGTTCATAGACACCTAACATGACATGCTTTAAAAATTGTGCATGCCTGTGCCGCGGCAACAAACTACGTACATTTTTAAAAGCCTTTAAAAGTCTTTACAGGTTACCACTTTGGACTTACAGAGGAGGTCTACCACAAGAATTACTGCCCTCGACCTGGCGTTCGCGGCGATACCTCACATGCTTGCTGCAATTGCGGTTTACATATGACACTAGACCAAGGCTTGTGTGCGCATTTGCGCGCAAGCACGGGGGGACAGGTGGGCTTGATTTTTTTTTTTTAATTTGCTTTCTTATGTTATTTTGACATCTTTTCTTTCATTTTTTTTTTCTTTAATCATTTTTATTGTTATCACGGTGAATTTAAATTTCCCCTATGATAGCAATCTGTAGTGATAGGTACTCTTTTTAAAAAAAATTGGGGTCTTTTAGACTCTAGATCTCTCCTCTGACCTTAACGCATCTGACCACACCAAAATTGGTGTGATAAAATACTTTCCCAATTTCCCAATGGCACTATTTATTTCTGGCGAAACAGAAGTCATAAAATGCTCGTAGCCTCCGGAATTTTAGGCCATAGAGATGATTGGAGCCATTCTCATCTCCAATCAGCTCTATGGTTAGATAATTGAACCACTGGCTGCACTCTCGGGTTAACCGGTGGGACAGGAGAGCCCGAGAAAAACCGTGGAAGGCAGCGGAAGGCGGCAGGAGGGGGGGGAGTCCCCTCCCACTGCATGTAAAAGCAGTCTAGCGGCCAATTATCCGCTAGGATTGCTTTTACATGTAAGCCGACCGCTGGCTGTATAAAAAGATACCAAGATGATGCCTAAATCTGCAGGCATCATCCTGGTATAACCACTCAAAGTCCAGCAACGTACCAGTACATTGCTGGTCCTTGTTTGGCATATAGGTTTTTTTTTTTCATGCAGCCTGTGGGCTGAACGAAAAAAAAAGAGAACCTATCAGAAATCAGCACAGGAATAATGCGTAGTATTACTCATCATTAACCGCCCAAACAACCACCCACTGAATTTAATGATGGGTATACACGACACTATCCACGTATACCAAAATAGGATTTTAACTGCAGTGCTGAAATCAGAAAATCACCACAGCTGCTATCAGCAAAGGTATCCATATATGCTGAGCGCAAACACGGTTTGTGTCAGAATATATAAAATCAATGCGTGGTAGCCGACGAGTACCTGCAAGAGAAACAGGTCACAAAAGAATGAAAAACATACAAAGGACATTAAAAGTACATAGGAAGTGCAGAAGAACATAAAAAATGACTGAGACGACAACTATTTTTTGCTTTTATGTTTTTTTTTTTTTTCTTCAAACGTCGAGTTCCAGGTTCCAGGTTCGGGTCTCTCAAAATGACGATAGCCATCGAACATCTTTTGAGACCCTGTGTAAATGTGCCCTAAACTGTGCCGTGCTGTACCCTACGCTAAAAATCCACTAGTGTGTGGTAGCGACGGAAACAGTCACCGTGGCAAAGACCAGGTTGGTCAGGACAGTCGGGACAATAATTCCGGGTGTCACGCCTAAATCCGCGCTTGCTGCAGACACGGCATCTTTTTTGGGGGTATCGTTGGGAACGGGTACTCGGGAGGAATTCCGGAAAATGCCTCTCATGCAGCCGGCTCACTGCATCTGGTTGGTGAATTGGGGCAGGAGCACCACCTGGATACAGAAGGGCTCTGATTATCTCTTCTTGGAATTGAAAGAAGGCTAATGTTCCGGCAGACGCTTTGTATAAGACAAAAGCGTTGTAAACAGCCAACTGAAATAGGTATACAGACACTTTTTTGTACCAGCGTCTGGCCTTACGGGCAATTTGGTACGGTCCCATCATCTGGTCGTTGAAGTCCACCCCTCCCATTTTACGGTTATAGTCGTGGACACAGAGGGGCTTCTCAACAACACCAGTGACCGTAGAAATTTGGACTGCCGTGTCTGGGTGAATGGAGGACAGCACGTAAACTTTTCGTTTGTCCCTCCACTTCACTGCAAGCAATTCCTCCCACCTCAAGCAGGCTCTCTCCCCCGAGCTCAGTGGGGCATTTACTAGCCGTTGGGGGAAGCCCCGGCGATTAGATCGCACGGTGCCACAAGCGCCAATTTGCAATTGAAAGAGGTGTCTAAAAAGTGGCACGCTTGAATAGAAATTGTCCACGTACAAGTGGTACCCCTTTCCGAATAAGGGTGACACCAAGTCCCAAACTATCTTGCCGCTGCTCCCTATGTAGCCTGGGCAGTCGGGGGGGCTCCACAGTGCTGTCTTTTCCCTCGTAGACACGGAAATTAACTGTATAGCCTGTGGCCCTGTCACAAAGCTTATACAACTTGACCCCGTATCTGGCACGCTTGCTGGGGAGGTACTGTTTGATAGCAAGGCGGCCATTAAACTTAATCAGGGACTCGTCAACGCAGACATCTTGTTGGGGGGTAAACAAGGCTGCGAACCGCTGATTGAAATGGTCTACGAGGGGCCGAATTTTGTGGAGTCGATCATATGCAGGGTCTCCCCGAGGACGACAGAGTTCATTGTCGTTGAAATGCATGAACCGAAATATTTGTTCGTATCGTGCCCTGGACATAGCAGCAGAGAACACGTGCATTTGATGAATCGGTCAGTGGACCAATATAACCGCAATTCATTCTTTCTTGTAATGCCCGTGTTGAAGGAAAGGCCCAGATAGGTTTTAAACTCCTGAATCGTAATAGGATTCCAGGCAAATGGTCTGGCAAGGGGTGAATTTGGGTTGGCGGCGATAAATTGCTGAGCATACAAATTTGATTGGTCCACAATAGATCTGTAAAGATCTTCAGTGAAAAACAGCTCAAAAAAGTTTATGGGATTAAAACCAGCTGTTTCCACTTGGATTCCGGGTTGGGCGGTGAATGGGGGAAGTACTGGCGCTATGGAATCTGTGGGCTGCCAATTAGGATATGCCAGCGCTTCAGGGAGGACACTATGGGCTCTACGGGCCTGTCTTCGGATACACGGTGGCTGCGGGCCACGACTCGTGCTAGCCACCGCACCAGCTTCAACTGCACTCAGGTGACTCGCCACGTCACCAGGTGATACTGCAGTGCTGGTTGAAGGTCCAGGGTGTACTAGGCCGCTTGTGCTTGCCAGATCACGAGAAGTGTGAGCGACACTAGTATTGGCACTCTGCTGCATACGAGAAACCCCCGGTTCTTGCAAGTCAGCAACTCCAGAATGGGGTCGGGTACGCCTGACCCTAGCAGGGACCCCTCTGTCGGAGCTGTCTGTCAGGGAGCCGCTGCCGTCATCTGGTTCGTATATTGACCCTGATTCTGCCAGTGAGGCTTCCCCATCGCTCTCACTTGACATGGTCATTATACTATATATAGCTTCATCACTGTACGAACGTTTGGACATTTTGGTAACTAAATTTACCTGTACAGTGATGCGACTACTAGGTAATAAAAGCACCTGGTTGTCGAGGACTATTTGGTCGCTACAAAAAAAAAAACTGCTAGTGCTAACAGAGATCAGGCCTGACTCTGCTAACGCAGCGGTTTTGTGTGATGTGTTTTTTGGAAGTGTCAGTTATCTATTGATTACTACACTTGTCTGGGTAAGGTGGTCTGGGCAAGGGGGCTAAACGCAGGTGCTAGCAGGAATCAGTGCTGATTGTGCAAACACTGCGTTTTGGGAACACTAAATTATGAGGACGCTAGTATAGTTCTGATCAGATCAGATATTGATCTGTTCAAAGACTATACTAGTAACGGTGGTGTGTGTGTGTTAGTGTACTTGACTCTTAACTGACGCTAAGTAACGGTGGTGTAGTGGGACCCTGACGCTAACTAGCTAGCCTAAGTTGTGTCACCCGTGACGCTAATACAGTGATCGGTAATCACTGTATATAGTGAACACTGTGACAGGGAAGTGAAGGGGTTAAACTGGGGGAGATCAAGGGGTTAAACCTTTATAGAGGATAGATGGCGGGTGGCCTAAACCTATTCGGGCCTAGCGCAAATTAGGGTCACAAGTGACACTAAATACAGTGATCAGTAGTTATCTGATATACTGTATATATTAGTTCACTGTGTGATAGGGAGTGAAGGGGTTAACTGCGGGAGATCAAGGGGTTAAACCTTTATAAGGGATAGATGGCGGGTGGCCTAAACTTATTCAGGCTTAGCGCAAGCGCAAATTAGGATCACAAGTGACACTAAATACAGTGATCAGTAGTTATCTGATTTACTGTTTATATTAGTGCACTGTGTTATAGAGAGTGAAGGGGTTAACTGGGGAAGATCAAGGGGTTAAAAGTTTATTACGGGATAGGTGGCGGGTGCCCTAACCCTATCTAGGCTTAGCGCAAGCGCAAATTAGGGTCACTAGTGACACTAAATACAGTGATCAGTATTTACCTATATACTGTATTTAGTGCACAGAGTAATAGGGTGTAAAAGGGTTAACTGTGGGTGATCAAGGGGTTAAAACTTTATTAGGGGATAGGTGGCGGGTGCCCTAACCCTATTTGGGCCTAGTGCAAGCGCAAACTACGCTCACAAGTGACAATTATACAGTGATCAGTAAAATATCAGTATACCACTGTATATAGTGTTCACTGTGAGGGGTTTTGGGGGTGATCAGAGGTGATCAAGGGGTTAAATGTGCCTATGTGAGGTGTGTCAGTGTAGTGTTGGTAGAAACTCATGTTTTTGATGTCTCTCTGTCTTCTCCTGGAACCGAAAGGACTCCAGGAAGGACAGTGACATCACTTCCCCTGCCTGTGTTTACATTACACAGACAGGGGACAGATTGTCATTGGCTGGGACCGATCGCCAGACACTGACCAAAAATCATTGGTCAGTATCTGGTGACTGATCGGTTCCCAAACGAATCCGATCGGAATCGGCTCCCGAGGCGCGCGGGAGCGCGCTCTGGAAGCTGTGAACCCGGCCGACGTAGGTCTACGTCGCTGGACGGGATCGTGGCAAAGTGCCGCAGTAGCCTCCATGTGAGCGGAGGTAAAGTGGTTAAACTATCAGGTGCTAAAGGGGTGTGACCATATACTAACACAACAAATTCTGGATGGACCCTCTACACACTGCTATACACCCTTTCCAACAAACTATGCAGTGAAAAACAAGGATTTTTAGTTCACACATATTGCAATACATGGTTAGGCTGACCAACTGCATCAAAGTAATCCCCCTTATGGCCAGTCCTACACTGCTCTGCCACTGCAAATGCTATGGGGGACACCATGCCAATATGGGGCATAAAGCCACAATATGGGGGAGAGCTCCTAGGTTCGGATTTGGTCGCTGACCTGTGTTACAACAGAGAAAAGATATACCTGTGCTCAGATCCCAATAGCTTGTACATGTATTTAACCACTTCAATCCCGGGCACATTCACCCCCTTCCTGCCCAGGCCAATTTTCAGCTTTCAGTGCTGTCGCACTTTGAATGACAATTGCGTGGTCATGCAATGCTATACCCAAATTAAATATTTTACTTTTTTTTCACATAAATAGAGCTTTCTTTTGGTGGTATTTAACCACTTAAGCCCCGGAAGATTTTACCCTCTTCCTGACCAGGGTTTTTTTTGCGATTTTTTACTGCGTGACTTTAACGGACAATTGCGCGGACGTGCGACACTGTACCTAAACGAATTTGACATCCTTTTTACCCACAAACAGAGCTTTCTTTTGGTGGTATTTGATCACCTGTGCGATTTTTTGATCATGTGCTATAAACAAAAAAGAGCGTCAATTTTGCAAAAATAAATAAATAAATAAATAAATTCCCCAAAAAAATATGTAAAAATCAAAATTTTTTAACATTTTCCGCCAATTTGTTTTATGCTACATATGTTTGGTAAAAAAAATCGCAAAAAGCGTATTTTGATTGGTTTGCGCAAAAGTTATCGCGTTTACTAACAAAGGGAAAGATTTTTGTCATTTTTGGTGGGTTTTTTTTAAACGAGTAATGGCGGCAATCTGCGATTTTTTTGCGGGACTGCGACATTGTGGCGGACAGATCGGACCCTTGACTGACATTTTTGACACTTTTGGGGTTACCAGTGACATTACTGCAGTAATCAGTGCTATAAATATGCACTGTTACTGTAAAAATGACACTGGCAGGGAAGGGGTTAACTGTATTGGAGAGGGAGGGGTTAAGTGTGTCCTAGGGGTGTGTTTCTAACTGTGATTTGACATGGCTACTAGAGTAAAAACAGAGATCAACGGTCCTACATAGTAGAACCATCTGATCTCCATTTTTGCACAGGGGAGAATGACAGGCGGCTTGTTTACATCAGCCGCCTGCCTTTCTCCCTTCCCGGCGAACGATCGCGAGTGACCGGCGGTCATCGGGTCCGCCGGTCACACGCACTGACTTGTTAGGGAACGAGCCAGGCGGGCGCCCGCTATTGGCTCACAAGCGAGTGACAGGCTAGTGACAGGCTAGTGTACGTCACTTTGCCTGGCTGTGGCTGACCGCCGCAGTATATGTACTTGCGGCGGTCGGCAAGTTGTTAATCACTGCTGGGTTTTAAAAAAAAAAAATTCTAAAAAAAAGAAAAAAAGACAGAAAATTTGGAAAAACAAAAAGTTTTTCTTAATTTCTGTCGGTGAATCTTGTAAATAAGTAATTTTTCTCCTTCACCGATGTGCGCTGATAAGGCGACACTGATGGGCACTGATGAGGCGGCTCTTATGGGCACTGATGAGGAGGCACTAATATGCCGCACTGATGGGCACTGATAGGTGGCACTGATATGCGCCACTGATGAGCACTGATAGGCGGCACTGATAGGTGACACTGATGGGCACTGATAGGCAAGCACTGGTGGGCATCACTGATGGGCACTGATGGGCGCTGACAGGCAGCACTGATGGGCACTGATGGGTGGCAATGAAAGGCACTGACTGGCATCACTAATGGGCACTGATTGAGGTCACTGTGGGCACTGATTGGGGTCACTGATTGGTGTCACTGATAGATATTGGTTGGTGTCACCGATGGGCACTGTTTTTTCTTTACTGTAATAAGGGCACTGATGATCAGTGCCCTGATTACCTGTCCTGGACTTCCCTGACAGTGTGAGGCGAGGAGCGCCGATAAACGGCACTTCCTCATTTACATGTGACTGGCTGTTATTGGACACAGCCGATCACATGGTTAATCAGCCACGTACCCATATGGGTAAAGAGTCCTAGATGTCCTAGGTACAGGGCACGGCTGTGATCACCGCTCTGCGCGCCCCCCCCCGGGTACGTGAGAACGGCCGTTCTGGAGCGCCGTCATATGACGACCTCCCAGAACGAGAGCCGCACCGATCCGCTCCGCCATCAATTGACAGTGGGCGGGCAGCAAGTAGTTAAACTATCAGGTGCTAAAGGGGTGTGGCCACATATAAACACTACAAATTCTGGATGGACCCTCTGCATACCATAGCCTTTACAGTGGCAGAGCAGTGTAGGGCTGGCCAGGAGGCCTTTGCAGTGGCAGAGCAGTGTAGGGCTGGCCAGGAGGCCTTTGCAGTGGCAGAGCAGTGTAGGACTGGCCAGAAGAGGGATTATTTTGACGCAGTTGGCCAGCTTAAACATGTATTGCAATATGTGTGAGCTCAAAATCCCCATTTTTCATTGCACAGTTAGCTGGAAAGGGTGTAGCAGTGTGCAGAGGGTCCATGCAGAATTTGTTTTGTTCCAAGTCAGGGACAGTCCCTCGAAATCAGGGACAATTGGGAGCTATGCCATTGTAACAAGATATTCCCTTTAGCTGTCAGAGGTCACAATGTTATGGCTGATGGGTGTATACAGTATATGTGATAATGCATGAGGGTGCTGCGCCCTTTTTTTGTTTGTTTTCTATTACCATTGTGGAGGTTTTTTTTCTCAATCATTTTGGAGCAGTGAGACCTTGTTCAATCACAATAGGTGAGAAAAAAACATCTAAATTCAAAGACTTTTTCAATAAGCCTGTTCTTGTTTTGTCTGCTCAGACTTCCAAAATTGTTACATCTTTTTTTTTTTCCTTATAGTTTACTCCTGCACTGCACAGATTGTTTGCCATTAGCCTGTTTCTTTTTTTATATTGACTAATGTGATTGAATTTTTAAATGTTTGGTTGGTTGCTACAGGGTACTGCCCTGCGTGGTACCTTAACCGCCTGAGGGTAAAACAAATCTAAGCACAGTTTTGCAATTTTGACACGTGTTAGTAAATCCGTACATATCATCGCAACTACTTTGTGCATCCAGGTGGTTTATACCTTTTTTTGTAGGACAAATCTGGCTTTTATTTGGTGATAAATGGTAATGTAAATTTCCTGATTTTTTTTTTATTATCATAGAAAAACTGGGCTAAAATAATAAGAACAAACCAAAATAAATTCTCCTGCTCTGGGCGATCGCAGCGATACCACGTATGTGCATGTTAGTTGTTGTATGTACCCGTAGTACAGCCCAAAAAAAATAGTGCACATTTTGCTTTTTTTATTCTACAGAAAACACACTGATACTAACTGACACTGATACTATCTGACACTGATACTAACTGACACTGATACTATCTGACACTGATACTAACTGACACTGATACTAACTGACACTGATACTATCTGACACTGATACTAACTGACACTGATACTAACTGACACTGATACTATCTGACACTGATACTAATTTAAAAAATGTTAAAAAAAACTCTACTTAAAATATAATAACCCTGACCTTTTACTGTGATCTTAACCTTTGACCCTTGCTTGAACCAAACACTAACCCTGGCACTAATCTAGATCAAACCTTGATCTAGCTACTTTTTATTTATTTTTTATTATCATTATTTATTTATTATTATTATTATACAGGATTTATATAGCGCCAACAGTTTAGGCAGCCCTTTACAACTTGAGGGTAGCCAGTACAAATACAATACACTTTAATACAGTAGGAATCAGAGGACCCTGCTCGTTAGGGCT
This sequence comes from Pelophylax lessonae, assembly GCF_965119305.1. Taxonomy (NCBI): domain Eukaryota; kingdom Metazoa; phylum Chordata; class Amphibia; order Anura; family Ranidae; genus Pelophylax; species Pelophylax lessonae. The sequence goes on along the minus strand of NC_138770.1, from coordinate 643,133,769 downwards.
CTTTCACACGGTCCGCCTCCGTAGGCGGATCCGTGTTGCTCAGCGGGGATCGATTCGCGATCCCCGCTGAGCCGGCGGATGACAGCTCCGTCTCCGCTTGCAGTGCGGAGAGGGAGGTGTCTCAGCCCCCGCTGCCCTCTATGGGGGATCGGATGAGAGCGGACCGCCTGTCCGCTCTCATCAGATCCGATCCGATCCGATTACTGAACGGATGGAAAAATAGGGTTTCCATCCGTCCAGATTTCACGGACAGGATCGGATACGGATGGCAGCGGGTGTCAGCGGAGGTGTCTCCGCTGACATCCGCTGCCCCATAGAGCTGCATGGAGGATCCGATCAGATCCGCCTAAAAAACTGACAGGCGGATCTGATCGGATCGCCGGTGTGAAAGAGCCCTTAGAGCTTACAATCTAAGATTTATTTATTTATTTATTTGTTTTTTTACACACACTTTTTTTTCTCCCCTCCATTCACAGAGGGAGAAACAGAAGGGCTGGTTTCACAGTGAATGACCAGCGGTTATCACAGCGATCAGGTGACCCGGACCCGTTAGTACAAAGCACGCTCGCAGCACAAAGACAGATACACAAATATGCACAAAAAAAAAAAAAAAGCCCAGTCCAATGAGGCCGCATATATGTGTTATATCAGCGTGAAGGGGTTAATGTATCTGTTGAACTCAGTTATTAAAATTTGTAGGGGAAAAATTCAAAAAAGGCTTGTATTGTCATCCACCTAAAGTTATTCAATTATTAAGATCAAGATTGATAGCAAAAAAAAAATGTTAACATTTGGCCAACAATCTGCTTAGCTCTAATGAAAAATGTTATATTTCATCCAACTGCAACACATAAAACCGCATCCAGTTGAGCGCATTGGATCAAGTGAACTCACATTTTCAGATTTCTGTACATTTCTATCTAAACCTAATAGCCAGTATAATCAGTACAATCAAATGGTAACACGTGGCCAACTTATCGTGTAACTAAACCCTAAACCAAAAATGTAATACTGTATATTGCAGCCTTCTAGTCTTTGGTATGGTGGCTGGATTTTTTTTCTTTTTTCAAGTTTATTTTGTTGTATTTTCCCCTGTTAATCCTGAAAATACCACACCTCCTGTCCCTGGGTGGCTACGTCACTCCTCCACTGTATCCACGGAGGCAGCCATGGTTGTCACCCTAGGATGCTCTTCTGATATAGATTACAAGCATTTTTGTATCTCTTAGGGTGCATTCACACCTGAGCGTAGCATTTTTTATGCTAGATTTTGGCTCGTTTTTATGCGCGACTTGCACGTTTTTGTACATCGTTTTTGAGCTATGCCGTTTTTTATCAGCCAATAGAGAAAACTATTATTTTATTTGTTGCTAGACATTTCAGATTTTTTAGCTTTTCCATTAGCTTTTATTTCTTTTTTTATTATTATTATTATTATTATTATTAGTTTTTTATTAATTTTTTTTCGTTAGGGTTAGGGGTTAGGCTAGGTTAGGGTTAGTGAAAAGGGTAAATTTCCGCGCTGATGGATGTAAATGAGGCTGCAGCCTACCCCAAAATATAGTCCAGAAGGCTATATTAGACAATATAAGGGTAAAGCGAGGTATCTTGGCGCTGCCTAATAAAAGTGGGGACTAGTATAAAGGTGTGTGAAATGTAGAATGTTGAAAAACAAGGGATGCAGATATATGGAAGGGATGGTAAAGGTATGTATGTGAAGTGATGGTGCTTTAGCCAAACAATAAATCAAAACCATACAAAATAGTAATGAAAAATAATCTATATGGATTATCATGGTGACCCTGCCCACTGAGGATATTTGACCATATCCAGGGACATCTCCACTCCAGGAGCCTGATTTTTTCTTCATAAGTATGGACTATGTTTGGATTTAATTGAATTTTTATTGTTTTACAACCTCGGTGACTTACTGGACTTTTACACAGCAGCACTTTAGCACTGTCACCTTTAATCAATTGCACATATCACTTTATATTTATTATTTAATTAAGTTATATGCCTACGTGTAGATTATTTTTCATTACTATTTTGTATGGTTTTGATTTATTGTTTGGCTAAAGCACCATCACTTCACATACATACCTTTACCATCCCTTCCATATATCTGCATCCCTTGTTTTTCAACATTCTACATTTCACACACCTTTATACTAGTCCCCACTTTTATTAGGCAGCGCCAAGATACCTCGCTTTACCCTTAGGTTAGGGTTAGGATTAGGAGTTAGACCCGGTTCACACTCATGCGAGTGCCGGGTTCGCATGTAATGTCGGAGCGCACTGCTCCGACATTACATGCGATCAGCTGTGCGGTGCGAGTTTAGCCATACAGTTTGTATGGCTAAATTCGCATCGCACCCGGTGCAAACACGCACAGGAGGCATTTTTGCAGCCGCATCAGGATCAGATCGCACAGCGGTTCACACTTGTGCGATCCCATCCTGTGCGAACTGCACGATCGCACTGCGATATGCGATCAAACTGGGGGTGTCGTTAAGATTACATTGACACCCCCAGCGTATCGCATATGGCAGTGTGAACTGCCGGGGGTGCGTGTGCGATGCGGGAAAAGGCTGCGAATTCGCAGCCTTCCCGCATCGCAATAGTGTGACCCGAGCCTTAGGGTTATATATTATTTATAATTTTTTTTTTTTTTAAGGTGTTATTACTATTACTACTACTACTACTAGAAATAATAATAATAATAATAATAATAATAATAATAATAATAATAAAGATAAAGGAATTCTAGATTGAAAGCTCTAACGAGCAGGGCCCTCTGATTCCCCCTGTATTGAATTGTACTGTAACTGTATTGTCTTCCCCCACACTGTAAAGCGCTGCGCAAACTGTTGGCGCTATATAAATCCTGTATAATAATAATAATAATAATAAATGAATAAATAAATGTAAAATAAATACACAAATAAAAACAACCATAAATAATTAATAATAAATACATGCAATAAATGAGTACTCGATAATAATAAATAAATAATTTACCCCTAACTTAAACCTCTAACCCTTAAAAAAATAAAAATAAAATAATAATTATAAATAGCTAAATACCCTAACACAAAATAAATAAATACATTATTATTATTATTATTATTACACTAATAGTATTTTTTTGGGGTGTTTATGTATTATTATTTTTTAATTAATATTATTATTATTAATAATAATACTACTAATAATAATAATCATGTATTTATACTTTTTTAAGGTTAGGAGTTAATTAATATTTATGTACTATATTATATTATTCATTAATTTATAGTTTATGATGATTTTTATATTTCTGTATTTATTTTACATTTATTTCATATATTATTACTATTTTTTTTTCTTTTTTACATTTTTCATTTGAGCAGAAAATCACGCAAATACGCGCAACAAAACGCGCAAAAACGTGTAAATTATGCATTTCTATTTATTTCTATGAGAGTAAAAATGCGCCAAAACGCTCAAATCTGCCCGATTTGAGTTACAAAAAAATCTCCTGAACTTTTTTGAGCTTCAGGCGTTTGGCTTCAGGCGACTTGGAGGGGAGATGTGAACCGTCTCCATAGGGAATAATAGATTTTTTTTCTCCTCCAGTGTTTTGGAGCTTCCAGCTTCAAGCTACAAAACGCTGAGGTGTGAATGGGGCCTTTGTCTCCAATATATGGGGGGGGGGGAAAAGACAATTGATAAATTACATAAAATAATCTTTGGTGCAGCTCACAGAAAGTGACAAGGACACTGCATTTCCAGAAACAGGTATAAGCGGAAAATGTTCTTAGCTTGAAAAAAGAAAATACGAATGTGACCACAAGATGTGAGAATCATAAGCTGCAACATAAACGTAAACTCACTTTGTCTCTTAGGCTAGGTTCACATATAAGTGGGTCAGGAATATGTGCCTAGATGTGCACATTCCCGATCCGCAGGCAAAATGTGCTGTTTTTTTTTTGCAGGGGGACCAATAATTCTTAATGGCACCCCCACATTTTCCGTATGTGCTTAACCACAGCCCCATGCAGGTCTCTGTGGCTGCATTTATAAAAGAAAATTGGGGATTTTTTTCCCAGCATTTCCCACAGGTACAGCAGTCTATTCAAATGAATTGGCTTCTGTGCCCAAGCAAATGCATCCGCACAGAAACGCACAGATGTGAACCTAGACCTAAATTAAAAAAAAAAAATCTGCTGACAGGTACAAAGAGCAGATAAAATGATTGCCCCGTTGTTCCTATGCTCCTATGCATTCCTATCACTATGATGGGCTGCCCCACTGCCCAAAAGGCAACCCACTACCACCACTGCCCAATAGGCAAGCCACTACCACCACTGCAGCTTCTGGATATATTTGCAAATATGTGCAACTAAAATCTCTGTTTTTAATGTGAAATGTTATTTTTTGCAGGCTAGTTGGTAAGTGTGCTAGGAAATGTTTGTCTGTTTGTGTTGTCCATTGCCCTTCTATGTACACCTTGCAGCAAAGGCTAGGTTTAATCACTTGTCGACTGCCCACTGCAGATATACTGTGGCAGGCTGGCTCGGCTGCGCGAATCGCCATACCTGTACTGCAGTCCACGTGAGCGATCCTGGGGGCGCGCGCATGCTGCTGGGGGCGCGTGCCTGCTGCCGGAGGCGCGCGTATTCTGACTCCAATTGTTGAATTAGTGACTTGTCCCTTGCTGAGACCTATTCCTGGCCTGTATAAGCAGAGACAATCACCGCAGCAATCGTTATCAGATAGCTGAACTCACCAGACACCGTTTCTTTCCATCCACATAGGTTTTATTGCAAGCAGTAGGTATAGCAGACAACAAAATTTGGCAGATGATTGAAGATGGTATCTGCAGGGTCAAAACATGGTAATGTGTTCCTTGATGCGAGCAGATTGTATGAAAGGCCTAGACAGATGTGGCCATCTCTATTACCACAAGCATAAAGAAACCGGAACAGAAAATTCATCATAAATGGGAGGGGACAGGAGGGAACACAGAAGAGGGAGACAGAAAGGCAAGAGCAACAACCAAAATTACCACAAGATGGCAGTATAATGACCTAACATTACCATAACTATGCATTATATCATATTTTACATATTGGTGTAACAGCACAGTGCGTGCACCCCATTAGCTAGCGGGGAAGCTGACTCATGGGGCCAGCAGCCGGGTCTGCTGCCGGGCACCTGCGATCGCTCCCCGTGGAGAGAGAACAGCGGTCTGCTGTTGTAAACACAGCAGACCGTTGTTCTCTCAGGAATTAGCAGAGAACGGCTGTGATCCTCCTATTTAGGATTACAGGTCTCTGTGTTGATTCCACAAGCTCATCCCCCTCACAGTTAGAAAACACTCCCCTAGGCATATACTTAACCCTTTGATCGCCCCTGAGTTAACCCCTTCCCTGTCATTGTCATTATTACAGTAAACAGTGCATATTTTTAGCACTGATTACTGTAGTAATGTCACTGGTCCCCCCAAAAATTTCCAAAAATGTCAGTTAGGGGGCCGATCTGTCCGCAATGTCACAGTCCCGCTAAAAAAAATCGCAGATTGCCACCATTGCCAGTAAAAAATAAATAAATAAATAAAAATGACATAAATCTTTCCCCTAGTTTGTAGAAGCGATAACTTTTGCGCTAATTTAATCAAAATACGCTTATTGGGATTTTTTTTAACAAAAATATGTAGCAGAATACAAATTGGCCTAAAATTATGAAAATATATGATTTTTACATTTTTTTTTTTATTGAGAATGTTTTTAAACAGAACGTGAAAAATATTGTTTTTTTTTCCAGAACTGTCGCTATTTTTTTGTTTATAGCGCAAAAAAAAAAATCGCACAGGTGATCAAATACCGCCAAAAGAAAACTCTATTTGTGGGGAAAAAAGGACATCAATTTTATTTGGGTACAGTGTCGCACGACTGCGCAATTGTCCGTTAAAATAATGCAGTGCCGAATCGCAAAAAATGGCCTGGTCATTAAGGGGGTAAAACCTCCCGGTCCAGAACTGGTTAAATTGGGATGGTTGCTATATTTTTGTATAGCTTGTTTGCTGGATTTGGCATGGGGACACATTGAATGCCTTTAGCTGCCATTGTGCTCTAGCTGGGGGTCCAATGTGTCCCTGTGCCTTTAGGGGAAGTGGGCTCCCTCCAGGCAGACCTGTCTTCAAAGCGAAGCTCCACCCAAAAGAGGAAGTTCTGCTTTAGGGTCTCCTCACCTGCTCCTGTTTGTAAAACTGAGCTTTTGGGGAGGAGGGGGGAACGGGTACTTAATTTTGACAGGTACTCACTCCCACTTACACTCCCATCGCCTTAGGCGATCCTAAGCGAGGGGTTCTCTTTCCCTCCCAAAGTCTTCTGAGACTTATGATGGTCCCAGAAGACTATGGAATCAGTCACAGAGAGCAGCGCCTCTTGCACATGGGCAGTGGGCACCTAACTGGGAAGCTGCAAGCTGTAACAGCCGGATGCCCATAGTAAAGATGCCACAGAGGGAGGACACGGAGAAAACGGCTGGGGTGAATGCACTGAAGAGAAGTAAAAAGTCCCTGCCACTGACCTACTGAGTGAGGGATGAAGACAAGGACAGAGTGCTGCCCTCCCCCCAGAATGGATGGTGTAAACTGTGTCTGAGCAGAGGCCGGTTCCATGCCCCTCTGGAGACTCTCCTCCCCTGGCCAGCCCCAATCGAGCTGTCCCAGCTCCCCCCAACCGCCCCCTGCTGGCCAGGTTGGGAATCAGGTTTCAGCAGGTGAGTAGAAAGTACCTGGAGCAGAACTTAAGCCTGGAATGGGGGTCAGGAGAAGGATGGAAAGAGGGAGTGTAGGAGGGGGGCTGAGTTGCTGCACCATGGTCCTCTGGTTTGTACTTGCCTCCTGGGCTGAAGGTTGCCAGTCAGCCCCTGAGTGTCACCAAGGGCCTCTGGTTTGTACCTGCCCCCTGGACTGAAGGTTGCCAGTAAGCCCCTGAGTGTCACCATTGGCCTCTGGTTTGTACCTGCCCCCTGGGCTGAAGGTTGCCAGTCAGCCCCTGAGTGTCACCATGGGTCTCTGGTTTGTACCTGCCCCCTGGGCTGAAGGTTGCCAGTCAGCCCCTGAGTGTCACCATGGGCCTCTGGTTTGTACCTGCCCCCTGGGTTGAAAGGTGCCAGTCAGCCCCTAAGTGTCACCATGGGCCTCTGGTTTGTACCTGCCCCCTGGGCTGAAGGTTGCCAGTCAGCCCCTGGGTGTCACCATGGGCCTCTGGTTTGTACCTGCCCCTGGGTTGAAAGGTGCCAGTCAGCCCCTGAGTGTCACCATGGGCCTCTGGTTTGTACCTGCCCCCTGGGCTGAAGGTTGCCAGTCAGCCCCTGAGTGTCACCATGGGCCTCTGGTTTGTACCTGCCCCCTGGGCTGAAGGTGGCCAGTCAGCCCCTGAGTGTCACCATGGGCCTCTGGTTTGTACCTGCCCCCTGGGTTGAAGGTTGCCAGTCAGCCCCTGAGTGTCACCATGGGCCTCTGGTTTGTACCTGCCCCCTGGGCTGAAGGTTGCCAGTCAGCCCCTGAGTGTCACCATGGACCTCTGGTTTGTACCTGCCCCCTGGGCTGAAGGTTGCCAGTCAGCCCCTGAGTGTCACCATGGACCTCTGGTTTGTACCTGCCCCCTGGGCTGAAGGTTGCCAGTCAGCCCCTGAGTGTCACCATGGACCTCTGGTTTGTACCTGCCCCCTGGGTTGAAGGTTGCCAGTCAGCCCCTGAGTGTCACCATGGACCTCTGGTTTGTACCTGCCCCCTGGGCTGAAGGTTGCCAGTCAGCCCCTGAGTGTCACCATGGACCTCTGGTTTGTACCTGCCCCCTGGGCTGAAGGTTGCCAGTCAGCCCCTGAGTGTCACCATGGACCTCTGGTTTGTACCTGCCCCCTGGGTTGAAGGTTGCCAGTCAGCCCCTGAGTGTCACCATGGACCTCTGGTTTGTACCTGCCCCCTGGGCTGAAGGTTGCCAGTCAGCCCCTGAGTGTCACCATGGACCTCTGGTTTGTACCTGCCCCCTGGGCTGAAGGTTGCCAGTCAGCCCCTGAGTGTCACCATGGACCTCTGGTTTGTACCTGCCGCCTGGGCTGAAGGTTGCCAGTCAGCCCCTGAGTGTCACCATGGACCTCTGGTTTGTACCTGCCCCCTGGGCTGAAGGTTGCCAGTCAGCCCCTGGAAGGGGCAGATGTGTAGGCCAGTGCCGAGATCCTACCACTGGAATTTCAGAAAGAAAAAAAGAAGACGGAGAAGGAAAAACATGTCAATATTGGAAACACCATGAACAATACCCAGATGAACCATTGTTTTTCTATGTGAAAACCCTAACCTGTTATAGAACTAGAGATGACCCACTTTTATCGAACTCCAGGGCAGAAAAAAAAAAAGTTATTTCTCAGTTTGTCATAAAACTGACCTTATTCTAACAAGCCCATAACCATTTTCACACTCCACCCCATTTCATTTCCGTGTATATTGTCTTCACATTTTTATAGCTTACCTCAGGAAACAAAGACACCGCGACTAATCCATATTAATTACCTACTTCATTCCACAAAGCCGATGCGTTTTATGTGCTCCTTTTATAGAAAGTACAGATTCCTTTAATCTATCGGCGTAATGTGTTCAAGCTTTACTACTCAGCAACTCGAGTTTATATAAAGTTTTCATGGGGAAAGGACAGAATGTTCAGTTTATTAGGCAAAAGGTTCAGTCTTGAAATTTGATAAAAAAAAGTATTCCATTGGGATATCTGTAGAAGGGATAGGTAAGGTTAATTGCAGCATTTCTCAAGATTTTTTTCAGTCGTGGCACTCTTCAAAACAATGCATGATTGCAAGGTACCCAATCTACAAGTTAAAAAACATTAAAGCGTAACTCCACTTTTGATGAGAAAAAATCAGTTACACAGATTTTTTCACTTCTGGTTTTGGGTTTACTTTACCCTACATCACCTATTGTCTTGGGCTTAATATCAGTATTGTACCCCTATTATTATTATTATTATCATTATTACTATGGCTTACCTCCATTATCTATTACCTTATATTAGATTTCATTACAGCCCTATCTGACCTTATGGATTTTCACACATTGCCTGTGGACCTTGCGCGTTGGCCCTGTGCGGAGTATTCGCCCGCTCAGTTCCCTTCATGGACGTATTCCTGGGTGGCCAATAGCCCCTTTGACAGTTTTTATATTTTCTTGTAAGTCGTTTTTCATATTCAACATCCAACCTCTGAGTGCAACCCCTGATTGGATGCAATATTAATTATGCCATATATTTTTTAGAAACCTTAATGTGCCTGATGAAGTGAAATTCCTTTTACGAAATGCGTAGAGCCCAAGAGGCCATTGAACTGTTTGCTAATTTTCAACATGCATCCAGCCACCATTTACAATTCTAACTTATGGCTGTTGGTATATTCTGTATATGTTTGTATCATGTATTATGGTTTTACCATTGTATCTTTTTGTACATTGTATACATCCCCTTCGAATCAATGTAGATCCATATTACTGATGTTTAAGTGCTATAGAACTTGTTAATAAACACGCGATGATTAAGCATATGCCTCTTTATGCTTACCAGCAGTTGTATATGTATTACCATTATATCATTATGTGTACACTGGCCACACCTCATACAAAGTCCCACGTTTTTAGTTTGAACACCATGTGTTCCCCATGCTCTATGTTTATCATATTAGGAATGGAGACTCTATTGCACGGGTCTCATATAAAGTCCCACTCCCCCTTCTTTTCCCCTATTGTCTAATCCCCTTCCCTTCCCATTTTTTCCATATATCCCCTTTCAATACAAGTTAAAAAACATTAAAGCGTAACTCCACTTTTGATGAGAAAAAAACATTCCCCTCTGGGTGATCTCTGTACATTACAAGGATTTTAACAAACTTTGTTGCAGATTCCTACCTTTTGTTATTCTAAAGAAATCATTGTTTGTTCCTCTGTGCTGAGTGGGTCAAATGGGAGTGGCTTCATAATTATCTATCAGCTGTGGCAGCTGCAGGGCACTAATGAGGAAGAGCCCATTCAGACAGGGGCGACATGACTTGCTGGGGCGACCTGTGAAGTCGCGGTGCACAGCGTGCACCGTGACCTCAGCGCGACTTGCACGGACTTCATATAATTGAAGTCAATGCAAGTCGCCTCCAGGTCGCCCCAAAGTAGTACAGGACCCTTTTTCTAAGTCGGAGCGACTAGAACGGGTCCTGTGCTAATCCATGGCAGGCGACCGACCGTGACTTGTCAGGCGACCAAGTCGCCTGACAAATCGCGCTAGTGTGAATGGACCCGAAAGCTGCTGGGCCTGCATCCCTTTAGACGTGTTCCTATTGGGAGTATCTCACCAAAAATGTTGCAAGAGATGCCAGAAATCTGATTTGTATCTTAGGCAGACTTCTGGGAAAATTGGTCCGAATCCGATGCAAATTCAGCCATACAATCTGTATGGCTGAATTCACATCGCACAGACATCGCATGTGATCCACACAGCAATGAAGTGCGAATCACATGCGATGTTTGACATCGCAATAGTGTGAACCCAGCCTTAAACTGAAATGAAACACAAAACATTTGTGTATAGATATAAAAAAAAATTATACAGTAAATAACTTTTTTCCTTTTTTTATAAGTGATCATATACCCTCTGTTCCCTCTGTTCTCAGCTGCATAAGAGCTGGGGGAGGAGAAGCAATGAGCTTCCCAGTGAATGGCTGTGCAGGGGGGGATGACAGGGCAAGGATGTGATTTGCAGAGCAGTACGCTCCGAATCACATGCAATGTCTGTCATCGCTATAATATGAACCGGAACTAAAGGCTGTTTGATCCTGTCTTCTCTGATCCTCTTCTTTCACTGTCTCCAAAAAATAACCTGATATTTACAGAGCCAGGGGACGGGCTGCACATGCTCAGTTTGGTGTGTATTGCTAGAGAGTTTTTATTTTTTTCTTGGGAGAGTGCATGTGATCAGCACAGGGCCAATCAGCACTGTCCAGACAGAGGGTCAGGGAAGAATGAAAACTCCTCCTACAAGCTTTACTAGGAACTGATAGAAGTCACAAGACTGCTATATACTGCTGATGAGAAAAGGTATTTAGCAGTTTATATTTACTAAAATAATTGCATTTCCATGTTCTGTGTACTGTGGTAGACCAGATATAGTGAATGCAGGGTTCGGGGTTTAGTAACACTTTAAAGGGTAACTCCATTTTCATAGAGAAAAAACAATAAAACGTATACAATTGCGACACAAATCATATTGTAATTGAATGTTATTAAAAGTACCTTTACTTTTCAATCTGCAGCTGTTGTAATGTTCTGAAATGGCAATACAATATGGCTACCTGGAGCTGTTCTGTACACAGAATGTATACTGACCACACCCCAGAAACATAATTTCCTGCTTGTGTGATTGGCTCACCAATTTTCCCAGAAGTCTGCCTAAGATACAAGTCAGATTTCTGGCATCCCCTGCAACAAAAATATAATTTTTGGTCCAACAGGAAATCACGTCTAAAGGGATGCAGCTTTCCTCATTAGTGCCCTGCAGGTGCACAGCTGATTGATAATTATGAAACCACTCCCATTAGACTCACTTTCCCACATGGATACATACAAACACACAGGGATTTCTTCAGAATAGCAAAAGGTAGGAATCTGAAAAAAAGTTTGTTATAATCCTCGCAATTTACATAGATCACGTTTTTTCAACAAAACTGGAGTTAGGCTTTAATTCTCCTTTACACCTGACGGGTCACTTATTTCTCTGTTAAACTCGCCCAAGGAGCCGTTTTTAACCTTGATTTATGGAACAGAATGGTATCTGCTGTGTGTTTTTAACGGTTGTGATGAGTCTGAGCCAAACTTATATGTCTTTACAATCTGTAGCAGATTAGACTTGGCCGTGTTTGGATAACACAAGTGAAATCAGGAATCAACATTTTGACATTTTAAGCATTAAACTGCGTGATACATGGCATTTCACGAGCAGGCCAGCCTTTCTCTTATTAAAAGGATAACACTTGTCAGCACTTCTTTTGGTAAAATGAAAAACACAAGAAGATGTTACTGGAACCAGTGAGTGTAAAGCTTTTTACTGAAGTTTGTATTATAGCACCCTATGCTTCAAGAAGTCTAGACCTGTGGGAAAGCCACTAAGACTCTGGCCTAGGCTGGCCACACAATATATAATCTAATTGCACAATCCCCTTTAATGTTACCAACATATATGTAGTATATCCAGGCAAAACCTCTTTTTGTACTTTCAAATTGCATAGTGTAAAGCCAATTAAGGGCTTTGCTTCAGGGTTCCATTAACAAGATTTCCACACCAAAGTATTCAGATCCATCAACCATCATCTTCCGCTATTACAAGACGTCCTCAAGCAGTGCAAAATCTAAACTGTAAAATCTTTAAAGCAGAACTGTAGAGAAGTACACATAAAAAACGTATTAAATCTGGAGGGGTATCAATTAAAAAAACGTGTATTTTGCATAATCTTTTTCGATATCAGTCTCCTGCAAATCCTTTTCACTGCAGATTAAGGGCTGTGAGAGGAATGGGCAGCACTAAAGGACATCAATAATATTTAATCATTTGCCGATGCCGACCGCCGCATAACTATATACAGCGGCAGTCAGCCCCTCCTGGGCAAAGCGACGTGCCGGTATGTCGCTCGCCCACGAGCGTCTTGGGGGCGAGCGTGCGCCGCCGGAGGCGCACTCCCGCCCCCGCTCGTTCCCTGACATCCCCACGCGAGTGACCGGCGGCTCCGATGTCTGCCGGTCACTCGCGATCTCCCGCTGGAGAGGGAGAAAGGCAGGCGGCTGATGTAAACAAAGCCGCCTGTCATTCTCCCCGAAGTAACAGCAGAGACTATACGATCCTGCTATGTAGGATCGTATGTTTCTGTGGTTACATCACAAGCCACGCCCCTTGACAGTAAGAGTCACGCCCCTAGGGACACACTTAACCCCTTGATCACTAATAAAATTAACCCCTTCCCTGCCAGCGCATTTTACAGTAACAGTGCATATGTATAGCACTGATTACTGTAGTAATGTCACAGGTACTCCCAAAAGTGTCAAAAATGTTAGTCAGGGGTCCGATCTGTCCTCCGAAATGTCGCAGTCCCGCAAAAAAATCGCAGATTGCCGCCATTACTAGTTAAAAAAAAAAACAATAAAAATTACATAAATCTTTCCCTTAGTTAGTAAATGCAAAAACTTTTGTACAAACCAATCAAAATATGCTTATTGCGATTTTTTTTTTACCAAAAATATGTAGCAAAAAACAAATTGGCCTAAAATGTTAAATTTTGATTTTTACATTTTCTTTGGGAATTTCATATAAAAAAATGTGAAAAATATTGTTGTTTTTTTCAAAATTGTCGCTCTTTTTTTGTTTATAGCGCAAAAAGTAAAAATCGCACAGGTGATCAAATACCACCAAAAGAAAGCTCTGTTTGTGGGAAAAAAAGGACATCAATTTAATTTGGGTACAGCGTCGCACGACCGCGCAATTGTCCGTTAAACTAACGCAGTGCCGAATCGCAAAATAGGCCCTGGTCTTTGAGCAGCCAAATCCTCCAGGGCTTAAGTGGTTAAGGGAAAAAGCTGCACTGCCAAACTGTCAGATACACCCTCCACAAACTTTATAAATAATAAGAAACATGAATAAATAGTTGTGTTCACACATCTAATGCCAAATATATATATAAAAAAAGTTCAGCTCAACCGTAGTATGACGGAACTGCTTTGGCACCTTGCTTGGGTGCTTCCTTCCACCAAACAGTGCCTCCTGCCCTCCAAACTGTTCCATGCAGACCGAGAGCTAATATCAGCCCTTTTTACCCCAAGCATCGTACACAGACAAGATGTTGGCATAAGAAACAAAGGAATGACTCTTTATTAAAGAGGAAGTAAACCTACTGTATAGGTAGTGTAAATATTACATGACATGCAGCCAGTGACATCACTGGCGCATGTGCTCTGAAGGAACGGCCACGGGTGCCGTTCCTTCTGGGCCTCGTGCCATAAAAAAAGTGATGTCATCGCGGCTCCGGACATTCACAGCGCCAGAGCCTGCAGACCCGGAAGTAACTCCGGGGAAAATGTCAGCGGTGACACTGATGTGCAGGTGGCGCTGCGGGGGCTTCGTTCTAAGGTAAGTATTACATAATGAGCTAGTATGAGATGCATACTAGCTCATTATGCCTTTGTCTTACAGGGTTTTTTTTTCTTTTTTCCTTAAAACTCCACATACTTTTGTTTTTGTCCATCATTATAGAATGATCTGCTCTCTCCATGGCCATAATCAGTAGGAAGGAGGCTTGCCTCTAGTCCTCTCCGAAAACCTCTGTCCTGGTTGGGTCTGTCATATTTCTCCCCCATCAAAAGTAGTCTAACAAGGTCCCAGACCTCCACCTGGTCTGGACCTGCATTAGTCGGGCAGTGTGAGCCCACATAGTTTGTCCACATGATCTCCATTCTGGGCTGCAGGGTAAGGTTGTCATCAGTAGGTGTGGGACAGGGGTCGTCAACTCTGTGTCTGGCTGCCATCTCTTCAGCTGGGTGGTCTTTACCATTCCAGGGCTCAGTCTGCTGCTGGGGAGGGGGGCCGACTGCCCCGGCTCCCTGAAGCTGTGGAGACAATGTAGGTGCTAGGCAGAGGCCAGCAGCGCTCTGCCCTGTTGCCAGTGCTTCAGTTGGGAGAAAGAGCTTCACTACATCAGTTTTTCACTGGGGAGAGGGGCCATATGCCCCAAGTCCCTAGAACTCTGGAGTTGTTGTCAGTGCTGGGCAGAGATTGCTAGTACTCTGCCCTGATGCCAGATCTTCTGCTAGGGAACCCACATCATCCATTCTGGCTAACTGTTGAGTCGGGAGGCCGGCTTCCTCCACTTCTATACTGTGGATCTGTCACTGGGAAGGAAGGACGAGCACTTTCTCTGCCGAACTGTGTATCTACGGGAGATGGTCTGGCTGCTGGGATGACATTTCTCTGGTACAGTCTCCCGGTTGCATGGATCCCTGCTGGGGAGGTAATGCAGTTTCCTTCACTCTGACTGACTTTTGGGGAGAAAGGATAGCTTCCTCCACTACCAGACTGTTGATCTGCCACTGGGAAGATGAGCCGGTTGCTTCCTTCGCTCCTGCTGTTGGGGAGGGAGAACAACCACCTACTCTCCCTTTCCCCCCCTGGATCCTGATTTTCTGCTGGGGAGTGACCGTCACCTTCTCACCCTGGGCCCCTGGAACTGCCGAGGATGTTGGGCAGAGGTCTTGGACAGCGCTTTAGCTGGATGCTCACTGGGGTTGTCCCTCCTCAGCAGAAAAGTCTATGAAATCCCCAATCTCTGGAACTGGTGGCTGAATATAGAGTCTCACTATCTCCTGTCCCTGGAACCCAGACAATGTTACTTTTGCTGCATCCGTCATAAGAGCTCCGCTTCCATAGCTGGAGGTGGGCAAAGCACACTGTTACTCTGCCCCATTACCGACAATTCAGCCAGGATTTCAGAGCTCTTGGCTGGTACTTCCTGGGAACCCCTCTAGAGCTCCATGCAGTTCAAAGTTATGTAATGCTCAACTTCATCTAGAAAGTCAATGTTGTTCTGCTCTCCCATGCACCCCTCTTATTGACCCATCAACATGAGGGGCCAACAAACTAACCGCTGATGAGATATGGGGCAGTTATGAAGTGGGGCAAAGTGACAATTTCCTAGGTGACGTCTAGATTTTCATATTAGATTGTCCTGATTTTGGTGGAAGTGTTGGTTTGGAAGCTTTAAAGTGTAAGATTTTTTTAAAAATCCATTATACAATTTACTGTCCTTCTGTTGTAAATGGTGAAGGTCCTCCCATTTCAAATGCAGCTGTTGAGGGGCCTCTCTAGAAAACTGACTGGCCTCCCCATTCTCCCCCATCTTACGAATTGCAGGACAGGCTGAACATCACAATTATGCGCCCCTAGTGGCTAATCCAGGTCATTCAAACTGTGCATAGGCACAGTCTTCTTCTATACCTGAGCTCAGGAAAAGGAGACTGTGCACTGCCCATGTGTGCAATTTGAATGGGTCGAGCAGCCACTAGGAGGCACATTATTAGGATCAGGGGCGTAACTACAGGGGTTGCAATTGCAACCTGGCCCCATGCTCCAGGGGACCTGTGCGGCTCCCCTGTGCACCTAAATAGGAGGGGAGGCGGGGGCACCATGTAGAGAAATCTCTGTCCTCCTTTTTCCTTCAGTAGCTGCAGGAGGAAAATGGAGGAGATTGGTTCCTCTGTATGCTGCCCCCTCCACTCCTATCCAGTTCACTTGTGTTCTGCTGTCTCTGGGCCCCTGTGTGCTCCCCTGGTCCCCCCCCCCCCACTGTGCTGCCCCCCTCCACCCCCACTGTGCTCCTTCCCCTCTCCTGGCGGCTGCTGCAGGGGATGTGTCACAATAGAGAACCAGGAGGGGGTTGGTAAAGATGTAATTTACCAGCTCCTTCCTTTTCTGAATGGACAGAGCCATAGTCAGTGACATTGTAAAAAAATAAAATAAAATGATAAAAAATAATACAATTAAAATACCAAAAAATAAAAACTACTGACGCCGGTGGGTGAACTTCCAGGATCGCAAAGGTCCCACTTGCAACTAGGACCCTGGCATTCCACCACCGTGGGAAGGCCCCAAGATGACCCCAAGATGGCAGGAAGGGGGCCCACTGCAGAACTTGTGAAAGGGTCCCGCTGCAGGACCGTAATAAAGGGCCCCACAACGAGAGTAAAGGGCCCCAGAATCAGTGAGAAGAGCCCCAGGCTTGAAGGGAAGGGGCCCGGGGGGGGGCCCTTCATGGTTTCTTACACTGGGGCCCTGAAGGTTCTAGTTACGTCTCTGATTAGGATGTTCAACAAACAGCAGGACAACGGGAAATGAGGGACCAGCATATTTTTTCTGGAGAGGCCTCCCAACAGCCTAATCTGTAATAGGAGGTCCTTCACCATTTACAACAGGAGGAACCATGGTATGTTCTATTGAAAGGATATAGAATTGCATAACTGGGTTTGCTAAATCTTCATGAAGGTGAACATACACTTTAACAGAAGTAGATGGAAAGCACTGAACAGCCCCATCCATAAGTGAAAAGAGTTTAACCATTTTCAGAAGGAATTTCTTCAAGAAAGAACATACAAAAACCTAATTACTGTATTATGTAACTCCCCCAGTCAATATTATATCTCAATATTAGTGCCAGTATCACTCAAGGACTAATAATGGATTTGCATCCAAAGATTCTGTTTCTCTGCTGTCTGCAATTAGGAGAGACTGTGAAACACAACACTTGTCAAAACCAGACAGAATACTTAAGGTAAAATAATACAGCAGTTAATGGGATTGTGAAGCACCATACTAAATACATTTTTGTTTCTGCCCAGACAATGAATTTTGCAGAACTCCGAGCCCAAATGTAGAAATAATCCCAGCAGAGAGCTTACTTTCATGTCATAACAGCTTCCAAATGTTTGCTTGAACTCCAAATAAAATCTATTAGCTGATGAGTTTACTCTAAATGTTCACGTTTTACTGGTAGTAACTTTGAAAAAAAAAATAAAATCTTAGCCCTCCAGCTTTTGTAGTTAGCTTATGGCACTTTTCCACTGCAATACCGGCTCGGCTCTACTTGGCCCTGCTTGGCCCTGCTTGGCCCTGTTTGGTTTTCCACTGCATGGTACCGCATGGTACGGTGTTGGAGCGGTTCGGTACGGTTTGGTATGGTTTGCTTTTCCACTAAAGTAGTACTAAAGTAAGTGGGTGGGATAACAATGATTCTCTGACCAATCAGTGGCTAGTAGTGACAAACAGTCAAGGCTGCATGCAAAGGGTTGTGGGATATGGTATCAGTACGGCCCTGTTGGAACCACAACTGAGGTGGTACTGTTTAAGCGAGCCGTACCGTTCGGTTCCATGTAGTGGAAAAGCGTCGCCGTACCGAACCGTTCCTACACCGTACCATGCGGTACCAGCAGTGGAAAAGCACAAAAGCGAGCCGAACCGTTCGGTTCCATGCAGTGGAAAAGCGCCATTAGTGTTGCCTCATGTTTAAAGGTGTACTGCTATTCATATGGGAAAAAAAATTATTGTATACTGCATAACAGTTTATAGAATGTGATTCTATCAATGGAGGAAGAAACGTGTACTTGTCTGCTTCTTTTCCCCAGAGAACATGCGTAATGAATCATATTCACTTACAGTCATGGCCGTGTTCCCCCTTCCATCCTTGGTTGCTAGGACTCTAGCGGCTGGGCTGCCCAGTATCATTGCTTTCTAGGACACAAGCATCTGGGCAGGACAGGCTTCACCTGGCTATTTTTCATCATCAGAAAAAGTTTCAGCAACGTGGGCAGCAGAAGAGATATTTACTATTTTCTTTTTTTTTTTCAAATTCTTTATTGAAACAGAGAATATAAAACTTGAAACTCAGTCAAAAGTTGGGGGGGGGTAGGGGGAGCAGGAGGGGGGGAAAAGAGGATTGGGAAGGGGAGGAGAGGAGGAAGAGGACGGGCAAGCACGAGGGGGGGGGGGGTGGATCCAATGCGGGCAAGTTAGCCCCATAACCCCTAAGAGCCAGCATCCACGCTCAGAGCCTGGCCCTCATCCGAGAAAATAAACATGTTCCAGCAGTTCCAAGTTGCAGAGTAACGTTCCCTTCTACCCTGTGAAGTCAGTACCAGGTCCTCCAGGTCACTGATCAATTTTAATTTCCGCAACCAGAGCGAGATGGAGGGACGAGCATACTCCTTCCAGCAAAGACTAATACAGGATTTAGCTGCATTCAGCAAGTGGCGTAACACCGAATGTTTATATACTATTTTCTTTTTTACATTTTCTGAATTTTATATCAATTTGAATGTTAACAACAAGGCTGTTTTAAATTGACACTAAAGTATAAAAAAAAAAAAACCCTCTGGGGAAGAGTTTTTTGGAAGAAGAGGATGTGCCTTTTCTGCCAAAAAATAACTATTTTCCTTTTGTAGCACCCTACAGGTAGGTGCTAGGCAAATGTATAGTGGGCCTTATCTGCCTAACAGCAGGTCCATGATTTATTTTTGCTAGGGTGTCATAGCTTCCTGAGAGGGGAGTCTCCCCACTTCTCATAGGGCGGTGGAGGAAACCCAATTAGGGGACACATTCAGTCTTGTAACTACCCCAGAAGGCAGATTATGCCGCAAGGGATTCTGGGAGTGGGTATAAGTTTGTGGGAAGTGCGTGACTGGGTGTCTTTGGCGGGAGCAGAGTCCCAGGAGGGAGGGAACAGCTGTCTCTCCTCCCCTCTGAGGAAGCGGATATCTTGGGGTGTTGCCTGAGAATACAAAAAGTGCTGAGTTGAACTGAGGGGATCCGGTGTGCCGAGAACCAGCGGAGAGCGAGAGGGGTCCAGACACAGGTCGTGAGTACTGAGGATTGCCCCCGGGGGTCTGCCTGAAGTGTTAGAGGAGACCACTTCCAGAAGAGGTTCTGGGATCCAGTGTCAGCTAACTGTAAAGGGGGTACCCAGGTTGAGGACCCTGAAGTGACAGAGGGGGTACATAGTCAGTGGACCCTGAAGAGCTAAAAGTGTAAAGGGGGCGCCTGCAGTTTGGGCCCTGAATTGTACAGAGTATCAGTTGAGAGTTGCAGCCATAGAGGAATTCACAACAAGCTACCTCAAGCCAGTGCCAGTCTGGAGGAAGTAGTCAGTGACTTTGCAGTGCAGCAGTGTCAGTAGTTCAATACTCCACAGTCCTGAGTCTTCTGGACTTAAAGTCAAGGATTCAGCACTTCTTTCAAGTTACAATGTGTTCTAAGCGTCAGTGAGTGTTGGCTAGAGTCGGCTGGCGTCAAGGCAGCGTTAACAGACATTTTTCTGGATAAAGTCCCAAGTTGAACTTAGTTAAGCCTAAAGGAGTATTTTACTCATTCCCTTCTCCCATCCCCTTAAATACAATAAAACCACAAAACAAAGATGCTGAAGTTGTCAATATCTCAGTTCTCAAACCCAGGGCTGAAGCTCACATGAGCTGGAGAGGTAACCGGTAACGATGGCAGACCCACATCAGGCTCAATGCCTGGAAAACCTGTTACACTTTTTTTTAACATTTTTACACTGTGCACTAATGTCAAAGAGTGCTAAGAGTTGAGGTGACTGCAAGGATAAAGTAACTCCAGTGCACATACCATCAATCAGGTATGTTTTTCACCTATCCCCTTTGTTAGTTGCTAGGACTCTAGTGACTGGGACACCCAGCATCATTCTTTGCTAGGACACATGCAACCAGGCAGGACAGTATTACTGGGGGCGAACACATACACAGGCATGAACATGCAGTGAGGGTGAAATGTCCAGTATGGACACTCTGACCTCCCTGCTGCCCTTCCCCTGCACTTTGTCTCTATGACTGTTGGCAGAGGTGGCCACCTCAATTAGCCTCTTGGGTGGCATGGCCCTGACTGCAATCATAGTTCTCTAAAGTGTTTACTTAACTATAAGCCTGATGTCATGCAGCATTTTCCTATGTGTATATTTGGCCACAGTTTACTTCAATGAAAAACCTTTCCACAGCCTCATAGTCCATCACACTTGAAGTGACTAGAGCCTGTAAGGTGTTCAGGATTTCAGACCAAGGCTGCACAGTCTTGGGCACATAAAGAAGACCGCAAAGGACTGGGGTTGTAGGGCAAGATTGGTCCATTATGAAAGTATTGTACCGAGGAATAAAGAAAGAGTACTAAAAGTGCCTAAAGGGTATTGCAGTTTATTATCAGTGGTTTAAATATACCTATAGAGGTGTACAGAGCCGCGCTCATCTAAAGTGCACTAAGTGTAGTGTTTTAATATAGTGAACCATTAACGGGTAATAGTATATATATTAAAAATAAATCACTAATAACAATTGATATGAATATACTGTAAATATAAAGTGCATTAACAATGGTGAATATAAAGTGCAACAACAATAAGTGAAATAAATCACATATAAAGTCCCATGCACAGTAAAATAAATATAAAGTGCAGCAGCAATAAGTGAAAAAAATCGCAATAAGTGAAAAAATCGCATATAGAGTCCCATGCACCAACAGACTTCAGTGCAGTTTCCAAAGGATTCTTCCCCACACAACCAGATCTTCAATACCTTCACCACATGGACACCCAATGTGTGAAAAGGCTTACCAGAAATCACTGACCCCTTAGTTATAGGGGGTCAGTGTATGCGATTTTTTCACTTATTGCGATTTTTTCACTTATTGCTACTTCACTTTATATTTATTTTACTGTGCATGGGACTTTATATGTGATTTATTTCACTTATTGTTGTTGCACTTTATATTCACCACTGTTAATGCACTTTATATTTATATTCATATCAATTGTTATTAGTGATTTATTTTTAATATATATACTATTACCCGTTAATGGTTCACTATATTAAAACACTACACTTAGTGCACTTTAGATGAGCGCGGCTCTGTACACCTCTATAGGTGTATTTAAACCACTCTCACGTTATCTACGATTCAGCAGCAGCTCCTTTATATGGTTCCCGCCTATATGTTGCACTTTATGATTCATTAATTCTGCATAGAATTCACACGGTACACAATTTATTTCATTTTTAGTTTTATTGTCATTTTAATTAAATTTGCCATTTGCGCAGGTACTGTTGGCGATTAACGCCAACATATATATATCTATTGTCAGTAAGTGCATGTTTAAAGACATTTTTATAACATTTCACTTAACCACTCTACTACCGCTCACGGTAATACTACTGCGGCAGAGTGGCTCGTTCCCGTCCAGTCACGTAGTATTAACGTGACTGGACTCCTCCCCTTCTGGGCGGCGCTTGCCGGAGGCTCGCTCCCGCTGTTTTCATTCACAGCGGGAGTCGGGCCAGGGGAGGAGCAGCGGCGATCGCCGCTGCTCTTACCCGATCGTCGGGGATCGAGTCTGGAGATCTCCATAGTGACAGGGAGTGACAGATCGGACTGTTCAGCATAGCTGGACATCCGATCTGTCCATGAATCACATAGTCACCTCCCCCCCTACACGTCAGTAAGCACCAGGCATACATTAACCCCTCCCTCTCCAATAAAATTAACCCCTTCCCTGCCAGTGTCATTTTTACAGTAACAGTGCATATATATAGCACTGATTACTGCAGTAATGTCACTGGTACCCCCAAAAGTGTCAAAAATGTCAGTCAGGGGTCCGGTCTGTCCGCCGCAATGTCGCAGTCCCGCAAAAAAAATCGCAGATCGCCGCCATTACGCGTTAAAAAAAAAACACCAAAAATGACAGAAATCTTTCCCTTTGTTAGTAAACGCAATAACTTTTGCGCAAACCAATCAAAATACGCTTATTGCGATTTTTTTTACCAAACATATGTAGCATAAAACAAATTGGCCAAAAACTTTTAAAAAAATTGGTTTTTACATCTTTTTTGGGGGGAATTTCATATAAAAAAATGTGAAAAATATTGTTATTTTTTCAAAATAAACGCTCTTTTTTTGTTTATAGCGCAAAAAGTAAAAATCGCACAGGTGATCAAATACCACCAAAAGAAAGCTCTGTTTGTGGGAGAAAAAGGACGTAAATTTCGTTTGGGTACGGCGTCGCACGACCGCGCAATTGTCAGTTGAAGTCGCACAGCGCCGAATCGCAAAAAGTGGCCTGGACGGAAGACAGCAAAATCCTCCGGTTGTAAAGTGGTTAAAGTAATTTTTAACATGACCTTCAGTTTTTTACTCACTTTTTGTTCCATATTTTGATTCTTGCATTTCATATCATATTGTTAATGCTTGCTCTAGTGGTTACCTGTATATCAAGGAAAATGGCTGAGATAAGCTCTGTCATCTTTTTAAAGTAGTCTTTTGCAACCCTTTTACCCCAGAGGAACCTTTAAAACGTTTAGGTCTCCGGGAACCCCTGCTTAAACCAGTTCATTGAGGGAGTTAGTATGAAAAATGCCTCTTACATTGGTAGTCATTTGGAAAAACTCCCCCTTAACAGTGGCAGTGCAGCTGACCTCCTAAAATGATCTCTGGTGTCTTGCCAAATACGTAGCCACTGTTAAATTGGAGGTCAACCAGTCACAACTCAAGGAACCCAGAGAAGACTCTGGAGGAACCTTATGGTTCCACAAAACCCTGGTTTAGAATGGCTTCTTTGGAGACAACTGGTTTTTGATCAGATGAGTCTTCACTCACAGACCTACAGGAAGTAGAGTCCACATTTCAACTAAGAAAACATGGCTGCCCGTACCATGTATATTTTCATACACTGAAGCAACATTTTAGTAAAAGTTTAATTAAGGTAATTTATATTAAGTTGGATATCATTATTATTATTCAGGGTTCATACAGTGCCAACAGTTTGCACAGTGCAACACAAAATAAAGGGAGACAGTACAGTTATATATACATTGATTAGCCATTATATTATGACCTTCCATCATAAGCTGTCAAAGCATGGAGTCCACTAGGTATGCTGTAGTATCTGGCACCAAACCATCAGTAGCAGATTCTTTAGCTCCTGTAAGTTGGGAGGTGGGGCCTCCATGGATCAAATTTATTCTTCCAGCTCATTCCACAGATGCTCAATTGGATTGAGAACTGGAGAATTTGGAAACCAAGTCAAAACCTAAAGCTCTTTGTTGTGTTTCCCAAACCATTCTTGAGTTAATCAGGACAGGCCACCTTCTTTCATTGCTCCTTGGTCTAGTTCTGATGCTCCCATGCCCATTGTATGCTCTTTTGGCTGTGGACATGGGTCAGCATGGGCACCCTGATCAGTCTGCGGCTACGCAGCCCCATACATAACAAACTGCAAGCACTGTGTGTTCTGACACCTTTCTATCAGAAACAGCATTACCTTTTTACACCAATATGAAATACCGTAACTCTTTTATTGGATCAGAGCACACAGGCCAGCCTTTTCCCCTCACATGCATCAATAAACCTTGGCCGTCCATGACCCTTTCGCCAGTTCACTGATTTTCCTTACTTAGACCATTTCTGGTCAGTCCTGACCACTGCAGACCGAGAACATCCCACAAGAGATGCAGTGTTGGAGTTGCTCTGACCCAGTCATCTAGTCATTATAACCTGGCCCTTGTCAAAGTCCCTCAAATCCTTACGCATGCCCATTTTATTTGCTTTCAACACATCAACTTCAGGGCCATTGTCATAAATTAATCAGTGTTATTCGCCTTAACTGTCAGTGGTCAACGTGTTATGGCTGATCAGTGTATATATAAGACTACTTTACCTTTTTATGTTTTCAAAATCTTGTATCTGCGTATTGCTTTTGTCTTCCACTTGAGTAATCTAGATGATCAATTTCTTCTTTCTTTCTTTCTTTCTTTCTTTCTTTCTTTCTTTCTTTCTTTCTTTCTTTCTTTCTTTCTTTCTTTCTTTCTTTCTTTCTTTCTTTCTTTCTTTCTTTCTTTCTTCAAGTAATTACACTATAACCTGTTCTAAGTTTAGAAAATGATAGTATCCCTTTAAACTTTTGTGTTCAAGATTTCAAATCATATACAACACAATCTGTTAACATTACAAATGCTGCAATGAGTCATATATGAGTACTTACAGACATTCTGCTCTGTCTCTCTACATTACTCCTACACTGGAGTCTGGAATTTGCATAAAATGACTCCACAGAGACAAAAATGCCATAAAAAATACAGCTGAGACAAGGCTATAAAGCTGAATTTACATAGTTATAATATTACACATCTCTCTGTGTCACTTAATCACCAAGAAGAGGGCACTTGGACATGCAGCAGTAAATTGATCAAATAAAAGAGCCTCTTTCCAGTGAGGATCACACCTATTTACTTTATCTGCAGTTTGAAATAGTCATTTCAGGCAGCAAGTGAAAACATTCAGAGAGCTACCAATAAAATTCTGAAAATGCTGCAACTGTGTCAGAAAAGTGACTCACTTTACTTTAATTTGACCTAATCCCCTGCAGAATAATCATACACAGCTCTGTAGAGGGCAGTGTTGCCAACCGTCAGTATTTTTATTGGCAGCCAGTAAAAAAAATGGGCACTTTTCTCCTGCCAGTAAATGACAGTGACAGGAAATGGTTGCCAGTAAAAAATATGGCTGTGACATTCAACTTGGAACTGTCCATGGGCCTGTCACGGAACCATGAACCAGACGTACAACAACAGATAAGTGAAAATAAGAAAGCTTTATTGAAAACAAGCTATAAAGCAAAAGTCCAAACGGATGGCAAAACCGAAGCAGAGTCTTTGCGAAGCCAGGGGTCAGGAACCAGCAGGGTAGTCAGACGAAGCCAGGATCAGGAACCAGCAGGGTAGTCAGACGAAGCCAGGATCAGGAACCAGCAGGGTAGTCAGACGAAGCCAGGAACAGGAACCAGAAGTAGCAGCAGTCTTAGAAGCATGTGAACACAGGAGGACCAAGCAGGGAACTGAAGCCACAGACCTCCTGTATATATGAGCTAGGCATCCAGCTCCTCCCAGTGGGAAGGAGGAGCCGCAGGGTGGGAGGCTACAAGAAACCCAGAAACCAAGATGGCCGCCAGCACATGTCAAACGAAGGAGAACAGCAAGAAGGTAAGACCATGACAGGGCCCAGACCATCTGAGTGTCTGCTATGGTGTGTTTAGGTGGAACACGCTCAGGCAGGGCCTGAGCGTGTTGTGTGATGTCATGGCACTGGCAGTGTTGCCAACTGAAAATATGGGCACTTTTCTCCTGCCAGTAAATGCCAGTGACAAGAAAAGGTCGCCAGTAAATAATATGGATGTGACGCTCGGTACTGCTCGTGTGTAGTTCCAGTCCGGGGCCTGTCAAGACCATTTGAGTGCCTGCTACAATGTGTTCAGGAGGCGCCGCAGGGGGACGCATCTGGCGGAGGCAGTGGATGAGAGTGTCATGTGATGTCATGGTGCAAGGGAGCCGAGCTTAGCCTCATGTGCAGGTCTGCGGGATGGTAGCAAGGCAAGCCGGAAGCGGGACTGTGACAGGAGTCACTTTGGTTGGGGGGTTTGTGGAACCAATATTACTAATATTAGAGAGGTTGGGAAACTCCTTGACCAGCTTCCCCGGCCCCTCCTATGTTTAAGTCCCCCTGTGTCTATTAGGGGCACAGGGTGGCCAAGAACCCCAGTCTGGTCTGCACTAATCAGACTCGCTGTACAACCACACCAAACTCAGCCTTTCGTGTTACCTCGGCTATCCTGGGTTCTATATGTGTGGTTTGTGTTGAACTTATGACAGTAATATTTAAGAACAATATTCCTCAAAGAAATATATAAAGATGAACATTTTCACCTTTCAGACTGCTATAATATTGGAAATGGTGTTTCATAGGCCTCTGCTAGATAGGTTGAGGTGGGGTGGGGTTTGTTATTGTTAAGTGCGTATATCCCATTGTTCTATCGTTTGTCTGCTTTGGGATCAACCTATTATGGGATGTACATGTGTATGTGATTTAGCTTCTAGAGGGGAGGGGGGATTTCTCCAGCAGCCCTTCCTAAAGACTGTCTACTGTTGGAAAGTTGAATACACCTGTGTGTCATGTTACGGAATGTAGTTCCCTGCCCAGTGTGTCATTATGCAAAGAGGGGGAGAGGAGGGGAGGATTGTCCCCTGAGTGTATATCACTTTGTGCCTGTGTTTCAATAAAGAGTTAGTTGCTTTCAGATCCATAAAAGCTAAGTTCAGGTTAGTTTTGTATGGGGGGCGGCTGGAATATCTATATATGTCCAGACTGTAGGAAGCTGTATACTGACGGAAGCCCGCAAGTATG
This sequence comes from Pelophylax lessonae, assembly GCF_965119305.1. Lineage (NCBI taxonomy): Eukaryota > Metazoa > Chordata > Amphibia > Anura > Ranidae > Pelophylax > Pelophylax lessonae. The sequence goes on along the minus strand of NC_138770.1, from coordinate 643,106,914 downwards.
GTGTGGGTCGGCACTTCCGTTACAGGGACTATCAGTGCTCTTTGAACTGGAGTAGACTAAAGGGACAGCCTGACACGGAGAGAGACTGTCACTGTGACTCAGGAGGGGACGTGTCGTGTCGGTGAGGTGTCATCGTAATCATCTGTGCTACTGCACAATGCTGGCAGTATCACTGTGAGAGTCAATTTCCTGTGTGTGTGCTGCTCATTCTAATTTCTTGGCCCTCCTGAGTCCTGTCCCTGACCTACTTACTTGCTATATCGAAAATAAAATAAGAAATATGTTTTTTTGCCTTGATATCTCCCTTAAATCACATTGCTAATTACATATTGTACTTGTTTGTAGCCTAAATGCTGAAATCTGCACTGAAAATTTTGTAACTTTTTGAAGACTCTTTAATTGCCTCTCTTCCTCCACCTACTGCATAGCCAATTACATGCAGACTTGCGTGCAGGTTTGAATCTGGCATTGAATCAGGCATTTTTTCTACCAGGTGTTCCATCTATAAGAGGCAGCAAGGAAGGTGCTCCAGGATCACCATATCACCAGACAGAAGGAAGTTGAATGCACTGGCGCAGTACAGGATAGACATGCGCATGACGGAAAAATTTGTTTTGTTTCGTTTGGTTAATCTAGTTATTTTGTTTCATTAATCTAGTTATTTTGTTTTGTTAAATTCAATTAATTTGTTCAATTCGTATTCAGGATTCGTATTCGGAATTCGCTTTATGTCTGTTTCTAATTTTCTATGAATTTACCGTTGTTTTTCAATGCGAAACATTCAAATCGATACATTTCTAATCAGTTAAAATCGAAAATGTTGAACAATCAAAAGAAAAATCTTCACCAAATAATTGCAATGACTCTTTAAGTCATCTTTGGATTAACAAAAACAGCATTATTTTGAAATGGTACTCTAATAACACACATAGTCTTTGATTTCAGAAATATGTTTACAGTTCCAATTCAAATGTAATTCGATGTAAAATTCGATTCGAATTTCGATTTGGATTTGGAAATTCAGATAAATTTAGTTTAGTTTTTTGAAGCATTTGGTAAACTTTGTTTATACTGTAATTTGCATATTTGGACATACCCAAATCTCAGAATAACATAATATTGGGTAGGATTTGCTTCCTGTATGCAGCTTAAACGTATATATATATTTTTTTCAGAATCATACTTACCTAGGTGGATGCAGCATCAGTCCGATGCTGCATCTGTTCCCCGCCAACTCTAAAACTGACAGCAGAGCGATCAAGCACTGCTGAACACTCAGTTCTCAGGGCTCCCTAAGCAGTGAGCTGGTGACTGTCAAGTCAGCGCTGTCTGCTCTGCCCCCTCCTCACTCACTGGAGCGTTGGGCTGTGGAGGGGATGGGAGCGGCCGGCTCAGTCTCTAAGCCGCTTGCTTAGAGGCTGAGCTGGGTGCCGGTCCAGGCATGTGGGGAGATCCTGACCATATGGTCGTGATCTTGTCCCAGCTTGGACCGGCTCTGTGATGTCAGCAGACAGCAGGCTTCAGGTCACAGGAGTGCAGATTGAACTGAGTCAAATGAGTTTGGCTGTACTTCTCCTTTAATCTTTTTAATTTTTGAACAGTACATTTATTTTGAATGGAGTGGGCATTTCAAGCAAAAACTATTTTAGTTTTCAGTCAATGATATTTTATTTTACAATTCTGTAGCCTTTTTTTTAACTTGTGTTTTATATCTACAGTATTTTTACTTTCTCTTTCTATATATATTTTATATAGTTTCGGATGTTCCCAACTCCATCAAGTTCACAGGAGGTGAACATGATGAAAGGTGAAGACGCTGAAACTGCCTGCCTTTGAAAGCACTTCTTATGTACCATGAAATTTGGATAATTTTAGATATTCAGAATTTTGGAGTATCACATCTCTGTGGAACTTTATATAAAGTTGCAGAGTGGAACCTGCTGATGGAGAGCACCCACTTAGGAAGTTTGAAGCACTCCCGTGCAGCTAATTCAAACTGATATACAGTATCTCACGAAAGTAAGTACACCCCTCACATTTTTGTAAATATTTATTTATATCTTTTCATGTGACAACACTGAAGAAATGACACTTTGCTACAATGTAAAGTAGTGAGTGTACAGATTGTATAACAGTGTAAATTTGCTGTCCTCTCAAAATAACTCAACACACAGCCATTAATGTCTAAACCGCCTCAAATCCTTCTGTCTCTTCATGTTCTTCCAGACAAACTCAATGATGTTGAGAACTGGGCTCTGTGGGAGCCAAACCATCACTTCCAGGACTCCTTGTTCTTCTTTAGATAGTGCTATGACATCGGCTGTATGTTTGGGGTTAATGCCTTGCTGTATAATCCCTTTGGTTTCAATCACACGCCTCCCTAATGATATGGCATGATGGCTAAGTATCTGCCTGTATTTCTCAACATTGAAGACACCATTGATCCTAATTCCTGGCCAAATCTCTAACTTTATTTGCAGAAATGCAGCCCCAAACTCAGAGGCGTAACTAGAACCTTCAGGGCCCCGATGCAAGAAACCATGAAGGGCCCCCCAGACCCCTGGCCGGGGCCCTTCCCTTCAAGCCCGGGGCTCTTCCCACTAATCCTGGGGCTCTTTACTCTCGTTGCATGGCCTTTTATTACGGTCCCGCAGCAGGATCCTTTCACAAGTTCTGCAGTGGGCCCCCTTCCTGCAATCTTGGGGCCTCCCCACAGTGGTGCAATGCCAGGGCCCGGTCGCAAGTGTGACCTTTGAGATCCTGGAAGTTCACCCACTGGTTTGCTCCTGGGCCCCCTGGAGCATGGGGCCCAGTAGCAATTGCAACCCCTGCAACCCCTGTAGTTACGCCCCTGCCCAAACTTGCAAAGAACCTCCATAATGCTTCACAGCTGCCTGCAGACACTTATTATTGTATCTCCAGCCCTTCACTAACTAACTGCCTCCTGCTACAGCAAAATATTTTAAGCCCCGTACACACGTAGTGATTGTCGGCCGTAAATATTCGGCCGCTGAACGATCGGCCGATTGTCGGCTTGTTAGTATGATGCTTCCGACAACCGACAGCGAATTTTCGGCCGAACAGAATCTGTCGTGCAGACTTTAAAATTTTTGTTGGCTGTCACCAGAACGGCCGATTGTTCGCCAGTCAGTACAGAATTCGGCCGACAGACAGCAGATTAGCAAGACTGAGCATGCTCAGAAAAGAAAAAACACACGGAAAGTTAACCATCACATGACATCACTTCTGCAGTCGGCTGTTGTTGGCCGACAAAATTCGTGTGCAGTCTTTAGCACTTTTCAGCCGACAGGACAGCCCTGGACAAAAGACGGCCGATCGTTCGGCCGACATTCGGTACATATGTACGGGGCTTTACATTTTAATTCATCAGTCCAGAGCACCTGCTGCCATTTTTCTACATCCCAGTTCCCATGTTTGCGTGCATAGTTGAGTAGCTTAGCCTTGTTTTTATGTCAGAGTTATGGCTTTTTGGCCTCAATTCTCCCATGCAGACCACGTCTGGCCAGACTTCTCCGGACAGTAGATGGGTGTACCTGGGTCCCACTGGTTTCCCCCAGTTCTGTGCTGATGGCACTGCTGGACATCTTCCGAGTGGAAGGGAAGTAAGCATGATGTGTCTTTCATCTGCTGCATTAAGTTTCCTTGGCTGACCACTCCGTCTACAGTCCTCAATGTTTGTTTCTTTTTGCTTCTTCAAAAAAGCTTCAACATCACATCTTGAAACCCCAGTCTGCTTTGAAATCATTGCCTGGGATGCAGTTTAACGACCTTGAAATTGGTACTAATGTTGAAAAAAAAATTGCTCGGAGGTAGAATTTTTTGGTAGAAGAGGATTTCTTTGTCTTTCTGACAATTTTTTTATTTTTTGGTGTACACTGTCCACTAACGGCAGAGAGTGCTGAGAGTGGAGGCCACCGCAGGGATAATGTAACTTCAGTGCACATGTGCAGGAATTACATTATTAATGGCTGCTCAATGGCCAAAGGAAGAAGACCCAGATGAGAAGAAGTGACAGAGAAGATAACAGCAGTGAACCCAGACCTGTCAGTGCTGAAGGAGGGGAAACTAGGAGGTAAGTGTGCCCTAAAGTGGGAGTAAACTCCCATCTCTGACTTTTACCTATAGGTAAGCCAATAATAAGGTTTACCTATAGGTACTGTAAATATCTCCTGTGCCGCAAACCTTGGCTCCCACCCACATGCGCTGGAGTGGCGTCACCGCGGCTTCGGCCAATAACACAGGTAGAGTCCATGAACCCAGAAGAAAGACCGGGTGAAGATGGAAGCGCCTGCAGCTGTGACAGCACGGCACTGAAATGCTTTTTTTTAGGTGAGTTTAACATAAAATTTTCATGGGAAAAAAAAGGACATCAATTTTATTTGAGTACAGCGTCGCACGACCACGCAAATGTCAGTTAAATTAACGCAGTGCCGTATCGCAAAAAAATGGCCTGGTGATTAAGGGGGTAAAGACTTCCAGTCCAGAAGTGGTTAAAGTGATTGGTTCTTTTTTTTTTTCTGTGCAAAAAAAACCAAACATACAGGGATTAGCACAGAGCATGCCTGATCCTCCTCTTTTGGGGTGCCCCAGCATCGCTCCTGACTCCTCCTCTACATCGGGTGCCCCCATGGAGAGCCGCTTTCCATGGGAGCACCTATGCGGCCGCGCTCACGAGTCCCACTGCTGTGTCCAATGACGCAGACAGCAGGACTCTGCCCCACCCCTGGCTCCTGTGTCACTGGATTTGATTGACAGCAGCAGGAGCCAATAGCTTCTGCTGCTATCAATCTATACAATGAGGACCAGAGACAGCGGCATTAGCCGCTGGCCTTGTGCTCTGGAAGGATCAGGTTCAGTTCAGGCAGGGGCGTACCTAGAGCATTTGGCACCCGGGGCGGATCCTATATCTGGCACCCCCCCTGCGTGCAGGCGACGAACCGCACATTGACCCGGCGACCAGGCCCCCCCTCCTCTGCAAAAACGGCGCCGATTGACTTGAGGCGCCAGACAGAAATACATGTAACTGGCAGTGGCATACTTACTGTGTGCTACTGCCAGTGGTGTCACTAGGGTTGGTGTCACCTGGTGCAGTAAACCATGGTGTCGCCCCCCCCCCCCCCAAAAAAAATTATTTTCCTGTTTTCTGAAAGCGCGCCAAAGATGCAGCATGCAAGACTTTTGGTTCGCTTTCAGAAAATGCAGAAAAAAAATCAATAGGACTGCAGTAATAACTGTGAGTAAAATGTAGGAAGACCCCCTTTACATTACACAGCCCCCGTACCCCTGGACCCCTTTACATTACACAGCCCCCCCATTGGAACCCTTTACATTACACAGCCCCCCCATTGGAACCCTTTACATTACACAGCCCCCGTACCCCTGGACCCCTTTACATTACACAGCCCCCCCATTGGAACCCTTTACATTACACAGCCCCCCCCATTGAAACCCTTTACATTACACAGCCCACACCCCCCTCATGGAAACCTTTATGTTACACAGCTCCCGCCCCCCATAGAACCTTTTCCATTATACAGCCCCCCTCCCCCAATAGAACCCCTTACATTACACAGCCCCCATCCCCCATGGAACCCTTCACATTACACAGCCCCTGCCCCCCAAAAGAACCCCTTACATTACACAGCCCCCACCCCCCCATAGAACCCTTTACATTACACAGTTTACGCACCCCCCCCCCATAGAACCCTTTACATGACATAGCCCTCGCCCCCCCCCCCCCTCAATAGAACCCTTAACATTATACAGCCCCCCAATAGAACCCCTTAACAATACAAAGCCCCCGCCAATAGAACCCCTTTACAATACAAACCCCCCCCATAGAACCCCTCTACAATGCAAACCCCCCAATAGAACCCCTTTACATAAAAACACCCCCAATAGTACCCATTTACAATGCAGACCCCCCAATAGAACCCCTTTACAATACAAACCCCCCAATAGTACCCCTTTACAATACAACCCCCCCCCCCCATAGAACCCTTTACAATACAAACTCCCCCCCCCATAGAACCCCTCTAAAATGCAGACCCCCCCCCCCCCAATAGAACCACTTTACAATACAAGCCCCCCAATAGAACCCCTTTACAATGCAGACAACTCCCCCCTCCAATAAAACCCCTCTACAATGCAAACCCCCCCCCCCAATAAAACCCCTCTACAATGCAGACCCCCCAATAAAACCCCTCTACAATGCAGACACCCCCCCCCCCAATAAAACCCCCTTACAATGCAGAGCCCCCCCAATAAAACCCCTCTACAATGCAGACCCCCCCAATAAAACCCCTCTACAATGCAGACACCCCCCCCCCCCAATAAAACCCCTTTACAATGCAGACCCCCCAATAAAACCCCTCTACAATGCAGACCCCCCCCCCAATAAAACCCCTCTACAATGCAGACACCCCCCCAATAAAACCCCTCTACAATGCAGACACCCCCCCCCCATAAAACCCCTCTACAATGCAGACACCCCCCCCCCCCCAATAAAACCCCTCTACAATGCAGACACCCCCCCCCCAATAAAACCCCTCTACAATGCAGACCCCCCCAATAGAACGACTGTCTTCTTTACAATACATTTGTCCCCCCCCCCCCCACCTTATTAGGAGAGCAGAGAGGGAGGAACTGTTCAAAGCAGAGAATGGGAGAGAGGCTCACGAGCCCTGCATACACAGCGGTCAGCGGGAAATGCCGAAGTTGACAGTGCTAGTTAATGAGCCGGTGATTGGTTGCTAGGCGGTCCTAGCAACCAATCGCCTTCTCATTATCTAGCAGAGTTAACTTCGGCATTTCCCGCTGACCGCTGTGTATGCAGGGCTCGTGAGCGAAGCGAGTCTCTCTCCCATTCTCTGCTATACAGTTTCTCCTCCTCTGCGCTCCTGTGTCAGCGAGCGGCGGAGGCAGTCCGGCGGCCGGCCCCGGGTGTCACCCTGGTGCTCGCTGACACCCCCCCTAATGTGTGGCACCCGGGGCGGACCGCCCCCCCCATTGGTACGCCACTGGGTTCAGGTAAGAATATGGGGGGGGGGTCTTGGGGACAGCTGCAGCACCAAACATTTTTAACCTTAGGGCTCTTTCACACGGGCGTTCAGTTTTTTTTGCCCGATCAGTTCCTTTTTTTTTTTTTTGAAACGGACACGGATGACACTTGTGTCATCCGGTCCGTCTGTCCGTTTTTCATCCCATCCGTTTGTGGATAAAAAACGGACATAATGTATCTCTATGTATATACGGATGTCAGCGGATGACACCACTGACATCAGTTTTTGCGTCCATTCCGTTTTTTGAACGGAACAAAAAATAGGTTTCTCTTCCGTTCCAAAAAACAAAACTGAACTGAACTGAAATGACGAAAAACGGATGTCAGCGGACATCCGTATTTACATAGAGATACATTATGTCCGTTCTTCATCCGCAAACGGATGGGATGAAAAACGGACATACGGAACGCCCGTGTGAAAGAGCCCTAAATGCATAGAATACATTAACTACTTCTGGACTGGAAGGATTTGGCCCCTTAATGACCAGGCCATATTTTGGATTTGGCACTGCGTTATTTTAACGGACAATTGCGCAGTCATGCGATGCTGTACCCAAATAAAATTGATGTCCTTTTTTTCCCCACAAATAGAGCTTTCTTTTGGTGGTATTTGATTTTTATTTTTTGCTCTATAAACAAAAAAAAGCGACAATTCTGAAAAAAAAAAAAAATATTTTTCACATTCTGCCATATAACATTCCCCAAAAAAAATTTAAAAATTTAAAATTTTTTAACATTTTAGGCCAATTTGTTTTCTGCTACATATTTTTGGTAAAAAAAATAGCAATAAGCGTATTTTGATTGATTTGCGCAATAGTTATCGCGTCTACTATAACTACGGAAAAGATTTATGTAGTTTTTATTGTTTTTATTTACTAGTAATGGCGGCGATCTGCGATTTTTTGTGGGACTGCGACATTGCGGCGGACAGATCGGACCCCTAACTGATATTTTTGACACTTTTTGGCGGGACCAGTGACATTACTACTGCTAAAAAAATATGCACTGTTACTGTAATAATGACAATGGCAGGGAAGGGGTTAACAGTGTGGGTGATCAAGGGGTTAAATGTGTACCTAGGGGTGTGTTTCTAACTGTATGGGGGTGGGGCTTGTGGAATGACCATAGAGACCTGTGATCCTATATAGAAGGATCACAGGAGCTCTGTGATCCTTCCAGGGAGAATAACGGTCAGCTGTGTTTACAACAGCCGACCGTCCTTCTCTCTCAGCGGGGAACGATTGCAGGTTTTCAGGCGGCAATCGGAGCCCCGTGCATTAGCTTCCCCGCTGACGAGCAGAAGGGCGAGAGCACGCTGCTGGCAGCGCGCACTCGCCCCCTAGCTGCAGGTGTGCGACCAACGTATACCTACGTCGGTTCGCGCAGGAGGGCCGCCCTGCCGCAGTATAACTGCGGCGGGCGGTCGGGAAGCGGTTAAGGTGAAAAATCTTCACTTTACAACTCCTTTAATAATGTAGTACCAATTAATATTGATGAGTGGTACTTTATTATGTAGTAGGTTAAAAAATGAAGCATGCAATAGTAAATGATGTCAAACCAAATGGCTATATCATTTAAGGGAGGTCAGCTAGAGTTCATTTTATGGGAAGGATTGAATTCAGTACCGGGGAGATCTCAGAATTATGGAAATGTCCTGGAAGTCGGTGCCTGGTTTCCCGATGTAAAGATCACATTTAAAAAATCATCTCTAAAGGCAGAGAGACTACAAGCATGCATGAGGCTGGATAGACAAGGCTGTAGAGGAAGGAGATGAGTAGACAAGATTTAAAATGATAGAATCAGGTTAGGAGGCGTGTGAAGGGGATGCAGGCTTCCTACTGACTAAGAAAATATTTCTTGCCTGTTACTCAAGTTTGTCTTCAAAGGGAAAAGTTTCCGAGGAGATGTAAGGACACGTATGAATAATGGGACCTAAAATTGGAAAGCAGACTTTCATCTTACACTGGAGGGATGGCGAGGAGAAGCAGATATAGCAAAAAAGGTAGACTTGAAACTCAGAAATATAGAAATATACACTATATTGTCATAAGTATTGGGACGTCAGTGGCATCCCAGTCTTAGTCTGTAGGATTCAATATTGAGTTGGCCCACCCTTTGCACAGGGGCGTAACTACAGGGGTTGCAGGGGGTGCAATTGCAACCGGGCCCCATGCTGCAGAGGGCCTGCGCGGCTCCCCTGTACACCTGGATAGGAGGGGCAGTGGGGGCAGCATGTAGAGAAATCACTGTCCTCTTTTTTCCTCCTGTAGCTGCTGGAGGAAAATGGAGGAGATTGGTTCTTCTGTATGCTGCCCCCACCACTCCTTCCATCCAGTTCACTTGTGTTCTGCTGTCTTTGCAGAACACAAGTGAACTGGATGTGAAAGGATCCCGCTGCGGGACCGTAATAAAGGGCCCCGCAACGAGAGTAAAGGGTCCAAAGAGCAGTGGGAAGAGCCCCAGGCTTGAAGGGAAGGGCCCCGGCCAAGGGCCGGGGGGGGCCTTTCATGGTTTTTTGCACCGGGGCCCTAAAGGTTTTAGTTACACCTCTGCCTTTACAGCTATAACAGCTTCAACTCTTCTGGGAAGGCTTTCCACAAGGTTTAGGAGTGTGTCTATGGGAATGTTTGACCATTCTTCCAGAAGTGCATTTGTGAGGTCAGACACTGATATTGGACAAGAAGGCCTGGCTCTCAGTCTCCACTCGAATTCATCCCAAAGGTGTTCTATTGGGTTGAGGCCAGGACTCTGTGCAGGCCAGTCAAGTTCCTCCACCCCAAACTCGCTCATCCATGTCTTTATAGACCTTGCTTTGTCCACTGGTGTGCAGTCATGTTGGAACAGGAAGGGGCCATCCCCAAACTGTTCCCACGAAGTTAGGGGCATGAAATTGTCCAAAATGTCTTGGTATGCTGATGCCTTAGGAGTTCCCTTCATTGGAACTAAGGGGCCAAGCCCAACCCCTGAAAAACAAACCCACACCATAATCCCCCCTCCACTAAATTATTTGAACCAGTGCACAATGCAAGGTACATAAAGACATGGATGAGTGAGTTTGGGGTGGAGGAACTTGACTGGCCTGCGCAGAATCCTGACCTCAACCTGATAGAACACCTTTGGAATGAATATAAGCGGAGACTATGAGTCAGGCCTTCTCATCCACCTCACAAAAGTGCTTCTGGAAGAATGGTCAAACATTCCCATAGACACACTCCTAAACCTTGTGGACAGCCTTCCCAGAAGAGTTGAAGCTGTTATAGCTGCAAAGGGTGGGCCAACTCAATATTGAACCCTACGGACTAAGACTGGGATGCTATTAAAGTTCATGTGTGTGTAAAGGCCGGCGTCCCAATACTTTTGGTAATATAGTGTAATTTGCTTTAATATACCTGATTGCCTTTGGAGACCTAAATTAATCCAGAAGCTGAACTGAGAGCACTATGTGAAATAGCTGAGGATGGTCACAAGACTCTATGTAGCTTATGTAACATGTATATAGTCCTGCACAGATATACATAAAGAGAACACAGCTTACCAGCTTAGAGCATTCATTTTTAATTTTGACATGGCATGACATGGGTAAAATTCTACTTACCTGGCTATCATGCTAAACACATTTCCATATTTAAAGTCACCAACTAGGAAAAGTATGCCATTCTGAAGTTCTGGTTTCACTATAAAGCTGACCATACATGGTTAGATTTTTATTCAAATATTAAAACATTCTGAAAAATCTCTGTTCTTTCTTGCCATCATTGTTGCTATTTGAATGGAAATCCAGATGTATTGAACAGGTTTCATAATAATTAAAAATGTTCCTGAACAAAAACCACATTCAGTTAGAATTTCAACCATTCAAGAAAAAAATTCCATTCTGTTTCTATGGATTTTCTCGCCACTACGGTCAAAAACAAACATTACCTTGACCCCACTAACCATTAGAAATCGAACATACGCTCTTAAAGGGAAATTTCCAAATTACAGTTTACTGGTGTATAGCCAGCTGGCTGCATGCTTGTTCAGGCCAAGAACTTAGGCCCCTTTCACACAGGCGGACCGTTCAGATCCGCCTGTTAGTTTTTTTGGCGGATCTGAACGGTCCCCCCATGCATTCCTATGGGGCATCGGATGGCAGCGGAGACATGTCCGCTGACATCCGACCCGATCCGATCCGTCAAATCTGGATGGATGGAAACCCTATTTTCCATCCGTCTAGCGGATCGGATGGGATCAGATGAGAACGGACCGACAGTCCGTTCCCATCCGATTTCCCCCATAGAGATGCATGGGGAACTGACAGCTGTGTCTCCGCACACAGCGCGGAGACACAGCTGTCCTCCTGCTGCTCAGCGGGGGATCGGCGGCTCGATCCCCCGCTGAGAAAAACGGAATCCGTCCGACGGACAGGTAGTGTGAAAGGAGCCTTAGAAAGCACTGGAATGGTGGGGGCATCAATGGTAACCTGCATACAGTATATCTCCCAATACAGTTAGTTTAACTACTTTAAGACCAGAAGGATTTGCCCCCTTAAAGCGGAGTTCCGCCTCCCCCTCCAAAAATTTAAAGTCAGCAGCTACACATACTATAGCTGCTGACTTTTAATATTAGGACACTTACCTGTCCTGGAGTCCAGCAATGTTGGAACCGCAGCTGATGTTTCCATCTGCTGTCGGGTGCTGCCGCCGCCATTGCCGATAAGGGAACCTGGCAGTGAAGCCTTGTGGCTTCACGGGCGGGTCCCTACTGCGCATGCGCGAATCGCACTGCGCATTCCTACTGGCTCGGCGGCGGAAGAGGGAGGAGGGGGCCGAGCTTCCGAGGGACGGTGCCACGGCGCCGTATCCCAGAACTGGGGAAGGGTACCTGTCAATGTGGCACTGGAGGGGGGGGGGGGGGAGGAAGCAAAAGAGCAGAAGTTCCACTTTTGGGTGGAACTCCGCTTTAATGACCAGGCCACTTTTTTCAACTTGGCACTGCGTGACTTTAACTGACAATTGCGCGGTCGTGCGACGATGTACCCAAACTAAATTTACGTATTTTTTTCCCACAAATAGAGCTTTCTTTTGGTGGTATTTGATCACCTCTGCGATTTTTATTTTTTGCGCTATAAACAAAAAAAGTGACAATTCTGAAAAAAAATCTATATTTTTCTCATTCTGCTATATAACATTCCAAAAAAAAAAAATGTAAGAATAAAATTTTTTTAACATTTTAGGCCAATTTGTTTTCTGCTACATATTTTTGGTAAAAAAAATTGCAATAAGCGTATTTTGATTGGTTTGTGCAAAAAAGTTATTGCGTCTTCTAACTACGGGAAAGATTTATGTCATTTTTATTGTTTTTTTTTTTACTAGTAATGGCGGTGATCTGCGATTTTTTGAGAGACTGCAACATTGCGGTGGACAGATCGGACCCCTGACTGACATTTTTGACACTTTTGGGGGGACCAGTGACATTACTACAGTAATCAGTGCTAAAAATATGCACTGTTACTGTAATAATGACACTGGCAGGGAAGGGGTTAACAGTGTGGGTGATCAAGGGGTTAAATGTGAGCCTAGGGGAGTGAGGGGGGGTGTGGCTTGTGAAATGACCATAGAGACCTATGTTACTACAGTATATAGAAGGATCACATGAGCTCTGTGATCATTCCAGAGAGAAGAACGGTCAGCTGTGTTTACAACAGCTGACCGTTCTTCTCTCTCAGCGGGGAGCGATCGCGGGTGTCAGGCAGCAATCTGAGCCACCTGCCTCCTGCTCGCGACCGACGTACTGTGATGGCGATTCGCGCAGGAGTGGCTTCCTGCCGCAGTACATCTGCGGCAGGCGATCGTAAAGAGGTTAAAGTGGTTGTAAAGGCACAAGGTTTTTACTTTCATACATTCTATGTGCAGCAGCCCCGCTTAATACCTGAGCCCCCTCTTGATCCAGCGACGTGCACGAGAGCCTTGGGGACTCGCATTCCTGAAGGGAGCCATTTAGGAGACAGAGTACATGGAACATAGGGTGCTTCTGTTGGGAAGATCAATCCTCAATGGTGCAACCTTGGTCTGACGAAGGAGCACTACTGCGCATGCTCTGAAACATGTTACCGCCCCCTGACGTCACTACACCCCGTGCTGTCCACGGGCGAGGCGTGAGTTCCATCGCAGCCTCGGACAGAGGAACTACCCCTGGCTGGGCTCCTCTACTCCACCATCTCTCCTTGCTGCCGGTCAGCCTAGGAAGACAGAGCTACAGCGTCAGGAATGGACCCCGAGTGATGACGTTACATTCGCCCCTCTTGTAAGTTTTTTATTCTCCGTGTGCAAATAAAGGTATTACAAGCTGCACTTAGAGGCGCCTTCTTCTTTTCTTGACTTTGTTTAGGAGATGGAGGGGGCAGGGCCAAGTTGCGGCTCCATGGGTGAATGGACACACAGAACTGCGTTCGGGAGCGCGCCTGCTTGGGTGCCCCCACAGTAAGCTACTTGCTGTGGGGGCACCCAATAGCAGGGAGGGGCCAGGAGCGCTAGTGGGGGATCTGGGCTGCTCTATGCAAAACCACTACACAGAGCAGGTAAGTATAACATGTTTGTTATTTTAGAAAATCACAGACAGGGAGGGAAGCAGCAGTTTTGGAGACATTAATATCTCCATTTCATAACAGAATATTTGTCTTCAAGACAAATGACATGCTTGTCAGTCACAATCACCAGCATCCTACTTTCAGTGTTTTTATTATAGAAATTGAGTCAAACATCCTTATTGTATATATAGCGGTGTTGACTATATATGTAACTCCGCTTAGTTACATTTTTTTTTCTTTCTTATTCTAAAAAATATCCACTTAATATTACTATATGCATGATTATGCTAAAGGGAGATCATAAAGGGCCCTTTCACACTGAGGAGTTTTTCAAGCGCTTTTGCATTAAAAAAAAAAAAGCGCCTGAAGAGCTAAAAAAATGCTTCTCTTTAAAATCATTGAATGCGTTCACACTGGGGCTGTGCGATTCCATTGCGGTGAAAAAAATCCTGCTTGCAGCGTCTTTGGAGAGCTAATAAAAAATGCACCAAAAACGCACCTTCCCATTAAAAGCAATAGAAATTTGGTAAAATATCAGTAAGAACATTTTAGAGTGACATGTCCTTTAAAACAGCACCGGTTGTTTTTGCAGTGGATCAGTGTGAAAGTGCCCCTAAGGTGTGCACATACACATGTATGGTGCGGTCTAACAACTTTATTTGCCTCCGTCCCCCTATAATCAATGTTACAAACAGTGGCGGCTGGTGCTCGGTAATTTGGGGATTTTAGCAGCAAACCAGAACCAATGCGCGCAAACCCCCCCCCCCCCCCCGTCCGTCTGTCAGTCCATAAGTTGGCAGGCGACACATTCCCCCCCCCCCCCCCCAACGGACGGTCTGCCTCCTTATCTCCTTCTTCCATCCAAGCCAGGGAGTGCTGGATGGCTGAGCTGCTGTCCTTCTCCTCCAGCCGTGTGTCTTCTGCCTCTTCCTGGCCACTGGCCAGTAAGTTTGCTTCTTCTTTTGGTCAATCAGGAAAAGGGGTCTCACAACCCTCTTCCTGATTGGCAGGGAGGAGAGTCAGTGTGACACTAGCGAATATTCATTCGCTATTGTCACACAACTGGGTGGGCTCAGGGCGCAGTGCTCTGCGCCCCCAGCCCACTCTTTTTTTTAAGCCTATTAGGGCCTCTGGCTCTAATCACGTGCTTAAAAAAAAAAAAAAATCCCCATTGGAATCCATGCATCCGCCGTCCCGCATGTAGATTAGGGGGCCGGACACATGGATGGGGAGCCATGCCCCTGCGCTCCCAATGAACGTGCCGATCCCTGGTTATGAAGCATGCAGGATTTCGCAGAAAGATGATGGGACTTTCTTGTACTATAACCCATCTTCTTACCCTTTCATACCTGAATTATGGGAAAAGTCATTTATGGTGTTAATGGGCTTTGTGCTTGTGTCAATGGATAATTGGAGTTTGCTTTCAGGTGCAATCAGCTTGTGTTTGAGATGCTACAGAGATCATTGAGAGTCCATTGACAAGTGCATTTGATCTGAAATTGACAACCTTCTTTCCTGCATTTGACCTCCTTATAAGCTGCTTCAGTCTACTGTTGCATTCCCTTTGAGTTGTATGGGGAAAGAAGTGGTTATTATGCAAGTAAAGGCCTATCAACATAGACCTTGGAAAAAAAAAGCAATATCACAATGCTACAAATTATTTTCCTTTTTATACTTAAATTGGTTCCTACACCTGGGAGCTTCAGTTTCTAAAAACGGAGGCACCCACCCATGTTGCCTTCTTAGGAAGGGCCTACTTAGACCAGCATCTTGATCCCTGCTGGGCCACCTTTAGAGCCGGTTCACATTAGCACGACACGACTCCTTACTACTTCGGGGGCGACTTGTGCATTACAGTGCACCACGACTTCGGAGCGACTTGCAGGGACTTCACATAATGGAAGTCTATGCAAGTCGCTCCGAGGTCGCCCCGAAGTAGTACAGGACCCTTTTTCTAAGTCGGAGCGACTTGTGTCGCTCCTATTAGAACGGGTCCTGTAGCGGTCAATGCACTGCGAGGGAGCGCGACTTTTCAGGCTGACAAGTCGCCTGACAAGTCGCAGTAGTGTGAATGGGCTCTTAGACATAAGACTGTGCTCACCAAATTGTGCCTTTTTATTTCAGGTAAAAAAATATATAAATAATAATGTCCTTTCCAAAATACCATCATATGCAACTTTGCTAGAAAATATGTGGATGTGGATTTTAGCACAGATCATGGGTCTCCTCATTTTTATTGTATGTCTATGCATGGTCTTTAGCAGTTAAAAAAAGATAATTCATACTGGTCTTGATAAAACATTTGCTCTGGATTCTCTCTGGTGGTAGGTCACATGTCTCTGCTAATTGGGAGGATTGTGTTTGCATAGAGGGGGTGATTTACTAAAGGCAGTAAACTAGGCTGTTCACTTTGCAAGGGAATTTTCCCTTGGCTTAGGGAATGCGGTGAAAATTCACTTTGCAAAGAAGAAAGAATACCCAATCACATTCAAGGGAAATGAAAAAAAAATGTTTTTCTTGCACATGATTTGATTATGAAAGTCAGCAGCACTTCACTTTATTCACTAAGCCAGTGTTTGTCAACCTTTTTTCAGTCAAGGCATCCTTTAACCACTTTACCACTAGAGGATTTTGCTGTCTTACGTCTGGGCCACTTTTTGGGATTCGGCACTGTGCGACTTTAACGGACAATTGCGCGGTCGTGTGACGCTGTACCCAAACGAAATTTACGTCCTTTTTTTCCCATAAACAGAGCTTTCTTTTGGTGGTATTTGATCACCTGTGCGATTTTTACTTTTTGCGTTATAAACAAAAAAAGAGCCTTTATTTTGAAAAAATAACAATATTTTTCACATTTTTTTATATGAAATTCCCCCCCAAAAAATGTAAAAATCAATTTTTTTTTACATTTTTGGCCAATTTGTTTTCTGCTACCTATGTTTGGTAAAAAAAAATCACAATAAGCGTATTTTGATTGGTTGGCGCAAAAGTTATTGCGTTTACTATTTAAGGGAAAGATTTCTGTCATTTTTGGTGGGTTTTTTTTAATGAGTAAGGGCGGCGATCTGCGATTTTTTTTGCGGGACTGCAACATTGCGGCGGACAGATCGGACCCTTGACTGACATTTTTGACACTATTTGGGGTACCAGTGACATTACTGCAGTAATCAGTGCTATAAATATGCACTGTTACTGTAAAAATTACACTGGCAGGGAAGGGGTTAATTTTATTGGAGAGGGAGGGGTTAATGTATGCCTGGTGCTTACTGACGTGTGGGGGGGGGGAGGTGACTGTGTGACACAAGGACAGATCGAGGGTTTAACTATGCTGAACCCTGCAATCTGACCCTGCCTGTCACTTCAGAGATCCGCTCGCTTGTGTTTACACAGGCGGGCGGATCTCCACACTCGATTCCCCGACGATTGGGGAAGAGCAGCGGCGATCGCCGCTGCTCCTCCCCTGGCCCGACTCCCGCTGTGACTGAATACAGCGGGAGCGAGCCTCCGGCGTCGTGCGCGCGCCGACGAGAAAGAGGAGTGTCTGACGACGTAGGTCTACGTCGTCAAATGAAAACGAACCACTTTGCCGCAGTAGGCTCAACGTGAGCAGACGGCAAGTGGTTAAAAAAATGGACAATCTCAAGGCACCCTTTAAAATTTTGAACAGTCTTGAGGCACCCTATTCCAAAATGTAAAAAACTATTCTAATAGTTTTACACAATGCAGTGAATAGTTAACAGTTGGAGTACCTTACTCATCCCTTCTCCTATCCCAAATTACAATAAAACCACAAAAACAACATCCCCTGGACTGATCTTTGACTGAACCAAGAACTTAAAGTGTTAAGTTTCTGCAAACAGTTGCTACGGGTAACCCAGGGGAATCCCTAAAGTGTAATATCCAGCAGTCCTCTAGGGGGCAGTGCTACACAGGTATGTAGCTGCATTTTCTTTTTTACAAAGCACAGACACCTAGGCACCTTACATTATTAAACAGAGAGGATAGTGTGAACTGAATGTGATGGCTTAAAACCACTTAAAGTGAACAGATCCAAATGCACATAAGCAGCCTGGCAGGATGGGACACCTTTTGAGTAGACACTCACTGAGTCTTCTGATCTCAATTTCAACTCTTTCAGACAAAAAAAAAAACTGTTTGCGAAGCGATTGTACAATAATTTGATCGTTAGTACACAGCTTTCTTCCGAAATTATTCGAAGGGAAAAATGTGAAAATGTTTCTTGTATGATACCAGATCGTACGATTTCCATTTATGGAGACTAGCATGCAAAAAAAAAAAAAAAAAAGGACGATCATTCATCCGATAATTGAATCGTGTGTACCAGGCTTTTGTATTCTAGACTGAGCAGACAGTGCAGGAGGCGGGCGAATAAGCCACCCATGTTCAGTGAGTGCACAGATTGTGGCTCAACTATACACCTAAAGGCCACTTTATTAGGTACACCTTGCTAGTACCGGGTTGGACCCCCTTTTGCCCTCAGAACTGCCTTCATTCTTCATGGCATAGATTCAACAAGGTGTTGGAAACATTCCTCAGAGATTTTGGTAGCAGCATGCAGTTGCTGCAGATTTGTTGGCTGCACATCCGTGATGGGAATCTCTCGTTCCACCTGTGACGGTGCTAACCATCACTATGAGTGAAAGACAGATAATTAATGGTTTGGATTGCTTCAAGTGGGACAGTAATATTTGTCAACCCATCCTTCATATATCAGTTGCTGCAGATTTGTCGGCTGCACATCCATGATAGGAATCTCCTGTTCCACCACTTCCCAAAAGTGCTCTATTGGATGAGATCTGGTGAGTGTGGAGGCCATTGGAGTACAGTGACCTCATTGTCATGTTGAAGAAACCAGTGGTGAGATGATTGGAGCTTTGTGACATGGTGCATTATCCTCCTGGAAGGAGCCATCAGAAGATGGGTACACTGTAGTCATAAAGGGATGGACAGGGTCAGCAACATTGCCTAATTGGTACTAAGGGGTCAAAAGTGTGCCAAGAAAATATCCCCCACACCATTACACCACCACCAGCCTGAATCGCTGATACAAGGCAGGATGGATCCATGTTTTCATGCGGTTTACGCCAAATTCTGACCCGACCATCTGAATGTTGCAGCTAAAATCGTGACTCCTCAGACCAGGCAACGTTTTTCCGATCTCCTATTGTCCAATTTTGGTGAGCCTGTGCCAATTGTAGCCTCAGGTTGCAAAGAGTGGTTATTTGAGTTACTGTTATCTTTCTATCATCTCGAACCAGTCTGCCCATTCTCCTCTGACATCAACAAGGCATTTTCCTCCACACAACTGCCGCTAACTGGATACTTTCTCTTTTTCGGACCCTTCTCTGTAAACCCGAGAGATGGTTGTGCGTGAGAATCCCAGTAGATCAGCAGTTTTTGAAAGACTCAGACCAGCCATTCTGGCACCAACAACAATTCCACATTCAAAATCACTTAAATCCCCTTTCTTCCCCATTCTGAGGCTCGGTTTTGAACTTCAGCAAGTCGTCGTCACCACGTGTAGATGCCTAAATGCATTGAGTTGTTGCCATGTGATTGGCCGATTAGCAATTTGTGTTACCAAGCAATTGAACTGGTGTACCTAATAAAGTGGCCGGTGAGTGTATATTTACTTTAGGAGTTAGGCTTATTTTCAGAAAACAGGTCTGCTCTAATGCCATTCAGAAATATCAAAACTGTGCCAATGCCGGGTGTTTTACATAACCCATTGCAGTCAGATTTACACTTCTTCAGGGCGAAACTGCAATGGTTTGAGACAAGAAAAAAGCTACAGAGGGAGGTGCTTTGTATCCATTTCAAGGCCGTTTAAAGGACAATGAATGTGGGGCCAGTGGGGCAGCCAGCCAAGAACATGAATTAGAGCCACTTAGCAACCAAATTGCACCCCTGAGTCAATGCAACTAAAACATATTCCTATGAGAGGTTTCTTTTTCAGACAAAATATGTTCTTGATAAACTGTACCCATGGATTTTCCAGATTTTAAAAATTAATTTGTGTGGAAAGGAAAACTACTCAATAACAATAAAACAATCATCAACCAATGAGAAACAGTACATTGGGAGGTCCATTTACACCCATTGGATAATATATTGCCTAAAATAACCCATAGCTAGGGTGTGAACAAATTACTCATGCAGCTTTATTGTTTTATTGGGCTTATAAATTATTTTCGAAAGCAAATGAAGATATTTGGTTGTGAGTTTCATTCCACAATACATAGTGCCAAGGACAGGAAACTTCATGATGATTAAATATATACAGAGGGTAAGACGTGCTGAAGAGACACAAAGGTTGGCATCAAAACAGACATCCAGACAAAACAAACACTTCATTCATTATTATTCAAGGCAAATATTTAATAAAAAAACAAACTCCAGACCAAAGTTTTCTGATGGAACTGATAAAGATGTTTGTTATGCCATCACAATATAGACTATAACATAAAAAATACTTTATGTAAGATTTTAGTAATGAATGAAAAAATACTGATACTATATTAAATGCAACTGGGGATGCAAGACAATAACACTAATGCGTATAGTGAGTTAGAACTTAGGCATTAGAATTTAGGAACAAGCAGCGGGTCTTTCTTGAAAAGATGGTGGCTGGGTGTAACTTGGCTCTTGTCCCTTTGGCTTTGCTAGCAGCATAAAGGTTTATCCAAACATACTTACAATATTGAAACTGTGGGATAAATTAAATGACAAACATTCCATAGCTCAAGCTCACCCACCTATGGTTCCATTGGCTGATTTTTGGTGGTTTAGACCAGTGGTCTCTGAACTGTGGCCTGGGGGCAGTATATGGCCCTTTGCTTGTTTTTTTCTGGTCCTTGGGGCATTATTCCCCCTATGGTCAGCAACAGTGGGGCAAAGTTCATTCCACTGACACCAATAATGGGGCACTATTCTTCCTACTGACACCGATAGCCAATAGCCACCCCTCTTGTTCTCATATACCTATGTTTATACAGTGGGTACGGAAAGTATTCAGACCCCCTTAAATTTTTCACTCTTTGTTCTATTGCAGCCATTTGCTAAAATCATTTAAGTTCATTCTTCTTCCTCGTGAATGTACACACAGCTCCCCATATTGACGGAAAAACACAGAATTGTTGACATTGTTGCAGATTTATTAAAAAAGAAAAACTGAAATATCACATGGTCCTAAGTATTCAGACCCTTTGCTGTGACACTCATATATTTAACTCAGGTGCTTTCCATTTCTTCTGATCATCCTTGAGATGGTTCTACGCCTTCATTTGAGTCCAGCTGTGCTTGATCATACTGATTGGACTTGATTAGGAAAGCCACACACCTGTCTATATAAGACCTTCCAGATCACAATGCATGTCAGAGCAAATGAGAATCATGAGGTCAAAGGAACTGCCTGAAGAGCTCATAGACAGAATTGTGGCAAGGCACAGATCTGTCAAGGTTACAAAAAGATTTCTGCTGCACTTAAGGTTCCTAAGAGCACAGTGGCCTCCATAATCCTCAAATGGAAGAGGTTTGGGACGACCAGAACCCTTCCTAGAGCTGGCTGTCCGGCCAAACTGAGCTATCGGGAGAGAAGAGCCTTGGTGAGAGAGGTAAAGAAGAACCCAAAGATCACTGTGGCTGAGCTCCAGAGATGCAGTCAGGAGATGGGAGAAAGTTGTAGAAAGTCAACCATCACTGCAGCCCTCCAACAGTCGGGGCTTTATGGCAGAGTGGCCCGACGGAAGCCTCTCCTCAGTGTAAGACACATGAAAGCCCACATGGAGTTTGCTAAAAAACACCTGAAGGACTCCAAGATGGTGAGAAATAAGATTCTCTGGTCTGATGAGACCAAAATAGAACTTTTTGGCCTTAATTCTAAGCGGTATGTGTGGAGAAAACCAGGCACTGCTCATCACCTGTCCAATACAGTCCCAACAGTGAAGCATGGTGGTGGCAGCATCATGCTGTGGGGGTGTTTTTCAGCTGCAGGGACAGGACGACTGGTTGCAATCAAGGGAAAGATGAATGCGGCTAAGTACAGGGATATCCTGGACAAAAACCTTCTCCAGAGTGCTCTGGACCTCAGACTGGGCCGAAGGTTTACCTTCCAACAAGACAATGACCCTAAGCACACAGCTAAAATAACGAAGGAGTGGCTTCACAACAACACTGTGACTGTTCTTGAATGGCCCAGCCAGAGCCCTGACTTAAACCCAATTGAGCATCTCTGGAGAGACCTAAAAATGGCTGTCCACCAACGTTTACCATCCAACCTGACAGAACTGGAGAGGATCTGCAAGGAGGAATGGCAGAGGATCCCCAAATCCAGGTGTGAAAGACTTGTTGCATCTTTCCCAAAAAGACTCCTGGCTGTATTAGATCAAAAGGGGGCTTCTACTAAATACCGAGCAAAGGGTCTGAATACTTAGGACCATGTGATATTTCAGTTTTTCTTTTTTAATAAATCTGCAACAATGTCAACAATTCTGTGTTTTTCTGTCAGTATGGGGTGCTATGTGTACATTCATGAGGAAGAAGAATGAACTTAAATGATTTTAGCAAATGGCTGCAATATAACAAAGAGTGAAAAATTTCAGGGGGTCTGAATACTTTCCGTACCCACTGTACATCTATAAATAGGCGTACATGCGTGCACATAATGTGGACGCATTGACACACCTATATCTATGGAAATAGTCAAGTTTTTCATAGATATACCACACCTTTATAAATATACATACCAGACTTTGATTGTTCTGTTTTAATAGGTAGTATTGGCTTCTAACGACACCCCAGAATTTGGAGACCCAAGGCTGGGGTTCCTGGTGTGTGGGTTCCTCACCCTATCTATGGCTGGGACTGGAGTGTCAGGTGCCCTTGTTCACATCGTTCCCTCACATGGCTTCAGATGCTCCACCTCCATCTTCTTCTATTTTGAAGCTGGGTATGTACCCTGCTAATATTGATTTATGCACTGGTTTTTGCTATGATACATTCTTGTTTTGTTGTTTACTCAAGTGGATTGAAATAATTTTGTAAATGTTATGTATTAAAATTTGTGATAATTAATGTACAGTAAACCCCCCCTCCATCGTGGGGGTTACGTTCCGGACTCACCCGCGAAAAGTGAAAATCAGTCAAATAGAAAAACCCTAATAAAATACACTGTAGGCATGTTTTTTTTTACTGTCACTGTACTTTTAAAAGCATTTTAAGGTCTTTAACCACTTAAGCCCCGGAAGATTTTACCCCCTTCCTGACCAGGGTTTTTTTTTGCGATTTTTTTTACTGCGTGACTTTAACGGACAATTTGCGCAGTCGTGCGACGCTGTACCTAAACGAATTTCACGTCCTTTTTTTCCCATAAACAGAGCTTTCTTTTGGTGGTATTTGATCACCTGTGCGATTTTTTGATCATGCGCTATAAAAAAAAAAAGAGCGTAAATTTTGCAAAAATAACTATTTTTCACATTTTTTTATATGAAATTCCCCCAAAAAATGTAAAAATCAAAAATTTTTAACATTTTCGGCCAATTTGTTTTATGCTACATATGTTTGGTAAAAAAAAATCGCAAAAAGCGTATTTTGATTGGTTTGCGCAAAAGTTATCGCGTTTACTAACAAAGGGAAAGATTTTTGTCATTTTTGGTGTTTTTTTTTAACGATTAATGGCGGCGATCTGCGATTTTTTTTGCGGTACTGCGACATTGCGGCGGACAGATCGGACCCTTGACTGACATTTTTTACACTTTAGGGGGTACCAGTGACATTACTGCAGTTATCAGTGCTATACATATGCACTGTTACTGTAAAAATGACACTGGCAGGGAAGGGGTTAACTGTATTGGAGAGGGAGGGGTTAAGTGTGTCCTAGGGGCGTGTTTATAACTGTGATGGGACATGTCTCCTATTGTAAAAACAGAGATCAACGGTTCTACATAGTAGAACCATCTGATCTCCATTTTTACACAGGGGAGAATGACAGGCGGCTTGTTTACATAAGCCGCCCGCCTTTCTCCCGCTCTACCGACGATCGTAGTGTGACCGGCGGACATCGGGTCCGCCGGTCACACGCCCGGACTCCTCTGTGAACGAGCCGAGGCGGGCGCGCGCTCGCCCGCTATTGGCTCAAAACCCGGTGACAGGCTAGCGACGTAGATCTACGTCACTCTGCCTGGCCGGGGCTGACTGCCGCAGTAAATATACTGTGCGCAGTCGGCAAGCGGTTAAACACACTTTTAAAACAATAGAAACTCATTTAAACACATAAAAGATACTAAGAGACAGAGCAAGAGCTATGGAAAACACAAAAATATTTAATTTTCAATGATTTATATATTAAAATAACATTACAGAAAAAACGCAATATACCGGGAACGCAAAAACTGAACCGCAATGGAGCGGGGGTTTACTGTATTGTGTAGTTACATTTCCCAGTACTGACAGGATTCCCTGAAAAAGCTACAAGCGATCCTGCTAGTTTTGGTAATACCCATGGAATCCAGAGAATTTATCTCATCTACTTCCAATTACATGACCATTGATTATTATACAGGTATACCCCATAGGCCGCTCCCCTTTTATGTAGGGGAGAGCCTGCTGTTATATGTACTATGAGGAGATATTGTACCTATTCTTTTCTTTTTTGTATTAATTTTATCCTAATTTTTTAACAATGTTTCATTAAAATGTGTTTTTTTTATATAAAAACTTGAGTCTATTTCTCCAGGGGTTTATGAGTGGCTACCTTTAAAGTCCCAATTTTCTTTTCTTTCTATATTTACACACAATTTTTGTAGTGATGTGGAGCCACAATTAGGTGAATGTTGTCTCACCAAACTTTTTGATTACCCACACATAAAATACACTAACAATAAAGATAGCTGAATGAGCAGTCGGGCAAATCACAAGTTAACGATCACTGATATAGAGTTAAGTTTCTTTAGGTCGGTCTACTTAAAGGTTTCCCGTACTAGCACCTGTGATCCCGGCATTGATAATCTGAAGCAGAATCTCACTATAAATGAACTGTCGGCCAATATGGTGGTGACTATGTTTCAGCTGGACCTGCTTACACAGCTACCTGAACCTCTGTGCAGAATCTCATTGGGTCCCTGGTGTGAAACTCTTTGCTAGGTGTACCAATACTGCATCAAACTAAGACACTGATTTATACAAATTGCTAACCAGTGCCCAGAGTAGTGATATTTATTAATAAAACAGAGCTAAACCAATCCCCAGAGCAAGGTACAGTGTACTCCTTAACCACTTAAGCCCCGGAGGATTTGGCTGCTAAACGACCAGGGGTTATTTTGCGATTCAGCACTGCGTGACTTTAACGGACAATTGCGCGGTCGTGCGACGCTGTACCTAAACGAATTTGGCGTCCTTTTTTTCCCACAAACAGAGCTTTCTTTTGGCGGTATTTGATCACCTGTGCGATTTTTTGATCGCGCGCTATAAACAAAAAAAGAGCGTCAATTTTGCAAAAATAGCAATATTTTTCCCTTTTTTTTATATGAAATTCCCCCCAAAAAAAATGTAAAAATCAAAATTTTTTAACATTTTCGGCCAATTTGTTTTATGCTACCTATGTTTGGTAAAAAAAATCGCAAAAAGCGTATTTTGATTGGTTTGCGCAAATGTTATTGCGTTTACTGACTAAGGGAAAGATTTTTGTCATTTTTGTTGTTTTTTTTTTTTAACGCGTAATGGCGGCGATCTGCGATTTTTTTTGCGGTACTGCGACATTGCGGCGGACAGATCGGACCCTTGACTGACATTTTTGACACTTTTGGGGTTACCAGTGATATTTCTACAATAATCAGTGCTATATATATGCACTGTTACTGTAAAAATACACTGGTAGTGAAGATGTTAACTTTATTTGGGAGGGAGGGGCTGTGTGTGTCCCTAGGGGCGTGATTCTAACTGTGATTGGCTGTGGCTTCAGCTGTATGCAGAGTGATCAACGGATCTACATAGTAGATCCATATGATCAGCTCTCATACAGAGGAGAGAATGACAGGCAGCTTGTTTACACAAGCTGCCTGACTTTCTCCCTCTCCCCCGCCGATCGCAGAGTGGCCGGCGGACATCGGGTCCACCGGTCACATGCGCGGGGGGGTCCGTGACCACGCGGGAGCGGGAGCGCGCCTCCGGTGGCGCGCGCTCGCTCCCTAGACCCTCACAAGCTAGTGACGTAGCCCTACGTCACTTTGCCTGTGAGGGGCTGACCGCCGACGTAGATCGGCGTGCGGCGGTCGGCAAGTGGTTAAAGAAGAATTCCATGCATGGTTATTTTTACGTAGTTACATTTCTCCAGCTTGGACCAATTCAACCATGCGTGAGCCAAAAGTATGGGATCCCTCTAGAACAGCGGTCTCCAAACTGAGGCCCATCACTTGCTTTTATCCAGCCATTGGGGCACTATTTTCATTTACTTTTACCAAAAATGGGCATAATTCCCTGCACTGACACCAAAGAAGTTGCAGAATTCCTCTCAATGACACCAACAATGAGGCCCAATGACACCAATGATGGGGCCCAATTTCTCCCACTGACACCAAAGATGGCGCATTGTTTATTCACACTGACATCAGGAGCTTTTCTACTCATAATGGCCGCAGTCTGGCCCCCATTATTTCTGAAGGACAGTAAATTGTTTAAAAGGTTTGGAGCTCTCTAGAAGATGAAAAGACACAGCTACACAGTCACAGCTACTCCAGTGATCTCCACTAGCTTCCAGGTTCCATGCCAAGTGGCTGCCCTGCTGCTTTGTGAGCACAGGAGGTTGCCTGGTTGGCATGGACGCCCTTCAGAGAATTCTTTGAATTTTCTCAAAAAAAGCAAAGCATTCTCTATCTGGATGAAGTGGAGAGCATGACATCATCACCCTGCCTACTTATCCTATTACCTACCTGATGTACCTATCTGAGTAATATTTTTTATTACAAAAGTAAAAGAGGGCAACATAAATCGAGTGCGATATTTGACACTGTTTTTGATAAACGAATGCATCCATTTCTCTTTGGATGGAGTTAGTACCATTTCTCAATCAATTCTCAAGGTGCTCATCAGATATTTTGGTTCTAGTTTTGCCTTTCGTGTGTTTCATCCTTGAAAATAGTTGCTCACAAATATAGGTGCTGTCGAAAACTGATGCACTGCATAAGGCGCGATTGTAAGGTGTGGGAAAATTTTCTTTGGGAACATAAAAGAAAACCAATAAAGAGACACTGACAAATTTTTCTTCGGCATGTGTTTGCCAAGTGTAAAGTTTACAAAAACAATTTCAAACAAAATCAACATTTTTAAAGTAAGTTTACGGTTGGGCTATGTTGGGCTGCATTCATAGTCATCTCTGGGCGCAGGTTGGAAACCCCTGTTATATAGTGTTTCCACTGTATGGATCCACTTTATGCCCACGAGACAGTTTGTGGAAGTTAAGACACCAAGATAGGTCAACCTACACATATCTTATTGACGGTTCATAAGTAAATGGCGGCACACACTAAATGGTCATTGCTTGTTTGTCCATTTATTGGTTTATATTGTTACAAAGACAGGGTGCAAGCAGATTTTATTCAGCAGAACTCGTTAGTAGACATAGCAGCCTAGTTTTAATTGGCAAAAGTTCAGTAAGCATTCACACTGCATGTTATTACTCGATTTATGATGGCTTGTACAATGTAAAGTCTATAATCATGGGTGTTTAATATGCAAATAATTGTACTGTTTTCTCCCCATGCTAAGATTTATAAATAATTATAGTTAAAAAAGTGCAAATGGGGACATAGTAATACTAAAAATTACGTCACCCAAAAGGATTGATATTACAATACTGAATACAGCTAAATTCCAAAGTAAATCAACCAGAACAATATATAATATAGCATTACAATCATGAGCCCATGAATTGTGTTTAAAGAAGAACTCAGGACAAAATGTTTATTTTTCCATGCAGTGGGGTTGTGCGCAGGGGAGGACTGGGCCAGGGGGCAGGGGGGCAATTGCCCCCTGGGCCGCCCTGATGCCCTGTAAAAAGGCTGCACCGCTTCTGCCACAGACATGCCTAAAGGATTCCTGGTGGAGAGAAGTAAAAAGTCCCCACTGCTGACCTTCTGAGTGCGGGTTGAAAGACAAAGACAGAATGCAGGCCCTCCCCACCCAGAATTGATGGTGTACTGTAAACTGTGTGAGCGGAGACCCACTGGAGACTCCTTTCTCCCGGCCAGCTCCAACCAAGCTGTCCCACCTCCCCCCAACTGCCCCCTGCTGGCCGGGTCGGGAACCGGGATTCAGCCGATAAGTAGAGAGTATCTGGAGCAGAGCTTCAGCTTGGAATGGGGGTCAGGAGGAGGACAGGAAGAGGGAGAGTGGGAGGGGGGCCAAGTCGCTGCACCATGGGCCTCTGGTTTGTACTTGCCCCCTGGGCTGAAAGTTGCCAGTCTGCCCCTGGTTGTGCGCAATGTGCATGGGTTAACTGCTCGTTTTTTCTAGGGGATTGCAGAGTGGAGATATACTTACCTAATCCACCAATCCTCTGAGCGCAAGACCATTCGTCGCTATTCCTACCTCCTGGTGCTTTTATTATCTTTTAGAGTTCATCTGGGTTCTGTGGCCTATTCTGAGTGGCAGCACAGCCAAAACAGCGGCTAGACAAGGGGAATTATGAACACCTATTCCTCAGCAAAACCAACTGCTAGCAACTCTCAAGCGCAGGCGCATTTACTTTGTTTTTCTTGTGAATGGACTGTTCTGACTTTACGCCCATAGACCGGCTCTGGACGTGAGGATGGCAGGAACAGTTCACCGCTGGATGCGAAGGAGCGCAGCTATCTGGAGGATATATGGATCAGGTAAGTATAGACTTTCAGTGCGCCCCTAGACAAGATGAGCAGTTATCCCATGCAGTGTGGGCATAGCCCCACTGCATGGGGGATTTTTTTTTTAAAATGGAGTTCTTCTTTAAACATAAATCATCTTCTTATTGAATTCAATTGAATTATTTTAATAAAACCTAGGAAGGGCCCAATAAATTCAGTTAAGAATTTAAAAAAAAAATAAATAAAGCTCTATGCATGATCCTTTGAAAACTTCTATTTCATACATTGACCCAAGAGGATGCCTCTTATTATTTGGGGTAAAAATCTGTGCATACAAAAATCTTTTGGTAGCAGTCTCTTTGTAAAATGAGTGTTGTCCATCATGAATATATTCAAATCAGTCAATAATCAATAAAAATGTTCTTTAAACTCAATGTAATTTTTAATTTCAAGAATTTACAATTTGGAAATCTCACAACATCCTTTTATTCTCCTCTTTAGACGTTGAACCTTAGCAATAAAAGAAATAAAAATAAATCATTGAAATAACTATGCCTTGCCAAAGTATGCATCTGATGCTGATTTATTACCAGACAGTCTGTATTTCCATACCCCCCAGGTACAGGTTGGCAAACGTTGATGCACAGGTGTTGCCCGTTGCTGACTCCTGCACCTGGAGAAAACTGGTATCTTCAAACAAGAACAAAATGGGGTCAATAAAGTGCATCTAAACTTAAATACAAAAAATTAGACACGTGCTATTCGTTTAGTTACAAATCTAAATTTGGACCAAAATTTGCATTATTCAGAGATTTGGAGGTATCCGTATCTACATATCACAATAGTAATGAATTACAACGAATCGGAAATAAATTATAACGAAACAATGAATTCATTAATTTAATTTGGACTCGAAATTATGTAATGACATAGCAAATAGTCCAATTTGATTCAAATCCCTTTTGTTTTTATGTTGTGTTAACATTTTTCATTATTATAAAAATACACTACATATGAAATGGAAACATACTGAAATAAATACAGTAAGGTAAAAAAATGAAATAAGATGATTTTTGTGTATGGGTTGTTATGGGTTGAAGATGGTGGATCCATTAGAATCTCTGAATCATAACTTAAAGCGGAGTTCCGGCCACAAAATCAACATAATCGATTTTGTGGCCATCCACTTGCTTTTCTTCACCTGAAAAGGAAATGGATAGTTAGGATTTTTTTTTTTTTTTACTTACCTTGTTATTGTAGAAAGAAATACTCACCTTTCTTCCACTTCCTCCCTCGGCGGCCGCAGCCCGCGCCATCACTTACGGCTTGCAATGATTCCTGGGAGCTGAACGTCATCGCTCCCAGGAATCAATGCAACGGCATCGGCCCCACTCGTCACTTTCGGTGCGACGCCGCATTCCCTGCTATAGAGCTGTGGAGGAATGCACCGCACTGGAAGTGACGAGAGGGGCCGGTGCAGGCGCATTCTGGGAGAAGGGG
The DNA here is from genome assembly GCF_965119305.1 of Pelophylax lessonae. Classification (NCBI taxonomy): domain Eukaryota; kingdom Metazoa; phylum Chordata; class Amphibia; order Anura; family Ranidae; genus Pelophylax; species Pelophylax lessonae. Next base: position 643,076,913 of record NC_138770.1, on the reverse strand, counting down.
ACACGGAAGAGGACGCAGAAGAGGATCGCGCTGGCTTCAGCTGCCCACAACAGAAATGGCAATGCTGGAGAAGAAATTTTAAAAGTGAGTATTTCTTCTTGCAGGTAAGTGCGAACCTGGACAGATCAGAGGCTAGCCATTGTGTAATGTACTAGCCCTGACTGTCCCGGGGGTATGTTCATTGAAATTTTTTTTTTTGTGGCTGGAACTCCGCTTTAACGAAAAAATCTGAAATTAATTTTGTTCCATTCATTATGTTATGATTCAGATATTTTGATTGATCCACCTCCATCCAACCCATACGGAGTGTAGAAGTATTATCTTCCGAAATACGAATCGATTCGGAACAGCGAATATACGAAACAAATCCGAATATACAAAACTAATTCTGAAAACAAATCATTCTAACATAATGAATTTGATAAAACAAAATGATTAAAGAGGTTGTAAACCCCCCTTAATGACTTTTGCCTATAGGTAAGCCTATAATAACCTGCATCGTTTAGGAGATATTTACATTTCATGCAGCCGATGATGTCATCGGCGCATTCGCTTTGAAGGAACGGCCACCCATGCCGTTCCTGCAGAGCCCTGTGCCGTGAACGGTGGCTCCCGCGCACATGCTTGGGGGTGATGTCATCGCGCCTCTGGCCAATCAGATGGCCGGAGGATGTGAACCAGGAAGAAAGAAGGCCCAAAATGTCTGCTGTGTTACGGTGAGTGGGCGGCACTGCGGGGGCTTCGTTCTAAGGTAAGTATTTCATAATGAGCTAGTATGCGATGCCTTTGTCTTTCAGGTTTTTATTTTTTTTCTGAGGTTCACAACCTCTTTAACTAACGATTGGATCCAAAATAAAACAAAATGAATCTTTCCGTCATGCTTATCTCTACAAAAAATGTCATATTTTGCAGCTTACTAGTCCTTAGATTTGGTGGTCTGGTATTTGATATCTAAGTGACAAAAAAAATGGTAATTGCACTAGAGGACTCAATAAAAAAATGTTGGAATAGTTTGGGACCCGTGGATAACTCCCACAAGAGTTTGATTGCTCTTTATTGACAATTTAACACCCTTTATTTGAAGAGGAAGTAAACTTCCCTCTGTATCTTTTACCTATAGGTAAGCCTATGATAAGGCAGGTATATACATTAGGTACTGTAAATATCTCCTAAACGTGCATAGTTTAGGAGATATTACTTTATTTGCAGCCAGTAACATCACTGGCACATGCTCTTTAAAGGAACGGCCGCCCATGCCATTCCTTCAGAGCCCTATGCCATTAACGGTGGCTCCTGCGTGCATGCCGGAGGACGCAAACCCAGAAGGAAGACTGGTAAACATGTCAGCTGTCTCAGCGGTGAGCAGGCGCCGCTGGAAGGGCTTTGTTCTAAGGTAAGTATTTGATATTTTAACCTCTTTAAATTAATGGTCCAGGGATTCAGGGGGTTCTTCTAGTCCCATAATCCCTCCATCTCTTTCCTCTGGTACCCCTTCCCATCCCTCATATATTCCTTTCTTTGCCTCCTCTCTAGCCTTCTTTCTTTTATTGCTCTAAGATTTATATCCATTTGTACCTTCTGGTACTAACCAAGTTCAGAATGACTTGGTAGTTGGGTTACCCCAATAAGTAATTTATTTACCACTTATATTGATGATCTGAACAATTTGGCCATACTGTGACTTTAGTTGATGAAACGTTAAGTTTGTGATTGCATTTCTTTCTTTCTGATGCCAGGTCTTTTGCTGTCTCTGTGAATAGCCATTGTTTTGTAGCTCGTAAAAAAAATATATATTGAAACTAAAAATTCTGTCCCCTACCAGCAGAGTGGGACCCATGTTGGGGGAGCAGGGGGTATCATCACAGAGGACCGACATGCCGACTGATTTAGACCTATAACTTTGCATTCAGCAATCTAATAATTTGACAAGTAAGACAGCTTCCCTAAGGGCCATGTTTTCCCATATGGGATGCACAGGTGTTCCGTGCATCCGCATGCAAGCCGTCCCATTCATGTCTATTGAGACACAGCCGCTGCTTCCAGTTTGACAACCAAGTGGGTGTGGGTGCACGGCCCCAGACACAAGTCACAAGACATTGTGAGTTAGGAGACATGCATCTGTATGCACCCATACCCACATGGATGTCACTTTGGGAGCGGAAGTTGTGTCTGTGCAGCCCCTGCATCCCTATATGGTACTACCTGCATGCGGATGCACAGTGCATCCCATGTGGGAAAATATGACCCTCACATATCTGTACGCCTAAAACAGTTTTAAACCCAAAAGCAAAAATTATATTACAGCAAACAAATTCTTAGATGTGATGGCTGCATCCATTTTCATTTTTTAAGGTTTTTTCCCACAAGCAGAGCTTTCTTTTGGTAGTATCTGTTCACCTCTGCGTTTTTTTTTTTTTTATGCGCTATAAACCGAAAATTTTGAAAAAAATAACAATATTTTTCACATTTTTTTTATATGAAATTGAAAAAAAAAATGTAAAAATCTAAATTTTTTAACATTTTAGGCCAATTTGTTTCTGCTACATATTGTTGGTAAAAAAAAATAGCAATAAGCGTGTTTTGATTGGTTTGTGCAAAAGTTATTGCGTTTACTAACTACGGGAAAGATTTATGTCATTTTTATTGTTTTTTTTTTTTTACTAGTAATGGCGGCGATCTGCGATTTTTTTTTTTGTGGGACCGCGACATTGCGGCGGGCAGATCGGACCCCTAACTGACATTTTTGACACTTTTGGGGGGACCAGTGACATTACTACAGTAATCAGTGCTAAAAATATGGACTGTTACTATAATAATGACACTGGCAGGGAAGGGGTTAACTGTACTTGTGATCAAGGGGTTAAGTGTGTCCCTAGGGGCGTGATTCTAACTGTCAGGGGGCGTGGCTTGTGAAGTAATCACAGAGACATGCGATCCTATATAGCAGGATCGCATAGCCTCTGTGATCACTTCAGGGAGAATGACAGACAGGTGTGTTTACATCAGCCGTCTGTCCTTCTCTCCCTGCTGCGGGAGATCACGAGTGGCCAGCGGACATCGGAGCCGCCAGTCACACGCGCTGGCTCCCCAGCTAACGAGCGGGGGTGGGAGCGTGCTGCCGGCGGCGCGCGCTCGCCTCCTACAGTCTCCTGAGTGAGCGACATACTGTAGTACTACGTCACTTTGCCCAGGAGTGCCTGCCTGCCGCAGTAAAACTGCGGTGGGCAGGGCTGAAGTGGTTAAATTTTCCTTGCATGTGATTCTTTGCAAGTTCTTTGAAAATTGAAGCTTTACCTCATTTACTAAGATCTGGAGCAACTGCACTTTGCGAAGTGCACAGTCCATTTTCCTTTACTAAATCAACCCCCAGGCTTTTAGCAGAGTTCAGTAGCTGCAGCATTTAGGGGAGCTTCAACCTCCCTCTCCTGAATGCCGAAGAATCTCTTTCAGGATAGGAATGTTTAGACTGCCAGCCATGGAAAAACGCAAAATGCAGCAAAATCGTGACGCAATTTTTGCAGCGTTATTGCCACATTTTGTGTTTTGCCATGGCCAGTGTACATGAAGCCTAACACTCCCCCCAGACTGACAATGCTGCTGTCTAAAGGTGCCCCCTGTGCTCAGTCATCCACAGGGCCGCTGATAGGGGGGGACCACCATAGGGGGGTCCGAACAGAAAGGAGAATTACAGAAGGAAACCCTGTGTGGCTTTCTGCAGCAGCTAATAAGCCTGTTTCTCTTCCTCCCGCTGGCTTTCAGCTGCTGCAGGCAGAGACCCAGACAGAGGGCATTGTTCCTGTAATTACTTCCCCCGCCCCTTCCCTGTTCTGCCTGTTTCTGATCCTCCCCCACCCCCGTGTGCCCCCTGTCAGTCTGACATCACCCCCCCCCCCCCGCCCTGTAAAAATAATAACACATTGTAAAAAATAATTTTAAAAAGTTGTAAAAAAAAAAAATAATAATTTAAAAAATGTAAAAAAAATAATAAAAAAGAGCTAATTCACATAGGTCCCCTATTATGTTTGTGTCTGCTAATATTAATCTTAGTGTATTTTAAGTGAAAGTATTGCTCTTTTATATTTGGGGGGGGGGGCTGCCAGGTAGGCTGTAAATAATTTTTAAACATTGTAATAAATCATTTTAAAAAGTTGTGAAAAAAAAATTAAAAATGTAAAAAAACTATAAAAAAGAGCAAATTCACATAGGTCCCCTATTATGTTTGTGTCCGCTAATATTGATCTTAGTTTATTTTAAGTGAAAGTATAGCTCTTTTATATTTGGGGGGGGGGGGGGGGGCTGCCAGGTAGGCTGTAAATAATTTTTAAACATTGTAATAAATAATTTTAAAAAGTTGTGAAAAAAAATAATTTTAAAAATATAAAAAAACAAATAAAAAAGAGCTAATTCACATAGGTCCCCTATTATGTTTATATCTGCTAATTTTGATCTTGGTGTATTTTAAGTGATAGTATTGCTTTGATATATTTGGGGGGGGGGGTGCCAGGTTGGCTGTAAATAATTTTTAAACATTGTAATAAATAATTTTAAAAAGTTGTGAAAAAAAATAATTTAAGAATGTAAAAAAAATAATTAAAAAGAGCTAATTTACATAGGTCCCCTATTATGTTTGTGTCCGCTAATATTGATCTTAGTTTATTTTAAGTGAAAGAATTGCTTTTATATATTCAGGGGGGGGGGGGGGGCTGCCAGGTAGGCTGTAAATAATTTTTAAACATTGTAATAATTAACTTTAAAAAGTTGTGAAAAAAAAATCATTATAAAAATGTAAAAAAACAAGTAAAAAAGAGCTAGTTTACATAGGTCTCCTATTACGTTTGTGTCTGCTAATATTGATCTTAGTGTATTTTAAGTGAAAGTATTGCTTTGATATATTTGGGGAGGGGGGGGGGGGCTGCCAGGTAGGCTGTAAATAATTTTTAAACATTGTAATAAATCATTTTAAAAAGTTGTGAACAAAAATAATTTTAAAAATGTAAAAAACTATTAAAAAACGAGCTAATTCACATAGGTCTCCTATTATGTTTGTGTCTGCTAATAATAATCTTAGTGTATTTTAAGTAAAAGTATTGTGTTGATATATTCGGGGGGGGGGGGGCTGCCAGGTAGGCTGTAAATAATTTTTAAACATTGCAATAAATAATTTTAAAAAGTTGTGAACAAAAATAATTTTAAAAATGTAAAAAAAACTAATAAAAAAGAGCTAATTCACATAGGTCCCCTATTATGTTTGTTTCCGCCAATATTGATCTTAGTGTATTTTAAGTGACAGTATTGCTTTTATATACTCGGGGGGGGGGGGGGGCTGCCAGATAGGCTGTAGATATTTTTTAAACATTGTAATAAATAATTTTTAAAAGTTGTGGAAAAAAAATCTTTTTAAAAATGTAAAAAAACTATTAAAAAAGAGCTAATTCACATAGGTCCCCTATTATGTTTGTTTCCGCCAATATTGATCTTAGTGTATTTTAAGTGACAGTATTGCTTTTATATACTCGGGGGGGGGGGGGAGGGGCTGCCAGATAGGCTGTAGATATGTTTTAAACATTGTAATAAATAATTTTTAAAAGTTGTGGAAAAAAAATCTTTTTAAAAATGTAAAAAAACTATTAAAAAAGAGCTAATTCACATAGGTCCCCTATTATGTTTGTGTCCGCCAATATTGATCTTAGTGTATTTTAAGTGACAGTATTGCTTTTATATACTCGGGGGGGGGGGGGCTGCCAGTTAGGCTGTAGATATTTTTTAAACATTGTAATAAATAATTTTTAAAAGTTGTGGAAAAAAAATCTTTTTAAAAATGTAAAAAAACTATTAAAAAAGAGCTAATTCACATAGGTCCCCTATAATGTTTGTGTCCGCTAATATTGATCTTAGTGTATTTTAAGTGAAAGTATTGCTTTGATACATTCAGGGGCGGGGGCTGCCAGGTAGGCTGTAAATAATTTTTTAACATTGTAATAAATCATTTTAAAAAGTTGTGAAAAAAAATAATTTAAAAATGTAAAAAAAAACGATTAAAAAAAAGCTAATTCCCATAGGTCCCCTATTATGTTTGTGTCTGCTAATAATAATCTTAGTCTATTTTAAGTGAAAACATTGCTTTGATATATTTGGGGGGGGTGCCAGGCAGGCCGTAAATACTTTTTAAACATTGTAATGAATCATTTAAAAAAAATATTTTAAAAATGTAAAAAAACTATTAAAAAAGAGCTAATTCCCCTATTATGTTTGTGTCCGCTAATATTGATCTTAGTGTATTTTAAGTGAAAGTATTGCTTTGATATATTCAGGGGCGGGGGCTGCCAGGTAGTCTGTAAATAATTTTTTAACATTGTAATAAATAATTTTAAAAAGTTGTGGAAAAAAAATCTTTTTAAAAATGTAAAAAAACTATTAAAAAAGAGCTAATTCACATAGGTCCCCTATTATGTTTGTGTCCGCTAATATTGATCTTAGTGTATTTTAAGTGAAAGTATTGCTTTGATATATTCGGGGGTGGGGGCTGCCAGGTAGGCTTTATGGGGCCCCGTGATTTCTACCAGCAGCCCTGGTCATCCAGAGTTGCGTTTCACCATTACAGGAGGTGTGTTACCAGATGAAAACAGAAGAGTAAAAGGATAAAAAAAAAAAAAGAAAAGGAATGCAGCCACCACATCTAATGATTGGTGAGCTGCAATATATAAAATTTTTGGTGCTGGGTTTAATACCATTTTCAGTATACACGTGTGAACGAGGCCTCATGTGTATTTTATCTGTAAATTCAGCTGCTTGCCTAATGCTGTAAATGTTTTAATCCATGAAAATGGGAATAGAATCAGCCGGATCAGACAGGATCAACAGAAGGATGTTGGAAATACATACAATAGAGTAATACTGAGGCTGAACAAGTTAATAACCCTCCAACCTCCAAGTTCCAACTAGAAAATGGTCCAAGAGTCAGAGCTGTGAAGTTTGCCAGTAAAGTGGAAGTCGGAGTTTGTAGACTGTACATGGAGCTATTCTTCACTCTCTTTTTCTACCATTTCAGGTTTATTAACCAGTCATTGTGCTGCAATATAAATTCCAGGAATTCACGGCCGTATTACCACTTCATTATGACTCGAAATAAACGGCTGGAAGAGCGCGCAGAGCCTGCCAGACAGAACTAAATGGACGCGGTGGAATCCACAGATACGGTTTATGATGGGGTAGAACAATGCTTAAAAAACTATTCGATGAAATTTAAAACAACTGCTAAGCTCATTACAGGTTTCATAACCGATGAAGAGCACAGGACTGAGCGGGCTGGAAAATGCCGTATTAAAGATGAACTCCAGGCAAAAAAAAGAGAAGAGAAGACATAATGCTCATTACTATGATTTACTAAAACTGGAGAGTGCAAAATCTGGTGCAGCTCTGAGTGGTACGTACAACCAATCGTGTAGCGCTAACATTAAATATAGAAAAATGGTGAATAGAATACATAAACGCGTGACCAAAAATTAACATAAATGGTGTATCAAAAACGTGCATCAACATAAAAAGTCCAATAGAGATTTCTAGGGTTCAAACCAATAGTCCCAGAGTGGACGATGAAAGAAGCTGATGTCCAAAGGTAGAATTACCAAAAAGGTGAGGCAGGAAAAGACACCTGTGAGGTATAATACAAATTGGCTGCTTACCAAAAAGCATGGGCCCCCAAACTAATGGACAGGCCACAAACGCTTTATATGCAGATCTGTATTCTGATCTTTTTCCTCCAAGTACCAGGGGTTATTTCATAGACTCTCACAGGCAACTCCAGTAATATGCAGACCCATATGCATGGGAAGGAGAGTGAAAAAGCACATAGCGTAATCCAGTATATAATAAAAAAGCATTTATTTAGATTCCACTTACATAGATCAGGTAAAATCAAGCAGGATTATAAAAAACGCGGCGTCCCACGAACAAAAGGCTGAGCCGCCGTCTAGGGGGTGTGGTCACGTAGCATCCGGTACCGCCCTACCGGTTTCGTTATATGTGACGTCGTCCGGGCGTGGAACTCACGGGTGTCTTTTCCTGCCTCACCACCTTTTTGGGAATTCTACCTTTGGACATCAGCTTCTTTCATCGTCCACTCTGGGACTATTGGTTTGAACCCTAGAAATCTCTATTGGACTTTTTATGTTGATGTACGTTTTTGATACACCATTCATGTTAATTTTTGATCACTCGTTTATGTATTATATTCACCATTTTTCTATATTTAATGTTAGCGCTACACGATTGGTTGTACGTATTGTTTTTTGGATTTCTATAGATCCAGTGTTTAGCAGCTTTCATCAATATTATTTTTTTCACATTCATTTACGTCTAGGGCAGGGTTTTCCTTGATTTTTATTAGCTCTGAGTGGTAGCCAATCAGCTTGCCGACCGTCCACTGTAGTACTACTGCCGCAGGGCGGCTCGGCTGCGCAAAATCACGTAGTACTATGTGGTTTCGTGCACGAGGTCTTGGCTGCACGCACGCCGTGTTTAGACACAGCGGAAGGCGGGCCGTGGGAGGAGTTGCGGCGATTGCTCAATTGTCAGATAAACTGATAGAAGACCCGCCTGCTTTGTTTACACAGGCAGGGAGAGATCAGGAGTTTCAGCTAAGCTAAAACCCTGATCTCTCTGTGCCTGTCACAGAGCCCTTCCCCCCCACACAGTCAGTAAGCATATTTAGGCATACATTAACCCCTTTGATCACCCCCAGTGTTAACCCCTTCCCTGCCAGTGTCATGTATACAGTAACAGTGCATAATATTTAGCACTGATTACTGTAGTAATGTCACTGGTCCCCAAAAAGTGTCAAAAATGTCAATCTGTCCGACGCAATGTCGCAGTCCCGCTAAAAACCGCTGATCGCGGCCATTACTAATAAAAAAAAAATAAATAAAAATTCCAAAAATCTATCCCCTAGTTTGTAAACGCTATAACTTTTTGCGCAAACCAATTAAAATACGCTTTTTGGGATTTTTGTTTTACCAAAAATATGTGGCAGAATACAAATTGGCCTAAACTGATAAAGAAATCTGATTTTTAATAATGTTTTATTGGGAATGTTTTATAGCAGAAAGTAAAAAATATTGTGGTTTTTCTTTTTCAAAATTGTCACTCTTTTTTTGTTTATAGCGCAAAAGCTAAAAACCCCACAGGTGATCAAATACCACCAAAAGAAAGCTCTATTTGTGGGATGAGTTTTATTTGGGTACAGCATCACACGACCGTGCAATTTTTTGTTAAAGTATCGCAGTTCCGAATCGCAAAAAATGTCCTGGTCATTAAGGGGGTAAAACCTTCCGGAGCTGAAGTGGTTAACGTCAGCTTGTTCAATTAAAGTGGTGGTAAATTGCGGCTGTTTAACCACTTGCCGACCACCCCACGCAGCTTTACTGCAGCAGGGCGGCTCGGCTGCGCATAATCACGTAGATCTATGTGAGTTGCGCTCCCGCTGTGATTGGAGGATCTTCGGCAAAACTGACAGGAGAGCCGTCTGGTATGTAAACAATGCAAGACGGCTCTCCTGTCAGAAAGGCAGGGAAAAAATGTGTGATTAAGCTAAGCTGAATCACCAATTTCTCTCTCTGCCTCTGCCCAACCCATCCCCAAAACAGTTAGTAAGCACATCTAGGGAACACATTTAACCCCTTGATCACCCCCATTGTTAACTCCTTCCCTGCCAGTGTCATTTATACAGTAACAGTGCATATTATTTAGCACTGATCACTGTATTAACGTCACTGGTTCCTGGTCTGGCAGCGCACATGCACGCGCCCCCTGCTGACCCATGCTGTGGTTGGACACAGCATTAGTTTGTCAGTAGATTTCAGCCAATAATTTGTGTTAAAACCTGCTGATTGGCTGTGGCCAATCACAGCACAGAGTTCTGTGTTGAGAAACACACAGAACTTTGTACACAGGCAACGATCTGTCTGCTTCTTCCCTCTGAAATCAACTCTGAGTTCAGGGAGAAAAAGCAGACAGATCTATGAGTAAAAGCAGCACACATATTACTTGTTAGGCACAAAGTTAACCCCTTGATGTTAACCCCTTCCCAACCAGTGCCATTAGTACAGTGTTGAGTATAATCCCTGATCACTGTGTTAGTGTCACTAGCGATGTCAGTGTCAGTTAGTGCTAGATTGTCCGCCACACTATCACAGTCACACTATAAGTTGTTGATCACCACCATTACTAGTATAGTGTCTGTATGGTTCAGTGTCTTGGTTTTTATGAAGACATATACATTTTGGTCCTAATTTACGAAGAAATTAGATTTTTTTTGGATATATTTTAAAACAGAAAAGAGAAAATATTGTTGTTTTTTTTTTTCACAATGTTCGGTAGTTTTAAATAATAAAAACTATAAAAAACAAAACAGTGGGGATCAAATACCACCAAAAGAAAGCTCTAATTGTGTGATAAAAACAATATCATTTTCATTTGTGTACAGTGTTGCAGACTGAGCAATTGCCAGTTAAAATAGCGCAGTGCTGAATGGCAAAAAAATATACTGGTCATGAAGGGGGTAAAACTTTCTGGAGGTCAAGTGGTTAAAGTCCTTTACATCATTGTGCAGAGACTTATTGGGGTGGATTTACTAAAGCAAATAGGTTGTTCACTTCGCAAGGGAATTTTCTAACAAGGGTCAATTTTTTTTTGTGCTAAAGTGCTAAATTAATCAAAAATAATAATAAGTCTTCAAGACTTACAATTAAAAAGTGATCAAAAAAACCTGAAGAGGTTTCAATGGACAAAACGTGTCCGGGCGGAGCTTACATGCTGACGTCACGCCACTGCATACGCCAGAGAAGTAAGTGTACAGCTGTATATTATGTTTTTACTACAGATCTTTTACTGTATAATGTTTTTACTCAATAAATCTCACTACACTATGCATATTTCTGGCTTGCTCCTTGTGTGAGCTTTTTTGTGACAGCTTGGTGCAGCATCGCTGTTTGGGCACAGGGATGACCAGGATGCAGACGCCATACTGAAGCTGACACTAGAGGCCTGATAAACCAATATAAATATGTTATATGGGCTTACACTTACTTTAGTAGTGTGTCTGGTGAGTGTCCAATCTCACAGGTGTTGGTTTTGGTCCATACACTGGTGGATTTAAAAGGTGTGTCTAAAGTTGAATGGTCTGATATCTCAAAGACAACATGAGCCAGGTGCGCACACATGCACATGGCTATCCAGAGACACGTCGAGATGCACCACCTAGTGTGGAGTACATGTCACTGTCGGAGTAAACCCACTGTGAGCAGTCGAATGTAGTCAGTGGGAGAGGTAGGGTCACAGTGCAATGGAGCAACGAGTGGACATCAAGTTCTGCTTCAAATTGGGGAAACCTGTGACAATGATGATTAAATGTTGGTGCAAGTGTGGGCAGAAAGCTGTGAGCAGAAAATGTGTTTTTCGACTGGTTCAAATGTTTTCACAATGGGAAGGAAATGACTGAGGCTGAGCCACGTTCGAGCCGGCCGTCGACAAGCAAAACACCAGACATGATCGTGCAAGTTTGACAAATGCTGGCATCATTGATGGTGGAGGAATTGGCAATTAGCAAGGACACGGTGCGCACCACCGTTCGCAAAGATTTGGGTAAGCGGAAGATCTGTTCCCGGTTTGTGCAGCACAGGCTGACAGACGAACAGAAAGCAAAACAGCTGAAAACCTCTGGAGATTTCATTACCATGTGTAACCAGGATCCATTCTGCCAACCATCGTCACAGTGGGTGAGACCTGGTGTTACCAGATTGATCCAGAAACCAAGTGGCAATTGATGAAATGGCATACACCATCTTCCCCGTGACCCAAAAAGAGTCGATTGCAAAAGTCCAAGGTCAAGACATAGTTGATCACCTTCTTTGACAACAATGGCATCATCCAAGAATGTGTGACATTGGTTCTGTGATCGATTCCTTGAGAGGCCTTTGCTGACAGTTTCTAGAAGCTTTACGAATGTTGCCAACAGTGTGTTGTGAAGGATGGCGATTATTTTGAAGGCCAATAAAGGTAGTTTGCTTGTATCTTCTGTTTTTTTTTTTTGTATTCTGATAACATTCACCAAACTTTTTAGACACACCTCGTACGTCCAATCAAGATGTAATTGTGGAGGCTTGATTGTTTTGGCACTATTTTAATGGACTTTGTTCACAGAGACTGTTTATGTTAGGGATCGACCGATTATTGGCAAAGCCGATATATCGGGGGCCGATATGCACTTTTCCCGATATATCGGAATCGGCCCTGGAGGTTACCGATATTGCCGATATTTTGGGAAAGTGCCTGCAGCTAGAGGCATCACCCCGGTACCGGCGTCCATAGCTGACGGTCGGCTGTCTTGTAATGACAACCGATGCGGCTGAGAAGCTCGGCTGTCATTACAAGGAGCAAGAGGGGACGTCCCCCCCCTCCCGCCGCCTTCCGCAGCTCGCAACCAGCCTGCACAGCCGCCAAAGACCCGATCAAAGCCGCATTCGGCTCTGATCGGGTCTCCATGCAAAAACCCGAAAGTGATGTCATGAAAGACATCGCTTCTGGGTACTGTCTGACGCCAGATTAAAAAAAAAATGACAGCATTTAAAACAGCCAAACTTGGCATTTTGAATGCTTTTAAGTGCAGAGGAGAGGTTTGTGGTCTTTTCTTTTTTTTAAATGTACAAAAATATCGGCCAATATCGGCCGATACCGATATGCATTGGCCAAAATATCGGTATCGGCACCGAAAAATTGATATCGGTCGATCACTAGTTTATATCACTTGATTTAACCATTTTTAGATGCACTTTTGGTTTAATTTATCACTTTTCAATTGTAAGTCTTGAAGATTTACAACTGCAGTAGAGAAAGGCTCTGCTAGTCAGGGCTGTACTGTGGGTTAAAGCTGGGTAAACCTCAGGAGAAGATGTTTAGAAATAAAAATTCTTTAGCAGATAAAACAGCAGATGTATTAGCGGTTTGTCTGTAGTTCAGCTTTAAGTGAACCTGTTGATTTGCCCTGATAAATATTCAGAAAAGTGTCCGATTCAACTCCGGTGTCAGAAAGACCACCTCATTCATCAAGTATTCTTCCAGACACCAAAGGTCATGTTGTGGCCATTTTCACATGTTGATGGGATTAGATGTGGGCAGTGAGATCACCAGAATTTAGTTTTTTGTCTAAACAACCAGTGAAACCACACGGTTTTTGCTCTAGCGCTGTGACTTTAACAGGGGGAAGGAGACTCACACGGGTTATGCTGGAATAACCACACAGTGGAAAACCATCTGCTTATACTTCTCATAGCTCAGGCATTACAGTCTCTGTTATTGTTGGTCACAGAACAGAAAGTATCCACCTAGACTAAGAACACAGGGCACGGTACAGCGAGGACTACAATGGCTTTCATGTGATTCATGCTTCAAGTGTTGTCAATTGGGCTTTGTTCAAATGGGTCATATCAATGCGTACAACCGTGCGAGGGTCGTGCATTCCTGGGCAGGCAGTTCCATTGATGTTGGTTGGGACCTAGCAGTTGAACAGACACAGCCACTGCTCCCAATTTGACATCCAAGCAGGTGCTGGTGCATGGCCCCGAACGCACACTGTCTGCACCTGCATGCAGCAGCTGTGTCTGTGCAACTGCTGGGTCACAATAAACCTCAATGGGATTGGCTACACAGGGATGCATTAAACACTTGTGTATCCCCATGCTGGTAAACACAGCCCCCACTTGGGTGTATGCATTGATGCATCCCAAGTGAATGAGGACTTTGCTTCTGAAAAATGTTATCTCTTACCTGTTTTTTTGCAATAGGTCAGTGATGGCAAACCTATGGTATGCGCGCCACAGCTGGCATGAAGAACACTCTCTGTGGGCACACGAGCTAAGTCACTGGATTGCTACCCGGGTCACGTGACCTTTAGCTGGGCTGCCTGTGATTAGTTAGTGAGGTTGAAAAAAGTCACCAGTCCATCCAGTTGAACCTATGATGAGTGCGAATGTGTGTGTATATAAGCGTTTATGTCAATAGTACATTGTATACCCCTGTATGTTGTGGTCGCTAAGGTGCTTCTCTTCTAATTTAAGTGAATGGCCACGTGTCTTTCTAAATTCTCTTTCACTGAAAAGTTTGTTCTCTATGCTAGGGTCGCCAGTACGGTATTTGTACATTGATATCATATCCCCTCTCAAGCGTCTCCTCTCCAGAGGGAATATGTTCCATGCTTGTAGTCTTTCCTCATAGCTGAAGTCCCCCAGTCCATTTATTAGCTTTGTTGCCCTTCTCTGGACTCTCTCCAGTTCCAGCACATCCCTCCTGAGGACTGGTGCCCAGAACTGGGCTGCATACTCAAGATACAGCCGGACCAGAGTCTTGTAGAGAGGGAGAATAATCTCTTTATTTCTGGAGTGAATACCCTTTTTTATACATGCCAGTATTCTGTTGGCTTTGCTTGCAGCAACTTGGCATTGCATGCCATTGCTGAGCTTGTCATCTACTTGGACCCCCAGGTCCTTTTCCATCCTGGATTCCCCCAAAGGTTCTCCCCCTAGCGAGTATTTTTGGCACCCAAATGCATTACCTTCCATTTTCCAACATTAAACCTCATTTGCCATGTAGTTGCCCACCCCATTATTTTGTTCAAATCTTCTTGTAAGGTTTCCACATCCTGCATAGAAGTTATTGCCCTGCTTAGCTTTGTATCGTCCGTAAATACCAAGATTGTGCTGGCTATCCCATCCTCTAGATCGTTTATGAATAAATTAAACAGGATTGGTCCCAGGACAGATCCTTGGGGGACCCCACTTTCCACACCAGACCATTTATCACCAACCTTTGGACTCGCCCCTGAAGTCAGTTTTCAATCCAGGTACTCACCCTATGGTCCATACCTACGCACCTTAGTTTGTACAGTAAACGTTTATGGGGAACTATATCAAATGCCTTTGCAAAATCCAGGTACACCACATCCACAGGCCTTCCTTTATCTATATGGCAGCTCACTTCTTCATAGAAGGTTATTAGATTGGTCTGGCAAGAATGATTCTTCATGAATCCATGCTGATTACTACTAATGATATCATTTTCATTACTAAAATCTTGTATGTAGTCCCTTATCATCCCCTCCAGTAGCTTGCAGACTATTGATGTTAGGCTATCTGGCCTGTAGTTCCCTGAGATATATCTCAGCCCCTTTTTAAATATTGGTGCCACGCTGGCTTTTCTCCAATCAGCTGGTACCATTCCCGTCAGTAAACTGTCCATAAAAATTAGGAACAATGGTCTGGCTATAACCTGGCTGAGTGATTGGTCCACTGAGACAGACGTGGGTGGATTGAAAACCCCAGGGCGTGAGATCCGGTGAACGCAGGTAGAGGGGGATCCACTGCCATGTCCTCCAGCAAGGAGCTTCGCTACAGCTTATTCCAATCGCCGAACTCAGCTGATGGCCATCACCAGCTCTATATGACGAGCGGGCGGGAAGGAAGGTGCAGTGCTGTGCTTGGTGGAGAATGTGCCCTGGTAATGGCTCCACGGTGTATGGAGATTTACCATGTAAGTGACTCTGGTTCTATAATCTGATGCTGGATGGGTCGGTGTAATCTGAGCAGTGCTGGGTGTCACTTCTGCCCCTGGAGGATGTGGATTACTGGGGGCTCAGAGCGAGGTGCATGAGTGAGAGGGGAGGGGGTGCTGCATCTGATGGAGAGGGCAGGGACTCCTAGAGGGGCCATTACTGTAGCGGACCATGTGTGATCTCCTCCCAGGGATCGGGCATATTGTGGAGTGAGGGGAGTTCTGTCCTCCCCCACCCTCTTCTGGATGCAGTCACATGACCTCTGACATGACCCCTGACACGCAGCTCACACCTGTTGCAGATTGGGCACAAAGACTTGCCATCACTGCAATAGGTTGTTACTGTTTTATGAGAAACTATTGTCACACAGTGCTCTGCACCCCAAGCCCACCCTTTTTTGAAGCCTATTAGAGCCTTTGGCTCTAATCACCTCCTAAAAAAAAAAAAAACCCCATTGGAATCCATGCATCCGGCACCCTGCATGTAGATTAGGGGGCCGGACGCATGGATAGGGGGGGGGCGGCACCCCTGTGCCCCCAATGGACGGACCGTGGCTGCCTTACTGATCTGCAAAATGAGCAAGGGGGGCAAATGACTGAGTTGTACAGGCTTAGCTATATGCATGTATGGAAGCCTTGATGCTGGATAAAACCTTCACGCACATGCCTGCCCAGTTGCATTGTGTGTTAAGTCACTGTGTAGTAAATGTGATGCATTGCAAAAGAGCTTGCCAACATTTTGATTAATCTTCTTCCTGTCCTAGGTGCATGTGTGTAATAATGCAAGGAATGCATTAAGGTAAAACATATTTAGGCTTTAGAACCACTTTAAGAAGTTGAAGGTGTTTTTTACACTGCAGAGTCTTATGAAGTCTCTTTACAGTACCATGAACCCCACTCCATTTTAATACCGCTGTTGACTTTACCTTCTGGCATCTAGACATGAAAAACCTCAAATGCAAAACAAATTTAAGACATGGTGTACCCTGGGTATGGGTCCACAATGATGTCATGGTAAATACTACCTTGGCACAAACGTACAGTGAATAGGTCCCTAGAGATAATGAGTCTCCATAGAAGCTGCAGATGCTTTCAGAGCAATACTTGCTAACTCCGGTGTCTGCACCGTGTGCTAAAGGCAACACTAATTCACTTGCTGTGATCTGTGGTTTAGGAGGTAAAAAGTCTCATGACTCATGAAGAGAGTGAACAGAGCCAAACCTTAGTCATTCATCAGTGGAAATGTCTGGAGTGAAAACACTAGCCAATAATTGTAAGAAGACCCAGCTGTTCCAAAGTGATCATTAATGGCTGGTTTTCGCTTTAATTTCTCAACATATAATAACAGTCAAGGGGAAATTTATCATGGCTTTGCATCTGCTCTACACCTGCACTTTCATAGAACTCCTATCTGTTCTGTCACAGGCTGGGACTTGAATATCCTAAAAATGGTGCTGAAATTACTAAACCAAGGAGCCTGCATTCACTATATTTGGTCTCCCACTGCACAAAGAACATGGAAATGCAATTATTTTAGTAAATATAAACTGCTAAATACCATTTCTCATCAGCAGTATATAGCAGGCTTGTGACTTCTATCAGTGTCTGGTTAAAGCTTGTAGGAGGGTGTTCATTCTACTCTGACTGTCCTATAAGGCTGCAGGACCCCTGACCCTCTGTGTGGACAGTGCTGATTGGCCCTGTGCTGATCACATGCACTCTCCCAAGAAAAAGAAAAAAAAAATCTCCAGAAATACACACCAAACTGAGCATGTGCAGAGTGCCCCTAAGGCTCTGTACTATCAGGAGATGGATTAAGGATGGTGGAAGAAGGGAAGGATCAGGGATGACTGGATCAAACAGTCTTTTTACACAATGCAGATGATTAACCCCTAAAGTTCCACAGTAAATATAACAAGCATGCTTTACAGCATATACAGACTGATTTTACTGTTGATCTTATTGTTGTGGGTTTAGTAATGCTTTAAAGGTAATAGAAAAGCACCTTACATATACTTACTACGCCAAAAAAGGTGGTTAAAAAAACATCCAGTTATTAAAAAAATATGCTTACCAGAATGCAATTAAATGCAAGCCAAACAAGCAAAGGTTTTGACACCGAAGGTCTCCAAAGAGCTCTGAAGAAGAGGCGCAGCCTCGAAACCGGTAAGCCTGTACAGCTTCGAGGGACGATGGAATCCCGATCTCGATGCTGAGGATTTTATGCTTGTTTGATGTGCCTTTTATCAAGAACTCGTTTGTGAGTAATTTTAATTCATCATTTTAATAAATCTGTTTTAAGGATAATGCACTAGGCCGGTGCGCCCTTGTGTTTGTTTGTCGTTTCACATATGAGAAAAGATAAATGGTCCCATAGCGTAAAACTGATAAACAATTTGGGGTAATAGAGGAGAAACACTTCCAAACGTAAAGGAAAGTAAGCATAAAGGTATATCACACAAGCCGTGAAGAATCCCCAAAATAGTGGATGATTCGGATATAAAGCAGACTCCACCAAGAGTGTAGTGACCGCCACCAGTGGTACAAACTGCTTACCAGATGTTAATATAATGAACGCAAAAATGGGAAGGATTTTTCACCCAAGGTCTCCAAATGTCCAGGTGCTCCAGGAATAGAGACTTCACTACACCTCCAGAACTATGGCTTGAGCCAAAATCATGTATTGGGGACATCCATCATCAGATCACATATATGAAACTAAAAATAGATGGTCCCATAGCATAAAACTGAAACTCTATTAAAATCAATATGGAATGACACTTACAAGCGTATGTAGGGAGAGCGCATAAGTACTATCACACAAGCCGCCGGCCGGTCGGCTCTTCCGCCCGACCTTCGTCTCTCTCCGATGACGTCAGCACGCCACGACTGACGTACGTGAGAACGTAATTTCTGATGAAACATATACGTCAACGCATTTTGTCCCTCCTTGTGGGTGTCATCAAAGACTGCCACAAGGTCTTTGATGACGCCCACACGGAGGGGCGAAACGCGTTGACGTATGTCCGGTCTTTACAGCTAACATGATACACCACTTCCCGTGTGGTGGAACGCAAGCGGAAGTAGCGTTGGAACGCACACCGCTATACCTATCTAGGAGGATGGTAGGAGCATTATCCACTAGACGCCGGGGATAATTTTGATATGAGAAAGCTTGTATTTTATTTGGAAATGTGAGTGTAATTCCTATGGTTACTCTGATTGATTAAAATTAACCTAACTGAAACGTACTGCACCATTAGTCTTTTTATGCTTATTTGCATATCCTTATGGGAAGTTTATCCTGAAGGCACCCAAGCTTATCCACTTACCCAAAAGCCTATTAGACCCCAAGACCATAAGGCCTTAAGGGGTCCACACAATCTGGTAAGTGGACTCACGTGTGGGGAAGAGGGCACGTGTGGATTTCATTCTTAAAGCACTTGGGAGCACTTTATTATACAGCATTTGCACAAAGAATCTACATAGCGGACATTTGTGTATTCACAGAAATTTATTTGGACACTGTCATATTTATATTTTTCATATTTTTATATTTTATTTTTTATTTTTGTTTAATTCTTTAATATCATCATTTTTATGCATTTTTTGGACAATCGTTTTACATGTAAATCACTTAATTCTCACTGGTTTATTAGAATTAATGTTTAGATCACTAGAATATTCATACTGTTTTTAGCGCTGTGTTTATATATTTATTCAATTTTTATTAAATATGTTTTATAGCAGACAGTAAAAAATATTGTTTTTTTCATAACTGTCTGTCATTTTTTGTTTATGGCGCAAATGGTGCAAAAAATAAAAATGTAGAGGTGATCTAATACCACCAAAACAAAGCTCTATTTGTGAGAAAAAAAGGACACACATTTTATTTGGGTACAGCATCACATGACCACGTAATTGTCAGTTAAAGTAATGCAGTGCCGTATTGCAAAACCTTGATTAAAACATATGGCGCCTATTTTAGATATGCCTCTATTTGATCGATGCATATAGAATACCTCTTCGGTCTGTTGTGTACTAATATTTGAATTATTGCTGTGTACTCATATTTATTAATTTATACGTCTTTTTTTCTTATTTTTCCTCTTTTTCCCAGAGTAGACCATTCATAATGAGATGTTGCAATGTATAGATATTTGTAAATTTTCTGTGATATATCTGTGTTTTCTGTTTTTCTTATTAGGTTTATTTTATCAAGAGCTTTCTGTGATATTCACTCTACTCGGTCCTGAAGAAGCGGGCGCTCCTAAAAACCACGTAGACCAGCTTACTATTGATCATGTATATCTAAGCTCTGTATATATATATATATTTTAATTGTGTGTTTTATGGTACATGTTATGATACCTTTTTATTGTATACTTTGAATAAAAATGTTGTATTTTTGCAAAACAATTTAGGGCTTACTGGGCTCTCATGGGCATACTAAGTGCCCGTTCACATACGAGCGACGCTACTTCCAGGGGCGACCTCCAAGATCGCGGTGCGAGCAGCGCGCCGCGACCTCGGAGCGGCCACCACGGACTTCATATCATTGAAGTCTATGGCGGTCGCCTCCTGGTTGCCCCAAAGAAGCTCCGGACCCTTTTTCTAAGTCGGAGCGACTTGTGTCGCTCCTATTAGAACGGGTCCGCAGCTTCCCTATGGAAGGCGACCTACGGCGACCTGTGAGGCGACCAGGTCGCCTCACAGATCGCCTTAGTGTGAACGGGGACTTAGACCCGGTTCACACTCATGCGAGTGCCGGGTTCGCATGTAATGTCGGAGCGCACTGCTCCGACATTACATGCGATCAGCTGTGCGGTGCGAGTTTAGCCATACAGTTTGTATGGCTAAATTCGCATCGCACCCGGTGCAAACACGCACAGGAGGCATTTTTGCAGCCGCATCAGGATCGGATCGCACAGCGGTTCACACTTGTGCGATCCCATCCTGTGCGAACTGCACGATCGCACTGCGATATGCGATCAAACTGGGGGTGTCGTTAAGATTACATTGACACCCCCAGCGGATCGCATATGGCAGTGTGAACTGCCGGGGGTGCGTGTGCGATGCGGGAAAAGGCTGCGAATTCGCAGCCTTCCCGCATCGCAATAGTGTGACCCGGCTCTTAAAGTCTCGTTACACTTCTATTTGGTTTTGTTTACATATTTTGCTGGGATGATGCCTATGAGAATTTGATTAATTTATAGAAATGATATCCAACCTCAAATCTACAATTTAATTTATCCACAGCCACCCCTCTGTCCAAGGTTTTACTTACCTCCTCATAAAAAGAAATCAGATTTGTTTGACAACTTCAGTCTTTCGTGAATCCATGCTGAGTATTGCTTAAAATATTATTTTCTAGCAAAAACTCTTCCACATGGTCTATTATTTAACTCTCCAATATCTTCCCAATTATAAAAGTTACATTAACCGGTCTATAATTACTTTGCAAAGGACTTTGATCTCTTTTTAAATATAGGCAGCACATTAGCCATACGCCAATCATGAAAGGGTCTCTGAAAATTAGAAACAATGGTTTAGATATAACAGAACTCAGCTCTTTGAGGACCCTTGGGTGTAAGTCATCTGCTCCAGGTGCTTTATTCCCCTTTATTGTGTCTAAATGTTTCTGGACTATGTCAATTTTGAGCCATTGTGGATCATTTGGGACTGTGTGAATACTGTCCCCATTTTCCTTTATATACACGGAGCCGAAGAAGGTATTTAATACATTTGCTTTCTCCATGTCCCGAGTCACCCACTCAATATTATTTAGTAAAGGGCCTACACCCTCAGACCTGGCCTTTTTACTATTAATATATTTGAAGAATATATTAAAAAATCCCCACTCGCGCCAAAAAAACTATCTTGTGATAAATTAAAGTAAATTAATAGTAAGGACTGCTGCTACTACAACCCCTAAGGGTAAGAATAAAAATAAATAGTCAGACAACTATTAGCAGCGCAATTCCTATTTAAACTAGTGTGATACAAAATTCATACCATAAATAAAGTGCTCAGGTGCAATAAATACATATATTCATAATAGATAAGGGAAAAAATTGTGCAATATCATTCAAAGCATAAATAATGTCCTAAATAAAATGCAAAAAATAGTCAGAGTGTGTAGAAAGTACATCACTTACGGGTACTGGCGGCGCCGAATTCAAAAAACTTACAGCATTCAAAACAGTCAAACTTGGCGTTTTGAATGCTTTTAAGTGCAGAGGAGGGGTTTGGGGTCTTTTAGACCCCCAGATCCCTCCACCACAGTACCTGTAGACATTAAAAAAAATAATAATTTTTAATGTCTGAAAATATCGGCCGATACCGAAATCCGATGACCAAAATTTCGGTATCGGCGGTAAAAAAACAATATCGGTCGATCACTAATACCAAGCATGCTTTACTGCATATACAGACTGATTTTACTGTAGTGGGTTTAGTAATAATTTAAACTGCCAACAGCCAAAGGGAATTCGGTTAACTATTGCAGCTCTACATGAGCATTAAGGTTGGTGCTAGAATACTTGCAGTTGCAATAAACAAAATGCCAAGATCCCCACAGTAGTTTTTTTACTGGAACTCAGTGTATAGAGCTCAATATTGATGAGAAATAAAAGCAAGGGAAAAAAAAATAGAAAATGCGCTGTGGCTCTGTATAAAGGCATCAGGGTTGTTCTTTGTGACAGTCCCAGCTCTGACGTCTTTTCAGATTTTGACAAAATGAGAGAAATAAGTGTGGCATGATTCCATTAAGATAGGGATTGGATTGAAGCTAAGCCACTGGGTAAATCTATCAACATCTGCTACATAGGATGATCTTTCCCGTAGGTTTTTTTTTTTTTTTAAAGGCAAACTCCAGTCAAACATGTAAATACTGATATAAAATATAAAGGTGCTTTTATACTTGACAAGAAAATTGTAAAATAATGTACTCAATCATGTAATGTTGTCTATACCAGCTATTCTGATTGGCTGCATGGAGGGTGAAGGGATTTTTCAAAGGCATCAGTTCTGCCACCCTTATTTTATTTATCCACTTGTGATCAGCAAACTGTGACCTTAATGCTGGCCTTATGCCTGTAATTCAAACCTTAAATTGATTAGAAAGTCTCCTTTTATTTTTTTAAGTTAAAGCGGAGTTTCGCGGAGTTCCGCCCCCCCCCCCCAAAAAAAAATTAAAAGTCAGCAGCTACACATATTGTTGCTGCTGATTTTTAATATTAGGACACTTACCTGTCCTGGAGTCCAGCGATGTCGGCAATGTTTCCATTGGCTGTCGGGTGCTGCTGCCGCCATTGCCAGTCAGGGAACCCAGCAGTGAAGCCTTGTGGCTTCATGGGCGGGTCCCTATTGCGCATACGCAAAGCGCGCTGCACATTCGGATTGGCTCGGTGGCGGCGAAAGGAGGAGGGGGCCAAACGTCCGAGGGACGGCGCCATCTCCTGGAAGTAGGGAAGGGTACCTGTCAAAAACAGGTACCTGTTCCCCCCTACCCCCTGAAAGGTGCCAAATGTGGAGGGGGGAGGAAGCAAATGAGTGGAAGTTCCACTTTTGGGTGGAACTCCACTTTAAGTTTAACTATAGTTTATTTAAGAATAACAAACCTGTTATACTTCCCTCCTCTGTGCAGTTGGTTTTGCACAGAGGAGCACGGATCCTCCTCTTCTCGGGTCCCTCTTCGGTGCTCCTGGCCCCTCCCTCCTGTTTAGTGCCCCCACAGCAAGCAGCTTGCCATGGATGCACCCAAGCTGAGCCACAGCTCCCTGTGTCCATTCAGACACGAAGCTGTGGCCCGGCCCAGCCCCGCCCCCCTTTCTCTCCTCATTAGCTGACGGACTTTGATTGACAGCAGCGGGAGTGAATGGCGCCACTCTCCTGTCTCAGCCAATGAGGAGGGGAGTCCTGGGTAGCTGAGACACTCTTGCAACATTGCTGGATCTAGATGAGGCTCAGGTAAGTATTGGGGGGAGGCTGAGGGGAGCTGCTGCCCACGGAAGGTTTGTTTTTAATGATAATGCAAAGAATGAAAGAAGATAAAAAAACGTTTGCCTTTACATACACTTTAAAGTATAAAAATCACTCCTCTGATCATTTAATGGTGCCTTCATGGTCTCAACTCATTTTTTTTATCGACTTTATGTTCAACTATCATGTCAATGTCCCAGTTTCTTACTTTCAGATTAAAGTGATTGTAAAGCTTCAGAATTTTTTTAAAAAAAGTTAAAACCACAAATATGTTATACTTGCCTGCAATTGTATAGTAGTTTTGCATAGAGCAGCCCCGATCCTCCTCTTCTTGGGTCCTCCACCTGCACTCTTGGCTCCTCCCCCCAGCCAAGTTCCCCCCCCCCCCCAGAGCAAGCCACTTTCTATGGCAGCACGGGTGTTTTCTCACTCCCAAGCCCCACTCTGTGTGTCCATATGACACACAGAGCCTGACTCAGCCCTGCCCCCAACCTCACTGGCTGTGATTGACAGGAGCAGGAGCCTATAGCTTCCGCTGCTGTGTTTGAGCCAATGAGGACGGGGGGGGGGGTCTCTGCTCTCATGCACATGACTGGATCGAGATCAGGGGGGAGGGGGTGATTGTAGAAGGTTTTTCACATTAATGCAGGGAATGCATTACCCACTTCAGTCCCAGAAGGTTTTACCCCCTTAATATCCAGGCCATTTTTTGCGATTCGGCACTGCGTTATTAAAACTGACAATTGCACGATCGTGCGACGCTGTACCTAAATAAAATTGATGTCCTTTTTTTTCCCCACAAATAGAGCTTTCTTTTGGTGGTATTCGATCACCTCTGCCTTTTTTTACTTTGTGTGCTATAAACAAAAATAAAGACCAACAATTTTGAAAAAAAAAAAAAAAAACAATATTTTCTACTTTCTGCATTAAAACACATACAGTTTAGGCAAATTTGTATTCTGCTACATATTTTTGGTAAAAAAAAAAATCTCAAAAAGCATAAAATAATTGGTTTGCGCAAAAGTTATAGTGTTTACAATCTATGGGATAGGTTTATGGACTTTTTATTTTTTTTTTATTGTTTTTATTAGTAATGGCGGCGATCAGCAATTTTTAGCGGAACTGTGAAATTGCGGCAGACAAATCTGACACTAAGTGACACTTTTTGGGGACCAGTGACACTAATACAGTGATTAGTGCAAAAAAAATATGCACTGTTACTGTATAAATTACACTGGCAGGGAAGGGGTTAACATCAGGGGCGATCAAGGGGTTAAGTGTGCTCCTAGGGAGTGCTTTCTAACTGTGTGGGGGGTGGACTGACTGCAGGAAGAGAGACATCTGTATTCCTGATTAGTAGGAACACAAGATCTCTTTCTTCCTGTCTGACAGAACAGATGTCTGCCTTGTTTTTATAGTCTGTCTGCCGTTCTGTCATTCTCCTGAAGGAGCGCGGGTGGCCGGCGGCCATCCTGGCTGCCGGTCCCGCTGATTGGCTTCTGCTGTGTCTAATCACAGTGGGAGCGCGGCTCTGGCGGTCGGCGCATGCGCAGTGCTAAAAAAGGGGAACAGGGGATGCCCGAGTTCCTACAGCCATAGGGCAGCTCGGGATGCCGAAAGGATTACCCGCTGGCCTATGAGGAGACCGCACACTCGTCCCCAAACCAGATAGCGCTCCCAGACCCAGCATGCGCGTCCCCACGGACAGATTCCGGAACGGTGACACCCTGAATGCATCTGCATGACATCTGCATATTACATGTATAAAACCTTAAAAATACATACATTATACCACCATGTTACAACAGCACAATCTGTATAAATAAGCCCAGTCAAGGACATAGTTAGTATGAACATATATATAACAACCACAATTTATTGTAACCTTATTATCAGAAACATATAAAATAAAAAAACATTTAAGCATATTCGAAATGAGAAATTATACTTGGTAATACTTATATTTATACGTTGGAACCTTGGATGATTCCAATAATCTCTTTGTTTCACCAAACATACATTCATGGACATGGGGGCGTGTCGATTATCCGAACCTGGCAGAATCACAATAGGATTTCCAAAAAATTCAGGTTAAGGATTAGCACACTCCCAGGCCATGTGGGAATATACGGACAAAAACATGGGAAAGAGGGACATGGGGGAAGAAAGGAAAGAAGAACAAGAAAAAAGAGAAAGAAAACAAAAAAAGAAATAAAAAGTTATGGATTAGGGCCATCTCTCTCAAACATATAAGGACCTATATTGAAAACAAGCAGATACCTGGGAAAGTGTGGACAAAAAATAAAAAATAAATTGTGCACAGTTTCCCATTGTGCTAATACTATTAGAGGAAGGGTTTGTATGTGAGTACCTCGTTGATGCCAGGAGGTGTAGTGGCATTGAGGTATTCTATCCAGTATGTTTCCCGTTGCAAGATTTTTTTGTCCCAATCCCCACCACGAGGGTCAGGAGATATCACCTCCAAAACAAAGAAGGAAATAACGGAATTGTCATATTTGTGATGAAGGCCAATGTGGCGTGTGACTGTAGTAAGGATTTTACCTCCTTCCGAATGATAAAGGTGGTCCCCTATGCGTTGGTTAAACTGTCTGATTGTCTTACCTACATAGTAGGCTTTACAGACACATTGATTCGAAGTGTCAGTTTGAAAGTGGCTGGACACTTTGAATCATTTGGCACAATTCCGTTATTTCCTTCTTCGTTTTGGAGGTGATATCTCCTGACCCTCCTGGCCCCGATGGCGGCGTCAGTTCATGGGGACTCGACGCGGGATCACACATACAGGCGAGTACTGCGACCTAGTTAACAACAACCTTCTCTATTGCTAATTCCCGAGATGCTTATGGTGCTAGATATCCAATACAAGTGGAAGTAGCTAATATACTGCTTATTTTTCTACATTTCTGCAGTACGATCCCATCCTCTACCAATGACTATGCTTAGGCAACACTCACTGGTATGTGAGTCTTTTTTTTGTGTATGCTACCTCTTAAAACTGACCCAGTCATTCTGGTTGAAAGCATCATTTCAGGTACATAACTTGATCTCTCTCCCTTGGATGTACATGAAATGTATATATTCATGTATCATCTATCGTTAGAGAAAAGACTTCTCCCTAACACATATATATACCTATTTCTTTGCAGTGTGGCAATCTATCTAATCGCCAGGGTTAACCCTTTGATGTGTCCCCGCTCATATCCCCATGATCTCTTTTCAAGATTTTTAAATAGTATCAGAATATACTGCATATGAATGATAAATCTAACTAGGTGTCTATCAAGGTACATTTTAATATTTATAGACCTATCTATGCATGTAGCATGCACTATAATAGTATATCTCTTTTTAACTATTCTGTTACACTATCAATTAGAGCTACCTAATATTGGCTCCCGCACTCGCCCCCCCCCCCCCCCCAGCTGTTCTATGCGTTTCCCACAACTCCATGCATGCGTATCACCATATGGCTATTTCTTGGACTTTTGGGCAATCTGTCCAATTGGTGTGGTCTCCCTCTTTGGATCTGCATGGCACTCTGTTTACTGAATCAATGCTTTGTCAGTGTTAATTTTATGTAACATCTGTTTTTCTCATATTTTGATGTAGTATCACGACCATAAGTTCAACATATTAACGCCCCTGAAGAAGCCTCCGGCAAAACATGTTGGGCGCTGTTCTGTGGACTAGAACCGGATTACTCACCGGATTAGCCCACCTGTATATGATCTATATATGGTCTTGTTAACACTATCTATGTGATATGTGATATATCCTACCAATCACGTTTGTTTTTTGGTTTATTTTCTGTTTTTTGTTTTCTGCATTCTCTTTTTTCTTCATTCAGCTTATGCTAAGCGGATGATTTTATATGTACAATGAATAAAGCTTTAATACTTTTATCTCTTTGTGAATATTTAATGTTTAATTGGTACCGCTAAAGTCCATTATTTGGTTTTCCAAGCCCTCACTTATCTCGCCTCAGCGGGAGCTCTGTGATCTCAGAGTTATGCTCCGTTCAAGATATATACAGTTTGTTGCATTTGTATATATTTATTAGGATATTGCACCTAATTGCATAGGTTTAAAAGCACGATAGCAGGTTGCAGCTCCCTCCGTTTTGTAAAGACCCATCAGGTTGAGCCTCGGTGGAAGAAAAGCAATACAGCTCTGTACAGCCTCCAGTATCTTCGGAAACCCGGGCCTGTAGTAGCGCCATTGAACTACAACTTTTCACACATAATGCAGGCTTGGGTGTACAGTACATAATAGGGCCAATATGTCAGCAACAGTGGGAGAGCCATAGTCCTGAGATAAACAAGTACAAGCAGGCATATTTATACGACACGGCAGTGATAATGTGCAGTAAATGACATTTAGATTCTATTTTAAGTCAGCTCACTGGAAGTTGAATTCTGATTGGCTTCCATGGAATATTACAGATTGCAAATCAACTGACATTTGCTACTTTACCAAATACATTAGTATGCATTTCTAATGTTGATGGTCACCTCTGCCCAACATGGGCTTAGCTGTTGACAACGTCTGATGGTTAGAAGTTCTTTAGCCTTGCATTCTTCATGAACACGTCACCATTTTTCTAGGCAAATAGATTTCTAAAGGTGCTATTAACATGAAAATTTTCATGTCTGTAACAACCCATGCAATCCATACATACAACCAAAACAAATAGGTTCACAAATGAAGTTATGTGTAATAAAATGAAATGACACAGGGAAAAAGTATTGAACACGCTAACTGAAAAGGATTTAATACTTCGTGCATAATCCTTTGTTGGTAATGACAGCTTCAAGACACCTCCTGTTTGGAGAAACTAGTCGCATGCATTGCTCGGGTGTGATTTTGGCCCATTCTTCCACACAAAAAGTCTTCAAATCTTGAAGGTTCCATGGTCCTCTTCTATGAACTTTGATCTTTAGTTCTTTCCATAGATTTTCTATTGGATTCAAGTCAGCTGATTGGCTGGGCCATTCTAGCAGCTTTATTTTCTTTCTTTTAAAACAATTGAGAGTTTCCTTGGCTTTGTGTTTGGGATCATTGTCTTTCTGAAATGTTCACCCTCATTTCATCTTCATCATCCTAGTAGATGGCAGCAGATTTTTATCAAGATTGTCTTGATATGTTTTTCCATTCATCCTTCCTTCATTGATTTGAAGTTTGCCAGTACCAGATGCTGAAAAACAGCCCCACGCCATGATGTTGCCACCTCCAAACCTCATTGTTGGTATTGGGGTGGTGAGCAGTGCCATTTGACCTCCAAACATGGTGTTTATTATGTAATCCAAAGAGTTCAATTATATTCTATTTTCTCCCAGTATTTCCCAGGCTTGTCTAAATGTTGTGCAGCAAACTTTAACCACCCTGGCGGTATGATTCTTTCGGATTTTAGGTGCTGAAAGCGGTGCCATTATTTTGCATGCAATTCTTAAAAATGAGCAGCCCAAACCAACTATTTACCTACGATTTTTTTTTTTACTGTGCGTTCTTCTTTATAATATCTTGGGTATGATAAAGTTTGAAACACAAAATCATAAATTATAATATAATAAATGACTATAAATAAGTTTAAGTATGTATGTATGTATGTATGTATATATATATATATATATATATATACACATATATATATATATATATATATATATATATACACATACGTATATATATATATATATATATATATATATATACGTATATATATATATATACATACGTATATATATATATATATATACATACGTATATATATACATATATATATACATATATATACATACGTATATATATATATATATATATATACACACACATATATATAGAAAGTACAGTATTACTGCAGGAAAGGGCACTGGGGGGGGGCAATCTAATGTGAATTTATTTTATTTTGTAATATATCAGTGTGTTTTACTTTTGAATTTGCCGCCGTTCCCACCCCCCTGCGAGCGCCACGTCGCAGGAGACGGAAGCCGGTGCACAGAGAGCATCAGGAGAAAGATCCGCCGCCGCACACTGCCCGCATACATCGCTGGATCCCGGTGACAAGGTAAGTAACCCCTCTACCAGGATCCAACGATGCTTCTGGTGGTACCCCGAGTGTGGCTCGGGGTTACCGCTTTTGGCACTGAAATTTAACCCCGAGCCACACTCGGGAATACCGCTAGGAAGGTTAAACAAGCTTCAACATGCTTTTTCTTCAGCAATGGAGTCTTGCGTGGTGAGCTGCATACAGGACATGGTGGTTGAGTGCATTACTTATAGTTTTCTTTGAATCAATTGTACATGCTAATTCCAGATGTTTCTGAAGCTCTCCACAAGTGGTCCTTGGCTCTTGTACAACACTTCTAATAATTATTTTAACTTCTCTGTTAGAAATCTTGCGAGGAGCACCTGGTCGTGGCTGGTTTATGGTGAACTGATTTTCTTTCCACTTCCAGGTTATGGCACCAAGAGTGCTCACCGAAACATTAAGGAAGTTTATAAATCCTTTTGTAACCAAAGCCATCAGTATGTTTTGCAACAATAAGGTTGCAAAGGTCTTGAGAGAGCTCTTTGCTTTTATCCATTATGAGAGGTTACACCTTGGTCATGAGACTCCTTTTTATAGGCCATCTGCTGAGACTGAACCAGCTGATATTGATTTGCACTGACAGGATTATTTTCTAATTACTGATAGATTTCAGCTGGTTTCCATGCCTTTTTGCACCTCCCTTTACAGAGAACTAGTTATAAATGTAGAGGTAATGTATATGTTAAGTTGCACTTCTTCAAAATGTACAGTATTTGATATGTAAAATCTTAGAAGATTCTTTATTGAACCTTAAATTGATACTAAAGCCTCATTTTCTTATATACCTTACTTGCTCTGTGTAATGGTTTTGCACAGAGCAGCCTCAATCCTCCTTTTCTCAGGTCCCTCACCAGCACGCCTGGCCCCTCCTTCCTGCTGAGTGCCCCCACAGCAAGCAACTTGCTATGGGGGCACCTGAGCCGAGCGGCAGCTCCGTTTGTCCATGCTGACACGGAGCCGCAGCTAGGCCCAGCCCCCTCTCTCTCCTCATTGGCTCGCTGAATTTGATTGACAGCAGCGGGAGCCAATAGTGCCTGCTGCTGTGTCTCAGCCAATCAGGAAGGATTCTGTATAGACAAGTCTTTCATGCAACATCACTGGTTTGAGATGGGGAATCAGGTAAGAATTTGGGGGCTGCTGCACACAGAAAGTTTTTTACAGTCCTGCCTTTACAATCACATTTATGGTTTGTGTTTTTAAAAAAATAAAAATGATATATTAATTTGAGCTCCAGAAGGTTTTACCACCTTCATGACCAGGCCATATCCATTATCCACCATCCAAGGCTTATATTTGTCAAGTCCCAGGAGATCTTAGACTGTCTTGGAAGCCAAAGGCAGGCCGACACCATATCAGGTAACACCTTTGTTCTTTTACCATACTTGTTTCCATAATTTTGGCCAACCCCTGGCTGTAGAATGTAAAGGCAATCAAGCAGAATCCAACTTTAAGTAGCCTGTTTTACCTGGCAAATATCATAGCTGGCTACATTTCAGCACATTGCGGTATGAATTGCTATTCAATAGAAGTGAGGAAATGGGAGTATGCCAACACACCTGATAAAATTATAATTTTTTTTACAAGCTAAAAAAAAAATGTAGTCAGCGTAAACACTCTTTCAACCAGAAGAGCAAGTCTATAAATAGTATTACCTGGCCTGAATTTTTATGAAACGCACATTGTGCTGAACGGGAAAGGCTCCCATTTTGTTAGTGGCTTAGTGTTATAAGCAGCTTTGTCTTCAGAATGCATACGGGTATAAAAGCATTTCAGAAAAAGATGTATTTATTTATAGTTTCCTAAGGTATTATGTCCAAGCTTGTGGTTCACACACTAGTTTTTAACCCTTCTCCACCCAATCCGAAACTAAATATTGGCCAGAGTAGAGCCTTGTTCACACAGGCGTACCTAAAGTGTTATTTGAAGCGGAGTTCCATCCAAAGGTGGAACTTCCGCTCATCTGATCCTCCCCCCTCTGATACCACATTTGGCACCTTTCAGGGGGAAACGTGTACCTGTTTTTTGACAGGTACCCTTCCCCACTTCCGGGAGACGGCACCGCGGTGCTGTCCCTCGGAAGTTTGGTCCCCTCCTCCTTCACCCACCGCCGAGCCAATCCGAATGTACAGTGCATTAGGGACCCGCCCGTGAAGCCGCAAGGCTTCACTGCCCGGTTTCCTTACCGGCAAAGGCAGCGGCAGCATCCGACACTCGATGGAAACATGCGGTGCCGACATCGCTGGACTCCAGGACAGGTAAGTGTCCTAATATTAAAAGTCAGCAGCAGTGGCGTAGCGTGGGTTGTCAGCACCCGGGGCAAGGCAAGTCATTTGCGCCCCCTAACCCGCGGGATTTTAGCACTCAGTCTCTTCCAATAGATTAGTTAAAGAAACCCTTACCCCCTAAGCACATATATTGTTTGTTATGAAAATACTGATGTAATTAAAGTAAAATGCATCTAAATACAAGTTTGAATGACCAGTGTGCCCCCTTTCAATGCAGAATGACCAGCGTGCCCCCTTTCAATGCAGAGAGACCAGCGTGCCCCCTTTCAATGCAGAATGACCAGCGTGCCCCCTTTCAATGCAGAGAGATCATCGTGCCCCCTTTCAATGCAGAATGACCAGTGTGCCCCCTTTCAATGCAGAGAGACCAGCGTGCCCCCTTCAATGCAGAGAGACTTACCTGCAGCGGCGGCTTCTCCTCAGTTCCCCGCGTCTCCTCGAGTCCTCCCGCCTCCTCCTTGGCCAATAGCATGTGTTTGCCTTTCGGCCAATCAGGAAGCGGGTCTCGGAACCGCTTCCTGATTGGCCAGGAGGAGGATCCGTGTGAGAATAGCGAATTTTCATTCGCTATTGTCACACAATGGGTGGGCTCGGGGTGCACTGCTCTGCGCCCCGGGTCCACTCTTTTTTGAAGCCTATTAGAGCCTCTGGCTCTAATCAGGTGATTAAAAAAAAAACCCACTCTGACAGTGCCAGGCTGCTGACTCACTCGCTGCTAAACTGACTGAGCAGTGAGGAGAGGCGGCATAGGTGGGGCTTGGTTTGCAACACCACCCCCACCCTACACCAATGGACAGGTGAGGTACAGTCCAGCCCCGCCCCGACCCGCCATTTTCAGCCATAGGGCGGCCGCGCTGGACATCTCCCAGCCTAAAGATGGAGGCAGCCGCAGACAGTGTGTGAATGTCAGAGTCAGACAGACAGAGTGACACTGCGGATGCGCCCCCCCCAGATCTTGCGCCCGGTGCGGCCCGCCCCCCCTGCACCCCCCACGCTACGCCACTGGTCAGCAGCTATAGTATATGTACAGTATGTGTAGCTGCTGACTTTTAATTTTTGGAGGGGGGGGGGGGCGGAACACCGCTTTAACCCATAACAGTAAAATCAGTCTGTATATGCAGTAAAGCCTGCTTGTAATACTCACTTTGGAACCTAAGGGGTTAATCCTCTGGATTGTGTAAAAAGGCTGTTTGATTCTGTCTTCTCAGATCTTGCAACTGAAATGAACAAATAACTTTGGGTGACAAGGCACTGTCAAAAGATCTCCGGGATAAAGTTGTGGACAGGCACAAGTCAGGAAATGGATACCAAAAAAAATTTCACCTACGGGGGTCAAAACAAGGTACCCGCTCCCACTTTCGGGAAAGATTATTATTATATTATACAGGATTTATATAGCGCCAACAGTTTGCACAGCACTTTACAATGTGAGGGAAGGCAATACAGTTACAATACAATTCAATACAGGAGGAATTAGAGGGCCCTGCTCGTTAGAGCTTACAATCTAGAAGGGGGGGGTCAAGTAAAACAAAAGGCAATAACCATGGGGGATGGGCTGATGGAGAAAAGGAGGTGTAGTTGTTAGGTGTGGGTAGGATAGGCTTCTCTGAAGAGGAGGGTTTTCAGAGATCGCCTAAAAGCTAATAGAGTAGGAGATAATCAGACAGATAAGGGTAAGGAGTTCCATAGGTAAAATCTCTGCAATCATTAAGTGGTGATCTACATAATCTCTGGCCCCTCCTGCTCCCCCCCTGCTGCCTTCTGGGAGACATAAAGTTCCCAGAAGGCAATGGGACCTTTCAAAAAGCACAGAGAAACTCGCGCATTGACAGAAACAGGCTGTGAAGCTTAGTGAAGATACCAGCGCCTGCACACACAGTCAATGGACAATTCAGCTTGGGGTGCAGACATTGCGGGCTCCCTGGTCAGGTGAGTGTCCTTTATTAAAAGTCAGCAGCTACAGTAGTTGTATTATTAAAAGTACTTTTAATTGTTTTTTTTTTTTTCCAGACTGGAACTCTAAGAAGTGGAAGGTGTTTTATACAACACTGAAAGAGTGTATCAATGCGCCTTACTAAAATATTAGATTTCATAATACATTCCAGCTCGTGCCCACTCTACAACGGAATGTGGCCATTTGCAATTACATATTGAACACACCTCATTCATACATCCTTTGACACTTGGCAGTTGTATTTTTGCATATAGACGACAGACAACACCTGAACACAATTGACAATTGCTTACATTAACACATCAGACAGCTGAACACAGATGGAGCGGCTTTCCCACAAAACACAATTTCAGACACAAGACACCCCACATTGACAGAGATGTATGGGGAACACAAGGGCCTTTTCATGTATTGTTTTTGTGGAGATATGTTCTATTGTTAAGTTGACCCATGAATTGTAACTGGTTTAAACTGGGTTTTGCAGCTCAAATTTCCTTTAAATGTGTGAGCCAACTTGAAATAAATCAGATGTGTCTACGCTAAGCTTAAGTTGCTATGTGTCGTTGCATCTACTGGCCAGCAGATGGAGAATTCACTACACAGGGGGAGTTAGGACTGAAGGGCCGTAAATCATCTTGTAATTGCCTCCTGACAAGATTGAGCTAACAAACACAGACCCTCCCTGGATCAGGATGTCCCTCCAAACTGGATGAAAGAGCCAGGAGGAAACTGGTCAGAGAGGCTGCCAAGAGGCCTACAGCAATTTTGAAGCAGTTGCAGAAATTTATGACAAAGAGTGGTCATTGTGTGCATGTGACAAGATCACAAATTCTCCACAAATGTGGCTTGTATGGGAGGGTTGCAAGAAAAAAGCCACTCCTCAAGAAAGGCCACATGCAGTCACGACTAAGCTTTGCCAAAACGCACCTTGAGGATTCTGAGGCCACATGGAAAAAGGTGTTATGGTCAGATACAGTGCCTTGCGAAAGTATTCGGCCCCCTTGAACTTTGCGACCTTTTGCCACATTTCAGCCACATTTTCAATTTTCAAACATGAAGATATAAAACTGTAATTTTTTGTGAAGAATCAACAAGTGGGACACAATCATGAAGTGGAACGAAATTTATTGGATATTTCAAACTTTTAAAAAAAAAAAAAAAAACTGAAAAATTGGGCGTGCAAAATTATTCAGCCCCCTTAAGTTAATACTTTGTAGCGCCACCTTTTGCTGCGATTACAGCTGTAAGTCGCTTGGGGTATGTCTCTTTCAGTTTTGCACATCGAGAGACTGAAATTTTTGCCCATTCCTCCTTGCAAAACAGCTCAAGCTCAGGGAGGTTGGATGGAGAGCGTTTGTAAACAGCAGTTTTCAGTTCTTTCCACAGATTCTCGATTGGATTCCGGTCTGGACTTTGACTTGGCCATTTTAACACCTGGATATGTTTATTTATGAACCATTCCATTGTAGATTTTGCTTTAGGTTTTGGATCATTGTCTTGTTGGAAGACAAATCACCGTCCCAGTCTCAGGTCTTTTGCAGACTCCCATCAGGTTTTCTTCCAGAATGGTTCTGTATTTGGCTCCATCCATCTTCCCATCAATTTTAACCATCTTCCCTGTCCCTGCTGAAGAAAAGCAGGCCCAAACCATGATGCTGCCACCACCATGTTTGACAGTGGGGATGGTGTGTTCAGGGTGATGAGCTGTGTTGCTTTTACGCCAAACATAAAGTTTTGCATTGTTGCCAAAAAGTTTGATTTTGGTTTCATCTGACCAGAGCACCTTCTTCCACATGTTTGGTGTGTCTCCCAGGTGGCTTGTGGCAAACTTTAAACGACACTTTTTATGGATATCTTTAAGAAATGGCTTTCTTCTTGCCACTCTTCCATAAAGGCCAGATTTGTGCAGTATACGACTGATTGTTGTCCTATGGACAGAGTTTCCCACCTCAGCTGTAGATCTCTGCAGTTCATCCAGAGTGATGATGGGCCCTCTTGGCTGCATCTCTGATCAGTCTTCTCCTTGTTTGAGCTGAAAGTTTAGAGGGGTGGCCAGGTCTTCGTAGATTTGCAGTGGTCTGATACTCCTTCCATTTCAATATTATCGCTTGCACAAAGCTTGGGAAATCTTTTTGTATCCAAATCCAGCTTTAAACTTCTCCACAACAGTATCTTGGACCTGCCTGGTGTGTTCCTTGTTCTTCATGATGCTCTCTGCGCTTTAAACAGACCTCTGAGACTATCACAGTGCAGGTGCATTTATACGGAGACTTGATTACACACAGGTGGATTCTATTTATCATCATTAGTCATTTAGGTCAACATTGGATCATTCAGAGATCCTCACTGAACTTCTGGAGAGAGTTTGCTGCACTGAAAGTAAAGGGGCTGAATACTTTTGCACGCCCAATTTTTCAGTTTTTTATTTGTTAAAAAAGTTTGGAATATCCAATAAATTTCGTTCCACTTCATGATTGTGTCCCACTTGTTGATTCTTCACAAAAAACTACAGTTTTATATCTTTATGTTTGAAGCCTGAAATGTGGCAAAAGGTCGCAAAGTTCAAGGGGGCCGAATACTTTCGTAAGGCACTGTAAGACAAAAATTGAATTACAGTAAAACCTTGGATTGGGAGTAACTTGGTTTGAGAGCATTTTGCAAGATAAGCAATTTTTTTTTTTTTAAATGTTGACTTGATAAACAAGCGATGTCTTGATATACAAGTAGCATCATGTCACAACTGAGTATAAAAGAGAAGAGAGGAGCCTCTAAGTGTAGAAATATGATTACATTTAATGAAGGTACAACACACCGCCATTGACATCATCCTTTCCATACTGTGCTCCACAAGCGCTTCAAACTTCTCTTTCAAATTACTCTACAGCAGGACAGTCTTCCCGGTCCCGATTACAGAAATGACAGCGGTGAGAAAGCGGTGAGAACTGGCAGTGTGGAAGATGGGCTATGTGGACAGCTTTACCCTGAATGCCTGCAGGGTGCCCCGTTTAATCATCAACCATGTGAGTTGCTAAATGTTGAACCTTCATTAAATGTAACCATATTGCTACACTTAGTGCCGGGTCACACTTGTGCGATGCGGAAAGGCTGCAAATTCGCAGCCTGTTCCTGCATCGCAAACGCACATCTGGCAGTTCACACTGCCATATGCGATACGCTGGGGGTCAATGAAATGTTAACGACACCCCCAGTTTGATCGCATATCGCAGTGCGAGCTGACAGTTCGCACAGGATCGGATCGCACAAGTGTGAACCACTGTGCGATCCGATCCTGATTCGGCTGAAAAAATGCCTCATGTGCGACTTTTATGCGGGTGCAGTGCGAATCTAGCCATACAAAGTGTATGGCTGAATTCGCACTGCACATCCGATCGCATGTAATGAAGGAGCAGTGCGCTCCGATATTACATGCGATCGCCGCACACGCGGAAGTGTGAACCGGCACTGAGAGGCGCCTCTCTTCTCTTTTATACTCTGTAGCTCCTGCTGGATTTTGCTTCTAATCCCCTTGTGGAGGCACCATTTGTGGATGGACATTTTATGCTTACACAACCTATCACAATGCTATAATCTTTGTATAGGACTATAAACTGAAGGACTTATGAATAAATGGTTGTGGAACGTATCATCTGAGTTTCCATTATTTCCTATTGGGAAATTCACTGTGATAGAGTGCTTTGGATTGCAAGCATGTTTCCAGAACTAATTATGCTCGCAATCCAAGGATCTACTGTATTTGGCCTCAACACCAAACAAAATGTCTGGTGGAAATCCAATACAGCTCACCATCCAAATAACACCATTCCTACAGTAAAGCATGGAGGTGGTAATATCCTGTTATGGGAGTCTTTCTCTGCAGCAGGGACTGGAGCACTTGTCAGGATAGAAGGAAAAAAATGGACGGGGCAAAATACCATCAAATTCTTAAGGAAAATCTGCTGCCCTGTCAATGGGAAGAAGGTTTACTTTCTAACATGACAATGACTCAAAGCACATAACAAAAATGAGCACACAGTGGTTGAAGGAGAAGAAGGTGAATGTCCTTGCATGACCTAGTCAGAGCCCAGACCTAAACCCCATTGAAAATCTGTGGAATGACTTGAAGATTGTGGTCCACAAACGATCACTATCAAATTTAACTGAACTTGAGCAGTCCTGCAAAGAGGAGTGGGCAAATATTGCAAAGTCTAGATGTGTAAAATTAGTAGAGACATATCCCAACAGACTAAAGGCTGGAATTAAAGCAAAAGGTGGCTTGACAAAATACTCACACAAGGGGGTGATTATTTTTCAACTCAGTGATTCTGTTTTTG
This sequence comes from Pelophylax lessonae, assembly GCF_965119305.1. Classification (NCBI taxonomy): domain Eukaryota; kingdom Metazoa; phylum Chordata; class Amphibia; order Anura; family Ranidae; genus Pelophylax; species Pelophylax lessonae. The sequence goes on along the minus strand of NC_138770.1, from coordinate 643,038,654 downwards.
AATTTAATTTTTTTAGCAACAAAATGAGAGATATACAAAAAAAAAAAATTAAAAAAATACCAAGATCAAGTTTTGATCAAGCTCAGTGCTAGGGTTAGTGTTTGGGTCAAAAGTCAGGGTCAGTATATTTTGGGTAGCATTTTTGTAATTTTGGTAGGAAAAAACTGCACACTATTGTTTCTAGGCCCTACTACAGGTACATACAACCAGTAAAATACACTATATTATCAAATGTATTGGGACGCCTGCCTTTACACACACATGGACTTTAATGGCATCCCAGTCTTAGTCCGTAGGGTTCAATATGGATTTGGATTTGGTCCACTCATCTGGGAAGGCTGTCCACAAGGTTTAGGAGTGTGTCTATGGGAATGTTTGACCATTTTTCCACTCTAATTCATCCTAAAGGTGTTCTATCGGGTTGAGGTCAGGACTCTGTGCAGGCCAGCCAAGCTATTCCACCCCAAACTCGCTCATCCATGTCTTTATTGACCCGCACATGAGGCTCCGAACGCTCCACTCGGCTCCCTTGCACCATGACATCACACGACACGCTCAGGCTCTGTCTCCGCCATTGGCACCACCCAAACACACCATAGCAGACAGACGGATGGTCATGGCCCATGGGCAGTTCCAAGCCAAGTGTCACAGCCAAATTTTTTACTGGCAATCATTTCCTGTCACTGGCATTTACTGGCAGGTTGGAAACACTGCCTTCTCCCGATGGTGTAAGGAAAGAAAAAAATGGTATCATCTATGGCCTGCCTTAAGGCTTGTACACACTATCAGAAAATTGGGCGAACATTTTCGTCCAAAGAATTTTCGTACGATTTTCGTATAGTGTGTACACAACTTTCTACAGCTGATTCTGAATTTTCGTACAAAAATTCTCAAAGGGACAAACTCCCAAATTTTCCTCGTACGGGAAAAAAACAAACGATTTTCGTTTAATGTGTACCGTTTTTGTACAAGGAAAATCAGAAAAGAAAGACTGCGCATGATCAAAAACAATAAACAACAAAAAAAGGCTTTGTCGTACGAGAGTTTTTGTTCATCGGTTCCGATTTGCTGTGAAACAACGAGGAAAATCGGACAATCGTTCGCCCGATTTTCTTATAGTGTGTACCCCACTTTACTCTCCTGCAGTTGTTATAGATTAGTTACACAAAGAAAACAATTCCGTTACATCATCTGACATCTGAATATGAAGAATAAACAATCTTCACAAAGTCATAGCCTGGCAGATGACATTTCAAAACAGCAATTAAAGAGGGTGTGGCCGTTCCATGGAGCGGTCACATGGCCAGCAGCCACAAGACTAATGACATTTCCTACTTTTGGAACAGGCATATGGTAAGGAATACGTGCCAATGCACGAATATCTAATTCTTGCCATAATAAACTCAAAAGCAGGCACTGAAAATAAAGTTCACAAATCTGGTATCGTTTCATGGTGGGAACTCCACTGACTGTACAGTTAGCACTGCCTAAAGATCTGAAATGAAAGGTTTATATGTGCCACCGACATGACCCACAAATACAGATTGAATACCAGCTAGCATGTACAATACAGAGTTATACAAGTGTAGACACCAATTACAGGTCACACATTGTATAAACAAGGACTTCCAGAATAAATGAATGAACGAGGAGGCAATTATGTTTTTAACCCCTTCATGACGGAGGGTAAATCCCAGCGCCTGAACACAATTTAGCAACTTTGACATGTGCTCGTAAAATTATACATACACTTTTTCCACATGTTGCAGCCTTATTTCAAAATTGACTAAATTCATTATTTTCCTTAAAATTCTACAAACAATACCCCAAAATGACAACGTGAAAGAAGTTTGTTTGAAATCTTTGCAAATGTATATAAAAAAAAAATCACGTACATAAGTATTTACAGCCTTTGCCCAATACTTTGTTGAAGCACCTTTCGGACCAATTACAGCCTCAAGTCTTTTTGAGTATGATGCTACAAGCATGGCACACCTATTTTTGGGAAGTTTCTCTCATTCTTCTTTGCAGGACCTCTCAAGCTCCTACAGGTTGGATGGGGAGCATTGGTGAAAAGCCATTTTCAGATCTCTTCAGAGATGTTTAATCGGGTTCAAGTCTGGGCCACTCAAGGACATTCACAGAGTTGTCCCGTAGCCAGTCCTTTGTTATCTTGGCTGTGTGCTTAGGGACCTTGTCCTGTTGGAAGATGAACCGTGGCCCCAGTCTGAAGTGCAGAGCACTCTGGAGCAGGTTTTCGTAAAGGATGTTGCTGTACATTGCTGCATTCATCTTTCACTTAATCCTGACTAGTCTCACAGTTGCTGCTGCTGAAAAACAGCCCAACAGCATAATGCTGCCACCACCACGCTTCACTGTAGGGATGGTATTGGCCAGGTGACGAGCGGTGCCTGGTTTCTGCTTACCATGCCGGACAGAGTTCAACCTTTGTTTTATCAGACCAGAGAATTTTGTTTCTCATAGTCCTTCGGGTGCCTTTTGGCAAACTCCAGATGGGCTGTCATGTGCCTTTTACGGAGGAGTGGCTTTCATCTGGCTACTCTACCATACAGGTCTAAATGGTGGAGTGCTGCAGAGATGGTTTTTCTTCTGGAAGGTCCTCTCTCCACAAAGAAACACTGGAGCTCTGTCAGAGTGACCATCGGGTTCTTGGTCACCTCCCTGACTAGGGCCCTTCTCCCCCGATCGCTCAGTTTGGCCGGGTAGCCCACTCTAGGAAGAGTTCTGGTGGTTCCAAACATTTTCCATTTATGGTTGATGGAGGCCACAGTGCTCATTAGGACCTTCAATGCTGCAAAAAATGTTCTGTACCCTTCCCCAGATCTGTGCCTCGAGATTCAATCCTGTCTCACAGGTCTACAGACATTTCCTCGGACTTCATGGCTTGGTTTGTGCTCTGACATGCCAGTTCCGTTGGCAGAAAAAAAATACTCATATTGAGTGTTTTTTGTACAAAGTTTAGACAAGTTTAGGAGAGTTTTGCATTTTTTTCTGCTAGAAAGCTTCAATCAGAAACACAAATCAGAAGGCTGTTTATTTTTCTTCCTGCCTCTAAATATTGAGCCTAAAATATGCCTGTAGTCATCCTGATATGCATGGACACATAGGATAACATTGAGCTTCTTCTACAGGCAAAACTCCTGTAGTAGCAGCGATTTTAGGCCAGTGTGCATGGAACCTAATTTAAAAAAATAGTTTATTTTTTTAATCCTATCTCTAATACACTGACCCTGACCTTATATTTTGATTTACACACACATCTTCGACACATTTTTCTCCTCTGAAGAGCCAAGTAGGAGGGGCGAAACGCATCAAGCGTGGATGGCAGTCTATTATAGTGTCCAGTGGTTGGAACGCAGGCCGAACGGCAAACCGCACTGATATTTTATACTTGATTTTATGCACTATATTGCAAGTGTATCTGCTTTTTAATCTTTTTAATAAACATACAATATTACACTATGGGCACCTTTTTCTTGTTTATATTTGCTGGATGAGAGCCTTATGATTGGAGGGATTTTGGAGGATCTTTACCCACTTCAGGAAGTTCTCCATAACCTATACCTTAGGCCCCTTTCACACAGGCAGACCATTCAGATCCACCTGTTCGTTTTTTTGGCGGATCTGAACGGTCCCCTCATGCATTCCTATGGGGCATCGGATGTCGGTGGAGACATGTCCGCTGACACACGATCCGATCCGTCAAATCTGGGCGGATGGAAACCCTATTTTCCATCCGTCCAGCGGATGGGATCGGATGGGATCGGATGAGAATGGACCGACGGTCCGTTCCCATCCGATTTTCCCCATAGAGATGCATGGGGAACTGACAGCTGTGTCTCCGCACACAGTGCGGAGACACAGCTGTCATCCTTCTGCTCAGCAGGGGATCGGCGGCTCGATCCCCCGCTGAGAAAAGCGGAGTCCGTTTGACGGACATAGTGGGTGAAAGAGCCCTTATGCTTGAAGAAGGTGAATTTTCCTCACATATGTGTTGTGACAGAGCACTACATGTCCAATGTCCACTTGATATATATCTCTGGTGAGTGGGGATCACAGGAGGGGAGCACAGAGTGGCACCTTGTGAAGCACCAGAAGAATTATTCAGCACAGACACCTCTTTTGCACTAATGGACTTTTAACGTTATCCACTTTATGTTGTAAATGTTTTATTGCGATTTTTGCATTTTAGATTGCACTCTATTTATTGATATTGGTTTTCACACTGATTTTTTTTTTTTTTAAAGTTTGTTACAATTTAGTAGTAGTGATGTATAAATCTTCTTATCTTGGTTTACGTCCTGCAATATACCCACACAGCAAACAGCAGAGCATGCACCTAGAGATCTCTAAAAATGGGACCCCTCCAGACTACTAGGGCAGGACACACACTATCCCAGGACCCTTACAGAGTGGGGATAGCAGGGGAGACCCCAGGGGTCTCTGCTGCATTCTCTGCCCTGGAACCCCCACCAGACTCTAGGTCCAGACAGGGGGGAATGGGAGTAGGTGAAGCCCAGCTCAGTTAGGGATTTATGGATGGGAGGAGGAAACCTGCAGGCAGGTCTGACCGTCCCTGATGGTTACCCGCATCCATCCAAAGAAAACCACCAAAAGGGGAGAGGGGGGACTGTACTTACTCTTCCATGGTGCGGGTAACGCTCCAGACAGAACTCCTCACTACCGAACTAGGGGAGCTGTCGGCCAATGGACCACTGCAACTCAGACCCAAGCCCGGTCGTATGCAACCCTGCGAAACGTTTAACTCGCGGGCCAGCCTCTATGTTACGGCCGACCTAGCGTGTAGCTGTGGCCTGCATGCGCTCGCTGAATGGAAGGACCTCTGGCTCTAGACTGCCCAGCCCGGCAGTTGAGCGTAAATCTCCAGAGAGAAAACAAAAAAGATGTAAGGAAGGAGAAAATTGCTAGGACCAGAGATCCAAGCTGGGAGCCTAGGTCCTTACTCCTGACTAGACAGAATAAAATGGATTACCTAGAGCAGAGGGGGGGGTTTATATACCAGGCAAGGACGGCCCATAGGCGTAGCCTGGTGTTTTCTGTTCTGCCTAGTCCTACTCCTAGTGGAGGCAATGTAACCCAGTAGTTATGATTTATGGAGCACTGTGTCCATCGATGAGCGAAAGTTAAATATGTGTTTGAGCTTTTAGGTGCACACTCCTATTCAAAAGGCTGTGCCCATCTAGGATTGTACTTGAGATTAATCAGTTTGATATGCTTAGACCTATTTCTGAATCTTTAAACATTAATCTCAAAAAACTCACAGCTTTTAGTGTCGGTTCACGTTGGTGCAATGCGGGAACCCTGCGAATCCACTGCGGGTTCCCGTATCGCACCCTACTTGCAGGAAGCTCACACTGCCATATGCGAACTGCTGGGAGAGTCAATAAAAAGCTAATGACACCCCCAGATTAGTTTGCATATCGCAGTGCCAACTGTTAATTCAGACAGGAATCGGATCGCATAGGTATGAACACCCATGCGATCCAATTCTGGTGCAGACCAAAAAAAAGGGCCTGTGCGACTTTGGTCCGAATGTGTGAAAATTCAGCCATACAATCTGTATGGCTGAATTTGCATCCCCATGGACATCGCATGTGATTTGCAGAGCAGTGCGGTGCGAGTCACATGTGATGTCTGACATCGCTATAGTTTGAACTAGCACTTAAAGCTCTCAAATGGTTCAACTGTGATTCTAAAGTCTAAAAGACGCCAGTTTTTTTTTTATATTCAGAAGACTACTAACGTGCGCCTCTTAAGAACACCTGTTTTCAAAGTAAAAACTTTGCAGAGGCAGCATTTTGGGACACACACATGGTCAACGTGTGTTCAGCTTTATGCCTGATAAGCCACTGTGACGGAGGTCCCACCGGAGGGAGCAATATTCGTGAACAAGGATTGCAATGTTAGCACAAATATTACTGTCCATGTTTTTTTTTTTTTTTAAATTAGGTTAAAAAGAAAATACATTTACTGCAGTTCTTTATTTGGGTTAATACAACATTTGATGCCACAGGGTTAAGAAAAAATGATTAGAAGCACTGGTGCTCAACTCTGGAATTCAGGGCATGACAGCATTACTCGATCTTTTCACATCCACCTAAGGATATAGCTGTAGTAACCAGGAGTCTGTGTAAGAAAACACTATTTGTGATTGTGGAGCTGGAGACTCCATGCATTGCATTCAATGATGACCATTTTAGCCCAAGAATAACCACTTCTGGACCGGTAGGATTTGCCCCCTTAATGACCAGGCCATTTTTTGCGATTCAACACTGCGTTACTTTAACAGAATTTTAACGCGCAATTCTGTACCAAAGTAAAATTGTTGTCCTTTTTTTCCCCCTCAAATCAAGCTTTCTTTTGGTGGTATTTGATCAGCTGTGCGATTTTTGTTTTTTGCGCTATAAACAAAAAAAGAGCAACATTTCTGAAAAAAAAAAAACTTGATGTTTTTCACATTCTGCTATATAATATCCCCCCCCCCCCCCCCCCAAAAAAAAAAAAAAAAAATCAAACATTTTCATCCTTTTAGGCCAATTTGTTTTCTGCTACATATTTTTGGTAAAAAAAAAAAAAAAATAGCAATAAGCGTATTTTGATTGGTTTGCGCAAAAGTTACCGCGTCTACAAACTAGGGGAAAGATTTATGTCATTTTTATTTATTTATTTAATTTTATTTACTAGTAATGGCGGTGATCTGCAATTTTTACCAGGACTGACATTGCAGCGGACAGATCAGACCCCTAACTCGCATTTTTGACACTTTTGGGGGTACCAGTGACATTACTACAGTAATCAGTGCTAAAAATATGCACTGTTACTGTAATAATGACATTGGCAGGGAAGGGGTTAACCTAGGGGTGATCAAAGGGTTAAATGTAAGCCTAGGGGAGTGTTTTCTAACTGTGGGGGGGATGGGCTTGTGAAATTATCAGAGACCTGTGATCCAATTTAGAAGGATCACAGGCGCTCTGTGATCATTTCAGAGAGAAGAACGGTCAACTGTGTTTACAACAGCAGACCATCCTCTCTCAGCGGGGAACGATCACGGGTGCCTGGTGGCAATCGCGGCCGAGGGCCCCGTGGTTTGGCAAAGACCAAAAATTCTAAAAAAAAAAAAAAAAAAAAGTAATTTTTTTAGTTTCTGCTACAAAACATATCCAATAACAAAATGTCTTCATAAATTTAGGCCAATATGTATTCTGCTACATATTTTTGGTAAAAAAATCCCAATGAGCGTATATTGATTGGTTTACACAAAGTTATAGTGTCTATAAGCTATGATATACAGCGGGTAAAATAAGTATTGAACACGTCACCATTTTTCTAGGTAAATATATTCCTAAAAGGTGCTATTGACTAGGGATGGGCAGAACAACCCCCTGTTCAGTTCGCACCAGAACATCTCTAACAGGGAAACATTTCTAGCGAACATGCGAACCCTATGAAAGTCTATGGGACACGAACATGAAAAATCAAAAGTCCTCATTTCAAAGGCTTAAATGCCAGTTATTGCCATAAAAAGTGTATGGGGACCTGGGTACTGCCCTGGGGGACATGCATCATTGCAAAAATCTATTTTTAAAACTATCGTTTTTAAAGTAGTGATTTTAATGATGCCTAAAATGAAACAATGAAAATAAAAAATTCCTTTAAATATCATGCCTAGGGGGTCCCCTTAACTGCTTGCCGACCGCCGCAAGTAGATTTACTGCGGCGGTCAGCCCCTGCCAGGCAGAGTGACGTTAATTAACGTCACTAGCCTGGGAGGGTCTGGGGAGCGAGCGCGCGCCCGCGGAGGCGCGGTCACGGACCCCCCCCGCGCGTGTGACCAGCGGACCCGATGTCCGCCGGCCACTCGGCGATCGTCGGGGGAGAGGGAGAATGTCAGGCAGCTTGTGTAAACAAGCTGCCTGTCATTCTCCTCGCTGTAAAGACACTGATCACTCGGATCCGTTGATCAGTGTAGATCCGTTGATCAGTGTCCTTACAGCTAGAGCCACAGCCAATCACAGTAGAAACCACGCCCCTAGGGACACACACAGCCCCTCCCTCCCAAATAAATTTAACCCCTTCACTGCCAGTGTATTTTTACAGTAACAGTGCATATGTATAGCACTGATTACTGTAGAAATGTCACTGGTACCCTCAAAAGTGTAAAAAATGTCAGTCAAGGGTCCGATCTGTCCGCCGCAATGTCGCAGTACCGCAAAAAAAAAAAATCGCAGTTCGCCGCCATTACGCGTTAAAAAAAAAAAACAACAAAAATGACAAAAATCTTTCCCTTTGTTAGTAAACGCAATAACTTTTGCGCAAACCAATCAAAATACGCTTTTTGCGATTTTTTTTACCAAACATAGGTAGGATAAAACAAATTGGCCAAAAATTTTAAAAAATTTGGATTTTTACATTTTTTTTTTGGGAAATTTCATATAAAAAAATGTGAAAAATATTGCTATTTTTGCAAAATTGTCGCTATTTTTTTGTTTATAGCGCGTGATCAAAAAATCGCACAGGTGATCAAATACCACCAAAAGAAAGCTCTGTTTGTGGGAAAAAAAGGACGTCAAATTCGTTTAGGTACAGCGTCGCACGACCGCGCAATTGTCCGTTAAAGTCACGCAGTGCCGAATCGCAAAATACCCCCTGGTCTTTTAGCAGGAAAATCCTCCGGGGCTTAAGTGGTTAATGTACCTGGAAAGTGGCCCATCTGTACGATGTATGGAGCCTTCTGAAGCAATACTTACATTTCTAAAGGAAAAAATGTAATCTAAACTTGCTCTTGGCTGTAATTTATTGGGGGCTCGGCAATACAGATTAAAAAAAAAAAAAAAAAAACGGCATGAGGTCCTCCCCCCCAAAAAAAAAAATCTATATCAGGCCCTTTGGGTCTGGCAAAGATTTTTTTATGGGAACTCCATGCCAAAATAAAAAAAAAAAACAGCATGGCCCCCCCCCCCCCAAGATCCATACCAGATCCTTATCCAAGCACACCATTTTTTTTTTTAAATTTTGGCATGGAGTTCCCCTTAAAATCTGTACCAGACCCTAAGGGCCGAATATGGATTGGGGGGGGGGGGGGGGGCCACGCCATTCTTTTTTTAATTCGGGCATAGGATTCCTCTAACACTAAAATACAGGGCACTTTCACCCCCTTCCTGCCCAGACCGTTTTTCAGCTTTCAGTGCTCATTGCCGTCTATGGGAAATATTGGTCTGCTTGACATGGCACTGCTCCTGGTCTTTAAAGCGGAGTTTCGGCCTCAAAATTGAAAAAAAAAATTGATTTTGGGCCATCCGCTTGCTGAGTATCACCTGAAAAAGAAATGGATGCTCCCGATTTTTTGTTTTGTTCACTTACCTTGTTATAGAAGAAAATATACTCACCTTCCTTCCACTTCCTCCCTCTGCGGCCGCGGCCCGCGCCGTCACTTCCGGCTTGCGATGACTCCTGGGAGCTGAATGTCATCGCTCCCAGGAGTCAAAGCGCCTGCACCAGCCCCGCTCGTCACTCCTGATGCAGGCGCGGCATTCCCTGCTAAACAGCTTCTGGGCATGCCCAGGGATGCCATGCCTGCACCGGAAGTGACGAGCGGGACCGGTGCAGGGCATTCTGGGACTTCAACATCACCGAAGAGGACACAGAAGAGGACGTGCTGGCTTCAGCTGCTCACACCTGAGATGGCAGCGCTGGAGAAGAAAATTTCAAGGTAAGTATTTCTTCTAAAAGGTAAGTGCAACCTGGGACAGTTCAGAGGCTATCCATTGTGGAAAATACTAGCCCTGACTGTCCCGGGGGTATTTTTATCTAAATTTCACCCCGAGGCCGGAACTCCGCTTTAAAATTGGTGTCCATGGGAAATCTTGGTCAGCTTGTCATGGCACTGCTCAGGAACCATAAGTGTCAGGGACACCAAACTTGGGGAGCACAGAGAGGGGACCCAGGACTACAACATATCTATATATTTTAAAAGTGGGGTATGCCTGTTCACTACACTGACTGAACTCACTATCCACTATCTGCCTAAACTCTAGTGTCACACACTATACATGGCTGCCGTGTAAGCAGCAACCTTATATAGTGTGGGGCCTGGGCTTAGCCCCTGAGCCATGAATGGCTAAAAGCACCCTGCCTTTGGCCAATCATGGCTCTAACAGGACATTGTGCTATAATTGGCCAAAGCATATAGGTCAGGTGTATGCTTTTGCCAATCACAAGCAATTAATGCACTGCACTTCCCACTGAGTGCTCCAAGTGTTTATGTGTTCAGCTAACACACGATGTTCAAGTCGAATGCACATTCGACTAGAACATAAAGTCCATCCATACTATTGACATTAAATTTTCACAGAGAAACCGAAACAAATTAGTTCAGAAATTAAATTGTGTGTAATAAAATGGGATGACACAGGGAAAAAGTATTGAACACGCTAACTGGAAATGTATTTAATACTTGGTACAAAATCCTTTGTTGGTAATGACAGCTTTAAGACGCCTCCTGTATGGAGAAACTAGTCGCATGCATTGTTCAGGTGTGATTTTGGCCCATTCTTCCACACAGTCCTCAAATCTTGAAAGTTCCGTGGGCCTCTTCTATGAACTCAGATCTTTCTTTCTTTTAATAGATTTTCTATTGGATTCAAGTCGGGTGATTGGCTGGGCCATTCCTGCAGCTTTATTTTCTTTTTTTTTTTAAAACCAATTGAGAGTTTCCTTGGCTTTGTGTTTGGGATCATTGTCTTGCTGAAATGCTCTCTTGATCTTCATCATCCTGGTAGATGGCAGCAGATTTTTTATCAGGAATGCCTTGGTACATTTCTCCATTCATCCTTCCTTAATGATGAGAATTTTGCAAGTACTGTATGCTGAAAACAGCCCCACACCATGATGTTCCCACCTCCAAACTTCACTGTTGGTATTGGGGTGTTTTTGGGGTGATGTGCAGTGCCATTCGACCTCCAAACATGGTGTTTATTATGGCATCCAAAAGAGTTCAATTTTGGTCTCATCTGACCAGTCTATATTCTCCCGGCATTTTACAGGCTTGACTAAACGTTGTGCAGCAAACTTTAAACAAGCTTCAAGATGCTTTTCTTCAGCAATGGAGTCTTACATGGTGAGTTGCATACAGGCCATGGTGGTTGGGTGCATTACATATCGTTTTCTTTGAAACCGTTTTAAGTCTTTCTGAAACTCTCCACAAGTGCTCCTTGGATCTTGGACAACTCTTCTGATACTTCTTTTCACTTCTCTGTCAGAAATCTTGCGAGGAGGACCTGGTCATGGCCAGTTTATGGTGAAATTATGTTCTTTCCACTTCCAGATTATGGCCCCAACAGTTCTCCTTGGAACATTCAGAAGTTTAGAAATCCTTCTGTGACCAATGCCCTCAATTGATTTTGCAACAATAAAGTTGCAAAGGTCTTTGCTTTTACCCATCATGAGATGTTTCTTGTGTGACACTTCGGTAATGAGACGCCATTTTATAGGCTATCAGTGGAGACTGAACAGGCTGATATTAAATTGCACCGATAAGAGGCAGGATTGCTTTCCAATTACCGATAGATTTCAGCTGGTGTCTTGGCTTTCCATGCCTTTTTGCACCTCCCTTTTTTCACGTATTCCATACAATTTTCCTTGTGTCATTCCACTTTAATATACATAACTTCATTTCTAAACTTATTGTTTTTTTGTATGTATGAATGGCATGAGTTGTTGCCGAACATGTGGTGAAAAAGTTATGTCAATAGCACCTTTAGAAATATATTTACCTACAAAAATGGGGATGTGTTCAATACTTATTTTACCTGCTGGATATATACTGGAATTCTTTTTATACACTGCTCAAAAAAACTAAAGGAAAACTTTTAATCTGAATGTAGAATCAAGTCAACTCCTAGGATGTTGATCTGGTCAGTTAGGTAGCAGAGGGGGTTGTTAATCAGTTTTAGCTGCTTTGGCATTATTGAAATTAACAGGTGCACAAGATGGGCAACAATGAGACAACCTTCAAAAACAGGAATGGTTTTACAGGTGGAGGCCACTGACAGTTTTTTCCCCTACTCATCTCTTCTGACTGTTTTTCACTAGATTTGCATTTGGCTAGGGTTAGTGTCACTACTGGTAGCATGAGGTGATAGCTTGACCCTATAGAGCAGGGATCCTCAAACGATGGCCCTCCAGCTGTTGCGGAACTACACATCCCATGAGGCATTGTAAAACTCTGACATTCACAGAAATGACTATGCATGACGGGAATTGTAGTTCCTGAACAACTGGAGGGCCATAGTTTGAAGACCCCTGCTATAGAGGTTGCACAGGCAGTCCAACTCCAAGTGTTTATGTTTGTTATCTCTCCCAGCACAGTCTCGAGAGCATGGAAGAGATTCCAGGAGACAGGCAGTTACTCTAGGAGAGCTGGACAGGGCCATAGGTCTTTAACCTATCAGTAGGACCAGTATCTGCTCCTTTGTGCAAGGAGGAACACTGCCAGAGCACTACAAAACCTCCAGCAGGCCACTGGTGTGAATGCCTCTGACTAAACAATCCGAAACAGACTTCATGAGGGTGGCCATGTGGGTGGCCTGAGAGCCCGATATCCTTTAGTGGACCCTGTAATCACTACCATGGAGCTCGATTGGCATTTGCCATTAAACATCAGAATTGGCAGGTCTGCCACTGGTGTCCTGTGCTTTTCACAGATGAGAGCAGGTTCACCCTGAGCACATGTGACAAACGTGAAAGAGTCTGGAGAAGCCGTGGAGAAGGTTATGCTGGCTGTAAAATCCTTCAGCATGACCAGGTTGGCGGTGGGTCAGTGATGGTCTGGGGAAGCATATCAATGGAGGGACACACAGACCTTTCCAGGCTAGACAATTGCCCCCTGACTGCCATTAGGTATGGAGATGAAATCCTTGCACAAATGTCAAATCCTACGCTGGTGCAGTGGGTCTTGGGGTTCCTTCTGGTGCACAACAATACCCGGCTCCTTGTGGCAACAGTACACAGCCAGTTACTGAAGGAATTTATACTATTGAATGGCCCCCACGCTCGCCTGACCTAAATCCAATAGAACACCTCTGGGACATTATGTTTCGGTCCATCCGACGCTGCCAGGTTGCACCTCAGTCTGTTCAGGAGCTCAGTGATGGCATGTTGTCAGGCATACATACATGCATGTGGGGGCCATACAAACTACTAAGTACCATTTTGAGTTGCTGCAATGAAATTTCAGCAAAATGGATTCGCCTGCTGCATCATTTTCTTAGTTTGATTTTAGGGGTGTCTTTTAATTCAGCCCTCTGTACGTTGATAATTTTCATTTCCTTTAAACAATATAGCATCCTTTTGTTCCTAACACATTACCCAGTCCATATCAGTATAGATATCGCACAACCACGCAATTGTCAGTTAAAATAACGCAGTGCCGTATCGCAAAAGATCATTCAGGGGGTAAATCCTTCCGGTCCAGAAGTGGTCAAGTATGCCTGTGTGAATAAGGCTTACATTTGAACCTAGCCAACTGATGCAAGGTAAGACAATAAGAGTGTTCTCCAAGCAAACTAAAAAACTCAGTGGTCTGCCAGCTAATACCCCACAAAACATTGGAAACAAGAGATCATATACTGTATATGAAGACTGACTTTTGCTAAAAAAAAGGGGAAACAAACATGTGCGCAGTTTACGTGCCAAGACCGATATTTTACCCAGATGTTAAATGAAACCCGTTACTTCTTTTATAAAACTGGATGAATGAGCAAATTATAACCAGCGAAAACCAGTCATATCCCAGTTTACATTACTGTAATGCAGCCCAAAAAGCTGACTGGTTGCTAATAACTCCAGTTTTTATATGCAAATGGTTAAAGAGCCCAGTATAATTAAACTGATTGTTCAGCAATTGTCCTTTCTTTCTACTATAGTGCAGCACTGACTATATCATAGGCAGATTTTGGTACAATTTAGGTCAAGTTACAGACATTTTAGTGTTTATTAAAAGTCAGCAACTACAAAAAGTGTAGTTGCTGACTTTTAATCACTTCAGCCCCGGAAGGTTTTACCCCCTCAATGAACAGGCCATTTTCTTGCGATATGGCACTGCATTATTTTAACTGACAATTGCGCTGTCGGGCAACGCTGTACCCAAATAAAATGTATTTCCTTTTTTCCCCACAAATAGAGTTTTCTTTTGGTGGTATGTGACCACCTCTGCGTTTTTTTTTTTTTTTTTCTGCTATGAACAAAAAGGACGACAATTTTTTTTAAAAAAAAACAATATATATTTTTTACTTTCTGCTATAAAACCTATCCAAACACATAAAAAATAAAAAAAAATCCAATTTCCTAATCAATTTAGGCCAATTTGTATTCTACTACAAAAAAATCCCAAAAAGCGTATATTGATTGGTTTGCGCAAAATTACAGTGTCTACAAACTATGGGATAGATTTACTGACTTTATTTTTTTATAGTTTTTACTAGTAATGGAGGCGATCAGCGATTTTTAGCAGGACTTCGACATTGCAGCGGACCGATCTGACACTAAGTGACACTTTTTGGGGACCAGTGACACCAATACAGTGATCAGTGCTTGACTGGAGGAAGAGAAATCGGTGCTCATGATTAGCAGAAACACAAGATTTCTCTCCCTCTCTGTGACAGAACAGCGGTCTGCCTTGTTCACATAGACATAGACCCCTAACGATGTCATCCAAGGAAGCTTCAAACAGATGATCCCCTACAAGAGGGAGATCAGATAAGGCCTTCTTAGAAGTCTAGTCTGCAGACCAGCATTTCAGTCAGACAATATGCCAAAAGGACCACTGCTGCTACAGACAGCCTAGAATCTAAAGGAGCCACATCCAAAGAGGCATCACAGACAAACTATAGCCCCTGGACCAACCGGTCCGCCAGCTCCGCATAGACAGGGGGAAACTATTCTCCCTCCAGGTCTTGGAGTAAAAGCTTAGCCCACTCGGTCAGAGTTCGCGACACCAGGGCAATAGTAATTACCGGGGCAATTGCTGAACCAGCAACAGCACACATATGGTGGGCCAGAGCATCCGCCCTCTTATTTGCTGTACCTGTAGAGGTCGGGACTCCTCAACCAGGATGAAGGTAACTCAATTTGACCTGGAAACCAGCAAGTCCATTACAGGTGGGACTGTCCACTTTTTACGCTGAAAATCCTCATAAGGATACCGCAAGCAAAAAACGCCTAGCAACCACTGCGTTTTGGACAACCCCACCAGCCCCTATTTAAGCGTGGCTAGAGAAGCAGAGAAATCCCTCTCACTATCTGAGCACTCAGGGTGCGTGGACGCAGACCCGGTAGTGCCGCTATATACTGAGCTTACCCCAAAAACATATCAGGGGAGGCGGCCGACTGCGATCCCACAAAGAGGCCAAGGCCAAGGGTCCACAAATGGACCACCTATTGGACCCCGCAAAAAACAAGGGGGGAGGGTCGCCCTCCATAGAGGACATAATAGGACATAGCCCCCTTAAAAGGGGGCCGCCTGCTGTGACGTGGACGCGCAGGCAGGGTACCCTCGCTAAAACAAGGCAGGTGCCCCACACAATAATAGTGGCAAGACTGTCAGTAAAAATGAAGCACCCCCATAGCACCACCTAGTCCAAGGCAGGTGCTGGGGGGGGGGGGGGCGAGACCCACAGTGCTTGGAATTTTAGAGGGGCTGGGGGGAAGGGAACCCGGAGGTCCTACCATCCAAGGGAGGGGCCCACATCCACCCCAAAACACTCCAAGGGTAGTGGGGGGGGGGGGGGGGAGACAGCTACTTACCATACCAGGAACAGGGTGAGCACCGCTCCAGACAGGACACCGATCCATCATAATGTTGGTGCTGTCAACCAGAAGGCAGAAGGAAACTCTGCGACTCAGGCCGAAGCCAGTTTGTATGCGTCCTCGCGAGATGTTTAACTCTCAGGCCACTCCCCCGTCCAGTGGGGTTATGTCGTGGCCGACCTAGTGCCGAGTTGCGGCCTGCATGCGCTCGATGGCCGGACTGGGGGGACCCTAGGGATCTATATTATCCAGTTCGTTGCCCAGTCCTGCACTTGATTGTAGTTCTCACAGGAACAAAATAGGAAAAGAGGCAAGAGGAAAAAAATTCCATTTAAAATGAAAAAAGTGCCAGGACCAGAGATCCCAGCAAGGAACTAGGCAGAAAAAAAGTGCCTATAGCTGAGAGTGGGTGTATAACCCCTGGGACTGCCCATCGGCGTTGTCAAGCTTTTTACTGCCTTGTGTCCTACTCCTGTAGGGGGCAGTATAACCCAATAGTCAAGAAGAATCAGGAGCTGTGTCCCTTAATGAACAAAAGAAAAAATGTTTTTGCGTTTTTGGTAATGATTTGCCAGCAAAAAGCTTTTCGCTCCCAGAAGCTCCCAAACGCTACCAACTGCTGCTAAGCATGCACCAGTTTCCAATGTTTCTTTTTTTCTTAGCCAGTGGCCCACCGACATCATTAACAACCATTGTATAGCTGGGTAAGGAGTGGGTCAGCAAGCTGTATTTAAACAAAACAACTGGCAGCAATAAAAATTAAAAAAATAAACAGCCTCCCTCCCCGATCCATATCAGGTTCTTTTGGGTCTGGTACGGATATTAACCTCCCTGGCGGTATGATTGTTTCCGATTTTAGGTGCTGAAAGCGGTACCATTATTTTGCATTGAATTCTTAAGGCCGAGCAGCCCAAACCAACTATAACATCTCGGGTATGATAAAGTTTGAAACACAAATTATAATATAATAAATAACTATAAGTAAAACTGCAGGCAAGGAAACTGAGGGGCAAACTAATGTAATTTTATTTAGTAGTGTAATCCAATAGGATTACAATATATCAGTGTGTTTGTATGTTTTACTTTTCAAATTTGCTGCCGGTTCCACCCCCCTGTGACGTGACACTCGCAGGGAATGGAAGCCGGGGCACAGAGCATCAGGCGGAAGATCCGGCCGCCGTATGCTGCAGGAATACATTGCGGGATCCCGGGGACAAGGTAAGTAACCTCTCTTCCAGGATCCCGCGATGCTCCCTGGCGGTACCCAGAGTGTGGCGCGGGGTTACCGCTAATGGCACTGAAATTCCCCCCCGAGCCACACTAAGGAGGTTAAGGGGAACCATATGCCAAAAAAACAAAAACTAAAACACAGTCTCCCCAAATCCATACCACAGCCTTGCTGTTATCTTTTTCTCAATATTTTATTGCTGCCAAAGGTTTAGTTTACATTCAGCTGTCAGCAGGGAACCTCGCTGACAGCTGATGAGTCATGTGCTCCTTAACAAAAATGTTACTGCTCCTAAACACTGTTAAAAACGCTTCTAAACACTGAAAAATTCTGGCAAAAAACGCTAAATATTTGCGTTTTTTTAAAACGGGATTTTGAGCATCTGGTCTGCATGGGACCTAAAAGTCCAGTAAAGAGTTTCACATTTTTGTTCAGTCGCATGTGTTCACTAAGTGTAAATGCGTTTTTTAAAAAAATTCCAAAACAAATAAAACATTACGTTTGCAATTGTGTTGGGCCACATCCCTGGCCCGTGGGCCGCAGATTGGACACGCCTGGTTTAGACTTTAAATTTTGAGAACATGGGTGAGGATACATGGACTAGTCAGAAAGGAAAAAAAAAAAAAGTCTAAACAAAGCTTTTTAAGAAGCAACCAATAAATGTTCAAACAATCATTTTAATTGCACTCTTAAGGGTCAGACAACTAAAAACACATGAAGTATTCCAGATTATGAAAAGCAGATTTACCAATTTCAAGGTGTTTGGAAAAAGTCAACACAAGTAGGGGATGAAATGTGTGCTAAAAATGCATAGATCCTAAGCCAAGTATTATGTGGGAGGTCAATTACAGCAATTATGCAGAATTAAAAAGCATGTAGGCCCAGATCACAACACTGAAATAAAAAGGTATACAAGGCACAGGCAGCAAGAGGGAAAAATCAGGGTTGCATAGAGATTGACCATCTCAGAACAACATTTCGAGGGTTACAGTTAACAGCCAATAGAAGTTTGTTACAATTTACTGATAACGTATTGAAAGCTGATTAACAATAAAAGCCTACCAATTATCTAAAAGATTTTCCTACATGGGCAGATTCTTAACCAATAAAATTTCTTGTAGATCTTCAATAACAGAGGCTCACAAATTTCTGTTCCTACATTTGGGATCAAAAGAGGTTGTATAAGGCAGGGATTCCCAAACTACGGCCCTGCAGCTGTTGCAGAACTACACATCCCATGAGGCATTGTAAAACTGACATTCACATACATGACTAGGCATGATGGGAATTGTAGTTCCTGAACAACTGGAGGGCCGTAGTTTGGGAATCCCTGGTATAAGGGACATCACTGTTTATGTGTCCCTCATACAATTCGCTCTTCTGTCCCCTCTATGGTATAGGGCTAGGCATTTGGTATCTATGTAGCCAATGGCCATTTGTTTCAGTGATCTATGCCTGTAGCCAAGACATATCGGGCAGTCCATCTGCCAATGCATGGTCACATTAAAGAACAACTTTGGCCAAGCTTCGGACAACTCTTTACACGTTCGTAATAAAGCAGTAAATTGGATTTAGAACAAACTTTCACTGACCTTTGTACCTGCAGCCACTTGGCAAACTCATCCTCAAACGTCTAATGCTGTAATCTCTCCCTCACTGCCTGCTTTAAACCCCTGATTGCCATGCCATGGTCACTGCCTCTGCAGCTGGGGGGGGGGGGGAGTAGGGGACAGTAAACATCTCAACCACAGGGTTTTACTGCCCTTCAACTGATGGTGTGAACAAGCCCTAAGGCGCGCAAAATCACATCCAAACAGGGGACACGTTAATGGCACCTCAGACGAGATGCAATTCTGCCACGACTGTCGGGTCAATAAATTGCGCAAACCAAAATCGTGTGACGTAGATCACCCAGAAGTTCGATACTTTTTTTGCGTGACACCAGGGGATTTGGATTGCGGGATTGCAGTGCGACAACCACGGCAGAATCGCACCATGTTTGAGGCGCCATTAAGAAATAATTGCATCACAAACCCACCTCGCATTTTGCTGTGATTCCAAAACTGTTCGAGCAGGTGCACAGGAAAGGGGAGAGCACACAGTGCTGTGGATCAGACCATCTTCACAGCTTTTGTTTGAGGGCCAGTTCACACCATAGAAAACGCAGTCCGGATGCGTTCCACATGCTTTTCTGCATGTGTGTTTTTATGATGCGTTCCAGTGCGTTTTTCCCTTTTTTTTTTTTTAACCTTAAATAATGACGTCCGTTTCAGTGCATTTTTGGTTTTACAGCATTCCAGTAAAGCCCAGTGCAGGAAAAATGCAGCATGTTCTACACTTTTTCTCTGGAACTAGAATGCACTGGCGTGAACTATGCCATTGGAAACCATGCATTTTTGATGCAGAAAAAAAAAAAAAAAAAAAACGCACTGGACTACATGTGGTGTAAACTGGACCAAAGTAGTAATAAAAACGTTTATATATATATATATATATATATATATATATATATATATATTTTTTTTTTTTTTTTTTAATACTTACAGCGAAGTCTACAATGAGGCTTTCCTGTAGGTACAGTAAAAATCTCCTGAACATGCACTGTCTACTTTAGCAGCAGCGATAAGGTCACCGGCACATGCACACTCAACTGACCACATGCATGGGAGTGACATTGCAGCCGCCAAACGGTGGCTGCGGAAGACCCTGGGAGATGGAAGCCCTGTCAGCGGCGACAGCGCACTGCTGGAGGGCTCCATGTTTGGGCCTTTCATAATGTGCTTTAGGTGTGGATAAATTGCTCCTCAGTGCCTGCAGCTACAGAGGTCAGTGGTGGACTGTTTTCAAATATATTTACTTCATGTTAAGAAGGTGCAAATATCTCAATGCACTAGCGAGTGACAGGTACTGATATATATAGTCCAAATTGACCATCTGAGCTTCTTAAAAATGAAAACAAATCAGTTTTTGTGCTATGGAAAGAGTTCTTTTGGCTTCTTTCTTAACCAACACCACAGTACCGTCACCAGTTCCTGAAACGGTTAAGCCTAACAGGCCCAGACCACAAAATGACTGCTTTTGTTGTAGAAGGGTAATATACCTAATACTCAGACAGACACAGAAA
This sequence comes from Pelophylax lessonae, assembly GCF_965119305.1. Lineage (NCBI taxonomy): Eukaryota > Metazoa > Chordata > Amphibia > Anura > Ranidae > Pelophylax > Pelophylax lessonae. Next base: position 643,018,456 of record NC_138770.1, on the reverse strand, counting down.
CGTATAAGAATGAACATGTTAACGTTTTAGAATGCTCATCTAAAGAGCATTTCCAACACCGCCCCCATGCCACTGTCTGACAGCGGCAAAATACATTAACCCCTGACTTAGCCAAAAGGGGTTACACTTTAAAGTGCCAATGCAGTCTTTAAAAAAATATTTACAGTTGAAGGTAATGCACAGTACCTTAAAACACCTTTGAACAAGGAGTCAAAGTTTTCATGAGGGAGGGAGAACAAAGCCATATAAATCTGATGCATTTTCATAGATGGAATACTGCAGATGCAATGTGGAGTACTGCAAGAAATCTGTACCAAGGCATTTATTACAATTCTATATCAAACCACAGTGGCTATAAAAGGCTGATTTTTTTCAGATTGGGAAGAACATCTAGCATCTCATCAGGGTTCCTTAGGTTGGCCATACATTATACAATTTTCTTGTATAATTTTCCTTTAAATTATAACTAATGACCCTTTTTCTTTTTTTTTTTTTCTTTTGGATATATAGAGTGGAGAAAGGCTAGAATGGCTGTTAGTTTTTTTTGCGGTCTGTGACCCCATTATGGAGATTCACCTTCTCCATTTGATCTGTTTACCATTAAAATTAAAAGGAAAATCCCAAATTTTGGGCTGTCCCTACAAAAGTAAGAGGGGAAATATTCCAAACGGGGTCACTAGTTCCGGTGACCTGGGGGTACCCAAGGAATTTCTCTATCACTTCCTGTTTGGCTATGGGGACAGGAAGCGAAGGGAAATCTTAGCAACAGGACACAGATGCCGGAAAAAAATGTGACGGGTTATAAAATTCTCTTACTTTATCCAAAATGAAAAAAAAAATAAAAAATTTGCCCATAGTTTTACTTTAAGCCGGCCATAAACTATTTGAATCTGGGCCGCTTCAGCAGGAACCGGCCCAAGATTCAAACCATGTACGGGCAGGCTGAGTGTATCCAAGTTGATCAACTTGGGTACAGCCAGCCTGCCGGTGGTTACATGTGATTATTGCTAGCGGCTGTCATAGTCGTTAGCACTAATCACTGTGTTCTCCCGGCGGGGACGGCTTCTCCAAACACAATGGCTCGGCAGGAGGGATTCCCCTGTCAATATTTTCTGTTGATGGGAGAATCTAGCAAATTTCTTTCCTGTAACCAAAATTTGCTCCGTTTATGGCCGGCCTTAGATTTACCAAAACCATATAATATAAGGTCAAAACCTAAACACTTTCAATTTGTATGCAATCAGGCAGACTCTAATGCCTCGTACACACGCAAAGATTGTTGGCCGTGAATTTTCGGCCAACGTCCGATCGGCCGATTGTCGGCTTGTTAGTATGATGCTTCCGACAACAAACTCCGACTTTTTGGCCGAACAAAATCTGGGTGTGCATGCTATAAAATTTTTGTTGGCCGTCAACAGAACGGCCGATTTTCCGTCAGTCAGTACAGATTTCGGCAGACAAAATTCAGATGAGCAAGACTGGGCATGCTCAGAGAAGTAAAAACACACGGAAAGTTAACCAGCACGACATCACTTCTGAAGTTGGTTTTTGTTGGCCGAGAAAACTCGTGTGCAGTCGAGCACATTTCAACCAACACAACAACACTGGACAAAAGACGGCCTGATCGGTCGGCCGATAATCGTTGCGTGTACACGAGGTTTAAGGCTCGGTTCACAGTGGCAAGATGGCAAAGTCATACAAATTTGCAATGGCGACTTCCTTGTGACATGGATGCTATTTAGCAGCATGTACAAAGGCTGAAATCGCACCCAAGTCAGACCAACGTAGTGCAGGAACCTCTTCTAAAGTCAGAGCGACTTGTGAAGCATCAGTTAAGATGGCTCTCATAGGGAAACGCTGAACTTGACATGTCATCCAACTTGGGTCTCCCATGTCGCAGCAGTGTGAGCCGAGCTTTATACTACATGGTTGAAGGTAAATCTAAAGGAAATTAAAAAAGAAAATTGTATCATGTATGGGGTTTAAACTGAGCTAGCAAAGGGAAAAAAAAAAAAGTTTTGGAAAGGCCTCGGATTATCAGAGATTAAAGGGGTCTATATTTTTGCACCCAGCTTTCACCTAGGATGTTTTTTTTTTTTTTTTTTAAATTTAGGAAAATTACACCCGATCACATAAAATCAACCCCCCCCCCCCTCGTAAGGTGTCTGCTTTCAGAAAATATATATGTTATGAGAGTTATGTAATCACAGATCACACACAGTAGAAAACCATGATGGATTTCATTCATGACCGTTTATTAGGCAATTGGGTTTCTATGGATATTTGATGATTTTTTTTTTTTAGCAAATGTATTTGTTAGTTAAGATTCTGTGTTAAGATGCTAGGTTCCCCCCATTGATATGCAAGTAAACCAACCCGAATGGTTTAGGAACTAAACATGTAACAAGATGTTAAATTTTTTTTAAATTTAGGAAAAAATGTGTGCAGAAAATGAAAATTACACCCAATCACATAAAATCACCCCCCCCCCCCCCTCGTAGGGTGTCTGCTTTCAGAAAATATATGTTATGAGAGTTATGTAATCTTCGGGCCTAAAATGCTTTTTTAAACGTGTGCAAAAAAACGCAAAAAGTACTGGCTGTGTAAGGGTTGAAGGCGAAGTTCACCTTTAGGAAGATGTTCCACCCGTAAGCTTTGTTGGTTAAAAAAAAAAAAAAAAAAAACTTGCTAACTTTTTCAGCTGGCTCCTAGATTCAAAGCAAATTTGTTCAAAGCCCTGCTATAAGTATTAGTAGCCATTCCCTGCAGCTCACAGATATAAATCATGGCAAGGGGAAAAAGAAGCACGGTCCTTTTGACAAAAATGTGTGTGCACTGGAAAGCATGAGGCTGTAAGGATATTAGCCAGATGGCGTGGCAGTGGGATTTTCTTTGGTGAGCCCAGCACCTTTGTGCAAGAATTCATCTTCTGCCCAAACTATTCAAAAACAACCAAACTATTTAAAACCAGATATATAGGTTACCCACTTGACCTCTGGAAGGTTTTACCCTCTTCCTGACCAGGGCATTTTTTGCTTTTCAGCATTGCGCCATTTTAACTGGCAATTGCGCGGTCATGCAACACTGTATAAAAATTAAATTGATATTTTTTCACACACAGCTTTCTTTTGGTGGTATTTGATGGATTTTTCTTTTTAAAATTTCTACGGTTATAAAACCTGTCCAATAAAACCTAATTGCTTCATAAATTTGCGCTAAAATGTATTCCACTACATCTTTGGTAAGAAAAAAAAAAATACCAATACATACCTACCAATATTAATAGGTTTGTGTCAAAGTTAAAGAACCTATACAAACAATGGATTGATCTGAAAATTCATAAATCCTAATGTACTGACAATGAATCTAATTTTTTGAGATGCTAAAATGCCAGGACAGTACAAATACCCCCCAAATGACCCCCTTTTGGAAAGAAGACAGTCCAAGGTATTTATGGTAAGATGTATGACAAGTCATTTTGTGTCTCAATTTTTTGGAAACTGAAGAAATTAAACCATTTTTCTTTTATGGTTACCAGTGCAGTACAGTGTTGTCCACCACTTGTGTGGCTGTGATCAGGGACAATATATATAAAACTAATTTGGGGGGGGGGGGGGGGAAGATTTTTTTTTTTTTTACAGTGATTGCTTGTTCCAGTGATGATCAATGTAACAATCATTTGAACTGCCATGAATAGATTTAATTTAGGACTAGTTTACTATTGTGATTGTCGAAGCTATCACATGGTACAGGGTGCTTTGATTGGTCCAGGTACCATGTGATCACAGGTGACCAATCACAGATCACACACAGTAAAAAACCATGATTGATTTCATTCATGACTGTTTATTAGGCAATTGGGTTTCTATGGATATTTGATGATTTTTTTTAGCAAATGTATTTGTTAGTTAAGATTCTGTGTTAAGATGCTAGGTTCCCCCCCATTGATATGCAAATAAACCAACCCGAATGGTTTAGGAACTAAACATGTAACAAGATGTGGGGGTGGTGGTGGTGGTGGTGGTGGGGGGGGGGGCTTGTTTAGGACTTTTGAAACAAGCATATGTTCAGACAAAGAAGAGTTGTTTTTGGAAAACAAAAGGAACAACATGTCTGCTTTAGACTTGATAAGCAGTTCAGACTCTAAGCAAAGAGCTATGAAGATTATGTCTTGATTCCATCTTTGAGTAACTGTTTAAGATATTTATTGCATACACATTGTACATGCTTATTTGAAGATTAGCTTGTGCATGTTGTAGGCATATTTTTGTAACTATGTGTGATGTGCGCTAATATATATATATATATATATATATATATATATATATATATAAAAAAACATTGAGGAAAGCTAGGCCCCTACGAGAGGTAGAAATGTATGAATCGTAATTATTGCCTACGTATGGGATTTACAGGTGGATTGTATCAGTTGTGGATATTTTTTTACTGACAAATATTCCCATACATGTGTAATATCTCTCACCCACAGGTGGTTTGGTGAGCTTTGATGTCATGTGTAAAGATGGCTGCCGCATATCCAACTGACCAGGTGGTGTTGGGGGGGGGGGGGGTGCAACCATGTCTTGCTGACATTACTCACAAAACAACCTGTGAGTAGGCAGCAGGAATAGAGACTCTAGTGGCACTTTTCCACTGCAAGTACCGGCTCGGCTCTACTCGGCCCTTCTTGGCCCAGTTTGCTTTTCCACTGCTGGTACCGCATGGTACGGTGTGGGAACGGTTCGGTAAGGTACGGTATGGTTTGCTTTTCCACTAAAGTAGTACTAAAGTTAAGTGGGTGGGATAACAACGGGGTGGGTGGGATTCTATGACGAATCAGTGGCTAGTAGTGACTGCATGCAAAGGATTGTGGGATATGGTACAGGATATGGTACCTCTTGGAACCACAATCGAGGTGGTACTGTTTTTGAGAGCCGTACTGTTCGGTTCCATGCAGTGTAAAAGCGCCCCGCCGTACTGTACCATTCCTACACCATACCATGCGGTACCAGCAGTGGAAAAGCACAAAAGCGAGCCGAACCGTTCGGTTCCATGCAGTGGAAAAGCGCCATTGCTTTGCGGGGGGAGGGAAGGTTTGTTTTTTGGAGCTGTGGAAGGAAAGCATAGAGCAAAAAAACCTCCTCACTGTCCTGTTCCAGATATCGAGTGCAAGCTGTTGCCAGAGTTAGGTATTATTAGACGTTTCTTTGGGATATTGGGAATAGGAGTGTATGTTTGAATCGTGTTACTGTTAATGGTAACTTTTATGTGTAAGAAGCTTTATATATTTCGATGTCCAGTAAAGTGTTTTATTTTATGCCTTTTATCAAAACTGCTCTTGGTGGTTCTGTTCATTTTAAATATTCACTAGATATTTCAGTGGCTGTCCAATACACCTTCATTATAAATTTTGTTGTTCCCACATTTGATACAGTGATTTGTGATCACACAGCGATCACATGGAGTCTGGGCAAACCATAGCATTCAAATACTGAGCACAGCCATCCGCTATGTCCACCATGGATCACACACCGTATTAGTACATCGCAGTGCCTGCTCACGCCACCAGCCAGCAGTAAAATCACTGTTGGCCGGTTAGCAAGTGCTTAAAGTTGAGCCTTTTACATTCGATATTTATGGAGGTTCATGTTGTCCGGGGGTTCTATTTTACACAAGTAAAAACAGCAGCATCTTGACCATCTTTGCAAAGCAATGCTATGTTTTAGGAAATGATCCCATGCTTCACAGCGAACCCAAATTAATTTTATAACTTTGTTTTGAGAGGGAGAGCTTTCTTTGGTTGTATTTACAAAACATTGGGTTTTATTTCTAACTATATAAAAAGGGGGGGGGGGATTAAAAACCTTTCCCATACTTTGATATCGTTGGTTAGACGAAAAACCGCAACTGCATCAACGCGTTTCACTCTTCCCACAGGCATCATCAAAGGATGGGAGAGGGGCGAAACACGTTGACACATTTCCGTTTTTTCGTCGAACCAATGACGTGACTTTCTGTCCTCCGTAGAATGCACGCTACCAGTGGCGAACCCAAAGAGCCTGTCATTGCTTTATGCCCTTGTTTTCTGCAAATCTTGCTATTCTTTATGCTGCGCAATAAATTATATTTTTTGCTGTACTTCACTATGGATACCATTTATTTCATTGAGGCCAAAGGTTACTAAAGTCACCACAAGACCAACAATTGGTGGGACCCGATTTGTTTAGCGGGCTGGATTCCATCACACCAGACACAAGCTTGGTCGACCCCCAGACTGAAAAGATGCGGGTCCATTTTTTCTGGCGAGTGGGGAAACAAGAGGGGAGTGTGGCACACTTCATGGCATGTTTTATATGAAATACTTCTGCACATTATACTTTGGCGCTTGGAGCACTTGAACGCTTTATATATAATATTTTGAAAGACTTAATTATTTTTATCTATGGCACATTTGTTATGTGATGTACAATTTTTGTATTGGGATTGTAGGATTTATATAGTGCCAACAATTTGCCCAGCGTTTTACAACATGAGGGCAGTCAGTACAATTACAATTCAATATTAGCACACGGATCAAAATTAGTCTGGCCCCTGCTGGCTGGCCTTAATTTGCAGGTCACATAGAATGGGAAGATGGGGATGAAGGGGCTATTATACAGAGATGTGCAAGATAAGATAGGGCGAGGGGCAGTTCAGAGACTGGATGGTGGTGACACACACTGTAGAGGTTAAGGACAGTAGGGAGGTGGATTTTTGTGATGTTTGCACTGTAATGAATTGACCTTGTGCTGTTTAGTGGTCAGGATTCTCCCTTTCCTCTCATACACCTATTGGTGGGTGAAAACAATGCTTCCTAGCCTGCCAGTAACTAACATAGAGCTGCTAATTGCAGCCTGTTTGCATTTGGTGATGCTGCTATTGGTTACAGAATTTACATGGTACAAAGCCACTCCCTATGGCTCTTGACCTTTTGGCTGTGATTTGCTGTGTCCAATCATAACACAACCACAGGAGCTCAGTTTCTGGAGGCTGTACTAGCACATTCTCTTGGAACAATACAGGAGTGGACCGGCTGGAAGTGAATAGTGGCAAGTCTGCAAAAGATTAAATGCTGGCCATACACTATAGGAAAAATTGGCCAAAATTCGGTCATTTGGACAGTTTGTACGTTTTTTTGGCTAGTTAATGGGCACAAATCAGTTGTGATGTTTTTGAGCCGTAAAAACAAAGGTTTGGAAATTTTCTGCCGAATGATAAATTGAAAGGTTAATTTGTTTCTCGTCCAAACTGTCTGCATTAAGTATATGTGAAAAACCGTACCAAACGTGAATTCATTTATGTCCATTGAACGATTTATCGGTCATTACATGATGGCACTATCGTTTGCTCTCACGGCCGAGTGTTAGTTTTTCAAAAAGGCGTTTGAACGATTTTTCGTATAGTGTATGGCCAGTATAAGAAAGCTACAGTTATGGGCTATCTGCAACCTCAGTAGTATTCCCTGCCAGACCGATCCTGGAAAACAGGTACTGTCCAGGGTGTATTTTGCCAGACAATTTAAACGGTTTCGCTAAGAGAAGGCCAGAGCCTGGGCCCTTACTATATATTCCTAGCTGAATACATCAATTTAGCAAACATGAGGGTGCATGTTTTGTTAGGATCGTCTAGGCAATTCTACACAAACAATTTCTCAAATTAGCTGCCTTGCTCCTTTGGAGGTAGAGAAAAAGTCTAACCTAATAATTGAAACCCTAATATGTGACTTCCATGTCTGTGGTACCACAGAGCACAAGGTAAATGAGGGCAAAAAGTGGAGAGGTACTGATCCCAGTTTAAAGTTCTTTATTTGGGAAGACAATACATTAGGAAATAAAATTTGTTAAACCTTAAAATTGTTAAAGTAACAGTTTCTACAGTTACATTGGCATAGCTTGAGCCAATACAACTGTGCCAGATCTGTGGGATCCTCATGGAAGCTGGAAATAACTAATAGGCACTGCTAGTACAGTGATCTTCACTCGTTTCTGGGGTCCTATGCCTCCATTCGGGGAACTCTTTGCAATTTCTCAGTTAATGCAAAAGATTCCCCGATTGTGATGTCACCCACCCACCTCATCCAATCTCCACTTCATTCAATGGGAGAACACTTTCATGCACTGAAAAAATGCAAAGTGCTCTTCAAATAGCACCAGGGCTGAGCAGGCACTACAATGAACTACAGGTATTTCCAGCTTCTACGGGGACCTCAAGGGTATGACAAATGACTACTTACATTGGTCCAAGCTGCCATACTTAAACTTCAGCTTTAATTTGTTTAAATAGTCACTGGTTTTATTGATTTCTCAAAACTGCACGTAATCATATAGACTATGGTTTTGTGTTGCTTGATTTGCACTTTTTTTTTGCGCATTGTTTGTACTGCCTATTTTTTTGTCAATTGAAAATGTTGTGTTAAAAAGGTGCAGAACACATATTTAAGGAATAGGTCGTTCACCAAACAGGTACATAGTAGCGCAGTGCTACTATATACTGTATACTAGTAATGCTTAGGAAAACTAAAATTTAATGTAATTGCTACACAAGTGAGGGCTCAACAAATACCAGGCACCAGGTTGTCATGGCAAATAGAAATGGTATCCTGGCGCCTGGGCTATTGTCAGTGACAGGTGCCTCAGCTGCCATTACAGGGCAGGCAGCGGGGCACCATCCTCATCATACGGAATGTGATTAGAGGTGGCAGCGGGGATGAAGACGACCCGGGGATGGCGCATCAGGAGACACGGCGGGAGAAGCGAGCACCCAGCAGATTGCAGTCCAGCTTGGGATCACCGTCAGCCCATTATCTGTGCCGTTACCACCCTTCCCCAGGGTGCTGCTAGAGCAGGCTGAGCTGGCGCTAGGAGATTCCTGGAGGCTCATCATCCACGCTGCTTCTGTTGCGCCCCCACCCCCAGGGTGTTGCCAGAGCAGCCACAGCCTGAGGGAGGCGGCAGCCCAGCTCAGGGACGTGGGGGCCCGGAGTTGGTGCTTTCCTGGCACAGAGCACCCTGCTCCAGTAGTGTGGCAGAGGTTGGCAGATAGAAAGGGAAGGAGAGCTGGTGCTGTAAGCAGAGCCGCTGTCCATGCTATCCAGAGCCAGGGGCCCAAGCTCATTACCACAACCACCATCCCTCCTCTGCTGCAGAGAGGAGAGAAGTACCCGAGCTTGGATATCTGGGGAGGATAAGGAGATCAATGCAGCTGATGTGAAGGTAGGGGGGTTAGCTCCCAGGTAAGATCTAATATGGGGGGGTGAGGAGTGCCACTACCTGATTCATACCATCTGAGGGGGGGGGGGGGGGGTAAGGAGATGATTGATAGGTGCTGATGCCTTTTCGGTCTGATGTTTCATGCCAAGGGAGGCAGCTCTACCAGTGCCTTCCCCTGGCCATGCCTGTGCACCAGAGATCTCCTCTCTTTCTGCGCTTTATACACAAACACATGAAACCTGGGGCACCAATTTTATACACTCTATATACCCAAAAATAAAAGGCTGTGGATGTGGCAGCCAAACGGAGGCTCAAGCCTAGTACAAACTAGCAGCTTATTTTCGTAAAAAAAAAAAAAATCTGAGTAGCTAGCAAGGAGCTTGCTGTACTAACTATCCGGTGTTCCTGCTTTTGTGTTCTAATATGGGGGACTGCCTCCCCCCCCCCAAGAACACACACCAGTCGTCCGTACTTTCAGCCATGGGCTTAGAGCACTGATTGGATGCCAATCAGCAGACCATTTATTTATGACCCTTCAGCAGAAGCCAGCCTTTTGGCTACATAAGAGGGGTTTTGACGTTTAAAATAAAGCTTTATTAGTTTAAAAAAAAAAATTAGCTCCTAACTGTTTCAGCTGGCTCCTAGATTCAAAGCAAATTTGTCAAGCCCTTTTGTAATTAGGTTACTAAAAATTACCTTTTTTAATAAATGCACAAGATTTTTTAGGGTCCATGCACACTGGCAAAAATAAATTGACAGTGTTCTTGGCAGAAAAACGCACTAAGTTTGAGCACTTTTTGGTACTAGCGTTTTTTCTGCCACAAAACCCCTCAAACATGTAAAACAAAAGGGTTTTTTTTCCTGTCTCTAAACGCTGAGCTTAAAATATGCCTCTAAATGACCTGATGTGCATGGATACACAGGATAACATTGAGCAGCTTCAACAGGAAAAACAACTCCTACAGAATTTAAGTTAATTGCAGCATTTAAGCCCAGTTTGCATGGACTCAAACTGTAAAGTTTTGATGCAACTATGAAATAAATTACATTTCTGGGTATGTTCTGTATAGATGATTCCCAAAAAATGTAATTTCCTGTTCCAGTGAACGGGTCACTGCTGTTCCCCATCAGCTTCGTCTCTTGTTCCAACACAGGCGTCATGTGATTAAAGCAAGGAAGTGCCTGGAAAACAGAACGCATTTGCAAGTTTCAACAAACTATCGGCAGGTAGGACTGCAATGCAGTTTGCTATAACCCTCCCAATGCATAGAATTTGCCTAGAGATGGTTTTGGTTTTCCAACAAAATTTGGAATTACACTTTAAAGGGGGATGGAGAATCACACAAAAGACCTACGGTTATGTCAGCAATTGTCAACTAGAATATATATATATATATATATATATATATATATAACTATACAATCTTAATACTGCGAAGAAAGCTATTTTTCTGGCTGTCCCAATAATTGCCCTGCTGCTTTTCTTGGAACTAGTAAGATTACTGGAATTGGACTACAAACAATCTTCTTTGAGTCTACACAATGTAGCCCATTGTTCTTAGAACACTTTTCAGCTACAACAGGCTGTTTCATTTCTAGCCAAGGTCCAAAATGTTACTATAAAGATCTAAGAGGAGGATTTACTTAAAGTGAAAAATTTACCACAGCAACCAAACACCATGTTATATTTTTAGATCTGGGCTGCAAAAATATCAAATTTCTGTGAGCAACAATATATTTGGCACACTTTTCCTAGATTGGTTCTCTGGCGTTTTAGGCTCTGTTCACGCATAGGCGTTGTGAAACACGTCCAGAATCGTGATTCTGCTCAGGAATCCAGAATCGTGGCAGAATGTGGGAAGCGTAGACGGTGCCATTATTTCTTAATGGCACTCCAAACCTGGTGCAATTCTACAGTGATTACCACCAAAATCGTGTGATGTGTCCGCACCCAAGAAGTTTTGCAGCGCAATTTGTTGCATGACAATCGCTGCAGAGCGGCAACGTGTTTGGTGCCATTAAAAAAAATGCCAGCGCGTCCCTCTTTCTGCTAAGATATTGGAATCGAGGGCAGAATTGCAGCGATTTTGCCCGCTATTCAAACCGCCTATGTGTAAATGGAGCCTTTAAGTAAAATTCCAGACTAAACCCAACTAGTCCTAAAAATGCTCCATTCCCCATCCTAACACCTATAACTGACTAACCTGTGTAAGAACGATCTAAATACTGATTTATTTATTTTTTTTACCTTTCTGGTCATGTGAGCCCCTGTGACAGCTGCAGGGGAGAGTGCTTGACAATGGCTGGAAGTAATGACATCACCCATGGACCATTCGTTGCCCCCAGTCCCTCCTCTCACCTGCAGCAGCCGCAAACTGGCACAGGGGAGCCAGATCAAAGGACCAAACTAGAGAGTTGAAAATAGGCAAGCATATTTTTTTTCCTTTTTTTAACAGAGGTTAGTTAACACAGCTGTTGGCAGAAAGGAGGGGACATTTTTTGGACTAGTTAGTTTAGCCTGGAGATTTACGTTTAATATTGACACGTGATTTTGAAATGCATTAAGTCCAATATAAGTCAAAAACAGAATTGTGCCATTTTATTTATTTTATACAAACCACCAATATTCACCACTGGGGCCTTTAGAATCCTGGCCACTGTGCAGTTTAATACAAATTGATCTAGAAATTATTCTGGATTCACTAAGTTTATTAATACAACAACAGATTCTTGCAATATTCCACATTTTTTAAGACAATTTTGTATAAAAATAAAGAAAAGAGGGAGTTAACTGAGCAAGGTAACAAGTCCACCTTAAAGGCACCTGCAGTAATGCTGGATGCACGGTTTTAAAGGTTGTAGACATATTTTATCAATTTCATATGCTACAGTTATAATGTCTAGCTTAATTTGTTTTTTTTTTTGCACTTCTATGAAGTGGAAAACCGTATTTTTTTTTTTTTTTTTTTTACAATTCCACTGAGGCTAGTCATAATGATTGACCACTGACTGCCTTATTGCACCATAAAATCTATTTTCTGGAAATTCCATGAAAAGGCAATTAAAGTTCAACTTAAAAAGGACCATAGGATCACAGTGGCTAAAATACAAGCTGACATAAAAAAGCAAAAAAAGTGCTTGTGCGGAGTCTGCTGCCTGTGCAGATTGACAGGGAGAACAATGGGCAACATGGGTGTGTGGTCCATTGAACACATTTATGATCTTACTGCTTGAGGGGGGGGGGGGGGGGCTGCCTATCAACCACAGTGACCCTGAACACATTTGTGAGATTGGAGCACAGAATGCAGACACAGATTATGCTGCTGTAAAAATGGCAGAAATGTGAAAAAATCTTCCAATTTTATTGCTCTTGCTGGCCAGGTATTTCCTCTGGTACACACGCACGGGTCAGTTGCCCAATCTTGCTGAAATAGGCTGGATAAGAAATCGATCATCTCGTTGTCTATTGGGTGGCTAGGAGTTCTAGTAAGCAGGTTGACAGGATCTATCCGATTTACTGATTCATTTTTGAATGGGCTTAAATTGCACCACACTGAATCGCACGTGAATGCAGCGCGGTTCCTGTGCAATTCACATGCAGGGTATAGAGTGAACCAGGGCTAATGAAGCACACAATGTATATATATATATATACACACACACACACATACACACATACACACACATATATATTTATTATATACACATAAAATTATATATATATATATATATATATATATATATATATATATATATATATATATATACATACACACACATACATACACACACACACACATACATACATACACTCAGTATATACTCTTCAATGCGTGTGTTTGGCAAGGTGCCCTGGGGAAAATTAAAGTGGAACTTCACTCTACCAATCAACTTTGATTATTTTTAATCCTCATGCTGTTAGAATTAGTATATAAATAGAAAAGTAGATCATATTTACTTGTTTTAAACTTTTATTTTTTACTCTATTTACACATTTCTTCTGTTACTTATTGGTTTCTTGCCTAGGCTAATTATGTCCTACATCCCAGGAGTCAAGAGGGCAGGAGAGGAGGAGGGGGTTTTCTAAGCTAGGCACATTCCTGCAAGCACGCATGAACTAAGGGCAGAGGGATTCCATGAAGTAAATGCAACATGAATCATCTGCCTTTACTCAAGATGCCCACAGCCAGAAATGCTAGGGGTGTTTTTTTTAAAATGCTTTCTTAAAGAGGAAGTAAATCCTCCTCCGCAACTTGTACCTATAGGTAAGTCTTATCATAGGCTTACCTATAGGTACTGTAAATATCTCCTAAACATGTACCGTTTAGGAGATTTTTACTTTGCATGCAGCCAGTGACATCACTGGCGCATGCGCTCTGAAGGAACGGCCGCTCATGCCGTTTCTTCAGAAGCCTTGTGCCGCGACTGTCTGCTCCTGCGCACATGCCCGGGAGTGACGTCATTGCGGCTCCAGCCAATCAGATGGCTGGATGCCACAAACCCGGAAGAAGGGTGACCAAACATGTTACCCATGAGACAGGTGAGTGGGCGGCACTGCGAGGCTTCGTTCTAAGGTAAGTATTTCATAATGAACTAGTATGCGATGTGTTTGTCTTTCAGGTGTTCATTTTTTTTTTTTTTTTTTTACTCTGAGGTTTACAACCTCTTTAACAAAATAAAGCATGGAGACATGGATGGATAGATGGGGGAGTTTGCATTGAATATTAAAAATTAATTTGAGTTTTTGGTTTGTGGTTCTCAGATGCAGTGAAGATCCACTTTAATGAAGGACACTGCAACACCCCAACATGCAACTTACAACGGCAGAACAGTGTGGAACAGTCCAAGTCAACTTGTATTTTAGCTTGTGATCCTTTCAAACTCTGTTCTCTTTAACCAAGTAAGCACCAGTTCAACAACTTGATTTCTTTTTTTTTTTTTTTTGTCATTGAAAATATTTTCTATTGCGGTAGCATATTATGGACTTTAGCTTAATAAAAAGGCAACAGATTTATTCTCCACACTATGATGGGAAAAGACAAGTTGTCCATCTAGTTTTTTTTTTTGGGGGGGAGATCCAGAATTTTATGTGGTGGGAAAACATAGCTTAATCTGGACAAGTAAACTATTTTTTTTTATTTTTATTTTTTTTATTTAAGCCATATAGACACCTCATTTTCTGCTACAAAAACAGAGATACGAGCATTAGTACAATTAGTGTTAGCATTCATAAGAACATGCAGTTTAAGGATTCTGCTTCATCGTTCCACAGAATGCACAAAATGTCTTCTGTATAGGCAGAAGAGAATAGACAGATACACTTGAAGCTTGAAGTGTCATACTTGTATATTTTCTAAATACAGGTACATGTGCTTTTTTTTTTTTTTTGTTTTATTTAACTGATACACGTTGAGCATATTTCCAAGTCTATGAGGTGATAATCTGGAAGGTAAAGACAGGACAATAAGAAATGTTGCTTTTTTATTATTTTGACTTAATGGGCTCCCTCTCTAGCCACCGCACTCTGACCTTTTGCTTATAATGATACTCCTTAAGGAAGTCTTGTAACATAGATGGCAAAGGAAGTAAATCAATGCCATCGTACGTGGTAGACTTGCAAATGACTGCTCTGCAGATATACTGCAAGCTAAAAGGGAAAGTTCTGTTTAAAGGTACCGTCAGCAAGGGCTCAAAAAACATGCAGGAACTGGGATCTTTATAGTGTTCTAAGAGTCCTGTAACAGTGGAGGAGTGAAACACACAGGGGTCATGAGCATCAAAGCTGAAGTTGTGGTTCCACTGCTCAATGCGTGCATGCAGAGATCGGTTGTAGCGGCGGAAGCTTACGGAGAATAGATAGTCCTCTTGTGCGGAATCCCTGAGCAAAAAAGTGCCTTCTGGCCGGCCTTCCAACAAGGCCTCTGCCTCATAGCGATCCATGACCCCCCAGTAACATGGGTTGCTTGTGATTTCCACCAGATCTGGCACAAGGCAGTGAATATAATCGATCTGGGTGTGCACTTTCCAGGCTCCCTGTCTATTCGTTTGAATATGGCTGTCACCTGAAAACTGGCGCTGCTTCTGTCGCCGTGACTGCAGGCAGAGAGTTGGGCCATCTTCTTCAGACTCGCACCCGCCTTGTGCCGTTGCACCATTGTCGCTGGTCATGTCAGCCATGCCAGGAGCAAGTTTTGGTCCAAGCTTATATACAGGGTTGACTTGTGCTGTCGCTTCAAAAGTGTGGATTTGGGCATTTGGTGGAGGGTCAACACCTTCCTCAATACTAAGCCTACGCCTCTCCCGTAATCTATCCTCTTCATCTTCAGCAGAAAGTAGAGACTGCTCAAACGTGTCCAGTATGGTTGAGTGTGGACTGACAGGTGCTGTATGCTGTTTAATCAAGTGCCATTTTTGGGCCAGATCAGATCCAGCAGGAAAGGGGCATTTTTCAAGCATCAGTTCAGAGAGATGAATTTTCCTCTTAGTAGTAAAAAGTGGCTTTGACTGCCTATTATAAGCTCTAATAGGAAAACACAAGCCCACAGTCTCATTCAGCCTCTGCCGTAAACTGCGACTTCCAACTGCCCTGCTCGAAACAGCCTCCATATCGTGCACCGATCCTACCACATGACGTCTCTCTCTCCTCTGAAGCCCGCTCCTTTGCCTACCGATTTTTTTGTCTGGATCAATAGAGTTCTGAGTTTTGGTGGAGCATGAATGCTTCTTTTTGCCACCCCACGGGGCATGGCGAGTATATGAATCTCTGCGTGCCAGACGGGCACCTGCATTTAGACCCATGTCATTGTCCTTTTCAATACTAATTTCAACTAACTGTGGCATTTCAGAAACACAGTTCGGGTTCCTCCTACTAGAACTACTGCAAGGACTCAGGCTCATTTCAGAAGAAATGTTTTGGTGTAAAGGAATAGCTGACTGCATGGAGGCCGGACCAGCGGAACCCTCTGCTTTTTCCCCACCATTCGAACATCTGTTGGCATTAACATCCACAATGTCATTTTGATTCCCATCATCCTCATGGCTAAAGAGATTCTGGCACCGATATTTGAATGTGTTCCACATTTTCCCAACTTTATCCATTGATCGACTGACCTGCAAGTACAGAAAGAGAATATCAGGCACTAAACTAAAGAAACATAAAATAAGCAAGAGATGGAATCACAATATTAAAACCAGTCCTCAAATTTTCCACTCGCTTGCTCGCATTTTGAGAGTGGATAATGATTGCGGGCGAGGACAAGAGAGGAGAGGAAGAGGAAAGGCGGCCGGATAATCAGAGCGGGGATCGCTGCACTGTAACATCTTTCATTTGAATTGCCGGGTGCTCAGCTTCACACGTAGTCCCGCCTCCTTTGATAGACAGAACACCGCCGGTATGTGCGACGTCTATCATAGGAACCGAGCCATGGACTATGTGTGAAGCTGAGCGCCCGGCAATATAAATGAAAGATGTTACAGTGCAGCGATCCCGCTCTGATTATCTGGCCGCCTTTCCTCTTCCTCTCTCTTCTCCTGCACAGGTGAGGCTGCAATCCATATTTATGGTCACATGGTTGGGGGGGGGGGGGTCTAATATAGGATTACAAGGCTCAGCATGTCTTATTTATGGTCACATGATGGGGGGGGGGGGGGGTGTCTCCTATAGGACTACAAGGCTCAGCATTCCATATTTATAGTCACATGGCTAAGGGGGGGTCCTCATATAGGACTACAAGGCACAGCATGTCTTATGGTCACATGATGGGGGGGGGGGGGGTGTCTCCTATAGGACTACAAGGCTCAGCATACCATATTTCTAGTCACATGGCTAAGGGGGGGAGGGGGTCTCATAGGACTACAAGGCACAGCATGTCTTATTTATGGTCACATGATTGGGGGGGGCGTCTCCTATAGGTGGGGCAACTGGTGGCGAGTAACCCTTAAGGCCTGGCTAGTAGCTCAGGACTTGAAATTTTGATCCCTGTTTAAACAGAATGGCATGCTTAAGGCAGAGCTTCACCCAAAAGAGAAAGTTTTGTTTTAAGGCCTCCTCCACCCCCCCCCTTATAAAATGGCACTTTTTTGGGGGGGGGGGGGGGGATTGGTTTTGACTCACCCCCAGTCTTCTGGGATATGTCACAGAAGACTGTGAATGGTCCCACAATGTGCAGCGGGCACACGGCTGTGACGCAGCCGGGTACGGGGGACAGAAGATCGATGGAAGGAATGGCTCGGGTATGCACATCACTGGATCCTGGAACAGGCAAGTGTATTAAAAGCCAGCAGCTACAGTTTTTGTAGAGGCTCACATTAACACCAATATGACTGGAGCTTCTCTTTAAAGAGAAACGTCAATCTCTCATACATCCCAGGAGTTTTCAGTGGGGGGCAGGGAAGAGGCTTTTACAGCTACGCACATCCTCTACTGCTTGTATGCCTGAACTAAGGACAGATGGATTCCAGGAAGTCCATGCTACATGAATCATCTCCCCTTACTCAAAATGGCTGTTAAAAGTTTCATAGTTGACTATCATCAATATGTATTGTCCATTTTGTTCCCTTATATCAAACACTGAGTATCCACATGGGTGCATACACTATTTTCTGTCAGATATGAAGTCATCTGGAAGCTGTAAAACACAGAATGTTGTACCCACGTACACACAGCAAGCTGTAATGCCTCCCTCACCAGACTTCATTTTTTTCCCCCTTTGAAAGTGGATTTTAACGAAAATTTTATTTAAATCATTTAAAATACATGAATACCATTTGCACCAAAAAATAGTCTCTACACTTAGAAAAACAAGCAGGCAACATTTTTGGTCAACTGAATGGAATTTTCCAAAACAAAATGGGGTCATTCAAAATGCTTCCAACCCAAATGTTAAAGAAGTTCACCACATATTGGTAACTGTTATATAAGCAGACCAACACTGCAACCTCTGGGCTATCTCGCAGCCCATTTGATTGTAATATGGAATTCGACAGTAAGCCAAGCAAACCAAAATTGCACCTAAAGCGACATTTCTCAAATAGTTCCTTGTAAAAGTAGGGAATATAGTTACACCTCCAGTGGCCTTAGTTGCCTATATTTTCTCCACTGAAAGCTGTAGCATTCATCAGATTTCAGCATTCGACACCTCTGCAAGTGTTAAACTGTTATATCCTGTTATACAAATTGTTACCAAAATTGTTATACAAAATGTTACCAAATTGCACCCTGCAGTGGAAATAGAATGAACGCAAGGGTCAAATAGCTTCATATATACAACACGTGTTGTAGGGATGCCACTACCATGTGAATGGACTCCATGCAAAACTTCTGTACTCGCACAAAGCAGCTTAGTGCCTTGAGGTTCAGAATTGGACTTACCTTGCCTTCCTTCCTGGGGACTGTAAAGAGGTTTGAGTAAAAAACCCTTAAAAATGTTCCAAAGTCGGAACTGGAACCATAACCCCTTGAAATAAAGTCTTGCACTGCCCCCAAGGAGACCCAGTAAGTGATCTGGGGACAGGTGCAGGTTGGAAGGGAAAAAACCTTTCCGGTGGACAAGCCTGAACTTGATCTCGTAGCCTGACTGATTAACTGTGGACCCACTTGACCTGTACAAGATAGGGTCCATTGATCCGGAAATCAGCGAAGATGTCCCCCCCCCCCCCACTCCAGATACAGGTGAGGGCACACCTTCATGCAGAGGCAGCCTTGTCCACAGGTCTGGAAGAGCCTGCTCATGGCTTGCTAGACCAGGTCCTCTAGGAACCTCTGGTGGAGACCCTGACGTTTGATCCCTAATCTTGTGATCCTGAGAGACAAAGAATGGCCCATGTCTACTACGGGGCTCTTTGCCCTAGGTAGCCTGTGGAAGAAGAGTACGTCTGCCCCCATGAGACCCTTAACGATGTCATCCAAGGAAGCTTCAAGCAGGTGACCCGCTCCAAGAGTGAGATCAGATAAGGCCTTCTTAGAAGTCTAGTCCGCAAACCAGCATTTTAGCCAGACACTACGCCGAAGGACCACTGCTACAGACAGCCTAGAAATCAAAGGAGCCACATGCAAAGAGGCAAGACAAACTGTAGCCCCTGGACCAACCGGTCTGCCAGCTCCGCAAAGACAGGGGAAAGCTATGCTCCCTCCAGGTCCCAGCGTAAAAGCTTAGCCCACTCAGAGTTCGCGACACCAGGGCAATAGTAATTACCAGCCTAATTGCCGAACCAGCCATAGTGCACATATGGCGGGCCAGAGCATCCGCCCTCTTATTAGCTGGACCTGTAAAGGATGAAGGTAACTTAAGTTGATCTGGAAACTACAAGTTCACTACAGGGTGGGACCGTCCACCTTTTACGCAGTAAATCCTCATAAGTATACCGCAAGCAAAAAAAACGCCTAGCAACCACTGTGCTTTGGACAGCTCCACTGTTTGTGACAATGTTGTCAAGGTAAGCGGAAAGAGGAACACCCCCGCCGCTTTGGAGGGCCTGTGGGTGCCAAAAGGAACCGATGCCTCCGACACGGCATTAGACGCAACCTCCATGCACTGACAGTGCATCCACCAGTGCCTATTTAAGCTTGGCTAGAGGAGCAGAGGAATCATCCTGTCCATCTGAGCACACTGAGCGTGGACGCAGACCCAGTAGTGTCGCTATATACTTAACTCACCCCCGCCCCCCCCCAAAAAAAAAAAAAAAAAAAAAAAAAATCAGGGGAGGCCGCTGACTGCGATCCCACAAAAGGGGACTCTGGCCAAGGGTCCACAAATGAACCACCTATTGGACCCTGCAAAAAAAATAAGGGGGGGGGGGGTTGCCCTCCAAATATGACACAGCCACCTTAAAAGGGGGCCTGCCTGCAGTGATGGACGTGCATGCAGGGTGTCATCGCTAATACAAGTCAGGTGGCCCACACAATGACGGCAAGGCTGTCATTAAAAATGAAGCACCCCCACAGGGCCACCCGGTCCAAGGGAGGTGGCAAGCTAACCATATGGCCCAGCAGGCCGCAGCCTAAATTTCTTGTGGGGCTCAGCCGCAATTGCACAGATCCTCAGGCTGGCAGATGCCTAAAGGAAGAGTGGGGGCTTCAGCTACACTCACAGAAACCTGACATTTTAACAAGGGTGTGTAGACTTTTTATAGTGTGTGTGTGTGTGTGTGTGTGTGTAGAGGTTTTGAAAAAAAAAAAAAAACACTACTTTGATAACATTATTTGCATCAATTGAATGCCTGAAGATAAATAAATAGACCTAATATTCACTTATGCAAGTATAAAATAGAATGCAAAAGGTGGCTTTAAACAGTAAATCCACTGACAACATGTGCCAGGAAGTTGGTAAGAATTGCAAAAACATCAACATCCCTCTACCTTAACAGGAAACGTGAACCAAAATACTGGTTAGTGTAGACAAAAACACAGCTGCAGTGTGGCAACATGTGACAGCTTTGCAAAAACATTAGGAGCCCTTACATAATTTACGATAACATGAACTTTGTTTTAAGCATTGTTACAACTAAAACTTCCACCTCGTTTCATTACTCAGTATTAAAAGCGGTTGTGAAGTTTTTTTTTTTATTAAAATAAAAACTGGATCTTTCTAAGAACTTATGGCGCTTTTCCACTGCATGGAACCGAACGGTTCGGCTCGCTTTTGTGCTTTTCCACTGCTGGTACCGCATGGTATGGGGTAGGAACGGTTCGGTACGGTACAGCGGCACTTTTCCACTGCATGGAACCGAACGGTACGGCTCTCAAAAACAGTACCACCTCGATTGTGGTTCCAAGGAGGTACCATACCCGGTACCATATCCCACAATCCTTTGCATGCAGTCACTACTAGCCACTGATTGGTCAGAGAATCCCACCCACCCCGTTGTTATCCCACCCACTTAACTTTAGTACTACTTTAGTGGAAAAGCAAACCATACTGTACCATACCGAACCGTTCCAACACCGTACCATGCGGTACCAGCAGTGGAAAAGCAAACCGGGCCAAGCAGAGCAGAGCCGGTACTTGCAGTAGAAAAGTGCCATTACTGTAAAATCCTTTTCTCTGAAGTTCATTGACAGACGCAGCTCTTATGCTTCTTATACCATAGGGTTATTCTGTCCCCTACAGGAGTAGTACTAGGCAGGAAAAAAATTCACCGACACGCCTAAAGGGGCTGTTCTTCACACCACACGCCAGTTTTGTAGTAAGCAGTGAAAAAGATGACACAAACCATCCCTATAACAAAGGGGCGGGTGCTGCGTCTGTAAATGGACTTCAGCTAAAAGGATTTTACAGTAAGTTCTTACAAAAATCCTATTTTCTCTATTGTCCATTGACAGACGCAACTCTTATGCTTCTTATACCATAGGGACGTCCCAAAGCAGTATAGGCATGAGGGTTGGGAAGAACGCAACCAAAATTAAAAAAACAAGAAAAAACAGGTAACGTTTTTCCAAAGTTTAAACATAGCCAACTGGGTAACAAAGTTCAACCAGGAACCACAGGAGATTACCCATAGAAAGCAAATATAAACCCCCGAAAGAGAAAAACAATTCTCTTTAAACAGCAGCAAAACCTTACGGCCAAAAGGATGCATTCGAAGAGGACAACAAATCTACCTTGTAGAATTTTGTAAAAGCTGACGGATGACCAAGTCGCCGCCTTACAGAGGCCTGATGAGGAAAAACCCAAAATGCACTCAGCGCTCTGGTAGGACGCTCTGTCACAGGGAAAGGAGGAACCTGACCCTTCAATGAATAAGCCTGTACAACTGTCTGCCTAATCCATTTGGACATATTCGCCGCAGATGCAGCCAAACCCTTACAAGATCCCTCTGTAAGGACAAAAAAAAAAAAAAAAAAAAAAAAAAAAAAAGGATTTTCTAAAGGACTCTGTGGCCAACAGGCAAACCCTGATCGCCCGAACCACATCCAGAGAGTGCAAGGCAATTTCTTTGGGATGTGTAGGCTTAGGACAGAGTGAAGGCAAAACAATGTCTGCATTGAAATCAGATACCACCGCAGGAAGAAAAAAAAAAACAGATTAGGTCGGAGAAGTAATAGCCACCAAAAGGCAACCTTCTGATATAACAAAGGCAGAGATATGTCCCTATATTCTTAAAAAGAGCCTTTTGAATAGACCAAACCAAAAAGTCATATCCCACAGAAGCAAGGGGGATCTCGGAGGAGCCATATGACACACCCCTTGAAGAAAAGTGTGAATCAAGGTAGGTATTAGCAGCCAACGGGCGTTTGAAGTACATCACCAAAGCCAACACTTGGCCCTTGATCATGCCCAAGGCAAGAAAGCCAAGATCCTAGCTACCAAAAAAAAAAAAAAAAAAAAGGCAAGGGTGCAATTTTGCTGAGTGATTTTTGTTTTCATTCCCCACAGAGCAGAGCGAGGAACAGATGTTCCCCGATCTGTGTTTGCTCTCCATCCTGAAATTGACTATGGTCTTGGGCTCCCTGGAGGATAGGGAAAGCTTGGGCTCCCTGAGGGCAATAGGGAGAGGGGCGCACTTCACAGTACTGTTAAAAAAAAAAATAAAAAATCCAGGAAGGCCTGGCTGTGGGGAAAAAAAAATGCAATACAAGCCCAAGGCTACTGCTGCAGACATGAGTCCAGGTTGTTTCTAAATAGCCTATCCATGGCAAGTGTTTAAGTGACACTAAACTCACATATTTTATAAAATAAATGCAATACGTCTAATAGTAGCATGGACCTTCTATGTTTCTTTAAGGGTTCGTTTCTTCTCCATGTCCCCTTGAGCATGCAAGGTCCATCCCTAATACAAAAAAGGAGCCTGATTTCCTAAACGACTTGGTCACAGCCAAGTACACACTACTGATCGCCCGAACCACATCCGGAGATTGCAAGGCAATCTCCTTAGGAAGCTTAGGCCACAGGGAAGGCAACACAAGGTCTTCATTCAGATGGAAACCAGAGACAACCTTAGGAAGGAACGACTGACAAGGTCGAAGCACCACTTATCTCTGAACCACCAAATAAGGTGGACAAGACAAAGCTGCCAGCCCTGCATGCTGAAGTAGTCGCCACTAAGAAGGCTACCTTCTGGGATAATGTAAGCAGAGGAATCTCGCAAATATTTTCAAAAGGTGGTTTCTGAAGAACCGACAGTACCCAATTGAGATCCCACTGAGGCAACAGAGACTGCACAGGTGGAGCCAAGTGGCAAACCCCCTGAACTAAGGCGCGAACCAAGCAATGCGTAGCCAAAAGGACATTGAAAGAAAAATCGCTAAGGCCAAAACCTGGCCCTTGATGGTACCCAAGGTCAGGCGCTGTTTCACACCTCTTTGGAGGAACGCCAAAATTCGAGCCACTGAAAAAAAGGTACGGGAGAAACTCCCAGAGATTCCCGCCACACAATATACAGTGGGTACGGAAAGTATTCAGACCCCCTTAAATTTTTCACTCTTTGTTATATTGCAGCCATTTGCTAAAATCATTTAAGTTCATTCTTCTTCCTCATGAATGTACACATAGCACCCCATACTGACAGAAAAACACAGAATTGTTGACATTGTTGCAGATTTATTAAAGAAAAACTGAAATATCACATGGTCCTAAGTATTCAGACTCTTTGCTCAGTATTTAGTAGAAGCCCCCTTTTGATCTAATACAGCCAGGAGTCTTTTTGGGAAAGATGCAACAAGTCTTTCACACCTGGATTTTCTCAATTGGGTTTAAGTCAGGGCTCTGGCTGGGCCATTCAAGAACAGTCACGGAGTTGTTGTGAAGCCACTCCTTCGTTATTTTAGCTGTGTGCTTAGGGTCATTGTCTTGTTGGAAGGTAAACCTTCGGCCCAGTCTGAGGTCCAGAGCACTCTGGAGAAGGTTTTTGTCCAGGATATCCCTGTACTTGGCCGCATTCATCTTTCCCTCGATTGCAACCAGTCGTCCTGTCCCTACAGCTGAAAAACACCCCCACAGCATGATGCTGCCACCACCATGCTTCACTGTTGGGACTGTATTGGACAGGTGATGAGCAGTGCCTGGTTTTCTCCACACATACCGCTTAGAATTAAGGCCACAAAGTTCTATTTTGGTCTCATCAGACCAGAGAATCTTATTTCTCACCATCTTGGAGTCCTTCAGGTGTTTTTTAGCAAACTCCATGCGGGCTTTCATGTGTCTTACACTGAGGAGAGGCTTCCGTCGGGGCCACTCTGCCATAAAGCCCCGACTGGTGGAGGGCTGCAGTGATGGTTGACTTTCTACAACTTTCTCCCATCTCCTGACTGCATCTCTGCAGTTCAGCCACAGTGATCTTTGGGTTGTTCTTTACCTCTCTCACCAAGGCTCTTCTCCCCCGATAGCTCAGTTTGGCCGGACGGCTAGCTCTAGGAAAGGTTCTGGTCGTCCCAAACGTCTTCCATTTGAGGATTATGGAGGCCACTGTGCTCTTAGGAACCTTAAGTGCAGCAGAAATCTTTTTGTAACCTTGGCCAGATCTGTGCCTTGCCACAATTCTGTCTCTGCGCTCTTCAGGCAGTTCCTTTGACCTCATGATTCTCATTTGCTCCGACATGCATTGTGATCTGGAAGGTCTTATATAGACAGGTGTGTGGCTTTCCTAATCAAGTCCAATCAGTATAATCAAACACAGCTGGACTCAAATGAAGGTGTAGAACCATCTCAAGGATGATCAGAAGAAATGGAAAGCACCCGAGTTAAATATATGAGTGTCACAGCAAAGGGTCTGAATACTTAGGACCATGTGATATTTCAGTTTTTCTTTTTTAATAAATCTGCAACAATGTCAACAATTCTGTGTTTTTCTGTCAGTATGGGGTGCTATATGTACATTCATGAGGAAGAAGAATGAACTTAAATGATTTTAGCAAATAGCTGCAATATAACAAAGAGTGAAAAATTTAAGGGGGGTCTGAATACTTTCCGTACCCACTGTACTTCCAGACGCGATGGTAAAATCTTTCTAGGAGGTAGATTTTCTAGACTTCAACAATGTGGGAATCACCGAGTCAGACAACCCCCTATACCTCAGCACTTGATTTTCAACAGCCAAGTCGTTAAAGCCAGCGACTGTAAAGCAGCATGGAAGATCGGCCCTTGGGTCAACAGGTCTTCCCTGACAGGAAGCCGCCAAGGAACATTGGTGACCAGCCGTACCAGATCCATGTACCAAGACCAGCGATGCCAGTCTGGGGCCACAAGGATGACCAGAATTCCGTCTGCCTCGATCCTCTGCAGAAGTTTGAAAGGGGGAAAGGCATGTATCAGACAGTACTGGCCCCAAGGAGCCACCAGTGCGTCGGCTAGAGGATCCTGACACCTTAACACGAATCTCTGCACCTTCCTGTTGTGACGAGAGGCCAACAGGTCCACCTTGAGAGTTCCCCACTGGAGACACAGCTGAAGGGACCATTCTCCTTGGTCCAAGGCCTGTTGACTGAGGTAATCCGCCTGCCAATTTTCCACCCCTGGAATATGTATAAACAGAGCTGGAATGAAACGTTCCGCCCACTTTAGAATGCCAGCTACTTTCTGAGCTGCTAGGACACTTTTTGCAACGTTGGTGATAGACATACGCCACGGCGGTGACATTGTCCGATTGATCCTTACCTGGCACTCCTGAAGGAGATTTGCCCAAGGAGCCAGACAAATCACCCAAAGTTCCAGTATATTGATCGGTAGATTTGACTCCCCGGCAGTAATCTCTGGTGTAAGTGTACCCACTTTATCAATAAATGGTCTGGGGATAATGCACTATTGGCCGCTTTTTGTCTCTTATGTTGAACACTGAGGACCTGAGTAGCCCAAGACCACCCGGGAACATTGGTCCATTGAGGGACCTGAAGGAAAGAAGGAAGTGTATTTTCAAACCAGGGAATATCCATAGGCCCTAACTGTGTGACCATCCAGTAAGAGGATTACCCACCCTCCTGAAGGAAGGTGTGGGAAGATATTCACCTATTTTTCTCCTCCACTTGAGGGTCTTCACATTGGATTTGGCTGTCTATATGCCCTTTTAATACTGAGCTCTGGTAAGAAGGAAATCTGTTATCAGTGGTGGGACATCAGACACACAAAGTTGTTTTCTGGCTGTTTCCTGGAGCACTGTTCTGCTTTGTCACTTATCACGGACATTATTCTTACTTGGACTTTATTTTGCATCTGGGATTGTGTACACTTTTTTTGTTGGCATTGTGCATCATTATTTCTAAGGTTTTAGAAGACTTGTACACTGTTTGGTTAACACATTTGTTTGTTGTGTTATATCAATGAATACTTGCTTTTTGATTTAAGCATTATTTAGTGCCCCTCGTTGAAGAACACCATTACACCTGTTTAGTGCACTCGATTTTATCACTACGAGATTTTCACATTTTTCTACAGTTGCAGCTTTACACAGGTTATAATCAGCGCACCTTTTACACCAGCCTTATTCGGGTTATGGTAGTAGCAAGAAATATACAGTTAAAAAAAAAAATATATATATATATATATATATTATATATATATATATATATATATATATATATATAATTTTTTTTATTATTTTGGGCCAGTTTACCTTTGATAAATAAAAAAAAAAAAAAAAAAAAAAAAATATCAAATCAGGAGATATCCATTATAATTTACCGCTAAGTGAAAGCTCAATTTGTCCTGAAAGAAAAAAAAAAAAAAGAATCCGGGATGCAAAAAGTAGTTGTAATATCTACGGTTTTACGAACACGTGTCAAAAATTACAAAAAAATTGGGCTAAGGCATTTAGATTTGTTTCACCCTAAGGCACGAAAGGGTTAAGGCCCCTTTCTTGCTGCTCTAATAGACTTTTTTTTAACCGTATGATTTTGCTGTTTCTCAGATGCATTACTGGTGCGTTTTTTGGGCGTCAGCACCTGTGAAAAATGGACATGTGACTCAAACGCAAAATCACAAGTGTTACTGCGATTTCCATTAATTTCAATGCAAAGCTGCGACTTTTTGGTGCAGTTTTCAAAACCACACCAAAGATGCAGTATGCAGGACTTTTGAACACACTGCACCCACAGCGGTGTGAAAAATCCCATAGGATTTAAAGGGAAACATTAGGGCCCTTTCACACTGATGCAAGGTAAAAAACTTCTCAACGTGAAAGAGCCCTAATGCAGAGAATGCATGAAGGTCAAAAAACCCTCTGCCTTTAGAACTACTTTAGCTCTGGCAAAAATGTCCTTGCACAGTGAACAGTCTATTTTCCTATTAGTAAATCAATCCCAAAGTCTGGGAAAAACAAAAACCTGGCAAAAGTTATTATTCCCCACTTTATTATGGAAGAGGGGTGGGGTGTGATAATTTCTTTCAAACTGCACTTACTCATTACTTACAGTCAGTCCACCTAACAGGAACATTTCCAACGCTCTTAAACAATGCACAAGGACTGTCAACTTGTGTCGCACGCTTTATTTTATTTTTTATTTTTTTTTAGTTTTTAAGCATTACGGGACAATATTTTCTAAGTTTAACAAATGTTAATGACCACAAATTTTTTTATTTTCCAAACAAATGATCAGCTGCATATTTTTTCATTGTTGGTACAGTTTTTATCGCGTTTTACATTTGATTCACCCTTGATTTAAATCTCATTTGGCACTTTCTTTACACTGCCATGGACTGATGTACACAGAAGAGATCCTTTGTTAGACAGCACTCACTTCTGAGCATCATCTTTTGTCGCATGCTTTTTAAACATTGTTACAGCAGAGTTTTTTTTTTTTTAATTTTTAGCTATTATCTGACATTTGCTGCTAGGTTTCTGCTTTCTGGGCTATTTTTATTTTACAGTTCATCCAAAAAGTATTCACAGCACTTCACTTTTCTTACATTTTTTGTTATGTTACAGCTTTATTCCAAAGTTGATTTCCCTCAAAACTCTACAAATACCCCATAATGACAAAGTGAAAGAAGTTAGTTTGAAATATTTGCAAATTTATTAAAAAGGAAAAAAAAAAACAATGTACAGAAGTATTCACAGTCTTTTCTCAATACTTTGTTGAAGAGCCTTTGGCACCAATTACAGTGTTTTTCAGTGATACTACAAACTTTGGACACCTATTTTTGGACATTCTTTGCAGGACATCTCAAGCTCCATCAGGTTGGATGCAGAGCGTTGGTGCACAGGCATTTTGAGATCTCTCCAGAGATTTCTATTGGGTTCAGGTTTGGACTGACTGGGCCACTCAAGGACATTCGCAGAGTTGTCCAATAGCCAGTCCCTTGTTATCTTGGCTGTTTACTTATTGTAGTTGTCCTTTTGGAAGATAAACCTTTGCCCCAGTATGAGGTCCAGAGCGCTCTGGAGCAGGTTTTCATCAAGGATGTCTCCGTACATTGCTGCATTCATCTTTCCCTCGATCCCAATTAGTCTCCCAATTCCTGCCACTAAAAAAACATCCCCACAGCATGATGCTGCCACCATCATGCATCACTGTAGAGATGGTTTTGGCCAGGTTATGAGCAGTGCCTGGTTTCCTCAAGACATGACGCTTGCCATTCAGGCCAAAGAGTTCAATCTGTTTCATCAGACCAAAGAATTTTGTTTTTCGTGATCTGAGTCTTTACAGTGCATTTTGGCAAACTCCAGGCGGGCTGTCACATGCATTTTACAAAGAGTGGCTTCCCTCTGCCCACTCTACCATACAGACCTAATTGGTGGAGTGCTGCAGAGATTGTTTTTCTTCTGGAAGGTTCTCCTCTCTCCACAGAGAAACGCTGAAGCTCTGTCAGAGTAACCACTGGGATCTTGGTCAACTCCGTAACTAAGGCCCTTCTTCCACGATCGCTTAGATTGACCAGGTGGCTCGCTCTAGGAAGAGTCCTGGTGGTTCCAAACTTCTTCCATTTACATATGGAGGCAAGTGTGCTCATTGGAACCTTCAATGCTGCAGACTTTTCTGAACCATTCCCCAGATCGGTGCCTCAATAAAATCCTGTCTCAAAGGTCTACAGACTATTCCTTGGACTTCATAGGTTGGTTTGTGCTCTGACATGCACTGGTACCTATGGGACTGTATATAAACAGATGTGCAGGAAAAAAAGGGGGGGAGAGATTGGCGCAATCGGATTACACGAGCTGCTGCGATAATCTAGATATGGGCAAAATGCAGATGATTGAGTCCAGTGGAATTGCTAAACACTTTGATGGCTGCAGGCTTTGTAGGGTGAAGCAACCCTGTATGGATCCAAGACAAAAAGAGAGAGAAGACCAAGCGCCAATCTAAGTGTAGCAATGCAGTTGATTTAATAGCAATTAAAAGAGTATTACTCACAAACGTGCGTTAAAAACAGGCATCTCAAATAGTATAGGGCATCTGGGCGCTATTCATCCAGGGTGTCATTCCGGATCCCTTGTGGAGCTGGCGCTGTGGGGGATGAGCGGCGATCTCCTGTTGTGAGGCAGGGGACGTGCAGATCCTTCAGCGGTGGTGTAGCACCGACCCAAGGACCCACGCTGCTACACCACCGCTGAAGGATCTGCACGTCCCCTGCCTCACAACAGGAGATCGCCGCTCATCCCCCACAGCGCCAGCTCCACAAGGGATCCGGAATGACACCCTGGATGAATAGCGCCCAGATGCCCTATACTATTTGAGATGCCTGTTTTTAACGCACGTTTGTGAGTAATACTCTTTTAATTGCTATTAAATCAACTGCATTGCTACACTTAGATTGGCGCTTGGTCTTCTCTCTCTTTTTGTCTTATAAACAGATGTGCGCCTTTCCAAATCATGTCCAATCAACTGAATTTACCACAGGTGAACTCCAAGTTGTAGAAACATCTCAGGGATGATCAGTGGAAACAGGATGCACCTAAACTCATTTTGAAGTGTCATGGCAAAGGCTGTGAATACTTCTGTACATGGGATTTTTTTATTTTTAACAAATTTGCAAAAGATTTCAAAACAAACTTCTTTCACGTTATGATGAGGTGTTTGTAGACTTGAGGAAAATAATGAATCCATTTTTGAAAAAGGCTGTAGCAAAATGTGGAAAAAGTGAAGCGCTGTGAATACTTTCCGGATGCTCTGTATCTCCTTGGTTTTCTCTATGTTCTGTGGTGCTTTACGCGCTCCAAACAATGAAGGATGAAATGGAGCATTTCATGGCAGCAGCTGCAGTAACGCAATATTAGAAAAGAAAGAGAAGGATGATCCAAAGATACTGGGTCCATCCTGTTATTGCTGACTGAGACAGAGTGGCAAGTTTTGGATCATGTACAACAACCTATAGTC
The DNA here is from genome assembly GCF_965119305.1 of Pelophylax lessonae. Lineage (NCBI taxonomy): Eukaryota > Metazoa > Chordata > Amphibia > Anura > Ranidae > Pelophylax > Pelophylax lessonae. Next base: position 642,987,967 of record NC_138770.1, on the reverse strand, counting down.
ATAAAATGTCAGTTTAAATTCTAGTAGTTCCCCCCTCCCCCCCTCTTTTTTTTTTCTTAACCCCTTCACAAAGTGTAAAACAAATCCAAATCGCCTGAACTTATTTTTCCAGCTTTTACATGTTTTTGTAAAAATTTGTATATCCTCACAATTTTTTTTTTTTAGGCCAAATTGGGCTCTCATTTGGTGGCAACAGATCTTTTCCCATTTATTTGGGAAAGAAAAGAAAACTGCCACAAAAATAGTGATATTAAATCACTAACAAACATGTTATTACCTTCTCTGTGTAGTGGTTTTGCACAAAGAACCCCCGATTCTCCTCTCGGGTCCCACGCCGGCACTCCTGGCACCTCCCCCCTCCTGCTGAGTTCCCCCACAGCAAGTAGCTTGCTATGGGGGCACCCGAGCAGGCTCGCACCCAAACTGCTGATCTGTGTGTCTATTCTCACATGAAGCCTGGCTTGATGCCGCCTCCACTGTCTCCTCATTGGCTCACTGGATGTGATTGACCATGGTGGAAGCCAATGAGGAGGAAGAGACCCAGGAGAGCACAGCACCTTGTAATGGGAGTCCTGAGGGTTGTACAGAAAGGGGTGCTCCCTCACCATCTGGATAAAAGGTCTTGATATTGAAAAGACAATTTTTTGTTATTATAGGTACTTGTATAGCGCCGTCAATTTACGCAGCACTTTGCAAGTTAAAAGAAAGATAAAGAATATATTTTACATTCACATCAGTTCCTGCCCTTAGGGAGCTTACATTCTAAGGTCTGCAACTCACATTTCATACAGGGTCAATTAAAACCAGAACAAAATAGTTAACCTACCAGCATGTCTTTGGCATGTGAGGAAACTGGAGTACCCGGAGGGAACCCATGCAGGCACAGGGAGGACATGCAAACACCATGCAGGTGAAGCCGCTGTGAATTTGAACCAAAGACCCTAGTGCTGCTAGGTGGAAGTGCTAACAACTTAGCCAAAGTATCTCCTCCACATTGTTGGCATTGTTGTCCAAAATAGATTTTGGCTGAATTCCTGGCACTATTTGGTCACTTCCCGGTGGGGAAGTAACTGTACATATGAGCAGAATGCTCCTAAACGCACATAAACACATTCTCACATCTGGATGCATTTCTATAGGAGAAAACACTTTTTTTCCATCGAGCATTTAGGAGTTTCAAGCTACTTGATACAAAAAGTTTAGGTGTGAATGGTGCATGAATATTATCTGCAGCCTCTAATCTTCAACAGTCTCCCCTTAGCCTAGTACACATGGGCCAAATGTCTTGCGGCATCGGCCAGTTTAATAGAAACTGGCTGACATTTGGTCCGTGTACTGAAGCTGGATATGACCGAAAAAAAGGTCTGCCGACTGACTGGCTCCCGATCAGCACTCTCAGCCAATGGCCAAGAGTGCTGACCAGAGTGTTATGGTGAGGTGGCGTCCCCCTGCGAGAACACAACAGCAGGGGAGATCACCGTACTAACATCGAATTGTTAGTACAGCAGCTCCTCTGGAGCAGTTTTTTTTTTTCAGCCCTACTAGTATGTACTAGGCTTTAGGAGGAGACCCACTAAATATTTATCTGTTGGCCAGCAATCAGTTTTTCCATGGTTTGTGCGCAAAAGGGAATGGAATCAGTGAGGTTTCTGGTGCAAATCTGAGAATTTAAAACAGAAGCCAGTACACTTATAGCACTAGAAAGGGGGCACATTCACAGAGTCACAACATTAGCATCCAAGGGACATAGCATTATCTTCTTATATTTTATTGGTCCAAGATGGCTTAGATTAGTTTGCAGGTAAAATCCCTCTAATTCCCGTAAACTAACAGCTCAGAAAATCAAGGGCCACCTATGCATACCAGTTATGTTTCTATATGTTCAGAGTATAGTACTTACCTGCAATCAAGTAAAAAGGAAACGGATAATTGTCAGATTTCTAATAGGGGTTCTGCCTAAGGTAAAAATAAAATAAAAGAAAAAAATAAGCTATAAGTGTAGTGAAGGAGAAAGCGTTAAACGTGGCAGTGGAAGTAATGCTGAGGCTAACTGCTAAAAGCAAAACAATGGCTAAATTTACAGATGTTCAGTTATTCTACAGTCAGTCACTGGTGTATAGAGATTTGAAAATATTCATACTATGTATCTTGACGGATCTTGATTTGATCAATCGTGTGACTCCCATATCAGTTATGAAGGCCATCACTTGCAAACTGAAGCATTCATTTAGGAAAATGTTTAGTTTGCATGGGCCACAGCAGCATGTAGATGGTACTGCACCTGTTTAAAATTGTAATTCAAAAAAGGAAAATAAGTGCAGCGCTAAAAAATTGGAGGAAGGCATTAACATGACAATACCAACTTGTGATAACATGGTGAAAAAAAAAACCAATGCCTTCACCATGTTATCACAAGTTGGTATTGTCATGTTAATGCCTTCCTCCAATTTTTTAGCGCTGCACTTATTTGCCTTTTTTGTATTCCTATAACTTGTATATCAGTTATTTTGTGCTGGCTGCTTACACTGTGGTATTAGCGCTTATTAGAATTTTTTTCTTTTTTAAAAAATTGTAATTGCCTGACACAATTATAGTAGTAAAATATATAACCACTTTGCATATTAAAAAAAAAAAAAAAAAAAAAAAGAAGAAGAGCATGGTTTAACAGAAGGGGCTTTTTTTGCAGAATCATACTTGCCTATGTAGATGCCCCCTACCGGGCCCACACTGAGAACTGAACAAACACCGCTGATCGCTCGGTTCTCAGGGCTCCCTGAGCAGAGAGCTGGTGATTCAGTCACTGCTGGCTGTGGAGAGGCTGGCTCAGGAACTCAGCGGGTCGCTAAGAGGTTGAGCCAGGTTCTGGTCCAGGCATGTGGGCGGATCCTGACTTGTCGCGATCTTGCCCAAGCCTTGACTGGCTCTGTGACCCCCAGCTGACAGTGGGCTTCAGCCTAAAAAAGGGGGTACATTAGTGCAGAACAGACTGTATTCCTGTGATCCAGGGAGAAGTAAAGCCAAACAAGCTTTGGCTGTACTTCTCCTTTAACACATACTGTCCCTGCTAAATTTGGCCGAGGCAACTAAGCCTCAATGACCTCTGGCCAAAAAAAGGTTAACCACTATTAACAGTGTGGTCAGATTTCTGGCTCTATGTAGTATATAGGGAACTATTACTCTTACTGATTGGGTCTGCTCACTCAACCAACAGCAGTGTCAGACAACCGACTGGGGGATTGTAAGGATGTTACATGCCTGCACTACCCGACTGTAGTGATATTTCCACATCTGTTACTAATCTAATACTGTTAGGAGGCATAAACCACAAACCTGCACAAAATAACATCAGTATTCAGTGCAGTCAGTTTAACTTCTTCACAAGGTATCTTAAAAAAAAAAAAAAAAAAGAAGAGTATATACTATTTGCACTAATGTTGCAAAAAAAAAAAAAAAAAAAAAAAAAAAAAAAAAAAAAAAGTTTTTCAAGTAACAATGAAAGCCTACACTAAACAGATAGCCACTCAACTTCCCAGATTATACTGGCTCAGAGAAGCTAAGACACGTGGGTATTTATTCCCCACACAAATGTTCTGCTACTTGTAGCTGTTGGCTGCAAAGCGGAATTTTTTTTCCAATAATATATTTATATCACATCTGGCAATGCAAAAAAAAAAAAGTGCATATACCCTAGTACTGCAAGCAAAGGAAAAGGGTTCGTTTTTCACTAGCAGAAAATTCCTGCTATTCTTTCCTTTACATATCAAGTCTTCTATAAATATTCTCAGCTTCTGCAGGAATTAAATGACAAACTAGGAGGGAAAAGTTGAATAACCAAGTGGAAACATTTCACACTGGCACCAAATTTCATCGCTACCCATGCATTGCTAAAATAAAACCGTTTTACCTTCTGTGTTTCTAATGAAGAGCTGCTGATATGCAGTCCAGGTGCTGACATCCTAAACACTTGTCTATTCCCACACCCTCTGCTAACATGCTGACTGACAGCACAGCTTACAGAGGAAGCTTCATCTGAATCATAGCAGCAGAGCCAATTTGATTAGTTTTGACCTTCTAGAGCAGTGTTTCTCAACCTTTTTTCAGTCGAGGCACACCCCAGAAATTATGGACAGTCTCGAGGCGCCCTTTAAAAAATTATGGACAGCCTTGAGGCACCCCATCCTAAAAGTTTTACATAATGCAGCAACATACACACACGTAGGATGCCCAACGTTAGAGGTACAAGTTGGTACTGACTAGTATTCCAATGTTTTCTCTTTTTCCTCAGTTTTTCTTTATCAATCAGCTAATATGACCCCAAAACTTATGGAGAGAAGCAGGGGAGGGTCAAACAAGCATGCTACTCAGGGGACTGACATCCTCCTTATCAACTGAGGTCATTGGTCATTAGCAGGTCGGCAGCTAGAGGGCCGTAACGGTGCACAAGGAAAACCTGTGACTTTGTGTAACGTAAAAGGCAGGTTTCATTCACCCGCTGCCTTGTATACAATTTTTGGGAAATGTTTGGGGCATTTTGCTGAGGCACCCCTGAAGAAACCTCAAGGCACACCAGGGTGCCTCGGCACCCTGGTTGAAAAAGGCTGTTCTAGAGTCAATGCACACAGACTATTCTCTGCCATTTTTGTATTCACATGACCAACACAATCCAAAAGTTCCCATATCCATGTATCCTGCAAACAAAGAAACACGCAGCTGCAAAAAAAAAAAAAAAACAGTATGGGATACGTTTTGGAAGGGAAATCCTACTACAGACAATTTTTGCCCCTGTGAAAAGGAGGAAGAACTGCTTCTATAGATGGACTGAGGGTCCATTGACACACTAAACGCCAAGTTTTAGCTGTTAGTTTTGTGCTGCAATGAGGCATGGTAGGGGTGGGTGAGACTCAGAAGCTCCACCCACTGTAGGCAACCTGCTAAAAACTACAAGAGGTGGCAAACACGACCACTCAGGCTTGGTTCACACTTGTGCGATGTGGGAAGGCTGCGAATATGCAGCGTGATCCCGCATTGCATCTGCACCTCTGGCAGTTCACACTGCCATATGCAATATGCAGGGGGTGTCAATTAAATGTTAACGACACCCCCAGTTTGATCGCATATCGCAGTGCGATCTGACAGTTCGCACAGAATCGGATCGCACAAGTGTGAACCACTGTGCGATCCGATTCTGAGGCGGCTCAAAAAATGCCTCATGTGCGAGTTTGGTGCGAATGCGCTGCGAATTCAGCCATACAAAGTGTATGGCTAAACTTGCATCCGCACAGGAGATCGCATGTAATGAAGGAGCAGTGTGCTCCGAATTACATGCGATCTCGCAAGCCGCAATAATGTGAACGGGCACTCACTCTGCACAAGGAAAGAGCATCTGTGACTGGTCTGTATTACAGGAAACTCCAGAACAAAGGCAAGTACAGAGTGCTTTCATGCTGGATGCAAAGATTTGATGGAAATGCACAAAAAAAATACCAGGACTACACATGGCTCCACAATTTATACAATATCCATTAAGCTGGAATTCCAGCTTTAAGGGATTGTAAAGGCAAAAGGTTTTTTTTTTTTTTTTTTTTTTTTAATATATATATATATATATATATATATATATATCTCTATATATCTATCTTAATGCATTCTATGCATAAAGGAAAAAAAAAAACCTGTGTGCAGCAGCGCCCCTCATACTTACCCAAGCCCGTCTTTAGCCAGGGATGTTGCAGGAGTGTCTAAGCTGCCTGGGAGCCCCCCCCTCATTGGCTGAGACAGCAGCGCGGCACGATTGGCTCCCATTGCTATCAAAAAAATTCAGCCAATCAGGAGAGGGGGCGGGTCATGGCTCCGTAACTGAATGGACACAGGGAGCTGTGACTTAGCTCGGGTGCCCCAACAACAAGCTGCTTGCTGTGTGAGGCACTCAACATGAGGGAGGAGCCAGGAGTGCCAAAGAGGGACCTGAGACATGGAAGTTCTGGGCCGCCCTGTGCAAAACCAACTGCATAGAGGTGGTAAGTATAACAGGTTATTTATAATAAGCCAATTACTTTAATGTAAAATTACTCACATGCAGACACCTGACTGTACAGCATGGAACAATGTGTCCCCTCCTGGAATCTCCTCTATGATCTTAAGAATGTGCTGGGAGACGCAGCAAACCTGCTGGCAATGGCACGTATTGACGTGCCATCCTGGAGGAGTTGGACTGCCTGTGCAACCTTTATTGGGTCCAGGTATCACCTCATGCTACCAGGAGTGACTGATCCTAGCCAAATGCAAAACTAGTGGAAAACGATCAGAAAAGATGAGTAGAGAAAAAGTGTCAGTGGCCTCCACCTTTCCTGTTTTGGAGGTCATCTTATTGTTGCCCATCTAGTGCCCGTTAATTTTATTAATACCAAAGCAGCAGAAACTGATTTACAACCCCCCCGCTATAATATATACACACACACATACATACACACACACGGAAATAAACCTGGTTGATCCTGTTGCCACATCTACTAAGCATGCTCCAGTTTCATTTCCCTTCTAAGTTGTTAATTTCCTCTTTTTTTTTATATGCGCAACCCACCTAAGTGTTACATGTGGGTGTATACACACTGGATAAAGGGCAGCCCAATCTCTCCTCCTCCATGCCCACTAAACCACCCTTTACTATGGGTGGGATATTACATGTTGATTGATTGAGGCTTCACCTCCCTGTGATTTTAAGCACATATACACAATCGACACAGGCAGAAGGGGCATGACAGGCTGTTAATGGCAGACCTGCCCCCTAGATAGCTCACTTCATGTTTGTGCACAAAATAATAAAGATTGGAGTTTAAAAATATGTTTGTATGTCGATTTAAAACCTTTCACATTACCAATTACCTCAGTACCTGTACGTTGTCTGGTTGAAGGGGTTATACAAGGATGCCTGCCGCTACAGGCATCCCAGTATTTATTTTTTCAGCTGGAGATGGGCTTTAATGTAAAAGTAATCCTGGGAGCTAATTAGCTGCTGGATCACTTTTAGAGGAGGCAGAAGGGGCCTCCCCTCTCCCCACCTTCACCTTTCCCAGGACTGAAGCCAGTGGTTCTGCCAGCTGACCTTAGAGACGAAGGACATCCCTGATCCTCTCTATGGTCTAAGAAACCAGACGCTACGAGTAGCTTCTCGCTTCCGGTTTTGGCCAATGGAAACAGGCCGTCATCAGCCTGTAAAAGCATGGAGATCAAACCTATTTTGGTTCAATCGAAAGCTTTTAAGGGCAAGGGAGAGATGTCGTGTCTAATAGACCCCAGACCTCTCAGTAAGGAGCACCTGTCACTGCCCAAGCTATCGCAGAGGATGCTGATCATCTTTTGTGATAGCTATAAAGTGGATCAAAACATTCAAATACAAAATAAATTTAAAGTGTCCCCTGTCCCTCTGTGCTTAAGCGCAAAAGTAAATGCATGCGTCAGTCCTGCACACACATGTAAACAGTGTTCACAACACTCGTGTGAGGTATTGTCGCCAATGTTATAGGGAGAGCAATAACTAGCACCAGACATCCTGTGTAAATCAAAATTAGTAACCTGTAAAGGCTTTTAAAGCCTCACCTATGGAGATTCTCAAGTACTGAAAGTTTGGCCCCACTCCACAAGCATGCGAAATTTTAAAGCGTGGCATGTTATGTATCCATTTACTTGCTGTAACATCCTCTTTTATATTTTACCAAACAATTGGGTATTCTATTGTTTTTTGTGCATTAAAAGCTACTAGTTTATTTTTCAAAAAAACAAAAAAAAACAAATGCTGCACTGCACAAATACCGTGCGACTTAAAAATTGCAACACCAATCAATAATTTTATTATCTAGGGCCTCTGCTTTAAAATTTTTAATGTTTGGGGGTTTATAAAAAAAAAATTCTAGGAAAAAAAATGCAAATTTTTGCATGTTTGTTAAAAGTGTCCGAATTGACCTGGAGCAGAAGTGGTTAACTACAGATTTTTCCTTTGTAATCTGAAGGATTTTTTTTTTTTTTTTTTTTTAACATATGGCCAGTAGCAGAGGACTAGAAGATCCTCCTGCTCATGTTTCCCTGTTGATAGGATGGGAAGGAACTTGGTTAAATGACCGCTGTATATTAATTTTGAAAGAAAAAAAAAAAAAAAAGTAATTAAATTTTTTTATTAAAGTAAATGCAGTGCCATCATCCATATAAACAGAAGGGATAATGCAAATTAAAACACAGAGCAGGGTTAATTGACCAAAACTGGAGTGTGCAAAATCTGGTGCGGCTCTGCATAGAAACCAGTTTCCAGGTTTGTCAAAGCTTAATTGAACAAACTGAAGTTGGTTGATTGGCTACCATGCATAGGTGCACCAGATTCTGACTGCTCCAGTTTTAGTAAATCAACCCCACTGTGTTTAGGGTCACTTTAATATGAGAAATCTAGTAACCCAAGTGTTTAAAAGCTACAAAAGAAATTCCTTAACAGGATGGAAATGTACTGCGAGATTTCACAATACAAGAAAGGGACAGTGACAGTCTGAACAAAACATGTGCAATGAACCCACACGTGGGCTGAAGTTGTTAACTGAAAAAAAAAAAAAAAAAAAAGCCTCAACCCCATTTCCTCTTCACAAAAACGAGGCACGTGTGACTGCTGCCACAAGCTGGTGAAAACCAATACTAAACAATGATGCAATCGATAACGTCATTTTTGACTTACCGTAAAATCCATTTCTCTGATAACCATTGGGTTATACTGCCCCCCAAAGGAGTAGGACACTAGACCGAAAATAATTCTGGCTACACCCATGGGCAGTCCCAGGGGGGTATACTCCATCTACCTCTGCTTTAGCCGCTCAGTTTTGATACAAGCAGTGTCAGAAGGAATTCTAACTCCAGAGGGGTGGGTGCTGTGTCCGTCAATGAATATCAGAGAAATAGAAAATGTTTTTTTTTTTACTTACCGTAAAATCTATTTCGTACATTGACAAACACAGCTGATATTCATAACCATTGGGACATCCCAAAGCAGTGTTAAACAACATTAGGGGTGGGAACAGAAAAAAAAAAAAAAAAAAAAAATAAAAAAACCCTCAAAAAGAGATCCTTTTAAAACCTTGCGGCCAAAAGAAGCATCCGCAGATGTCAACACATCCACTTTATAAAACTGTAAGAAAAGTGTGCACCGACGACCAGGTGGCCACCTTGTGAACCTGCGTCACCGACGCCTGATGACGGAAAGCCCAGAAGGCACCAAGCACCCTAGTAGAGTGCACCTTGACAGGGAAAGGAGGAACCTGACCCCTGATGCAATAGGCCTGAACCACTGTCTGATTCATCTGGAAATGGTCGCAGAGGAAGCAGACAACCCTTTTCGAAGTCCATCCTTGAGTGCAGAGGAAGTCAGATTTCCTAAAAGACTCCGTAGCTGCCAGGTACACCCTAATTGCCTGGACCACATCCAAGGCATGCAAGGCAATTGCCTTCGGCTGTTTAGGCCTGGGACACAGGGAAGGCAACACAATGTCTTCATTCAAAACGAAAATCAGACAACCTTTGGAAGGAACAACAGACATGGGCGAAGAACCACCTTATCCCTCTGAATCATCAGGTAAGGTGAATGACAGGATAACGCTGCCAGTTCCGACACCCTGCATGCAGAGGTGATGGCCACTAAAAAGGCCACCTTCTGGGACAGCGTAACCAGGGGAATCTCTTGAATATTTTCAAAGGGAGGCTTCTGTAGACCTGATAGCACCAAATTAGGATCACAAGGCGGCAACGGAGCCCGCATTGGAGGGACCAAACGTCGGACACCCTAAAGAAATGTACACACCAGAAAGTGTGTGGCCAAAGGTCATTGGAAGAAGACCAAAGCAGACACTTGGCCCTTGACAGTACTCAAGGCCAATTTCTGTTCAACCCCTCGTTGAAAGAAGGTCAAGATCCAAGCCATTGGAAAGGAGCGAGGAAGGACCCCCAGAGACTCACAACATGCAATGTACATCTTCCACGTACGATAGGAAATGTACCTCCTAGGAAGATCTACCATCTTTCAACAGTGTAGGAATCGCTGACTCAGATAAACCCCTATCCTTCAACACCTGGCGTTAACAGCCAATCCACCAAAGCCAGCGACTAAAAAAGGATGGAAAAAAACGGTCCTTGGGACAGCAGATCCTCCCTGAGAGGAAGCTGCCAAGGAACACATGCAAGTCTGGGGGGGGATGACTATTTGTTTGACAGCAGGAGGCGAATTGCAGCCTGCAATTTCTGAAATTGGTTTAGAGGAAGGAGCACTCTGGCTAAGGAGTCCAGAGTCCGGCCCAGATTGCCCAGCTGTGAGGACGGAATCAGAGCAGACTTCTGAAAATTCAGAATCCAGCCGAACTCCCACAGAGTTATTATTGTGCACTCCAGCTTCTCCACCAGAGCAGAGGGAGACTCCGCTCGCAGAAGGAGATCGTCCAAGTAGCCCAGTACCACGATCCCCCCGTTGGTGTAGCAAAGCTAGCAACAGGGCTAACACTTTTGTGAAGACCCCCAAGGAGCAGATGCGAGACCAAAGGGTAACGCCACAATCTGATAATTCTCCTCTCCCAAAGCAAAGCAGAGAAAACGCTGGTGACTGGCACATATTGGAATGTGAAGGTAGGCATCCTTGATATCGACAGAGGCAAGGAAATTCCCCTGACGTGGGGATGCAACCATTGTTTGAATGGACTCCATTCTGAACTTCTGTACCCACACAAAGCAGTTTATGCCTTGAGGTCCAGGTTTGGACGCACTTTGCCTTCCTTCCTTGGGATTGTGAACAGGTTTGAGAAAAAAAAAAAACCCTGAAAAAAACGTTCCGAAGCTGGAACAGAGACAATCACCCCTTGAAGGAACAGGTCTTGTACAGCCCCATACAGACCCTGTAAGCGGTCTGGGGACAGGCGCAAGTTGGAATGAAAAACCCTTGCAGGGGGACAAGAGCAAAACTCGATCTTGTAGCCAAACCGAATTACTTTGTTGACCCACTTGTCTTGCACCCGGGAAGTCCACGGGTCCAGAAACTAGCAAAGACGTCCCCCCCCACCCCCAACACGGGTGAGGGAGCACCTTCATGCAGAAGGAGCTTAGTCCACGGTTCTGGAAAACCCGGATCTTGGCTTGCCAGTCCAGGTTCATTTGGATCCTGCAGAAGAGGCCCTGAAAGGCTTTGAGCCCTTGTCAGTCAACGAAAAAACTTCTTAGAAGCTGAGAAGGAAGGCCCACGTCTATGACAAGGGTCCTTGCCCTTTGTAGCCTGCGGAAGAAAAATTCCCCCCCCCCCCCCATGAGAACTTGAATATCATTATCCATGGTAGCTCCAAACAGGCGATCTCCTTGAAAGGAAGATCAGTCAAGGCCTTTTTTTTTTTTTTTTTTTTTTAAGTCTGATCCACAGACTGACCATTGAGCAAAAAAAAAAAAAAAAAAAAACAAGCCACTGCCAAAAACAGTCATCAGGGGAGCCGCATCCAAAGAGGCATCACAGATAAACTGCAGCCCCTGCCAGCTCGGCCATGACAGGGGGGATCTGTTCCCCCCTCCAGGTCACGGTGTAGGAGCTTAGTCCACTCAGAGTGTGCAACACTAGGGCAATGGTGAACACCAGCCAGAGTGTACACAGTGCAGGCCACAGCCTCCGCCTTCCGGTCAGCCAGGTCCTTAAGGGACGACTCATAACGCCTAGTAAAGCGCTTAGGGACCACACAGGGACACCATTCGTCGTCCCCATTCTTCAGCAACAATTCTATCAATAGGCAGGGAAAGGAAACCCCTTTGCTGCTTTAGATGACTTGTGTGTGCCAAAGGGCACCTGCGCCTCCGTCGCAGCTTCAGCTGCATCCTCCATCTTCAGGGTCTCACGCAGAGATACAATCAGTGCATCCACCAGCGCCTTTTAGTGCGAGGTCGCAGACGTGGAGGAATCATCCTAACAGAGGATTCCAGGAACGTGGTTGCAGACCCAGCAGTGTGACCCACTTCCGCTGTGGTCGAATCAGATTCAGGATCTGACGAGACAGGTGTGGCAGGGAAAAGCGAGGGGCGCTTTTTGCTAGCCTGTCGCCCGCAAGTTACCTACACCCGGGACACAGGGGACTCCAGGACTGCTGTCAGTGCATGGATGGATGGATGGTTGGGACCCGGAAGCCCCGTAGCCTCAGAGAGGGGATCAGCTGAGGAAACAGGCTTCAAAGACTCCATGAATCACTTGTGGGGACCCCACAAGTAGTGTTAAACACTGCAAAGGGACAAACCCCACCGTGCTGGCAGCACCATCTGGTCGTCAGGCACAAAGCACCAAGCGATCCTCTGCATAGAGGGAGAGGACCCCACCAGATTCACCACCCACAGAAACTGGCACCTGCAGCCACCAGGGGAATCTGCACTACACGTGCGGCTGGCCATCAGGAAGTAAAATGATACAAGAGTCAGCACCAGGGAATGAGGAGGGGGTACCACTGTCACGGCCCCCTCTATTTCCAATGGCAAACAACAAAATAGGCGCCGTGTATAGAAAAACAGGCTACAACAAAACTGCAGCCCCACAAGGCTTAAAGGGACCCAGGAGGGAGACCAGGCCTCAAGGACCGATCCAGGCAGGTCAGGGGGCCCTGGCAGGAGCCCCCAGCATATTAGATTGTCCAGTCACCGGCGGCACCTCCCCCCCAGCCCCCATTGCCAGTTAGCACTCTGCCCCTATCCCAAGGAAAGTGGCCAGACCACCCAAACAGCCCCAGCGTGGAGAGGGGGCAGAATGAGGTACTTGGCAAGAGGGTGGGGTGCCTGTGGGAAAGAGGGGAACCCGGGGGTCCGACTGTCCCAAGGAGGGGCCCATGTCCACCCCAAAACCCTCCAGGGGGAACAGCTACTCACCATACCAGGAACCAGGCGAGCACTGCTCCAGAAAGAACCCCTCTGGATCCAAATAGGGGGCTGTCAGCCAGGAGGAAAGCTGCGACTTGGGCCCAGACCCGGTGAATATTCTGAATTATTTTCATTTGAAAAGAGGAAGCCATGGAGGAATTGGCAGAGGGGTAACAGACACAAAATGGTTGTTAAGGCGGATGAGTCCGGCAGCAGCATTCAGGATGGACTGGGGGGGGGGGGTTAAATAGCCTAAATGTAAAAGTAGGCCAATGAGACAAGTGCAAATAATGTGTATCACTAGGCACAACAGCCATTAATTCTACTATTGCAGTTTAATGTTTTTTGGGGCAAGGCTGATGGATCAACTTCCAACACTTTTTTGGCACAAGATTGGAACCAGCAATGCAGACCATTGCTGGCCTCCTTTCAATATTTTGACTCTGAACTTCTACAAGGATGAACCAGTGATGTTAGAAAACTGACCACCCGGACGAGGCCTACATTGGCTTGGGCAGGCACAGTCGCTTCTCTAGAGGGCTGAAGTGCACTCTGTTGGCCCGAATAGAGTCCCAACCTCTTTGAAAGCCTGCAGCAGAGCCTAGGGGTATCTGGGGCCCTGCAAACATTGTGTTCTGTATCTGCCTTTTTCCACAGCATCAGCGGGACCTTTCTTACTGGAAATATGCAGTGCGGTCAGGAAAGGCAATTTCAGCATTGATGTAGGATGTATGCATTCTTCAAAATGCACTCCATTGCACCTTGATGGTGTCAAAATTTGCAGTGGTGGAGCAAGTAAGTAATGTAGCTATAATCAGAGCCCATATTAGATGCCCAAGTGCCCTTTCATCAGGCATGAACACTGAAATGGAGATGAAAGCAGGGTGGATCATTAGCTATGTGTAAACAAGCACCAGTTTTATGCTGAGCGCACAGGCCAAAAATTGTCCGGTTCAGCAGGAACCAGCAGACATTTGGTCAGTGTGTACAGCTGTCTGTCCGACAGAAGTTGGCCTAACTGGAAAACCAGCATTCAAGCAGCACTTGCAGCCAATGGCTGGCCCTGTGTGTACACCCTTGCAGTGGGACAGTGTGGCATAATAGGGTTAACTCAGGTGATTTGATCCCTCCTCACTGCTCAAATACCCTCTGAAAAGCACTGATAGGAAGGGTACCTGAGATCGGTACAGCAGGGATTTCTGCAGAACCTGACCTGGAGTGAAGGAGGTGTACGGCTCCTGGGGTTTGCGGAGTGCAGGCACTAACACAGGAAGAACTTGGCCAGGTAGCAGAGTATCTGGAGAGCGTCAGGATGTCTCCTAGGCAACACTCTCCAGGCTCCGAGCTAAGAGGTCTGATCTAAACTGATATTTGGATATACATATATCATGGCTAAAGGGAAACTGAATCACTCCTTTAATATTTAATGAGAGATTCTTCACTGAAAGCATGAGCAGTGTCAGCCAGAACTCACACCGTTGTGAATGCTGAAAGCAGAGTAGACTATCGTTGTAATCTCATATCACACCAGCCTCCAGCCCAAACTCACGTGTTTAGAGAAGAGTTTGAACCAAGCCCAATCTAAATTTGGAACGTGAGAGGGACATTTAAATCATCACTTGTTCTGCAACTCCAATTCTAAAAAAAAAAAAAAAAAAAAAATTGGGACGCTGTGTAAACTCTAAAAACAGAATGCAATGATTTGCAAATCATATTAACCTATATATTTTATTCACAATAGAAAATAGAGAACATATCAAAACTGAGTTTAACCTCCAGCTGCCACGTATATTGCGGCAGGTCGGCTCTATTGCACGAAATGATGTACCTATACATAGTTTCATGCAATAGCCAGTGGGGGCGCGCTGTACACCACAATGTCGCAGTCCCACTAAAAATTGCTGATCACAGCCATTACTAGTAAAAAAAAAAAAGAAAAAAGAAGAATAAGTATCAGTATACACTTCTTGGGATTTTTTTTTGCCAAAAATTTGTACCAGAATACATTTTGGCCTAAAATGATAAAAACGTTTGATTTTTAAAAAAAATTATTTATTGGCGGTTTTATAGCAAAAAGTAAACAATAGTTTTACGGAATTGTCGCTTTTTTTCTTTATCGTGCAAAAAATAACTGCTGAGGTGGTGATTGAATGCCACCAAAAGAAAGCCATTTGTGGGGGGGGGGGGGGGAGGACAATTTGGGTACAGCGTCGCACAACCGCGCAATTGTCAGTTAAAGTAACGCAGTGCCGTATCGCAAAAAATGGCCTGGTCAGTGTGTGTGTGTGGTCTGACAGGAGAGTGTCATAGAACACGGATATCCCCTTAAGAGTTTTCCTGTCTGAGTGGTAAAACTGCCAGGCGCGGAGAGGGACAGTTAGTTGGTGTTTGAGTAGGAAGTTGAAGATGCGTAGGACAGTAAAGAGGTATGTGGATGGTATTCTGTATTCCAACATGTGTGTGTAAAACCTTCCGGTTCAGCAACACGTCCCAAAAAAGTTGGGACAGTGCAACAGAAAGCTGGCAGAGTAATCCCTGTACACACTGGCCCAAAGTTGAGCGACATCACCCGGTTCAATAGAAACTGACTGTCACTTAGCCCGTCACTTAACCGCCTGCTGTCAGCTGGTCTGACAGCAGGCGGTTTCTGTAGAAGAGGCAGGACTGAAAAAAGGTCTGCCGATCAGCGCTCACAGCCAATAGCTAAGAACGCTGACCGGAGTGTTGTTGGGCTGGGGGGAGGGTGCAGTAGCCTCTGTCAGAAAACAATGGCATAGCAGGGGAAATCGCTGTACTAACATCACATGTTACAGCGGCTCCTCCTGTGCGGTTAGTTTTTTTTTTTGTACAGCCCTGCTGGGTTGAAGGATAAAAAACTAGTATGTATGGGGTTTAACAAGGAAGAGCTAGAAAGAACATTTTGCAACTAATTCAGTTTTATCTGAACAGATCAGGAACATAATAGGATTTTAAAAAAAGAAGAGCATCCTAGAGAATCAGTGTCTCAGACGTAAAGATGGGCAGTGAATCTGTGAAACACTGCATCTAAAAATTACCAATTTCAGAATAATGCTCCACATAAAACTGAATAGACTTTAAATATATGAAAAAATAGTTTGCAGCGCTAAAACATAAAATTAGTGAACATATAGTGCATATGATCAAAAATAATGAACTCAGTCCATAAAACTGCAAAAAAAAAGTCCATATGGATAATCAGTGTCAGTGTAAACAAGGTCAATCCTCCACCAGTGGTCCTTCACCCAAAAACAGAAATGCACACTCACCAGACCATGTTGCTGTCTTATTAGGACAGCTAATGCATTTTTGTATATTATACAGCAGGTCTTGAGCCAGAAAGCAAAATCAGAAGAGGATGACACCGGAGAAAATTCCTTCAAGTACTCCAACCAGCAGGAAGCTATATCAATAGATATGCAAGAGAGAAAATGCTAGTGTAGTATTTATTAAAAAAAAAAAATACAACTAAAAACAAGAAAAAGCCAAACACAAAAGGTCCAATCTTCGGAACATCACTTACATGAAAAGCCACCAGAACCCACAATAGCACTGGTGGCTAGGACCTCTGGCATGTAATACTGCTTTCACGCAAAACGGCCGTAGAGCAGTATTACATGCCAGAAGTCTTAGCCACCAGTGCTATTGTGGGTTCTGGTGGCTTTTCATGTAAGTGATGTTCTGCAGATTGGACCTTTGTGTTTGGCCTGTTCTTGTTTTTAGTTATCTTTTAATAAATACTACACTATGGAAAGCATTTTCTCTCTCGGAGCCACGATGACGTCACTCCCGCGCATGAATCACTTTCCGGCAAGTAGACGGCAAGACACTGAAGGACCGCCAGACCTTCAGAGCGCGTGCACCGCTAGCGTCAGCGCCTGCATGCAGGGCAAATATCTCCTAAACCGTGCAGGTTTAGGCGATATTAATTGTACCTACAGGTAAGCCTCATTATAGGCTTAACTGTAGGTAAAAGTAAAAAAATTGAGTATACTACCACTTTAACACTGTGGGTGATCAAGGAGTTAAATGTGATCCTATGGGAGTGTTTTCTAACTGTATGGGGAATAGGCTTGTGAAATGACCATAGAGACCTGTGATCCTACATAGAAGGATCACAGGCACTCTAATCATTCCAGAGAGAACGGTCAGCTGTGTTTACAACAGCTGACCGTTCTCTCTCAGCGGGGAGTGACGCGGGTGGCAGGCGGCAATCGGAGCCGCCTGCCCCGTGCATTGGATTCCCCGCTGATGAGTGGGGTCAGGAGCGCGCCCTAGCTGCTGGCGCGCGACCAACGTCGGTTCGCACAGGAGGGGCTGCCTGCCGCAGTAAAACTGCGGCGGGCGGTCTGGAAGCGGTTAAGGGGGCAAATCCTTCCGGTTCAGAACTGGTTAAAGCCTAACTCCAGGATTAATTTACCTTTAAATAGTTTATTTGCACCAAGTTGTCCAAACCAATTATTGTCCTCACAAATACATGTGGCCACTGTTAGCACTGTATGAAGCATCAGCTAAATACAGTATATACAGCGCTGTGTTACGGAAGCAGTATGGGGACTTGCTGTCCCATTCCCAGAACAAAAATCAAGTCAGGCTGAGTACTGCTCAGCCATTCACATAAAGCTTTATATTTCACCAATGAATACAAGCCTTCCTTTTATTGGCTGAGATTGAGAGGTGGGCGGATAACGTCACGACCTCCACCTCAGCCAACCAGTCCTGTGAACGGCAGCACTCAGCCTGACCAGTTTGTTCCAGGAACTAGACAGGAAGTCCCTGTATCATTGTCGGAGCACAGATGATGCTAACAGCGTAAACAGAGGATAGCAGGGGCGTCTGTTAGTGAAGCCTATAGTTCATTCATTCAGACCAGCTGGGTCCAAACAACCTTTTTTAAGCCCAATGAAACCTGGAGTTAGAGTTAGGGGTTACTAAACCCAGGATCCTGCATTCACTATATCCGGTCTCCCACAGTACACAGAACATGGAAATGCAATTATTTTAGTAAATATAAACTGCCAAATACCTTTTCTCATCAGCAGTATATAGCAGTCTTGTGACTTCTATCAGTGTCAGTTGAGCTCTAGCTAGTCTTCATGCACACAGGGTGCTTTTACAGCCATTTTTAGAAGCATCAGGCATTTTTTTTTCCAGCTTAAAAATGCCCCTCCATGTTATTCTATGGCCTCATGCACACACATGGGTTTTGAAGCTGTAAGTGGCATAGGAGTTTAAGCGGCAAAAAAAAAAAAAAACCCAGGGACAGTGCGTTCTGAGGACCGGCGTTACAGCTGTAAAAACGTCTGATGCTTCTAAAGGCTCTCTTTTTTTCCACATGTTAAAAATCAATGGTTCCCTATGAGAGCCCATTGATTTGAATGGAAGGCACATTCAAGTCAGATCAACCGTTTTGTTCAACCTCAAATGGCCTGGTATGGAACTTGGGGGGGGGGACCCCAAGCCCCTTTTTTTTTCCATGTTGGCGTGGAGTTCCCCTTCAAGATCCTCAGAGCACAAGTCGGATCATCATGATCTGACTCAGATGGGACCTCAAATCAACGGGCTGAAAGTCTGATCAAAAACTGCTCTCATTATGCTGCTAAAAGCAAAACGCGACTAACCGTGCAATAATGCCAATGGAGAAAGCTACTACAAGGGTGTTTTTACATTTGGTTTTTCCTGCTGTTGATAGTGGCTTTGCAGCTCTTTTTTCTAGTGCCCTCTGTGCATGAGGCCTTAAAGTGGTTAAGTCATTACACACATACCAACCCCTCTGTAAAACATTATGTCCCAGTGTTTGTTATAAAAAAAGAAGGCGGCCAATTATACCTTATAAAGAGCATTCCCCTAGGCTCATGTGACTCTCGGCTCTCCCCGGCTGACAGCTATTGAGGGAGGGGGGCAAAAACTCCCGCTGATATCAGCTAGGGAAGAGGGGAGGACAGAGAGCGCCAGGCGGTGCTATAATCTGCTCTATATATATATATATATATATTACACACACACACACACACATACACACTAGAGCTGCACGATTCTGGCCAAAATGAGAATCACGATTTTTTAGCTTGGAATAAAGATCACGATTCTCTCACAATTCTCTGTAACAAAAAAAAAATTGGGATAACTTTACTGTTACCGCTTTTTTTTTTATTCATTAAAGTCTATTAATTGCGTTTGAAAGACTGCTGCGCAAATACAGTGTGACATAAAATATTACAACAATCGCCATTTTATTCTGTAGGGTCTCTGCTAAAAAAAATATATAAAATGTTTGGGGGTTCCAAGTACTTTTCTAGCAAAAAAAACTGATTTTAACTTGCAAGCAACAAATGTCAGAAAAAGATCCAGTCTTTAAGAGGTTAAACTTACATTCTCCCTGGCAGAGGGAAGGAAAAGATACAATGTAATCCTTTTTGTTTATAGTTACTGGGAGACTTTGCTGATAGCCATTTGCCAGGAGGCTTTTTTTTTTTTCCCACAGCTGTTCTCTCTGCTATGCAAAGAATCGAGCATATTTCAGGGTTAGATCGTCAGGAGGGGTGAATCGAGATCGCGATTTTCATACGATTAATCGTGCAGCTCTAATATACACATACATACACACACTGTTATTTTACAGAGGGGATGGTATGTTTATAGTAATGGTGTACCGAAATTTCGGCAATCCAAATTTTCAGCCAAAAATTGGCCTATCCCATTTCGGCTGAAAACGGGTCAAATATGCCGAAAATTAATACAAAAAGCATGAATGAGCAAGACTCCTCTAGGTGGTGCTGTCCATCCACATGCAAGGACAAAACCGAAGTAAGCCACCCATCACAGTTGGAGAGGTGCCGGCTGTCTCCTGTGATAGTCCGGGTTCCAAGCGGAGCTGTGATGCGGAAGAGAAGATGAAAATACGGCAGCGTTACCCTGGAAGACTCGTTTCTGAGCATGCGCCAAGTCCCAAACGGACATGTGCGCTCTTTCCTCAGCTTACGGGTGACGCTGCCGTATGCTTTCATCTTCACTTCCACATCACAGCTCCGCTTGGGACCCGGACTACCACAGGAGACAGCTGGCACCTCTCCTCCTGTGATGGACGGCTTACTTCAGTTTTGTCCTTACATGTGGATGGACGGCACCACCGAGAGGAGTCTTGCTCAATCATTGATACAACAGCCTTTTCATGCCGTGGCTTCTTGAGAGTGGCTACATTTGTTTTAACACACTTCAATAACATCTGTCTGCACTTGGAGCGCTATTCTGTGCTTTTTGTATTTGTTCCAGAGTTTTCCTCACTTGTGAGAAGAACTGCTTCGTGCAGTTGGATATCTTATTCAATGAAATTTTTTATGGACATTCCATACATATTTACCAATTTTGGATTGTTTTTTTTCCCCCCTCCCCTTTTCCCTCCTAGCAGTCAGTCATTTATGTTGGATGGACTTTAGCATTTATATGTATGTGTTTTTTCAAGTCTCCTGAAAATTAATGGCCACTGCAGTCGGTGTCTTCCGACTTACAATAATCTTATATTAATAACATTAATCTTATATTAATAAAATGATATAAAAAACTATTTTAAAATCAGTTGGGGGAAAAATAAAAAAAAAGTAATTTTTGGTTTTCGGCCAAGGGCATCATAAATTTCCGGTTTCTGTAGCGATGTATCGCGGCCGGATCTTCCTCTTGATGCTCTGTGCCCTGGCTTCAGTCTCCTGCAACGTGGCGCTCGCAGGGGGGTGGAACCGGCGAAAAATTCAAAACAGTAAAACACACACTGATACATTACAAAATTCACATTAGTTTGCCCCCCAGTGTCCTTTCCTGCAGTTTTACATAAAAAAAAAAAAAAAATATATATATATATATATATATATATATATATATATATATATATATATATATATATATATATATATATATATATATATATATATATATATATATATATATACACACACACACACACACACACACACACACACACACAGTGCATTTTGAAAGAATTCGGCCCGCTTGAACTTGACCTTTTGCCACATTTCAGGCTTCAAACAAAGATATAAAACTAATTTTTTTGAAGAACCAACAAGTGGGACACAATCATGAAGTGGAGCGAAATTTATTGGATATTTCAAACTTTGTTAACAAATAAAAAACTGAAAAATTGGGCGTGCAAAATTATTCAGCCCCTTTACTTTCAGTGCAGCAAACTCTCTCCAGAAGTTCAGTGAGGATCTCTGAATGATCCAATGTTGACCTAAATGACTAATGATGATAAATAGAATCCACCTGTGTGTAATCAAGTCTCCATATAAATGCACCTGCACTGTGATAGTCTCAGAAGTCAGTTTAAAGCACAGAGAGCATCATGAAGAACAAGGAACACACCAGGCAGGTCCGAGATACTGTTGTGGAGAAGTTTAAAGCCGGATTTGGATACAAAAAAATTTCCCAAGCTTTAAACATCCCAAGGAGCACTGTGAAAGTGATAATATTGAAATGGGATTATCAAACCACTGCAAATCTACGAAGACCTGGTCGTCTCTCTAAACTTTCAGCTCATACAAGGAGAAGACTGATCAGAGATGCAGCCAAGAGGCCCATGATCACTCTGGATGAACTGCAGAGATCTACAGCTGAGGTGGGAGACTCTGTCCATAGGACAACAATCAGTCGTATACTGCACAAATCTGGCCTTTACGGAAGAGTGGAAAGAAGAAAGCCATTTCTTAAAGATATCCATAAAAAGTGTTTAAAGTTTGCCACAAGCCACCTGGGAGACACACCAAACATGTGGAAGAAGGTGCTCTGGTCAGATGAAACCAAAATCAAACTTTTTGGCAACAATGCAAAACGTTAGTTTGGCATAAAAGCAACACAGCTCATTAACCTGAACACACCATCCCCACTGTCAAACATGGTGGTGGTGGTGGCAGCATCATGGTTTGGGCCTGCTTTTCTTCAGCGGGGACAGGGAAGATGGTTAAAATTGATGGGAAGATGGATGGAGCCAAATACAGGACCATTCTGGAAGAAAACCTGATGGAGTCTGCAAAAGACCTGAGACTGGGAAGGAGATTTGTCTTCCAACAAGACAATGATCCAAAACCTAAAGCAAAATCTACAATGGAATGGTTCACAAATAAACATATCCAGGTGTTAGAATGGCCAAGTCAAAGTCCAGACCTGAATCCAATCGAGAATCTGTGGAAAGAACTGAAAACTGCTGTTCACAAACGCTCTCCATCCAACCTCACTGAGCTCGAGCTGTTTTGCAAGGAGGAATGGGCAAAAATTTCAGTCTCTCGATGTGCAAAACTGATAGAGACATACCCCAAGCGACTTACAGCTGTAGTCGCAGCAAAAGGTGGCGCTACAAAGTATTAACTTAAGGGGGCTGAATAATTTTGCACGCCCAATTTTTCAGTTATTTGTTAAGAGTTTGAAATATCCAATAAATTTCGTTCCACTTCATGATTGTGTCCCACTTGTTGATTCTTCAAAAAAAAAATTAGTTTTATATCTTTAGGTTTGAAGCCTGAAATGTGGCAAAAGGTCGAAAAGTTCAAGGGGCCGAATTCGCAATGCACTGTATATGTGTGTGTATATCTATACACACACACACTTATTTATAGTTATATTATAATTTATGATTTTGGGTTTCAAACTTTATCATACCCGAGATGTTATAAAGAAGAACGCACAGTAAAAAAAAAAACAAAAAAAAAAAACCATATGTAAATAGTTGGTTTGGGCTGCTCATTCTTAAGAATTACATGCAAAATAATGGTACCGCTTTCAGCACCTAAAATTGGAAAGAATCATACCGCCAGGGAGGTTAAGTACATCAAATGTATTTTTTAATGCAAGCAGTGGAAGTCCCAGAATTTGCCTGGGTTATCAGTCTCTTGCAGGGAGCCAATGTTCATGCTCTGATAGGAGGAAAGAGCAGAGCGACAAAGAAGTTTAGCCCTGTGCTGCATCTTTTTTACTGTCCAATGACAGGCTGGATCCAGAATGACCCGGGTTTAGAGAAAGTGGGTTGAATGATGTTGACCAGTCTCCAGCAAACCATACAGGGGTGGCAATCTCTGTACTGACTGATTTTTGCAGTAAAATCTGGGTTGGAAATATGACCAAAAGAGCTTTGGACAAATCCCTTAAAACCGCTCATGTACACAAGTGAAAAGTCAGGTACCATTGATCTGCAAGAACCACTCAGGAGAAGTTAGTTGGGCCAAAAACCAAAAAGGTTACTACAAACACTTCCTGAGAAGAGGGGGAAAAAAAAAAAAAAAAAAAAAAAAAAAACAACGACTTCATTGTTCTGCAAAATCCCCAGGGTCATCTGCTTTTTGGAAAAGGTTCAAATCACGTGGAAACAGCTCATGTATCTGTGCAAACATTTTGAACTGTTATACAAGCAAACACCACAAAATATAAATAAAAGTTACAGCTTGCCAAGAGCAAAATTTGGTCCCTACTTAGAGGGATGGTTTTTGTGTAAAAAATCAAAGCATACATATACCAAAATAAAGGATTTTACATGGCATCTACTACACACCTCAGTAATGTTACTGGATATGAGAAACCGAATAGGAAGTCAGCTCACAAAGTATCTTGCCAAAGCTTAAGGCTACGTTCGCGTGAGCGTAGCTGATCACAGGCAGAATCCCCGCGATTCTGCCCGCGATACGGAATCATTGCAAATCGCAGGACGCCTGTGCGATGCCCGTGATTTGCAATGGCACCCCAAACGCTGTGCGATGTTGCCGCGATTTCCGCCTGCCGTATCGCGGTAACATTGCGCAAACAGAATCGCGGGACGCATGACGCACAAAAGTAGCTCCTGTACCTTTTTGGGCGTCATGCTTCCCGCGATTCTGTTTGCGCGATGTTACCGCGATTCGGCAGGCGGAAATCGCGGCAACATCGATTTGCAATGATTCCGGATCGCGGGCAGAATTGGTGATTTTGCCCGTGATCCACTATGCCCACATGTGAACGTAGCCTAAAGCACATTTAGGCTACATGTACATGGGACGTTTTAAAAAGTCCTTTGAACGCTGGAATTTAACAGCTATGTAAAAGGACGTTTAAAACGTCCGTTGTGTCGCGTTTGCAGCAGCATTTAGCGGGCGTCTGCGCTCAGATCAAAAAACCATTCCCCTTTAACCACTTTAGAACCGCTCACAGTAATACTACTGCGGCAGAGTGGCTCGTTATCGTCCAGCGACGTAGTATTAACGTCGTTAGACACTCCCCCTTCTGGGCGGCGCTTGCGCGCCGCCGGAGGCTCGCTCCCGCTGTTTTCATTCACAGCGGGAGTCGGGCCAGGGGAGGAGCAGCGGCGATCGCCGCTGCTCTTACCCGATCGTCGGGGATCGAGTCTGGAGATCCGCCCGCTGTGTGTAAACACAGCGGGCGGATCTCCATAGTGACAGGGAGTGACAGATCGGAGTGTTCAGCATAGCTGGACATCCGATCTGTCCATGACTCACACAGTCACCTCCCCCCCTACACGTCCGTAAGCACCAGGCATACATTAACCCCTCCCTCTCCAATAAAATTAACCCCTTCCCTGCCAGTGTCATTTTTACAGTAACCGTGCATATATATATAGCACTGATTACTGCAGTAATGTCACTGGTACCCCCAAAAGTGTCAAAAATGTCAGTCAAGGGTCCGATCTGTCCGCCGCAATGTCGCAGTCCCGCAAAAAAAACGCAGATCGCCGCCATTACGCGTTAAAAAAAAACCACCAAAAATGACAGAAATCTTTCCCTTTGTTAGTAAAAGCAATAACTTTTGCGCAAACCAATCAAAATACGCTTATTGCGATTCTTTTTACCAAACATATGTAGCATAAAACAAATTGGCCAAAAAATGTAAAAAAAATTGGTTTTTACATTTTTTGGGGGGAATTTCATATAAAAAAATGCTAAAAATATTGTTATTTTTTCAAAATAAACGCTTTTTTTTGTTTATAGCGCAAAAAGTAAAAATCGCACAGGTGATCAAATACCACCAAAAGAAAGCTCTGTTTGTGGGAAAAAAAGGACGTAAATTTCGTTTGGGTACGGCGTCGCACGACCGCGCAATTGTCAGTTGAAGTCGCACAGCGCCGAATCGCAAAAAGTGGCCTGGACGGAAGACAGCAAAATCCTCCGGTGGTAAAGTGGTTAAACAGGAAAAACGCAAGCGCTAAACGCGGGTGATCGCGTTCTGCATTTGAAACGGCGGTAAACAAACGTTCAGAACATCCTGAACGCAAATAATTGCTTTCCAAAAAACGACACTGAACTCAACTGCCTGTAAGTGACCCTGTGTACATGGACAGATAAGATAACATAGAGGAGGGTTCAGGGGCTTCTGAAAAAAACGCCCAACTGCTCCTAAACGTCCGTTTACAAGTAGCAGTGTACACAAGGCCTTAAACTAAGACATTCAGTTTAAAACATCATCCTAAAACGAATCAGAATTTTTCCTTCTAAAATGAACACTTTTTAGGGCCAGTTCACACTGGTGTCGTGCAGGAAACCCACATTTCATGTAAGTTTCCTGCACCGCAATCAAATTACACTGCCCTTCCGATCTGCAGCGGGTGTCAGTGCAATGTTACCAAAACCCCAAACACCGCTTGTAAATGCAGAGCGGTTTCCCACACCAGATCGCATAGTACAAAAAGTACCATGCGATCCAGTTACAGTGCATGCACTTTTGGTGCATCGCGATTTCAGCACATTTAAAATGTATGAAGCTGAGATCACTGCGCAGACCTGAATGTAAATTGCACAGGAAATGCACAGCATTACTGTGTGATTCCCATGCAGTTCCCCGTGTGAATGGGACCTTGAAACTTATATTTTTCTTAATACTGTGTTGCGGACCCCTTCAGCCACTTCCTGCCTACATGCCCTCGAATGATAGGTGCATGGCTTTTCTCAAGATGAAGATGGAGATGAAGATAACAGTGGACCATGCCTGTGTTAGGCGTTTGAAACCAGCCGCACATACAGTGGGGATCGAAAGTTTGGGCACCCCAGGTAAAAATTAGTATTAATGTGCATAAAGAAGCCAAGGAAAGATGGAAAAATCTCCAAAAGGCATCAAATTACAGATTAAACATTCTTATAATATGTCAACAAGAGTTAGATTTTATTTCCATCATTGACACTTTCAAAATTACAGAAAACAAAAAAATGGTGTCTGCAAAAGTTTGGGCACCCTGCAGAATTTATAGCATGCCCTGCCCCCTTTGCAAGGCTGAGACCTGCCAGTGTCATGGATTGTTCTCAATCATGGTCTGGGAAGACCAGGTGATGTCAATCTCAAAGGTTTTAAATGCCCAGACTCATCTGACCCAAACAAGCAACACCATGGGATCTTCTAAGCAGTTGTCTAGAAAACTGAAAATAGTTGACGCTCACAAAGCTGGAGAAGGCTATAAGAAGATAGCAAAGCGTTTTCAGATGTCAATATCCTCTGTTAGGAATGTAATTAAGAAATGGCAGTCATCAGGAACAGTGGAAGTTAAAGCAAGATCTGGAAGACCAAGAAAAATATCAGACAAAACAGCTCGCAGGATTGTGAGAAAAACAATTCAAAACCCACGTTTGACTGCACGATCCCTCCAGAAAGATCTGGCAGACACTGGAGTTGTGGTACACTATTCCACTATAAAGAGATACTTGTACAAATACGGTCTTCATGGAAGAGTCAGCAGAAGAAAACCTCTTCTACTTCCTCACCACAAAAATCAGCGTTTGAACTTTGCAAATGAACATATAGACAAGCCTGATGCATTTTGGAGACAAGTTCTGTGGACCGATGAGGTTAAAATTGAACTATTTGGCCGGAATTAGCAAAGGTACATTTGGAGAAGAAGGGGCACAGAATTTAATGAAAAGAACCTCTGTCCAACTGTTAAAGCATGGGGGTGGATCAATCATGCTTTGGGGTTGTATTGCAGCCAGTGGCACAGGGAACATCTCACGAGTAGAAGGAAAAATGGATTCAATATAATTTCAGCAAATTTTGGTTGGTAACTTGATGCCATCTGTGAAAAGGCTTAAGCTAAAGAGAGGATTGCTTCTACAAATGGATAATGATCCTAAACACCTCAAAATCCACGGGGGATTACATCAAGAGGCGTAAACTGAAGGTTTTGCCATGGCCTTCACAATCTCCTGACCTCAACCTAATTGAAAATCTATGGATAGACCTTAAAAGGGCAGTTCGTGCCAGACAGCCCAGAAATCTCAAAGAACTGGAAGACTTTTGTAAGGAAGAATGGGCAAAGATATCTCAAACAAGAATTGAAAGACTCTTGGCTAGCTACAAAAAAAAAAAAAAAGAGTTTACAAGCTGTGATACTTGCCAAAGGTGGGCAGTACAAGATATTAACTCTGCATGGTGCCCAAACTTTTGCAGAAGCCATTTTTTTTTTGTTTTCTGTTATTTTGAAAGTGTAAATGATGGAAATAAAATCTAACTTTTGTTGACATATAAGAATGTCTAATCTGTAATTTGATGCCTTGGAGATTTTTCCATCTTTCCTTGGTTTATGCACATTAACCACTTGCCGACTGCCTAACGCCGATCTACGTCGGCAGTCAGCCCCTCACAGGCAAAGTGACGTAGGGCTACGTCACTAGCTTGTGAGGGTCTAGGGAGCGAGCGCGCGCCCCCGGAGGCGTGGTCACGGACCCCCCCGCGCGTGTGACCAGCGGACCCGATGTCCGCCGGTCACTTGGCGATCGGCGGGGGAGAGGGAGAATGTCAGGCAGCTTGTGTAAACAAGCCACCTGTCATTCTCCTCGCTGTAAAGACACTGATCAAACGGATCTAGTATGTAGATCCGTTGATCAGTGTCCTTACAGCTCAAGCCACAGCCAATCACAGTAGAAAGCACGCCCCTAGGGATACACACAGCCCCTCCCTCCCAAATAAAGTTAACCCCTTCACAACCAGTGTATTTTTACAGTAACAGTGCATATGTATAGCACTGATTACTGTAGAAATGTCACTGGTAACCCCAAAAGTGTCACAAATGTCAGTCAAGGGTCCGATCTGTCCGCCCCAATGTCGCAAAAAAAAAAAAAAAAAAAAATCGCACAGGTGATCAAATACCACCAAAAGAAAGCTCTGTTTGTGGGAAAAAAAGGACGTCAAATTCGTTTAGGTACAGCGTCGCACGACCGCGCAATTGTCCGTTAAAGTCACGCAGTGCCGAATCGCAAAATACCCCCTGGTCAGGAAGGGGGTAAAATCTTCCGGGGCTTAAGTGGTTAATACAAATTTTTACCAGGGGTGCCCAAACTTACGATCACCACTGTAGTGATAGAAGTCTGTGTGTGACAACACAAGGAACAGCATTGTTACCCTATACTTGAACAAAGACCTTTATGGCAGTATCACCAGGTATTTTAAAGGTGGAACTTCATTCTCTCAATCAATATTAACTTTTAAACCTTATGCTGCTAGCATTAGTACACTGTGTGCACAGTTAGTCAAGTTGTATTTTTGAGGATTCATTTCATTATTGAACTACAGTGCTCTCAGCCAATCCAAAATGTTAGCCTCAAACCTGAATATTTAAGTAAAAAAAGTTAGGTTTTGGCTTTCTTAGGAGAATATCTACGAATGCACAATTATTGGGCAACTAAACGAAACTTATCCCATCTCACTTGTTTTTCTCATCTGTTAAAGTGAGTAATAAACTCAAAATTTACAAAATAAAAAAAAATTTGACATGACCCCAAAAAAAAAAAAAAAAAAAGAAAAAAAAAAAAAAAAAAGTGACCAATAAAGCCACCCTTTTTTTCCAATAACAGTCATAAGCCTTCCATTCATGGAGTCTTTCAGTTTCTTGGTCTGTTGATGATCAACGTTTTGTGCAGCAGCAACCACAGCCTCCCAGACACTGTTCAGAGAGGTGTACCGTTTTCCTTCACCATAAATCTCACGATTAAGAGGGGCCCAAAAGGTTTCAATATGGTTTAGGTCAGGTGAGAAAGGGGCTGTGTCAATTCTTCCATCTTCAAGGCCTTTACTGACTAGCCATGCAGTGGAGTATTTTGATGCATACGATAAGAGCATCATGGTCTTCCTGAAATATGCAGACTTTTTCCTGTACCACTGCATAAAAAAGTATTCTAAAAACTGGCAGTAGGTTTAGGAGTTGATATTGATCTTCAAGCTGAAAAGATCCAACTAGCTCATTTTTAATAATACCAGCCCATACCAGTACTCTGGAGTCTGAGTGAAATTGGAGCTTTGTGCCCCTTACTGAACCAGCCACAGGCCTGTCAAGAGTCAATCAGCGTCAGTCCATAAAACCTTTGGGGAAAAAAAAAAAAAAAAAAAAAAAAAAAAAAAAACGGTCTTGAGATATTCTTTGACCTAGTCTTGACCTTTAGGAGTCTTGTTCAGTGGTGGTCAGGAATCAGTCCTCCTTACCTTGGCCATATCTGAGTACTTAACACCTGGTACTTCTGGGCTCTCCTGGTAGGGATTTTAGTTCTGGAATATGACCGCACTGGAAGATAATGGGTCCCTGGTAGCTGCACGTTTGATTCTTCTCAAATCTTTGGCAGTTAATATGCCTCTTTCTCAACACGTTTCATGGGACCCTGTTGCCTTTTTGCAACAAAACATTTGACGGTTCTGTGAACACGCCTCAATATATCTTTTTGACTTTTCAGAGTCAGGTAAATATTTTTTGGACCATTTTGCCTGAGTAAAAGAAGCTCCCTATTGATTATGCACACCTTGACATAGGGTGTTGATCTCTTTAGGCCACACCATGCCTCATTACACAAATACACATCACCTGATATGTTTTAGGGTCCTTCACAGGGCTTTCTACCTGGCGGAGTCCGTTTTGCTCAGCCGGGATCGATTTGCTGATCCCCGCTGAGCAGGCGGATGACAGGTCCGTCTCCACTTACTTTGCAGAGACAGACCTGTCAGATCCCGCTCTATTCTATGGGAGAACAGATGAAAAATAGGGTTCCCGTCCGTCTATATTACACGGACAGGATTGGATTGCAGCAGGTGTCCGCGGACAAGTTACTGTTGACATCCGCAGCTCCATAGGAGGTACATGGAGCATCCAATCAGGTACGCCTGAGCCTGAAAAACTGATAGGTGGACCTGATCAGAAAGCCTGTGTGAAAGGGCTCTTAATCCAATAAGCATTCAAATTTATACAGCTTGCAGTTGGACAATATGCATAAACATGATGATTTGGTCGAAACACTCACTTGCCTAATAAATGTGCACACAGTGTAAATAGATATATTTTCCTATCCCATTTACTGGTTTTAAAAACTTTTTTTTACATTTCCTCAGTTACTTCCTGGTTTCCAGGCCTAGGTAAATTAGGTCATACATCCCAGAGTCTGCAGGAGAGAGAAGGGGTTCTCCCAGCTAACCACGCCCTCCTGCCTGCATGTGTGCCCCAAGGGCAGATGGATTCTAGGAAGTAATACTACATTAATCATCTGCCCTTAGCACAGACGGCCACGCCAGAAATGCTAGGGGGTGTAAGTGATTTCTCAGCAAAATAAAGCATAGGGACATGGATGGATGAGGACGGTTGCTTTGAATAATAAACACAAATTAAATATAGCTTGCAGTCTGTGGAGCTAGTTCCAGTTTAACTACTAAAGCTTTAAGCCCTTCATGACCAGGCCATTTTTTACGGCACTGTTACTTGACAATTGAGCAGTCGTGCAACATTGTACCCAAATAAAATTTATGTATTTTTCCCCCCACAAATAGAGCTTTGTTTTGGTGGTATTTGATCACCTCTGCGCTTACTTTTTTTGCTCAAAAAAAAAAAAAAAAAAAAAACCCAACAATTATGAAGAAAGATAATATACGGTATATACAAACCCAATTCCAAAAAAGTTGGGACACTGTACAAATGGTGAGTAAAAAAGGAATGGACTAATTTACAAATCTCATAAACTTATATTTTAGTCACAATATAATATAGATAACATGTCAAGCATTTTGAAATGCCATGCCAACTATTGGCACATTTTGTATTTCATGAGAGCTACACATTACAAAAAAGTTGGGACGGGTAGCAATAAGAGGCCAGAAAAGTTAAATGTACATATATAGAAGAGCTGGAGGACCAATTTGCAACTCATTGGGTCAATTGGCAACATGATTGGGTATAAAAAGAGCCTCTCAGAGTGGCAGTGTCTCCCAGAAGTCAAGATGGGTAGAGGATCACCAATTCCCCCAATGCTGCGGCGAAAAATAGTGGAGCAATATCAGAAAGGAGTTTCTCAGAGAAAAATTGCAAAGAGTTTGGAGTTATCATCATCTACAGTGCATAATATCCAAAGATTCAGAGAATCTGGAACAATCTCTGTGCGTAAGGGTCAAGGCCAGAAAACCATACTGGATGTTACATAGTTACATAGTTAGTGAGGTTGAAAAAAGACATCAGTCCATCCAGTTCAACCTATGATGCGTGTGTGTGTTTGCTATTAACCGTACATTGTATACCCCTGTATGTTGTGGTCTTTAAGGTGTCCATCTAATAGTTTTTTGAAACTATCAATGCTCCCTGCTGATATGACTGCTTGTGGAAGAGAATTCCACATCCTTACCGTTCTTACAGTGAAGAACCCCTTACGCACTTTAAGGTTAAACCGCCTTTCCTCTAGTTTTAGTGAGTGGCCACGTGTCTTATTGTATCTCCTTTCTCTGAATAGTTTGTTCCTTATGCTCGGGTCACCAGTACAGTATTTGTACATTGATATCATATCCCCCCTCAATCGTCTTTTCTCCAGAGAGAAAAGGTTCAGGGCTTGTAGTCTTTCCACATAGCTGATGTCCTCCATTCCCCTAATTATTTTTGTTGCCCTTCTCTGGACTTTCTCCAGTTCCAGCACATCCTTCCTGAGGACCGGTGCCCAGAACTGGACAGCATACTCCAGATGTGGCCGGACCAGAGTCTTGTAGATTGGGAGAATAATCTATTTCTGGAGTGAATCCCCTTTTTTATACATCCCAGTATTCTGTTGGCTTTGCTTGCGGCGGCTTGGCATTGCATGCCACTGCCAAGCTTGTTGTCTACCAGTACCCCCAAGTCCTTTTCCATCCTAGACTCACCCAGAGATTCCCCCCCTAGTGAGTAGCTTGCTTTCTGGTTTCTGGCCCCCAAGTGCATTACTTTACACTGCTCGTGATCTTCAGGCCCTTAGACGGCACTGCATCACATACAGGAATGCTACTGTAATGGAAATCACAACATGGGCTCAGGAATACTTCCAGAAAACATTGTCGGTGAACACAATCCACCGTGCCATTCACCGTTGCCTTCTAAAACTCTATAGGCCAAAAAAGAAGCCATATCTAAACATGATCCAGAAGCGCAGGTGTTTTCTCTGGGCCATTTAAAATGGACTGTGGCAAAGTGGAAAACTGTTCTGTGGTCAGACGAATCAAAATTTGAAGTTATTTTTGGAAAACTGGGACATCATGTCATCTGGACTAAAGAGGACAAGGACAACCCAAGTTGTTATCAGCGCTCAATTCAGAAGCCTGCATCTCGGATGGTATGGGGTTGCATGAGTGCGTGTGGCATGGGCAGATTACACATCTGGAAAGGCACCATCAATGCTGAAAGGTATATCCAAGTTCTAGAACAACATATGCTCCCATCCAGACATCGTCTCTTTCAGGGAAGACCTTGCATTTTCCAACATGACAATGCCAGACCACATACTGCATCAATTACAACATCATGGCTGTGTAGAAGGATCCGGGTACTGAAATGGCCAGCCTGCAGTCCAGATCTTTCACCCATAGAAAACATTTGGTGCATTATAAAGAGGAAGATGTGACAAAGAAGACCTAAGACACTTGAGAAACTAGAAGCCTGTATTAGACAAGAATGGGACAACCTTCCTATTCCTAAACTTGGGCAGCTTGTCTCCTCAGTCCCCAGACTAGGGCTGCAACTAACGATTATTTTCATAAATCGATTAGTTGGCGAATATTGTTTCGATTAATCGACAAAAAAAAAAAAAAAAAAAAAAAAAAAAAGGTTGTGTATAATTTAGTTAATATTCTTGGATATCTATATGCAGTGGTAAATATTAGTATCAAGCTATATTTGGATATTTAATCTACTCTGAGACAGATCTATGTATTAGAGGTTTACATGTGGTACATATCAGACTCCAAGATCAATATTTTTAAAAGATCTAAAAACACTGTTTTGCAAATTTTCAGACCGGATTGGTATATAATATTCATGATAGACTCCCTTATTAATAATAGGCAGGTAGTTTGATACAAGCTCCCAGCGCCTGCTGTCACTTATGCTGGCCATACACAAACTACTTTTTTTAAGAACATTTTTAAAAAAAAACATTCATCCGATTTT
Source organism: Pelophylax lessonae (assembly GCF_965119305.1). Classification (NCBI taxonomy): domain Eukaryota; kingdom Metazoa; phylum Chordata; class Amphibia; order Anura; family Ranidae; genus Pelophylax; species Pelophylax lessonae. The sequence goes on along the minus strand of NC_138770.1, from coordinate 642,954,654 downwards.
TCTAACCATTAGTGGGGTCTATTCAGTGTTCGTTGTCAACCACAGTGACAGGAAAATTTGAAGGAGCAGAATAGAAAACTTCTCGATCAAATTATTCTTCAAAATAGTGTATGTCGTTTTCGCTCAGAAGTTATATTCATTTTAAAATTTAATGTTAAAAGCAAGTGGAATTTTCAAACAACACTCGTCCATTCAACGAATATACAAATAGGTTTTGTACAAATATAGATGGAAAATATTTCCATACAAAAATCCAATACATGTATGGGCGGCAGAAGACATTTAGTAGCAGCAGCTTGCTTTTTTTTTTTTAAATCACCTGTCATGATGGGGTTAAAATTTTTTATTATATATATAGCCTTTTATAGTAAAAAAAAAAAAAAAGAACAGCAGATAATCGCTACTGTAATTATAATTTCTACTGTGAAACAGTGAAAGTATTATATCTTGTATCATGTGTATGTATATAAAAAAATATGCCCAGAAGTCAGATATGCAGGATATTTTCACTGGGAGTCAGACATGAAGCTATAAGAAGAGTGAAAGGGGGAAATAACATTTTTATATTAAAGTAGTACTAAAAGCTGAGACTTTTTTTCATGGATATAATCATTTTAAATATAATGCACAATACTAGTAAACTTTTACTTTAAATTTAATTGTAATGCCTTATATCGTATCTAGTCTATCGGCCTCCACCTTTTCTGGGTTCAGATGCTGTTCTTCACTGCACAGAGCCCTTAATCCCGGTTCACATTTCTGCGTTGCGGGAATGCTGCGAATATACAGCGTGTTCCCGCATCGGCGATAAGCAGGGGGTGTCGATTAAAAGTTAACGACACCCCACAGTGCCCTGGGCCGACAGGTTGCCCAGGACTCCACCCCAGCCCTACAGGCTGGCATCCGTGGTAATCACCGTCCACACCAACGGACGGAAGGACTTGCCTTCTGCCACCGACGGGGACTGGAGCCACCACAGAAGAGCCAATCTGGTCTGACGACTAAAGGAGACACTCAGATCCAGGGACAAAGGCAGTCTGTCCCACCTCGCCAGGATCTCCGTCTGGAGAGCCCGCATGTGAAACTGAGCAAAGGGCATCGCCTCGAAGGCTGACACCATCAACCCCAGAGACCTCATACAGGTCCTGAGTGACAAGGACGGGTTGTCCCTGAGGGACCTGATCTCGTCCTGCAAGGTCCGGAGCTTGTCCTCCGGCAAGAACACCTTTGCCTGAGCAGAGTCCAGAATCATTCCCAGATAGGGAAGACGAACCGATGGAGACAACATGGATTTCTGAACGTTGATGGTCCATCCGAACTCTTGGAGCGTCTGTACCGTGGTGGACAGATCGCGCACCAGGTGCTGGCTGGCCCGTGCCCTCAGAAGGAGATCGTCCAGATAGCCCAAGACCGCAATGCCCTGTGCCCTCAGTAGGTCCAGAACCGGCGCCAGCACCTTGGTAAAAACCCTGGGTGCCGAAGCGAGACCGAAAGGTAACGCCACACACTGGTAATGGTCCTCTGCAATAGCAAACCGAAGGTACCGCTGATGACGTTCGAAAATGGGGATGTGCAAATACGCATCCTTCAGATCTATCGAAGCCAGGAATTCCCCTGGGCTCAGAGAGGCCACCACCGAACAGAGACTCCATACGAAACTTCCGAACACGCACGAAGCAGTTCAGCGATTTTAGGTCCAGAATAGAACGCACTTTGCCCTCCTTTCTGGGCACAGTGAACAGATTTGAATAAAACCCCCGAAATCTGTCCCGATGAGGCACCGGGACAATCACCCCCTGAGCAAGAAGGTCCTGTACCGCCTGGTGCAGGTCCCGCAGACAGCCCGGAGGCAAGTGAAGATTTGAGGGAAAAAAATCTGTCCTTCGGCCTGGAAAGGAATTCGATCTTGTACCCTGATCGAATGATTTCCTGAACCCACCTGTCCGATATCCGGAGCAGCCAAGGTTGGAGGAAACCGTGCAAACGTCCCCCCACCCCTGAAATGGGTGAGGGCGCTCCTTCAGGCAGAGGTGGACTGACCCGCCGAGCCGGCATTACCCGACTTCTGCTTACCCGCCCAGGGCTTCTTCTGGTTGCCCTGGGCCTTGAAGGGCTTGTCCTTGGATTGGTTCTGAAAGGCACGAAAGGACCCCTGAGTGGATCTAGGCGCAGAACCCCGCTTGCCTCGAAAAGACTTGTTCTTCAGGTTCTGGGGCAGCATAGTGCTCTTGCCCCCAGTGACGCCTTTCACCAGGGTATCCCAACGCCTCGCCAAAAAGGCGAGAGCCAGCATAGGGAAAATCAGCAACTGTTTTCTGTGAGGACTGGTCGGCCGACCAGCTCTTCAGCCATATCAGTCGCCGGTTAAGCACCGCGACACTAGAGGCGATTCACTAAGGGGGCCTCATTCAAGGCCGCATCACACAAATGCATGACTCCTTGGTGGATCTGATCCACCATTTCAAGCCGGGCAGGCGGAACACCATCAGACACGAGATTGCTCCTAAGCATCTTAGTCCAATCAGCCACCGCCTGCGCCACCAAAATGGACGCGAAAACGGGTTTGAGCAACGAACCCGCCACCGTGTAGGAATGGCGGACTAGAGACTCCAACCGCTGATCCGTGGGATCCCGGAAAACCGGGGTATCCTCAGTAGGAACCAAGGTAGCCTTGTTTAACACGGCCACAGTGTGATCTACCTGGGGAGGCACACACCATCGTGATTCCATAGCCGGCGCAAAAGGATAAAGCAATTTGAACCGACTAGGTACCAGGAATGGACGTTTCAACAAGCGCCACATTTCATTAAGTGTAATTAAATTCAGCTGGGCAAGGAAAAACCTGCGCTGACTTGCGGGTCCTGTGCGTCCCAAATGAGGACACAACACCCGGAGGACAGGGCTCATCCTCCAAATGTAAGGTTTCCTTAACAGAAACAATTAACTCATCCATGGTCGCCCGTTCTTCAGGTGACCCTGGGGAGGAGGTATCCACCCCCTCCACCTCAGCCTCCCCCTCAGACCCCGGGGGGTCCAAGGATGAGCGGGACCCTGAAAAGGGCACGCTCGCAGCAGCAGCCATATCCCCATCTGAATCAGAAGAGAGACAATCTGGGCCTCTTCTTTGCAGCACGTTCAGACATGAGCATTTCCATATTAGACACTAAAGTCGCCACCACAGCAGCCAAATCGGGTCGCAGCGGGGCCACAGGAGAACTGGGAATCCCCACCAGAATGCGCAGCCCACCGCTACAGCTACAAAGACCCCAAAAGGAGAAGAGAAAACTTAGCCAGAAGCGATAATACAGAGGAAAATTGAGAGCGATAACCTGCAGAGCCCGCAGAGTGTTGCTACCGATGTCCTGCTGCAGATGGAAAGGAAGTGCTGCTGAAAGTAGGCTGAACTATGACTGCTAGACTTAGGGAAAATGGCTGCCCCATAGGAATGCATTGGAGGCTACGCCAAAATGGCCGCCGAACATGCGGTTGGACCGATCGTCCATCTCCCACAAAATGGCTGCGGCGGATGGCGCCAAAATAGCATGCAGTATCGCCCCCAGGGAAGCTACACATGCCTGCCCATATCCAAGATGGCGGACCGCACGAATACACACCGCTGCGGTCGCCACACAAAAAAACGTCTGCATCCCCAACAATGCACCGAAGTGACACAGGGAAGGGGACCACCAGAAAACATACAGTATCTTCACAAGCGATCCCCACAGGGACCGCATGGGGAGTCACACAGGCACAGACATGGGGAACACACAGCAACACAGACTGCCACCCCAGACAGAGGCCCCACACAGAAGTACTTACCTGTACCAGATGGTGTGGGGAGCCTCTATGCACGGAAAACCTCTGTCCTCATCTGAGGAAGGGACATGACACTGCAGCATCGCAGATGTCCTGTGAGGTAGCCACCTCACGGCTGCATCCCTGCAGCGAGCAGGGATGGGTCATTCGTAATGCCAGGGCGAACCATAGCTGAACGCTCGATGGGGGGGCTGGGGGTCCATCTGACCCTTCTGCCCTGGAGAACCAGGGCGGTCAGTCCGAATCCCAGCACCGCATGATCCATCTTCATCCGAAGAAACGACTAACACTAAAAGCTGACAAAATAAACAGCCAGTAAAGTAAGAAAAAAAACTGACATTTTCAAAGAAAATCAAAGAAAAGATTAGGAAGGCTGAGATTGAAGCCCCAGCACAGGGAAGCCCGACTACTCCTGACGCTAGGCAGACTAAAACTGAGTTGGGAGTGGTCGTGCAGGGGGGTATTGACCAGATGGGACAGCCCCCATGGGTGTGTATATGCTAATGCCTTTTGTCTTTTGACTAAGTCTATATGCCTAGCTACTCCTGTGGAGCGGAAGTCAATACCCAACAGTGATGACTTAGAGGCGGCGGCGACTGTCGGAGGACGTAAGAGAAAAATTAAAATTTATCAATTTAGGCCAATATGTATTCTGCCACAAATTTTTGGTAAAAAAAAAAAAAGTCCCGGTGGCGTGGAGTCAGGCGAGGAAGATGGTCGCGTAAGCCAGACACTCTCCTTGGCCACCTGGGACTTCTCTCCCTAACACCATCCTCCGTCACCCGAGCTGCCCCTCAAGAGCACCCGGACACTGCCGCAGATGTCGCAGCCAAAGAAGGAACCCCCACAGCTCAACAAGCTGGAGGGTTTCTCCTTCCCGCACGCCGCAGGACTACAACAAAATGGCCGGACACTGTCATCACCAAGAGGCGCCAGAGAAGGAGCCCGCAACGGTCACCAACTGAGGTAAGTGGCTAATCCAGATAGTGAGGGCTCTTCAGGAACCTCTTCCCCGGTCTCTCCATCCTCCAGGAGCCCTGGTAAGGCGCAACTATGCCGGGACTCCCCCTGGAAACGAGCAGGTACTTACTATGGAGCTAGGCCCTGTACTACAGCCCCATGCAGACCTTGTATCTGACCTGCAAGACCCCATAGCAAACTTTCCAATGGGGGGGGGGGGGGTGATAGGGGCAAACTGTCTTTGATACGTGGAAAATATAGGCTATGTGGGACTTTAAGTGAGACACCAGCAGGTAATGCCCAGCATTTCCATCCCTGTATCAGAAAAACTGAAAGTTGAAAGGATTAAAAGAAGAGGTGCACTGAAGCCAGCCAGCCCCCAGTCTGATGTACTCTCCCTCCAGTCTGCCACCAACCAAGTAGATCTGTCTCATGATATAAATAAACAGGGGTTTAGTTGACACGCATTTGCAAACGCATGTGTAAGCTGCAAGGCCACTACACGGCACCCTGTGTTACCTGCAGTCCTAACACTTTCTATTTGAAGTGTCTCCACAATGGAAGCACATGGCTGCTAATGGATAGATGGGAGACAGGTGGATGTTGTAGATCGCTATTAGATTTTTGATATATTCAACCAGTCATAGATGGGAGCAGGTTGGGGGGAGGTTTGGGCTGCCTCCCTTCCACCTGTCTCCCATCTATCCATTAGCAGCCATGTGCTTCCATTGTGGAGACACTTCAAATAGAAAGTATTAGGACTGCAGGTAACACAGGGTGCCGTGTAGTGGCCTTGCAGCTTACACATGCTTTTGCAAATGCTTGTAAACTTAACCCCTGTTTATTTATATCATGAGACAGGTCTACTTGGTTGGTGGCAGACTGGAGGGTGAGTACATCAGACTGGGGGCTGGCTGACTTCCATGCACCTCTGCTAATCCTTTCAACTTTCAGTTTGACTGTCTCTGATACAGTCCTGAAAAATATGCTTCTATCCCCGAGATCCTCCATCCACTCCGATATCAGGCACTGCATGCAACAAGTGAAGCAGCACCTCCATGACCACAATGCTCTCAATCAGGGGCCTTAGGCCCCTTTCACACTTATGCCACGCAATTTTACCGCAATTTCGCCGTGACTTTGCCGCAATTTTGAAAGCAATGGCAAGGCTATATGCCTCAAAACGCATTCAAATCGTGGCAAAGTAGTGCAGGAACTACTTTGAAGTCGGTGCGACTTCAAAACGCACTGATATGAATGGGGCTCATTGAAAATAATGGAAAACAACTTGTCATGCGATCCAAAATCGCGGGACAAGTCGCACTAGTGTGAATGGGGCCTTAAAGTGATTGTAAAGTCTTTTTTTTTTATAAAAAAAACATGGGATACTCACCTGTTCTGTTCAGTAGTTTATCACAGGGCAGCCCAGGGCTTCAGCAAAATGGAAGCCTCCAGCAAGTAGCAGTAGGAACAATGCTGGAGGCAATTTACAGTGCCCACAAAATTTTGGTGGCATGATTTTTCATGTGGAATGCATGTTCCTTGCTAAATAACATTTTTTATTAAGTCGTTACGGCTCAAGTTAAGCACACCAGTATAAAAGGGCCCAAAGGCTTTAATAAATAGAATCTGACTTTGCTCTGAGCTCACTTTCTGCTTGTTTGTTCCAGATTCGTAATTTAAAAGAAAACCAGACAGCCCGGCAACTAGCATTTTTACAAATAAAGTTAGCAATTGAAGCTGGCATTATTCTGTTATGGCAGGATTTCTGTTTAACAAGCCCAAGTTTTAAAAATGCCTAAATAAACATACGAACACCTAAAACAGCGTTAATCTTCCAATTTCTGTGTGGCCAGAGTCAGTGACTGATGGTTATTTTTTTTCCCCACTTGCACCATCCCCATTCTCATACACCTACCGTAATTATTTCTTCATCACAGTCCTCATGATGAAATCCTGCAATTCTCCAATCCAGACAAAAAGTTGACCCTTAGTGCATTCTAGTTAGTCCAAACATTTCTAAGTGCTGAAGAGCTTCTATGCTCAAGTGCAGGGTGGCTTTTAGTGCTCCAAGGCAACGAGATGACAAGTGCAAGTTAAGAAAAGAAGAGGAGGTCTCCGCTTCCAGTGCAAACAAATCCTTTATTCAGCGTTCTGCCATTAAACCTGTAGACAAAAAAAAAAAATTAGGAAAAATAAGCAGACAATTAAAAAAAAAAAAGGCAAAAAACATGTCTATTTTATGATAAGCAGTTACAAAAAAAAAAAAAAAAAAAAAAAAAAAATTTGACGTCAATTTAACACTTCCCTGACCAAAGAGTAATTACTCTGCAAGCAGAGATGAGCTCAGGCCATTTTAATATCCCACTCCAGGAAGCTGCCATTGCACACGGCCAATCATAAGTCAGGGCTTGACAAATTTGCTTTTAATCTAGGACCAAGCCAAAAAACGTAGGAGCCAGTTTTTTTTTTTTTTTTTTTAAACAAAAAGTTTAAAGGTAGAACATGTAACATGTTCCCAAAGGTGAACTCATTCTTTAACCCTTTTGCTGCTAGAGCCATTTTTTGTGTTTTTTTTTTTTTTTTTTGCACACATGAAAAAAAATAAAATAAATAAAACGTTCGATCTGAATATTACCATAAAACCCTCAGAACATTATTTTCTGACACCCTAGAGAATAAACTACTCTTAGTCCCATTTTTTGGTCACAGGATATTACCGCAAAAGGTAAAAAACATAAAAAAAAAAAAAAAAAAAAAAGATTTTGGGGGAAGGGGGGGGGGGGGGGACAAAAACGCAATAAAATGACCCAATTTTGTGGTAAAATATAAAAGCTGAGGTTGCACCAAGTAAAAGATACATACCAAACATGTCAAACCCTAAATATGCATGCGCCATTGTTCATCAGAAAGGGGACAAGAAGTCTATGTGATGATTTTTTTGATGATAGATTCTCTTTTATACCACATTATCAGGGTCTAAAAGACTCTGCATGTCTCCCCTGCACTCCATTGAATGTAATGCACATCGCACTGCATTACAATCTTTCCTGGTCTTGATGGCTGGGAAAATGGTCAATGGAAACCTGGAAGCCCTCTACGCTGCAGCACCCTCTATGCCAGTTCCGGGCCTGCAAATGGGCAAGCGGAGCCCAGGATACACACGGCACGCGTGGAAGCTTTAGGGTGGCAGCTGAGGCGCCAGCAAGCAATTTCTTGTCATCATGCTGACCTGGGATTTGTCAAGCCCTGTCATAAGTGAGCAAGGCATTTCCCACTCCACGCATATACATGGGGCAAAAACAAACCAAAATAGCATTGGAAATCATGCAACTTTGGAGAAGTGTTAATGTGAATGGAGCCTTACTAGAGTAGAGAATATTCACTTTCAAAAGGAAATTTACACCTCTTAGTAAATGAGGTATGTTGTGCTAACTTAAAGCCCAATTCTAGAAATACTATGACTTTAAAGTGGTTTCAAAGTCAAGATATTTTTTACCTAATGCATTCTCTGCCAATTTTGCACACTACCTCTGCACAGAGCAGATATGTATATTATTGAATGAATAATCCTTCAGGGCTCTTTCAGACGGGCTGTCAGTTTTTCAGGCAGACCTGATTGGACCATCCAGTCTCCTCTGTGGGTGTCAATGGACATGTGTACTTGACACCTGCCAACATTTGATCTGATCCTATCCGCTAAAAACATGGATGGGGATCAATTTGACAGAGTGGATGGTAGTCAGATCTAAATGGGACAGGCGGTCTGTCTACATCCAAACATATGCGGAGGGGCTGTGTGTGGACAAACAGACAGATTCTCCACTGAGCAGGTGGACTCCAACAGAGCCTACCCCGTGAGCAAGGGGGCTTATAATCACTTTAAAATAGTGAGTTTTTGACCAAACAAGTTCCTTCACTAATCTATTTTACATACACACAATATCTATATACAAAAATATACGGTATGTAGTATCCTGGAAAAAAACCTAGTCAGGCTACTTGCTGTTCAGTTATTTTTAGGAATACAAGGCTTCCTCTGATTGGCTGAGGTGGAGATTGTAATATCAGCCCTCAGCCAACGAAAGAAAGCCCCTTCATAAAAATACAAGGCTTCCAGTGAACGACTTAGCAGCGGCTGGGTTCTAGAAACAGGACGGGAAGTACCAAAACACAGTGCTGGATAATGTATGCAAATTTTATATACATGCAGAAAGCAATGCAGTCATATATAAAAATGATCCTTAGTACTTTGTTCTCATAGATCACTGAATTGCACAGCATTTGTAAAAGGCCAACACATGCTGAAGAGTAAACTTATGTACCATGTAAAATGGGGGAAGGGGGTCAAAACTAAAAATGTGGCCTGTTATTCCATACTCATTGCCCTTATTTCACATCTGTTCAGCAAACTTTTATATAACTCGCATGAGATAAGGATGTTATCAAATGTGGCTGCATCTGCCCACGGATTTCAGAGCAGCAGAAAATTGTCAGGCAGCTTTTTTTTTTTTTTTTTTATTGTAATCTGATTAATTGTTAATGCAGGTTGCACCAGATGGTGAATTAAACATATTGCATGATCACGAGACAGAGGATAGCACGGTACCTCAGATGCCAAGCAACAGCTGAAGCCTGCTATATAAAAACTTTTACAAAGCCTGGGGAAAATATTCAAAAAAAGTGTCGGACCACAAAGACCTTCAGGAAAAGGGAAAAAAAAAAAAAAAAAAACCCTGCTTTATCCAGCACGCAACTACAATTATGGTCACGATGCCAGATCTGTCTGAATTCACACTTAAACTACAACTAAAGGCAGCCTACATATTTTTATAGTGTACACTCTGGATTAAATTAATTTGATTGTGCTCTATTATGTTAAGTTTAGCTTATAATAGATACATACATCCCAAATTGTAAGGTTCTAAAATTTGTCAATTTTTTACATATATGTAGCTGTATATTTTTTGAGTACGATACAAGAAAAAGTCCCCCCAAGCCCACTTTTCACCAATGTCCCATAGGAGGAGTTGGTCTTTTTAGAACCACACTATGAATAAAGGTAATGAAAGTGCAACATTTAAAAAAAATATAATTACCTCAGCATACACATGTATTTGCATGCTCTACCCCCCCCCCCCCCCATCATCTGTTTTACAGAGCTAGCAATCATTGCCTTCCACTATGCTAGCGTCTACATCTCCCACAGGAAACTAAACTACAGTTCCCATGATTCAGTGGGCAGTGTCATAGGCAGGCCAAACGTGAGAAGTGGGCGGAGCCCTGGCATGTCTTCACTGAAACGCTAGAGCAAAGGAAAAGCAGCAATGCCCCCCATGACGTCACAGCGCCATTTTACCCCATTTAATTTTGCAAAGCCATTTACTCAAACATTGTGTATAAATATTATTTTGTGATAATCATGTTGACTATTGACTAGAATACAGCTCAATAAATTGTTTTTTACCCACCTGATTATGTCTGATATTGTTATCCTTATCAGTATTATGCAATAAATTTATATATTATATTTTTATGCATTATTTGTGTGATGAGCCTCAAAGTCCCCATGACCATGGTTTCTCTTGTAGTTCCTTGCGGCATTAAGCAAAAAGGGGACAATAGAACCATTTGGAAAGTGAGGAAGCTGCGTTGTCCCCATAATAAAGGAAGCCGACAAGCTGGAGGGGGGGGGGGGGCAGGTACATTTCTCTATATCCTAGCATTTACATGACAAAGACATTTTACAGTTTACCAAGTTTTATCACATATTGAATTTTAGTTTTTGGTCTCAGCTCTTTGTTAAGGGAGAAGTTCACCTTTCAGGAATAAATAAATGCACATATCTTTGCAGAAAAAAAAAATGTGCATTTATTTTTGTTAAAAGGTGAGCTTATCCTTTAAATTTGCATGTACCCATAAATCGTGACAAACTTCGGTACCCTATATTTTCCATAGGCAACACTGTGAATGCCCTCTAGAAGATCAGTTTAGCGTTACGAAGGAGGTCTGGTGATAGATTTATTGCTCTCATTCCAGCGTGCGCGGCGGTATGCAACGTGTATTGCAATCTACACTTTCAGGCATGTGTCTAGGTTTATCCTTGTGTTTATGTGGGGGGGGGGGGGGGCTTTTATGTGCTTGGGCGGGGCTTGACAAACCCCAAGCGCCAGGTCGCCGTGGTAACCAGAAACAAGGTCCTGGCTCCTGGGCTTCGGCCAGCCCACTCACCGCCGGCACTCCTATTGCCGTCATGTATGCTGCTAAAATCTGCAATCTGCCCTAATGCCTAACACTATATGTCCCGCGCAGCAGATCCTGCAGCCAGCACAAGAAGCCTGAAAGCCATACTGCTTGTAGAGCTGCACGATTAATCGTTCTGGGATCGCGATCTCGATCCACCCCCCTATGCGATCTCCATCACGAATATCGGCGATTCTGGGGGTGGGGTTATTTCACGGCCGCACCTCCGTCACGCCTCCTCTATGACGCGGCGGGCCGCACCTCCGTCACGCTTCCTCTATTCAGCGCTCTGCAGATGACGAGGCAGGCCGCACCTCCGTCATGCCTCCTCCATTCAGCGCTCTGCAGATGACGAGGCAGGCCGCACCTCCGTCACGCCTCCTCCATTCAGCGCTCTGCAGATGACGAGGCAGGCCGCACCTCCATCACGCCTCCTCCATTGAGCACTCTGCAGATGACGCGGCAGGCCGCACCTCCGTCACGCCTCCTCAATTCAAGTCTGCAGATGACGCGACGGTGTCTTCCGTCCCACCTCAGCCCCGCCTGCTCTGTCCCCGGAAGTGAAAAGGTCCTATTTGTTCACGGGTCTGAGAAAATTATGGCATGATGAGCTTTCCATGAGGTAATCAAGGACAGAGGAGGGGGGGGGGAGAGAGGGGAAAACCCTAAAAAATAAATAATTAAATGTATATTGTAATGAATGAATATATATATATATATATATATATATATATATATATATATATATATATATATATATATATATATATATATATTTTTTTTTTTTTTTATTTCATTATAATATACTTTTTTTTTTTTTTAGGGATTACATTTTCTGCACATAACACTACCTTTTCAGCATTTTTACTTGTGAATTATCAATATAATAATAATGAAATTATTTTCTATATATATATATATATATATATATATATATATATATATATATATATATATATATATATATATATATATATATATATATATATATATATATATATATATATATATATATAATATAATGAAAATAATTTCATTAATAATTTCGGCCCACCCCAAGTTATATCCCCAGGGCAAAAAGAAAGAGCAACGCAGCGTGGGAGTGGATTGTTTTGGATAGAAAAAGTACATGAAATAAGTTGCTAGGTTTACTGTTTTATGTAAAAATGCTCAGCTAGCGTTTATGGGTTGACACTTTCTAAAAAAAAAAAAAAGGACTTCAAGTCATATACAACCTAGAGCTCGGATTTGTTCCCAGGGAAGTCCTGGGCAGGCTGAGCAGCATGCTAAAACTGCAGCATGTAGGATTTTTTTGAGGGTGCATCTAAACCTATCATGCCTCTGAAACATGAAACCTAAATGGTCTGGATTTTAGGTATGCAGTTTATGATGTCCAAAAAAATGCTTAAGATTGGGAGGGCCCAGTTTGGCATTTTTTACCCCGGGCACCAAATCACCTTGTCACAGCACTGTAGCAGAGCCAAAGTTTCTATCCACACACTGACAACTCCATGCACCCCCCCCTCAACTAGCAGACCACCCAACCACTGTGTGGAAAGGCTCCCCCCTCCTCCTCCTCCTCCTCCCAGCCAGTCCCCGTGCATGCGCTATAGGCAAGCAGGAAGGGGAGCAGAGCCCAGGCCACGCAGCATGCCACACAACACACAAACCAAAAACCTCAGCCCCAACAACCTCAAGTGTCAAATCCCCACATCCCGAGAGCCCCAAAAGGGACATGCATCCCCTTACCACCCAGTGGGAAAACCGCCCCACCCAGCAGCATTGCCGGCTCCAGACCCCTCCATGTGCAAATTCAAGATCTGCCATCTCTTCATCGAAAAAAAAAAAAAAATGGCTCCTAGATTCAAAGCAAAATTTTCAAGCCCTGTACATGGGTGTACCTTTAACCCCCCCCCCCATTGTAAAAAAAAATTTAAACTATCACACAGGGGACAAAAAGTCCCTTATTTGATGATTTGTTTTGGTGACAGGTTCTCTGTAATGAGATATTCAGGGTCTAAAAGATCCTGCAGGTCTCCCCTGTGCTGCACAATATAATGCAACGCAGATTGCACTGCGGTATATTCGTTCATTTTGACTTTTAGTTGTATTTTAGTCGACTGACTAAAATGAACTGGAGATTTTAGTCGACTAAAATAATTCAGACGACTAACATGGCATCTTAGTCAAAACGAAATCGAAAATTTGACATCAAAATAAACACTGCACTACCACATAAGTAGGGGGCATCTACTAAGCTGCTGAAAGACAAAATAAAAATAGGCTTTTCCCATTCGGTAATGTTGGTAAAATATTCAGGTTATAATGTTAGGTCCATATATATTTGAACACAGGCACAATTTTAGATTTTTTCAGGCATTACCCAAAACATATATTCAAGCTACAGTTATATAATGGATATGGGCTGAATGTGCACAGTCTCAGGTTTAATTTGAGGGCATGTACATCCAAATGAGGAAGGGTTTAGGAATTACAGCTCCTAAGAATAGCCATGCCCCTTTTTCAAAGACCAAAAGTAATTGGACAATTGAATCAAAAGCAGTTTCAAGGCCAGGTGTGGGCTACTACATTATATCTTCATCAATTAAGCAGGTAAAAGGCCTGGAGTTGATTCTAAGGCCTCTTTCACACAGGCGGACCGTTCAGATCCGCCTGTCCGATTTTTTGGCGGATCTGAACGGTGCATCTCTATGGGGGATCGGATGTCAGCGGAGACATGTCCGCTGACATCCGATCCGTCAAATCTGGACGCATGGAAACCCCATTTTCCATCCGTCCAGCAGATCGGATGAGAGCAGACCGACGTTCCATTCCCATCCGATTTCCCCCATAGAGATGCATGGGGAACTGACAGCTGTGTCTCCGCACACAGCGCGGAGACACAGCTGTCATCCTCCTGATCGGCGGCTCAATCCCCTGCTGAGAAAACCGGAATCTGTCCAACGGACAGATAGCGTGAAAGGGGCCTAAGTGTGGTATTTACATTTGGAATCTATTGCCGTGAACCTACATCATGCTTCCAAAGGAGCTGTCCATGCAAGTGAAATAGGCCATTGTAAGGCTTCAAAAACTAAACAAATCCAAAGCCCAACAAGCAAAATCCCTTTAATTTCAATGGCCCCTGTTCACATCTGAGCGCTTTCTCTCCTGAAGCAAGATGCCTGAAGCTTAAAAAAAGTACATGAGCTTCTTTTTTTGGCTGATGAAAAATGGCCGTCTCAAAAAAAAAAAAAAAAAAAAAAAAAGAAGCCCGCCTGAAAAAAACCCCAAAACGCCTGAAAACGATACGTTCAGGTGTGAATGGAGCCTTAGGTCCGGTTCACACTTATGCGAGTGCGGGAAGGCTGTGAATCCGCAGCCTGTTCCCGCATCGCACACGCACCCCCGGCAGTTCACACTGCCATATGCGATATGCTGGGGGTGTCAATGTAATCTTAACGACACCCCCAGTTTGATCGCATATCGCAGTGCGATCGCGCAGTTCGCACAGGATCGGATCGCACAAGTGTGAACCGCTGTGCGATCCGATCCTGATGCGGCTTCCAAAAAGGGTCCCTGTTCGTGTGGTGCGGCTGCGGTGCGAATTTAGCCATACAAAGTGTATGGCTAAACTCGCACCGCACAGCCGATCGCATGTAATGTCGGAGCAGTGCACTCCGACATTACATGTGAACCCCGCACACGCACAAGTGTGAACCGGGGCTTAGAGAGATAGCAGCAATATTAAGAGTGGCCAAATCAACAATTTGGTACATTCTGAGGCAAGAACACACTGGTAAACTCAGCAACATTAAAGCTCCATTCACATCTGAGCGTATTGTTCTCAGGCTTTTTTTGCAGGTGTTTGGAGGCAGGCATTGACGTCTAACAAAAACGCTTGTAATCAGCCAAAAAAAAAAAAGCTCATGTACTTTTTTGAACTTCAGGTGTTTTTCTTCTGGAGACAAAATGCTCAGATGTGAACAGTGGCCATTGTAATGAATGGGAATTTGCTTGTTGGGTGTGTTTTGAGACTTCAGAGATGAGCGTTTTACGAGCTGAAATACGCTCAGGTGTGAACAGGGCCAAAGGCCTGGACGTCCACGGAAGACAACAGTGGTGGATGATGGCAAGATCCTCTCTAATTAAAAAAAAATTCACAACATCCAGACAAGTGAAGGACATCCAGACAAGTGAAGGACACTCTCCGGGAGGTGGACGTATCATTGTCAAAAGTCTACTATCAAGAGAAGACTCGAAGAAGACAATGTGATGGCATAGGAATGCATGGCTTCCAGTGGCACTGGGTCATTGGTGTTTATTGATGATAGGACAGAAGCAAAAAGGAGAATAATAATTTTAGGCAAAAGGTGCATTTAAAAACTTAAAATGGTTAGTTCACCTTTTTTTAAAAAAAAAAAATAAAAAATAAATACAAATAAAAAAAACTGCCTATATGCAGGTAAGAGGTGCTTGCAGAAGAAAAAAAAAAAAAAAAAAGAACACTGCAGCTTTCAAAAATAAAAAATGCCCTTGCTACAGATGTAGACCATTTTTTTCATATCCCCTGAAGCCTAGTCCAAAAACATCCAGATGGCATCATCCTATCCTGCCTCGTTGCTAGGACACTGCAATAATGGCTAGATGTATCAATATCCTAGCAACAAGGGAAGATGGGATGATGCCCCCTCTGGTATTTTTTTGGCCAGGCTTCATAAGGTAGGTAAAAAAGGTCTACACCTAATAAAAGCAACATTCAACTTTAGTCCACAGATGCCCCCAACGCTGTCAACTACGCTAGCGTCTGATCTACAGCACATAAAACCTGGAAAACGTTCATACATACATGCCGATCAGCCATAACTTTATACCCACCTAATATTGAAAAGGCCCCCCTTTAGTCGCCAAAACCACCCTGACCCGTCATGGCATGGACACCACTAGACCTCACAAGGTATGCTGCATTATATTGCACCAAGCCTTCAGTAGTAGACCCTTTAAGTCCTGTAAGTTGCGAGGTATGGATTCAATGGATCAAACTTTTCATTTCAGCACATCCCACAGATGCTCGACTGGATTGAGATCTGGAGGAGATTTGAAGGCCAAGTAGACACCCTAACTCGTTATGTGCCTGAAACCATTCTTTAGGCATGTATGCAGTGTGGCAGGGCGCATTACCATTTTCATGAAGAGGTGTACTTGGTCAGCAAAAAGGTTTAGGTAGGTGGTGTGTGTCAAAGTAACAGTCACATATATGGTAAGATCCGAGGTTTCCTATTAGAAAATTGCCCAAAGCATCACTGCCTCCGCAGACTTGCCTTCTTCCCATACTGCATCCTAGTGCCATATTTTCCAAGGTAAGCAACGCACACGTGTAAAAAAAAAAAAAAAAAAAAAAGTTGTTAATCAGACCAGGCTATCATGTACCAGTTATGATATTCAGCATTGGCACCCTGACTGGTCTGCAGCTACGTAGCCCCATACACAACAAACCGATGCCCTTTTTTTTTTTTAGGCTTTCAACACATCAAACCTCAGGGACAGTATGTTCACCTACTGCCTAATATATCCCACCTACTTTTATATTGCATATAAAAAGGGATAATCAGTTGTTATTCACTATACCTGTCAGTGGCCATAATGTGGCTGTTCCGTGTGCGTATATACACATTGTTGCGATTTTTTTTTCCCCCCCCCTCAAAAGACAATGGTTTTCTAGTATATCATGAAAAGTACCGTTGGCAGGGTTCTTTTAAAGCAGGGCTCGGCAAACCCCGGGCGCCAGGTCGCATTTGCGACTAGAATTAGCGACCTGGGGTGCCCTGCAGGAGGTGTCCTGTCCCTTTTGCGCCCCCCACCTCCTCGAGTGCACGGACTTCCGCGCCGTACAAAAATTGAGGCCCCGGCTTTTCGGCCTTCTTCTGTGACCTGAGAGGCTAGGGGAACTGGCGCCCTCTTGTGGTGGCCGGGAGTAATGCATGTTCTCAATGCCTTCCCATCTTCTTCCAAAGAGGAGAGGAGGGAAGTTTAAGGCTTCATCTCTGTCCAGTTACCTTTGCTTAAAGCTAAGTGGACACGGAGTGTGGTTATTAATTTATTTTTTAAATGTAAAAAAATTCATTTTTTTCCAATTCTTATTAAAATTATATACATATACACACACACACACACACACACACACACACACATATACACACTCTTTTTTCCTCCCTCATCGCCGTGCCACAGCCGAAGGCCCCTTTCACACGGGCTGTCTGATCAGGTCCGCCTATCAGTTTTTCAGGCAGACCTGATCGGACCCCCTGATCGGACCCTTCATTCTCCTCCATGGAGCAGTAATCTGCCGCCATCTGATCCTGTCCGCCAAAAACAGACGGATGGTGGTTCTATTTTCTATCCATCCCGTGGATCGGATCAGATGGCATCGGATGGAAAGAGACAGACAGTCTGTTTCCATCCAATTGCGCTATAGAGGAGAGTGGGGTTCTAGTCATATTTATGTGTAAATTTAGTATCCGTTTTATTAAATAAGCTTGGTTGTTAGTTTAAAAAAAAAAAAAAAAAAAAAACTGGCTCCTAACTTTTTTAGCTGGCTCCTAGATTTCAGGCAAATTTGTCAAGCCCTGTTTTAAAGGCTTTGAAAATTAAATGTTGCTAACGTTTAAAAGGCAACAAATAGAAATAAGTACAACATGAGCATACAGTTTTTGGGGCAATGAGAAAGACAGGTGGGGGGCACCACACACATCCCTGTCTACAAGGAAAAGCATATTATTTTCTGGGTAAATTTACTGTTGAACTGAAGCAGAAAACATGACAGCTGATATAGTATCATAAGAGGAAATAATTTGCCATAATGCAGTGGAAAGGCTATCCTGGTGAAAAAGCAATGATCACCTGGCCATTTCAATTGTGCGAAAAACAAATAGACTTCTTATTTAATCAACATTCATTTTGGAAACACGAGACCTAAAATAAATAAATCCCGGGAATTCAATTCTCAGAATTAAACTAAAAATAGCCTACATAGAAACACACACAAACACACACACACCTTGAGCAATTGGGCCCTAATAGGGAACAGAGGAAGCCTTTCCTTGAGGGCATAAAGCTCTAGGAATAAGCTGCCATGAGCCAACTAGCAAAGATGGAAGAGTAAGCAGGATGTCTATACCTGCAACCTTTAGGGGGGACAAAAAGGGACTCTTTTCTGAAAGAAGAAGATGTGGGCTAGGAAGGGCCCAACCATTGTGACCCCCCATACAGGCAGTGAAGTCAAATGTCCTCACTGAGTTTAAAGGAAGAGAGACTGCATTGGGGGAAAAAAAAAAAAAAGAAAAGTGCCTGGGTCTCTGGACTACCTTGACCCAGTGTAAGACACGAAAAGGCTCCTGGGGGAAGGGGGGGGGGATGCACCTGATGGAGGTTAAGGCCACTAGAAAAGGCCACCTTACCCATAAGACCAACTATGGCAGGCATCACTAAATGGCAGATGGCCTTCTGTGTCCGGCCCGAGCTACTGCTCTATCTGGACCGCCATCACCCCATTTAACTGCTGCTTTTGTTCCCAGCCTTTGCCATTAGAGCAGACGATGGGACAATTCCGGACTTGGGGCAGGACCAGCACTACATGGAGAGAGGTAGCTCTGCTTGAATGAACTGTTCAAATTAACCAAGAGGTGATTGGCTGCTAGGAGGCGGTCCCACACTCCATCCAGTGCTGCTGTGCCTCTGCCTTCAGTTCAGGATTGTCCAACCTCCTTCTCTCCGCTCTGTAAGGTAGGAGAGAAGGTAAGAAAGGACATGGCTTGTGAACATGTGAAGGATGGGGAGCGGGGGACATGAAAAACCATTGACTCTTAAAAGCAATGAAATACAAGGTGCAGTTTCCCGCACATGGAAATTGCATGGTGCAAACACACCATGCAGTTTCCATGCGGCTTCATTTTTGAAAATGTGTCAGGGCTTTTTCCCCCAGCAAACAATGCAGACAGCAGCCCATTCAAATGCCTGCACACCTGGGCTGTGATGTAAAGAATCCGAGTCATTGCACAAAAATGCAATTTGGACCTCTGCTAAAAGAAGACTTTAAAAAATCCGACCTCCATGAATTGTAATTCAATACCCTTGAACTCAGGAACAGAATTCAGGATATCCTGAATTGGTTTAGAGATTTTTGAAGAACCAAATCACCAGATTCAGATCCCATTGAGATACAGGATGGAAAAGGCAGAAACCTTTCCCTGTCCCAGGTGGTGGTCTTAGCCAGGCTGGAGAAAAGCCATAATGCGAGGAATAGAACATTCACAGGGGTTGAGGAACCTGCATTTGCACCAGCTAAAGTAGGTCCTCCAGATGCGAAGGTAGATCCTACAAAAAGTAGCTTTTCACGTGTTAAGGAGGGAATGATCAGCATTTCCCCCATTCTTTAAGGCCTGGGTTTCACTAGGAATGCCATTAAAGCCAATGACTTAGAAGCAAGGTGGAGTAGAGGATCTGACAGGAAGTCTTACCTGTATAAAAAGGAGCCGTGGTTCATCCCCCACGAATATACCAAATTCTCCAGGGTCAATTTAGAGCAATGATGTATAAATAGAGATTACTAAATAGAGCTTACTAAACCACGATACCAAAAGTAGGGGCGTGACCAGGCGGCGTAATTTTACCTGTGTACGAGGAGCTTGGACACCCGGAAGGCGCGCGATCCACGGCGTGGAGTCTGGACACAAGTCCCGAAGGGTGCACACCTCCTTATGTTGTGACATGCGGATGTTTTACTGGATACATGTGAGTGCATTACTTGTCTTTTGTGCAAATAAAGTCGTTAAGCGTTATCAGTCTAGTGGAGCACTGTTCTTTCCCCTACATGTTGCTGAGCTCGACTGATCAGTTATCGCTGTGTCTATTGTGGACCCCTGAGTGGATATTTTTTACATCAGGCTTATCTGCTCAGTCACGAGAGTAACGGAGCCAGAGATGTTGGTGAGTTTGCATTGCTTCTCCCCCCTTCGAGCACGGTGGTGGCGGACATGGTGATCCAGTATATCTGCACATATTAATTAACATCCCAGGAATAATGATTGTGGACTGTTTATTGTTATTATTCCTGCTGTTTTGGTGAAATCTATACTGACTGTATCCAGACTGTCTGTGCACTAGCAGTTATGGTTATAGATTGTTAGATGGTGATGATTTGCCACCATCTTTGCGCTACTGGAATAACGGAATTTTTGTAAAATCTTACCTGTAAAATTCCTTTCTCTGAGTCCTCCGACAGTCGCCGCCTCTTCATATTCGTCACATATGGGGGTATTAGACTTTGCTCCGAAGGAGTAGCTAGGCAACAGAATATGTTAACATTAAAGCTTTTAACATATCCCACCCTCAAGGGGTGGTCCCCTCAGTCAATACCCTCCTACTTCCTGCAACCATATCTCAGTTTCAGTGGAATAGCAGTAGAGTATACAACCAAACCCCAAAAGAGGGGCGGGGGCGGCGACTGTCGGAGGACTCAGAGAAAGGAATTTTACAGGTAAGATTTTACAAAAATTCCGTTTTCTCTTACGTCCTCCGACAGTCGCCGCCTCTTCATATTCGTCACATATGGGGACGTCCCAAAGCAGTGCAAACATGAGGGGTGGGAAACGCATCCGCGCCGAAAGGCAACGCAGTCTCCGCATCAAAGAAAGGAACCTTACCAAAGGAATGAAACCAGCTGGGCTACAGGAAAAATAATTGCTCAACAGGAGCAACAACCCAGGAAAAGACAAATAACCAGGGGATAAAAAACTTATCCCAACAGACAGAGGTCCCCAACAAGGGACCCTAGGGAATTGCCGCACTAAGAACCTTGCGGCCAAAGGAAGCATCCGCCGATGCCTGAACATCTACTTTGTAGAATTTTGTGAAAGTGTGCACGGTCGACCAGGTCGCCGCCTTACACACCTGGGCTACAGAAGCCCCATGACGACAGGCCCAAGACGTACTCAGAGATCTAGTAGAGTGCGCCTTCACAGGCACAGGGGGAACCTTCCCCTGCAAAGCATAGGCCTGTTCAACGGTCTGCCTGATCCATTTGGCGATGGTAGAGGCCGACGCCGCCATGCCCTTCCGAGGACCCTCTGGAAGAACAAACAAGGAGTCCGTCTTTCGAAAAGACTCAGTCGATTTAAGGTAAACCCTTATCGCCCGAACAACATCCAAAGAATGTAGTCTCACCTCCTTTGGATGTTTAGGCTTCGCGCACAGCGAAGGCAAGACATATCTTCATTAAGATGGAATTCCGAAACTCGCTTCGGAAGAAAAGAAGGATTAGGTCGCAAGACCACCTTATCCAAATGAACAACCAGATACGGAGACTTGCAGGACAAAGCCGCCAGCTCCGACACTCTGCGAGCCGAAGTGATCGCAACCAAAAAGGCGACCTTTTTGGACAACATAGACAACGAGATCTCCCTGATCTGTTCAAAAGGAGCACGTTGTAACACAGATAGAACGAGATTCAAGTCCCAAGGGGGCAGAGGATCCCTCCTAGGAGGAACCAGATGCCGCACACCCTGAACAAAAGTGCCAACCAAGGAGTTGGAAGCCACGGGACGTTGAAACAGAACGGCCAGCGCAGACACCTGACCCTTTATCGTAGCCAGCGCCAAACGCTGATCGACACCCGTTTGAAGGAAGGACAGCACTCGGGAAACCGAGTACGTGCGGGGTGAAAACCCCCTGGACTCACACCAGGCAAAATAGGCCTTCCAAGTACGGTAATAAACCTTCCCCGAGGAAGACTTCCTCGCGTTGATCAAGGTATGAACGACCTCTGGGGAGAGACCCTTCTCCTTCAGGACCTCGGTCTCAACAGCCAGGCCGTCAAAGCCAGCGACTGTAAAGCAGGATGGAATATCGGGCCCTGAGACAGTAGATCGTCTCGAAGAGGCAGACGCCACGGGGCGTCGACCGCCAGATTCACGAGGTCTGCGTACCAGGACCGGCGAGGCCAGTCCGGTGCCACAAGAACCACCGTGCTGCGTTCCGAGTGTAACCTGCGAAGGAACCTGGACAGCAACTGAATCGGTGGAAACGCGTACATCAGCTTGTACTGATGCCACGGGGCCACTAACGCGTCCGACGCGTCTGCCCGAGGGTCGCGCGTCCTTGCCACGAACCTCCTCACCTTGTTGAGACGAGACGCGAACAGGTCCACATCTGGAAGACCCCACTTCGCGCACAACATCTGGAAGACAGCCGGGTGGAGAGACCATTCCCCCTGATCCAGGGTCTGGCGACTCAGATAGTCCGCCTGCCAGTTCTCCACCCCTGGAATGTGAACCGCCGTTATCGCCGGGACATGAGTCTCGGCCCAAGACAGAATGTCGGCCACTTCGAGCCGCTCGGGCACTCCTGGTGCCCCCTTGGTGGTTGATGTAGGCCACCGCCGTGGCATTGTCCGTCTGCACCGGAACCGGGCAGCCCTGCAGCCGGTCCGTCCAGCGATGAAGACAGAGTTTGATCGCACGCAATTCCAGAATGTTGATCGGAAAGGGAGGACTCCCCCTCCGACCAAGTCCCCTGGGCGGACAGAACACCACCCCAGCCCGACAGGCTGGCATCCGTGGTGATTACCGTCCACGAGATAGGACGAAACAACTTGCCCCCGGACACCATCGGGGACTGGAGCCACCACAGAAGGTCTCTTCTGGTGCGATGACTCAACGAGATTTGAAGATCCAGAGATTGAGGTCGCCCGTCCCACATGGACAGGATCTCCGCTTGGAGACCCCGCGTGTGAAACTGGGCGAAGGGAATCGCCTCGAAGGCCGAGACCATCAATCCGAGACATCTCATGCACGTCCGCAGAGACGAGAGCGGAACGTCCCTGAGGGACCTGACTTCCTCCAGAAGAGGTCTGAGTTTGTCTTCCGGCAGGAAGACCTTCGCCTGCACCGAGTCCAGAATCATTCCCAGGTAGGGAAGACGAACCGACGGACTCCGTGTCGACTTTGGACAATTTATCGTCCAACCAAACTCCTGCAGAGTTTGCATCGTGACAGACAGGTCCTTCTCCAGACCCTGGCTGGTCGCAGACCGAACCAGAATGTCGTCCAGATACCCCAGGACAGAAATGCCCTGGGCCCTCAATAATGCCAGAACCGGTGCAAGCACCTTGGTGAAGACCCGCGGAGCCGAGGCGAGACCAAAAGGCAACGCCACGAACTGGTAGTGATCCTCCGCAATGGCGAATCGAAGGTACCTCTGGTGACCCTCGAAAATGGGGATGTGAAGATACACATCCTTCAAATCGATGGAGGCCATGAATTCACCAGGGCAGCCACCACCGACCGCAGGAATCCCATGCGGAACTTGCGAACCCACACAGAGCGGTTCAGAGCCTTCAAGTCCAGAATTGGACGAACCTTGCCCTCCTTTCTGGGCACGGTGAACAGATTGGAATAAAACCCCCGAAATCTGTCCCGATGAGGCACCGGAACCACCACTCCCTGAGCCCTCAGGTCCCGCACCGCCAGGTGCAGGTCCCGTAAACGCTCCGGAGACAGTTGAAGATTTGAGGGAAAAAATCTGCTCTCCGGCCGAGAGAGAAACTCGATCTTGTAACCAGATCGAACGATCTCCTGAACCCATCTGTCTCGCACACGGGCCAACCAGGGTTGAAGAAAACCGAGCAAGCGTCCCCCCACCCCAAAACTGGGTGAGGGCGCCCCTTCAGGCCGCACTGTTATGGGCTGCGGATCCGGATTGACCGGACTTCTGTTTCCCAGACCAGGGCTTCTTCTGAGAGCCTTGACCTTTGAACGGTTTGCCCTTGTAGTGCGACCGAAAGGCACGAAAGGACCCCTGAGGGGGCCGAAAATTAGCATGCTTTTCCCAGAAGCCCCCTTAGCCTTGGGGAAATAGGGCAAGAGAGTGCTCTTACCTCCGGTGATCCCCTTAATCAACACATCCAAGGACTCCCCAAAAAGGTCTTACGTGAAGATTGGTCCACCGACCAACATTTCAACCAACGGGACTAGGTCCAAGTCCGCATCACACAGATACATGACACCCTGGTGGATTTGATCCACCATATCCAGGGTCACCGGCGAGGCCGAATCGGCCACTAGGACGCGCCTAAGCATCCGCGTCCAACTTGCGACAGCCTGGGCCGCCATGAGAGAGGCAAACAGAGCCTTAAGCATAGAACCCGTAACAGAATAAGTATGACGGGCAAGAGACTCCAATCTCCTATCCGTGGCATCACGGAACACAGGGGAATCCTCTGCAGGAATCGCAGTGGATTTGTTTAAAACCGCAATTGCGTGATCCACCGGGGGTGGCACACACCACTTTCATCAGTGGAAGGCGAGAAAGGATAACGCAGCTTGAACCTACTTGGTACAGCAAAAGGTTTGCGTAGATTGCGCCATTGTTCTTTAACAGCGCGCTGAAAATCATCATTGCAGGGAAAAACCTGCGGCGTCCTGCGTTTTCTCTGCGTCCCATAAGCCGCCAAGGCAGCGGGGGGACACACTTCATCCTGCAAACGCAGCGTTTGTTTTATGGAAGCAATCAATTCATCCATGATTGCAAGCTCTTCAGGCGAGCCAGGGGGAGAATTATCAACCCCTTCAACTTCAGCCTCCACCTCAGACCCCACTAGATCCAGGGAGGAGCGGGACCCCGATAAGGAGGCCCCCGCCATAACAGCCCCATCACCTTCACCCTCAGAATCAGAGGAAAGAGAAACTCTGGGTCTCTTAGTAGATTGAGCAGCCACCAGCATCTGCACCTGAGCAGCAAGGCCAGCCACAATAGTGGCTAAATCCCCCCCTGGGGGGGAAACAGCGGTCCCCTGGCTTTCCACCAAGGCGGTAGGAAATTTTCCCTCCTGAGAATCCATTGCCCCAATTACAAATGCCGGATAAGAAAGGGTTAACTGCCCCTTTAACAAGCGCGGCGAGCGCAGCCCACCGCACTACACACAAGCACAATGAGACACCCACAGGGACAATAAAACTGACACAGGCAATGGATAAGAAGGATATAACCTGAGGAGACCCTCGCCGCTGCTGCTGCCTCGATAGGTGTTCCTGGAGAAGAGGAAGTGATGCGGCTAGGGCGCTCTATTAAAGCCTATGGGAGGCTACAAGAAAATGGCCGCCATGCATGTAGAACATGCGGCCGGAGCGAGTGTAGGCAAAATGGCGCCGTTTGGCGCCGAAACCGCCGCTCCACAGTACAGTAATGCACACATGTTATCCATGTATAAAAAAACATGTTAGATCGCCGCAGCGATCGCTGTATAGTGCCCAAACATGCCACAAAACATGCCCCACAGCACACAGCTTCTCACACTGACAAGGCTGACACACACAGTGTCACACAGCTCCCCCCCCCCCTTGCAGCCCACAGCATGCAGCCGAGTGATAGGGAGACAAACAGTGAGAACAGAGGCAGGTTACACAGTCCCAGACTGACACCCCCCCAGACAGACAGGTCCCCACATGGATACACTTACCTCACAATGGCGCGGGGGACCCGCACAGGCGAACAAGCCGCTGCACATGAGGCAGGGAGAGTCGCATACAAGACGCACAGAATGGGGGTTAAGAAACCGCACAGCGTCCAGTGAGGTAGCCACCTCACCAATCATCCCTGCACCGAACAGGGATGGGTCGTTCACTGTGCCTGGCTGAACGCTCGATGGCAGGCTGGGAAGCCACTGACCCACGACCTGCGACCAGGGGGATCAGCCCGAGACCCAGCCTGCATGATCCTCTTCATCCGAAGAACTAACTAACGCTGACAAAAAGAACAGCTAAGTAAAAGGTAGAGAGAAAACTCAAACAAAAAATCAAAAAAAGAAGAAAAAAAAAAAAGAGTCTGGGGCACAAAGCCCCAGCACAGAGAGAGCCAGCCACTCCTGACAAGCTAGACATTGAAACTGAGATATGGTTGCAGGAAGTAGGAGGGTATTGACTGAGGGGACCACCCCTTGAGGGTGGGATATGTTAAAAGCTTTAATGTTAACATATTCTGTTGCCTAGCTACTCCTTCGGAGCAAAGTGTAATACCCCCATATGTGACGAATATGAAGAGGCGGCGACTGTCGGAGGACGTAAGAGAAATAATATTTTGTTTTAATTTATATGTATTCCGTTGTTCACATTAGAGCAATGATGATCTAAGGAATCTCTGGACCTGGGCAACCTAGACAAACCTGTCTAGATAAGGCTACATTCACACCTGAGCGTAGCGTTTTTCGCGCGTTTTTTACCGCGATTTTACCGCGATTTTTGCGGCGTTTTTTACCGCGATTTTTACCGCGATTTTTGTGCAGGCGTTTTTAGATTGAATAGAGATCAATGGAAAACGCCTGTAATCTGCCCAAAAAGAAGCTCATGTACTTTTTTGAGCGTTTTGTATACAGCGTCAAAACGCTCAGATGTGAACAGGGGCCATTGAAATGAATAGGATTTGTCTTGTTGGGCGTTTTGAGAGCTGATCCTAGAGCAGAAAAACGCCCCAAAAACGCCCCAAAACGCCTAGATGTGAACGGAGCCTAAGCTTTGTTAAATCTTGAGGCCATGAAATCAGGTGGAGGGAACCTATCTACCTCTCCGCTGTAGGAACTTGGAACTACCGCTCCTTGTGCCTGAAGTGGACATAGGGAGGCCCACAAATCTCACTCTGAGGTGAAGCTGGCAGGTCAGAGGGTACAAATCAAAGAGGGGGGCTGGGATGGAAATTCTATTTTGTAGCCCCTGGAAATAACAGAATGTACCCAGAGGACTCGGATGTTTCTGATCCAGATTGCCACCAGATGTGCCACCCATTTCAGAGAGTGGGAAAGCCCTCCATTTTGAGGAGGACTTCTGGGAAGGCTTGGATGGTTTAGGGTCCAGAGCTTGCAACAAAACAGGCCATTGATTTAGGAGTGACACCCAGGTGGAGAGAAAAGGACCCCTTCTGTTATAACAACAGGTAGCAGACGGTTTTTTGTGAGATAAAAGTACAACCACAGACCCCCCCGTAACTTCCTTGATGAAGTTGCCAAGGTTGACAATTACCATCAAATGGCATGCGTACATGAGACCTTTTGCAAGCACGTTCCAGCAGACCAAACCTGCGAATAAGCACTGCCACGGACAGTGTCATACTAGACACACAGAAAGGTACATTTTCAAACCGCATGAATGCCATGATTTGCAATTGTTCCAGCAGAACAGGGTCCTCAGAAACAGAATTGTGTTCTCTATTCATTTGCATTTTGCACATTCCAGTTAGCAACAGTCTGACAATTTGACATAGCCACAATGGTTGCAAGGCAGGACCTGTAAAAGCAAAGGTTGCCTTCAATAGTGTCAAAACTTTCTAATGAACACGATCCTTAAGCCCCCGTTCAAACTAAGGCGACCTGGTCGCCTCGCAGGTCGCCTCCCATAGGGAAGCTGCGGACCCGTTCTAATAGGAGCGACACAAGTCGCTCCGACTTAGAAAAAGGGTCCGGAGCTTCTTTGGGGCGACCAGGAGGCGACCACCATAGACTTCAATGTTATGAAGTCCGTGGCGGCCGCTCCGAGGTCGCGGCGCGCTGCTCGCTCGGCGATCTCGGAGGTCGCCCCGGGAAGTAGCGTCACGGTAGTGTGAACCGGCGCTTAAGAGCAACAGTGATATGCTTATTGGAACAGAAAATGGCAGGATCCACTACCAGGAGAGACTTTTTTTTCTTTTTTTTTTTAATTGAAAATTCCTTTTCCATAAGATATCCCTCAGCAAATCATTTGTCCAATCCTCATGTAAGGCATAGTTAAAGCGGAGTTCCACCCGAAAGTGGAACTTCCGCTCTTTTGTCCCCGCTCCCCCCCGCCTCCGGTGCCACATTTGGCACCTTTCAAGGGGGAGGGGAGGTACCTGTTTTTGACAGGTACCCTTTCCCCACTTCCGAGGGACGGTGCCGGATCTCGGAAGCTCGGCACCCCTCCTCCGCTGCCGAGCCAGTAGGAATGCGCAGTAGGGACCCGCCCCCGCCCGTGAAGCCGCAAGGCTTCACTGCCAGATTCCCTTACCGGCAATGGCGATGGAAATATCGGCTGCAGTGCCGACATCGCTGGACTCCAGGACAGGTAAGTGTCCCATTATTAAAAGTCAGCAGCTACAGTATGTGTAGCTGCTGACTAAATTTTTGGAAGGGGAGGCAGAACGCCGCTTTAATTTGCGTGTGCAAGGAAAAAAGGTCTTTCTAGACTTTGCTAGGAGTTTAGTTCCTATAGGAGCACGTTTAGGCTGAGGAGATGCGAGGCAAAAGCTAGTACATACAGCGCCAATAGGAGATCACAAAATGCAGGAGATGAAAAGTCCTCTACAGGATTCCCTTCTACAGCCACCTCACCTTGAGGCCATGTTCAAACTAGTGTGAATTGGATGTGGGTTTCCCCATATCCAATTCGCAGGTCAGGAGACAGTGACCAGCTCTCAAAGGAGTTGGTTCACACAGCTCCAGGATGGCTGCGGAGCAGTGTGCAGAAGAGTCCTGTGCATCATCTGGTCCAAATCCAGCCAAAAATCCGGGGCTGATTCCACACTGAAACAGGGACACACCGGTCCCCTGCTGTGAGCTGCACCACACAGCAGTGTGAACCCAGCTTTATCCATATCATCCTCAGAGGTGGGGATGCTCAGTTATACACCTGAATAGATTGAGGCGATGGAAAAGCAGAGGAGCATTTTTAGACCTTGTGGATTAAAGGTTCTAAAAAGGGCAAAATTTCCAAAAAGTTAAATGTACATAGTTGCAATGAAATCTGCCTTAGTGACTTGTCATGTGCACCACGTCTCCACCCAAGCAGCAACGCTGTGTAGGGAAAAACCCACCAAGTTTGAAAAGGTTAACACAAGAATAACACCTACCGCTAAAATAGTAGGGACATTTAGGTCTCATGCACACTGGACGTTTTTCCAGCTGGTTCTAGGGAAGTCTGCTTTCTTTTTCCCTGCCTCTAAACGCCCCTCCATGTTAGCCTGTGTGTCCATGCACGCATAGGCTTTTAGCAACGTTTAGTGGTAGAAGCTTGCCTCATGCACACAGGGCGCGAGCTGCAAAGCCAGTTCTGATGCCAGGAAAAAGCCGCTGTAAAAAAAAAAAAAAAAACTGGCTTTTAGAAGCATTTTGTATTGGCGTGAATATACGTTTCAGCCACGTTTAGCAGCCTCTCTCTGCCCTCTTCTATTTTCCAACCTCAAATTCAACAACTAGAGCCTTAAAAACGTCTGACATGGCCTAATGCTGTATGCAGCATCAGGCGTTTTTACAGCTTTACACCGCTGCTCCAGAACGCACGGGCCCTGGGGTTTTTATTTTGTTTTTTTTACAGCTTAAAAATGCCTATGCCACTTCCAGCTCCTGAAAGCCTGTGTGAGCGCACGCATAGGAGGCCATAGAACATGGAGGGAAAAAACACCCTGTATGCATGAGGCCTTACAGGCAGAAAGAATGACTGCCAGTGCATTCAGGAATAGCGGAGTTTGGGCAAAAAAAAAAAAACACGCTTGAAGCTACTAACAGCTTAGTATCTAAAACTGCTAAACACTCCAGCATTAAATTTCAATGACTAGAATACATTTTTTATTCTGGCCAATGAAATTAAACATCCAAGAGCTTGACACCTGTAAAAGCTCAGGACAATTTTTACAAGCGACAGGCATTTTTATGCAAAAACGCTGCTGGCTTCTAGCAGTGTCAGAAGAATTATAACTCCACAGAGGGGTGGGTGCTGTGTCCGTCAATGAACATCAGAGAAATGGATTTTACGGTAAGTCAATACCCCCATTTTCTCTTTTGTTCATTGTCGGACAAAGCTCCTGATATTAATAACCATTGGGACATCCCAAACCAGTGTTAAACATGACGGGGTGGGAACAACAAAAAATATTCCTAAAGGAGCTCAATCAACTGGAGCCCACCTGGAAAAAAAAAAAAAAAACCCACCAACCCCCCACACACAAACACCACACACCTTCAAAGGGGATCAGGTCCTTTTAAACCTGCAGCCTGCAAAATCTTGCGGGCCAAAAAGAAGCATCACATCCACTTTGTAAAAGTGTGCACCGATGACTGGCTGCCTTGCAAACCTGCATCACTGACACCTGATGACAGAAAACCCAGGAGGCACTAAGCGCACTAGTAGACTGTAGGAGGAACCTGACCCCTGATGGAATAGGACTGAACCACCGTCTGTCTGATACATCTGGAAATGGTCGCAGAGGAAGCGGACAACCCTTTGGAGGTCCATCGATAAGCACAAAGAGTGACTTACTGAAAAACTCTGTAGCTGCCAGGTATACCCTAATTGCCCGGACCATATCCAAGGCAATTTCCTTTGGATGTTTAGGCCTGGGACACAGGGAAAGCAAACACAACGTCTTCATTCAAATGAAAATCAGAGACAACCTTTGGAAGGAACGATGGACAGGGGGCGAAGAACCACCTTATTCCTGTGAATCACCAAGGTGAGCGACAGGATAACGCCACCAGTTCCGACACACAGCGTGCAGAGGTGATGGCCACTAAAAAGACCACCTTCTGGGACAGCGCAAGCAGGGGAATCTCCTAAATATTTTCAAAGGGAGGTTTTTGTAGAGCTGAAAGCACCAAATTAAGATCCCAAGGTGGCAAAGGAGCCCACGCTGGAGGAACCAAAATGTCCGACACCTTGAAAAAGGGTATGCATGCACCAGGGAGTGTGTAGCCAAAGGCCGTTGGTAGAAGAACGCCAGGAGCAGACACCTGGCCCTTGATGGTACTCCCAAGGCCATTTTCTCTTCAACCCCTGATGAAGGAAGGTCAAGATCCAAGCCAAGAAAGAGCAAGGAAGAACCCCAATAGACTCACAACACGCAATGTACGTGTTTCACGTACGATAATGGATCTTCCTAGAGGTAGATTTTCTAGCTATCAACAGTGAAGGAATCACTGACTCAGATGAACGATAGGTGCTGAAGGATAGGGGGTTTAACAGCGACTAAAGCAGGATGGAAGATCGGTCCCGTGGGACAGCAGATCCTCCATGAGAGGAAGCTGCTAAAGAACGTCGACGACCAGCCGTACCAAGCCCAGCTAGGGCATTCCGGAGCCACTACGACGACCAGAATCCCTTCTGCCTCGATCCTGCGTATAAGTCTGGACAGAAGCTTAAGAGTAGGGATGCACCGAAATTTCCGGACGAAAATGGGCCTATCCCATGTCGGCCGAAAATGGGTTAAAAATGCCGAAAAGTAATGGCCGCCGCGAGGAAGGAGGAGGGCGCAGCGCAGGTTTGAAAAGACGCGCCTCTGGCCGGCAGCCCGCCTCTCAATGATGTCCCTACTACTGCGATCTGTGCATTAATGAACAGACCGGGCGGGAGGGCGGGCGAGCGGCCGCTAATAACTATGTGATCCTTCACTTCCCTGTCAGCGGCACGATGTCCATGAATGAACTGACACTCCGGGCGGGAGGGCGGGGTAAGCGGCCGCTAATAACTATGTGAGCCTTCACTTCCCTGTCATGCGGGTATCTCCTCTGACAGGGAAGTGAAGGCTCACATAGTTATAGTTATTAGCGGCCGCTCCCCCCACCCTCCCACCCGGAGTGTGTCAGTTCATTCATGGACATCGTGCTGCTGACAGGGAAGTGAAGGCTCACATAGTTTTTAGCGGCCGCTCGCCTGCCCTCCCGCCCGGTGTGCAGTTCATTCATGCACAGATGGTAGTACTAGTGACATCACCGGGAGGCCGGCCAGAGGCGGGACTTTTGAATAATTTACACCGGAGGAGCTGAGTGAGTAGGAGAGGGACGCTGAGGCGGGGGGGTTGAGGCGAGCTTACCATTGGAATTAGTAATATGCAGCATGAGGGGGTTAATGTATTGTCACTGCTGCATTAGTGACCAACCAGTGGCAATTAACCCCTTTGTGCTGCATTAGTGCAACCAGTATCAGTGCAACCAGTGTGAATTAACACGGATACTGGTTGCAGTAATGCAGCACAAAGGGGTTAACTGCCACTGGTTGGTCACTAATGCATCAGTGACCAGCAGTGCCAATACATTAACCCCCTCATGCTGCATAATACAAATACCATTGGTAATTAAATTAACCACTTGCCAACCCGTCACAGTACATATACTGTGACAGGGTGGCAGCGACAGGTGTACGTCGCTGCCTGTTTTTGGTGTATGCCCCTGTTCTATCCATTTTAAAATAATTTGGGGGAAAAAGTAATTTTCGTTTTTCGGCCAAGGGCATCGTGCATTTTCGGCCCAAAATTTTCATTTCGGTGCATCCCTACTTAAGAGGAGGTAATCTACCTGCCAATTTTCCACCCTGGAAATGTGTACCGCGGAGAGGGCTGGAACAAATCATTCTGCCCACCTTTAGAAGTGCCGGCTACCTCCAGAGTCGCCAGGCCACTTCTTGAGACCTCTTGGTGATTAATGATCCAGACAGTCTGATCGCTCGAAGTTCCAAGACATTGATTGGGAACCTGGACTCTTCCCAGCATCCCTGAGCAGAACGCTTGCCGAGGCCGCCTCCCTAGACAGACAGGCTGGCATCCGTAGTGCAACTGTCCAATACAAGGGGAGGAAAGATTTTCCCAGCCGAAGCACCAGAGAAGGAAGCTATCATATCAGGGACTCCTTCATGCCCTAACTTAGCCGGATCTAAATGTCCAGAATTTCCCTTTGCAGGGACCTCGTAACTTTGCAAACAGAACCCCCTCAAAAGGTGGAAACACCATCAGGCCCAGCAACCGCATTCAAGTCCAGAGGGATGACCATTTGTTGGACAGCAGTAGGCAAAATTGCAACCTGCATTTTCTGGAGTTTGTTCAGAGGAAGAAGAACTCTAGCTAAGGCCGAGTCCAGAGTCAGGCCCAGATAATCCAGCTTTGTGGACTGAACCAGAGCAGACTTCTGAAAATTCAGAATCCAGCCGAACTCCCGCAGGGTTCGTATTGTGATCTCCAGGTTCTCCACCAGAGCAGAGGGAGACTCCATTTTGCAGAAGTAGATCGTCCCAAGTAGGCCAGTACTGTGACCCCCCCATTGGCGTAGCAAAGCTAGCACCGGGGCTAACACTTGTGAAGACCCAAAGAGCAGATGCGAGACCAAAGGGTAACGATACAAACTGATAATGCTTCTCTTCCACAGTGGAGCTCAGAAAATGCTAGTGACTAGCACATATTGAAATATGAAGGTAGGAATCCTTGGATATCGACAGAGGCGAGGAAATCCCCCTGACGCATGAATGCCACCACCGCTCGAATGGACTCAATTCTGAACTTCTGTACCCGCAAAAGCAGTTTAGCACCTTGAGGTCCAGGATTGAAGTTCACAGGTCCGGAAACCAGCGAAGACATCCCCTGACCTCCGATACAGGCGAGGGTGCACCTTCATGCAGAAGAAGCATTGTCCAAGGGTCTGGAGAAGATCAATCTTGGCTTGCTAGACCAGGTTCGTTTGGATCCTCCAGAAAAGTCCCTGAAAGGCTTTGAGCCCTTTTCAGTCGGCCCTGAGGGATGAAAAAAACTTCTTAGAAGCTGAGAAGGAAGACACACGTCTACGATAAGGGTCCTTGCCCTTAGCCTGCGGAAGAAAAAAGTACTCTTCCCCACTGTGAGACCTTTAATGATGTCATCCAGGGTAGCTCCAAACAGGCAAACTACTTGAAAAGGAAGATCAGTCAATGCCTTTTTTGAAGTCCGATCCGCAGACCAGCACTTGAACCAAAAGACATGTCGAAGGACCGCTGCCAAAACAGAGGTGATCCATAAGGGGAGCCGCATCCAACGAAGCATCATAGATAAAACCTCAGTCCCTGGACCAGCTGGTCCCCCAGCTCGGCAAAGGCAGGGGGGAGCTGTTCACCCTCCAAGTCACAGGGTTTGGACAATCTCTCCTTCTGTGAATCATTTGGTCCAATTTTCCATCACCCCCTTTCCATGGTTTATCCTGGTCGGGGCAAAAAAAAAAAATCAACACAACTACCTCAGTAACCACACTTGATTTGATGTTTTCACTTATTAAATATGGTGTATGTATATGTAGTTTTAACAATGAATAATGAATCAATAAAATTAATATTTTTTAATATAAATTATGTTTCAATCAATTAATTATTCCCCTAAAACCCCAATCATAGAGGAGGTTCTCTTCATACATTTACAGGGTAGGAGCTTAGCCCACTCTGTCAGAGTTTGCGACACTAGGGCAATGGTAAATACCGGCCTCACTGCCGAACCAGTCAAGAGTGCCTTCCGGTCAGCCGGATCCTTAAAATCCAGGGACTCTTCAACTGGAATCATGGTTGCCTGGTTCAATCCGGAGGGTCCACCACCAGTGACACAATCCACTTCTTAGGAAGGGACTCCTCATAGGGGTAATGCCTAGTAAGGCGCTTAGGGACCCCACAAGGACGCTTTGGTCGTTCTCACACTTTAGCAACAATTCTGTTAAATTGGGCAGAGAAAGGAAACACCTTTGGGGCTTTGGAAGGTTTAGGAGTGCCAAAGGGTACCTGCGCCTCTGTCGCAGTTTCAGCTGTGTCCTCCATTTTCAGGGTCTCATGCATAGACACAGGGTCTCATGCACAGATACAATCAGTGCATCCACCAGCGCCTTTTTGTGTACGGGCGCAGACGTAGAAGAATCATCCTCACTATCAGAGGCGAGTGGTTGCAGACCCAGCAGGGTGACCCACGTCCACAGGGACTGAATCAGATTCAGGATCTAATAAGACAAGTGAGGTAGGGGAAAGCAGGGGCCACTTTGTGTTAGCCCGTCACCCAAAACCCACCTTCACCCGGGACACAAGGGACTCCAGCAACGCCGTCAGTGCATGGATGGATGGTTGGGACCCGGAGGGCCTCACAGCCTCAGAGAGGGGGATCAGGTGGGGACAGCTACTCACCATACCAGGAACCAGGCAGGCACCACTCCAGACAGAACCTCCTCTCCATCGAAATAAGGGACGGGGGGGGGGGGGGGGGAGAACTGTCAGCCAGGAGGAATGCTGTGACTCGGGTCAAAACGCGGTCGCGGGCCAGCCTGCGTCCAGTGGGGCTAGGTCGTGGTCGACCTAGCACCTAGATTATCTAACATGTCACCCAGTATAGCAGTTGATTGTAGATCTCACAGGAAAAAAAAAAAAAATGTTCCATCTAAAAAAAAAAAATGTTGCCAGGACCAAAGATCCCAGCAAGGAAATAGGTCCTTAGTACTGACTAGGCAGAAAAAAAAAAAAAAAAAAAACTGAGTGGCTATAGCAGAGAGAGGGGAGTATACCCCCTCGGTCTAGCCAGAATGTTTTTCTACCTAGTGTACTACTCCTGTAGGGGGCATTATGACCCAATTTTTATAAATATCAGGAGCTGTGTGTCAATGAACGAAAGAAAAAGGGTTTAGAAAACTTCTCCATAGCAGAAGAGGTCCATCCCTTAGGGCTCTTTCACACGGGCGGTCCGATCAGATCCGCCTGTCAGTTTTTTAGGCGGATCTGATCGGATCCTCCATGCAGCTCTATGGGGCAGCGGGTGTCAGCGGAGGTCACCTCCGCTGACCCCCGCTGCCCTCCGCATCCGATCCTGTGCTGAAATCTGGACGGATGGAAACCCTATTTTTCCATCCGTTCAGTAATCGGAGTGGATCTGATGAGAGCGGACAAGCGGTCCGCTCTCCTCCGATCCCCCATAGAGGGCAGCGGGTGCTGAGACACCTCCCTCTCCGCTCTGCAAGCGGAGACGGAGCTGTCATCCGCCCGGCTCAGCGGGGATCGCGGATCGATCCCCGCTGAGCAACACGGATCCGCCTGCGGAGGCGGACCGTGTGAAAGAAGCCTTAAGGACAGGAAGAGGAAAAAAAAATAAAAAATTTTGGTCACAGAGTGGGCAGGGATTTGAGGGTGCGATTTTTCCAGTTCCCAATTACCAGAGGGTTGCGGCATATAACCCACGCTTTATGACTTACTGTCCGATTAGGACAATCAATTTTGTACTTTTTTCTATTTCATCTACATTTTACAGCCCTGCTGCAAAGAGAAATTAAACATACCACAACCTAATATGACATACAAACAGAAAATGAGCAACACAAAAAATCTGATGATCTAGCTGCAGAAAAACTGTACATCGTCACTAAAGTCCGTCTGTCACAAAGACAAATATCTATATACTGGATGCTGCTACAGGGGAGGCTGCACAGGACTCTGCTCCTCTATGCATAGTAAATGAAGGCAGGATGCAATGGAGTTAGGCAGAAAACATTGCGCAAAAGGTCTAAGGCAGTGGTCCTCAACTCCAGTCCTCAGGGCACAACAACAGGCCAAATTTTAAGTATTACCTTGGGGAGATGCAGAGTAGAATACTGCAATCACTGAGCAGCAAATTATATCACCTGTGATGTAATTTAGTTATCTTGCAAACCTGGCCTGTTAGTGGGCCCCGAGGACCAGAGTTGAGGACCACTGGTCTAAGGAACAAAGCTCTCATACTAGAGACCCAAAAGATATCTGATCATTACTATTAAATTATACACAGCACTGTCATCTCTAATAGTGCTGAACAAAGAAGTGACAAATGGGAAAAAAAAAAAACAGTAATCCAGTAAAGTTCATTTAAAGATTTGAAAAAACAAATTTTAAAATGATGAGGAAACATATTCAGCAATACAAGATACCCATCTGCAGAGATACAGGTGATCAGTGTGAGTAAGAAATAGTTAGTAGTGGGATACATCTGTGATTAGTAATGCAATTGTCAGCATATATCTGTGATATTGGATATCGGAGTGCCCAGTTATATGACTATTTAGCTTACTAGAAGGCAGCTCTGTGTACAGTACAATCTAACCTGTGAACATTTTTTTCACTATATCTACACTGCTGTATAAGTAGCATGCATTGCACCAATGTATTCAGTATTAAATTATAGATAATACACACACATCCCACGTGCATTGCTGTAAAAACGAATATGGTAACCTTTGATATCTGGATAAAATAAACTAGGGTTCAGGCAAGTTAAATGTCTTGCATCCCAACACTTGCATTCAATAATTGTCAGCGATGTGGATGTAGCAAGTATAACAAGATATGTGGATGTAGACAAGATGACTAAACAAGGGAGGATCACAAAATAAAAAAGTACTGCTGTGAGAACAATTGATGGTCTAGATATAATGCACATTCACCCAGGGAAAACACACACACACACACACACACACACACACATCCTTGTCTTGAATATTAAATTTGCTTTCTGAGGGCAATAGGTACACACCAATAGGTGCAGGGAGATGAGCGGTAGCAATACCAGCACACATAATCAGACAACTGAGCAGAGAGCCCTTACCAGAAAAAAAAAAAAAAAGGAAGAACTGGGTAAACTACACATACACAGATCTTTCTATATGCAACCCACTGGGGGGGGGGGGGGGGGTGGAAGCAATACAGGCATGATAGTGTAAATTAAAAAATGCAGATGCAATAGCAGAGTAACAGGGTCAGAAAAGAAAAAAAAAAAAAGAATCACCCAATTTTCTAAAGTGTGCAACAATTACTACACAACATCCACCACAGTTCAACTTTTCCAACAAGAATCTTTTTGTTTTTCCTCCAGAACACCTGGGGCAGGAACTTGGATGGAGCAATGAGTGTATGAATGCATGTTCAAAAATGAAAAAAAAAAAAAAAAAACCCACAATTATCACTGGATTGTGACTGTATTCTGTCCACTAACTTCGCTTGCTGCTGTGCTTGAAAAGATGGATGTTTAGAAACAATAGAAGTGACACCAAATGTAAAACTGCAGCACAGAATGTTACAGAGGATACAGCAACAGAACATCACAGCACCTAATACATAGAACACTGCACAACAATGGAGATACTGGCGAGATCATAGAACAGAGCACTCCAGTACAGTACTGGACAAAGAAAAAAAAAATATATAATATATATAAGGCTTCGGACAGAAAACTATAGCAGTGGATGATGGGTACAGCACTGGGTAAGACACATCATAGTACTGTACATTTTCTGTATACATCACTGAACACATGATTGATTACACTGTATAACAATGAACAGAATATTGTAGGACTGGATACATAGAACCCTGGACAGTCCTCCAGAATATAGAACATTGTAGTGCTGAATACATAATACAACACTGTATGGATGGAGATGACACCTCTGGGTATAACACCTCTGGATTCTGTTCTGGGTATGAGATCACAGTAAATGGAGAGGACACCTCTGGGTATAATAACTCTGTATATAAAGGATGGAGATGACACCTACAGTATAGGTATAATAATTCTGTATGGATGGAGGGGACTACTCTGGATTCTAATCTAGGTGTAATATTGTATGGAAGGATGTAGATGACATTTCCAGATAGAACAACACTGGACAGGGATGGAGATGACTCCTCTGGATACTAGCCTAGGTATATGGATGGAGGTATAACTCTGTATATAAGAAGGAAGATGACTCCTGTGTATTATTACACTGGATGGGGAGGACTCCTCTGGATCCTAGTCAGGATGGTGATGACTCCATGTAGTATAATAATAAATAATAATGGACAGGGATGGGGATGACTCCTTTTAGTATAACAATGGACAGGGATGGGGATGACTTCTCTGCTCGGGGGGGTTCCTCTGGATTTGACTCCTTTTAGCATAACAATAAACAGGGATGGGGATGACTTAATTTAGTATAATACTGGACAGGGATGGGGATGACTTTCTTGCTCAGGGGGGGGGGGTTCTGGATGTGGGGATGACTCCTTTTCGTATAACACTGGATAGGGATGAGGATGACTCCATTTAGTGTAATAACAATGGACAGGGATGGGGATGACTCCTCTGCTCGGGGGGGGGTCCTCTGGATGTGAGGCTGGGGATGACTCCTTTTAGTATAATAACAATGGACAGGGATGGGGATGACTTCTCTGCTCAGGGGGTTCCTCTGGATGGGGGGATGGGGATGACTCCTTTTAGTATAACAATGGACAGGGATGGGGATGACTTTCCTGCTCGGAGGGGGGCTCCTCTGGATTGCGGGGGATGACTCCATTTAGTATAGCAATGGCCAGGGATGAGGATGACTCCATTTAGTATAGCAATGGACAGGGATGACTCCATTTAGTATAGCAATGGACAGGGATGGGAATGACTCCATTTAGTGTGATAACAATGGACAGGGATGGGGATTACTGATCTCGGTGGGGGTGAAGCCCGGGGACGGCACTCATACCCCGGATGGGGGGGGGGGGGGCAGTGAAAACTCGGGGACGGCACTCATACCCCGGATGGGAGTCCGCCTAACCTCACTCACCAGTCAGTGTCCCGGCTGAGCAGCGCGGCCTTCCCTTCCTCACACCACAGGCGATCCTCAGGCCCAGCCAGAGCCCGCAGGCCGCCTCCAGTGAGCGCTCAGGCCGCCTCCGCTTCCTCTCCGTGTGCAGCGCTCAGCGGCGGCGGCGGCGGCTCCCCCGCAGACACTATGGAGGCTGCACAGCATCCCCAACCTGACCGCGACGCAAAATAACGAAGAGGACTAGACAGCCCTGACTGACGGCGGCCAGCAGCCAATCGCCAGACGTCTCGAACGGCCCCGGCCAATCAGATGGCGGGACGGCCAAGACAGCGTGGCTCGGGCTGCCTAGAAAGTCCAATCAGCGGGCTGTTGGCTGCCAACCATGCGCAATGAGGGCGGGCCCGTGCGCTAAGTTTGGTGGAGAGGCAGGGCTAACCCGGTAGCATTAGCTGAGGGAGTGTGAGGTGTGGAGGGGCGCGGAGCTGAGGGGCCCAGTACCTCACAGACAGGGGCCACACTGCCTTTTGTGTTCCCCACCGGGCCTGAGGGAAAACAAAAAGCCCTTATACCGTGCAGAGGATGTTTATTAGCCTCTGCTACCATTACAGTGCCTGTAAAACACTAATGTCTGTGTGACAAAAATAAAGTTTTTTTTTTTTTTTTTTACTTTTAAATAAAGTACTTTGAGTTTTTAATATACTGTCAATAAAACATTAATTCTGTAATAATTAAAGGGTTCACCTTTACCAATTAACTGTCTATACCAGGGGTGTCAAACACAATTTCATCACAGGCCGCATCAGCATTATGGTTGCCCTCAAAGGACCAGTTGTATCTGTAAGACCCATTTCACACTTGTGGACCGTTCAGATCCGCCTGTCAGTTTTTTTGGTGGATCTGAACGGATGCCCCATGCATCTCTATGGGGCATTGGATATCAGCAGAGACATGTCCTCTGACATCTGATCCGATCCTTCCCGTCAAATCCGGACACATGGAAACCCTATTTTCTATCCGTCTGGCGGATCGGATCGGATGAGAACGGACAGGCGGTCCAATCCCATCCGATTCCCCCATAGAGAACAGCGGGGACCTGACAGCTCTGTCTCAGCACACAGCACGGAGACAGAGCCGCCATCCGCCTGCTCAGCAGGGAATCTGCGGATCGATCCCCTGCTGAGAAAAACTGAGTCCGCCGACGGAGCGGCATGTGCAGGGGCGGACTGAGCGGTCGGGCATTTCGGACCTGGTCCGAGGGCCCGGTTGGGAAGGCGGGCCCGCCCGGGAAGGGAACCCGCCGCCCAGTACAGCACTAATTCACCCGATGTTGTCTCACAGACAACATCGGGCTTTCGGGGGCCCGCCGCTCGGTGATCAGCGCTATGGAAATGAAGGAGGGGCAGGGCCCTGCGGCCGTCGCTATAGAATTAGGAGGAGGGACCCGGCGGCCAGTGCTATAGAAGTAGGAGGAGGAGCCCGGTGGCCAGCGCTGCTTCCGTGGGAGGAGGGGCCCGGCGGCGCTGGCTTTCTATGGTGTCCTCATCAGTGAGGTCAGGTTCAGTGACTAGATAATAACAGAATACAGTACAGTACAGCAGTTTTGTTCAAGGCAAGCCCAGCTATCTACCACATCCACTGACACCCCCACCAACATGTGATCTCCCCTAAATTCACCATAGTGGTGAATTTGGGGGAGATCACATATTGGTGGGGGTGTCAGTGGGGGGGGGGGGGTGGTGGAAGAGGGGTATGACACAGTAGAGGTGTCACCACCGCTGTGTCATACCACCACTGACACCCCCACCAATATGTGATGTCCCCCAAATTCCCCACTGCTGTGTCATACCCCCCACACCACCACCAATATGTGATCTCGCCACCAAATTCAGCACCGCTGTGTCACGCCCCCACCCCCGACACCACACAATTCACCACAGACTCTGTGGTGAATTGTGTGGTGTCGGGGGTGGGGGCGTGACACAGCGGTGCTGAATTTGGTGGGGACATCACATATTGGTGGTGGTGTGGGGGGTATGACACAGCAGTGGGGAATTTGGTGAGGAGATCAGTGGTGAATTGTGTGCGGGGGGTATGATACAGTGGTGGTGTAGCCCCCCCAAAACCACACAATTCACCACTGACACCCCCCACCCTAAAATGTGATCCCCCCACCAAATTCACCACTGCTGTGTCACCACCCCCCTTACGCCCCACAAAATGTGATCTCCCCCAAATTCACCACCGCTCTCATTCTCCAACACCCAATTCACCACTGACACCCGGGACTGACGATTCAGCACTGCCCCCCCCCCCCCCCAATATATGATCTCCCCCCAAATTCAGCACAACACTGTAATCCCCCCCACCCCAATATGCGATCCCCTTCAGACCTGATCATTCACTACTACCTATCCCCCCCCTCTCGACGTCACCTACCCGCCCACCGTCAGAGAAGAGGCAGCGGGCGGCGCGCATGGAGGAAGAAGAGTCCGGTGTCCGGTCGGAGGACACCGGTCCGACCGAGTCGCGGCGCCATGGAGGAGGAAGAAGTCGACTCCCAATCCCAAGCAGCACGGTCGCCAGGGAGTCGGGACGGTGACGGGCGGCGCGCATGCAGGTCGAGACAAGGACTCGGAGGGAGAAGACGCCCGACAGACGTGGCACCAGAGGTAAGTGAAGTCCTCGGGGGGGGGGGGCACGCATTGATGGGGACATGCTGGACACTGTGCATTGAATGGGGACATGCTGGTCTGGTCACTGTGCATTGAATGGGGACATGCTGGTCACTGTGCATTGATGGGGGACATGCTGGTCACTGTGCATTGATGGGGGACATGCTGGTCACTGTGCATTGATGGTGGACATGCTGGACACTGTGCATTGATGGGGGACATGCTGGACACTGTGCATTGATGGGGACACGCTGGACACTGTGCATTGAATGGGGACATGCTGGTCTGGTCACTCTGCATTGAATGGGGACATGCTGGTCACTGTGCATTGATGGGGGACATGCTGGTCACTGTGTATTGATGGGGGACATGCTGGTCACTGTGCATTGATGGGGGACATGCTGGTCACTGTGCATTGATGGGGGACATGCTGGTCACTGTGCATTGATGGTGGACATGCTGGTCACTGTGCATTGATGGGGACATGCTGGTCACTGTGCATTGATGGGGGACATGCTGGACACTGTGCATTGATGGGGGACATGCTGGACACTGTGCATTGATGGGGGACATGCTGGACACTGTGCATTGATGGGGACACGCTGGTCACTGTGCATTGATGGGGACACGCTGGACACTGTGCATTGAATGGGGACATGCTGGTCTGGTCACTGTGCATTGAATGGGGACATGCT
Organism: Pelophylax lessonae; assembly: GCF_965119305.1. Classification (NCBI taxonomy): domain Eukaryota; kingdom Metazoa; phylum Chordata; class Amphibia; order Anura; family Ranidae; genus Pelophylax; species Pelophylax lessonae. The sequence goes on along the minus strand of NC_138770.1, from coordinate 642,911,920 downwards.
GGTCACTGTGCATTGATGGGGGACATGCTGGTCACTGTGTATTGATGGGGGACATGCTGGTCACTGTGCATTGATGGGGGACATGCTGGTCACTGTGCATTGATGGTGGACATGCTGGACACTGTGCATTGATGGGGGACATGCTGGACACTGTGCATTGATGGGGACATGCTGGTCACTGTGCATTGATGGGGGACATGCTGGACACTGTGCATTGAATGGGGACACGCTGGTCTATCTTGAACCAACCTAATGATTGTTTGTTAAGTCACGCAATTTTTTACAGTGTTTTTTGCTACAAAGCAATGCCTATTACATTTTTCTGTTTGCGCAAAAAAAAAATTTTGAGCACCAGCCGCCACTGGTAATTCGTATGTGTCCTGGATTAAAGGGATGAGGTAGCAACCCTACCCCACCTAGATCTGGCAATTTACTATTGTAATGCTCTGGTTTTGTCTATTTATGATTTTTGTAATGCACTGGTCTTGGTTTGTGAATTATTTATATTGCACTTGTTTATAAATTATTGCACTTTTGTTCCTTGTGTCTAAAGATTGTGTAGGATGTGTCTGGAGGCGGGATGTGGGTGTGTCTGGAGGCAGGGCAAGGGTGTGACTGGAGGCGTGACATGGGTGGGGCCTGGAAGGGGGCCCTTGATTTATTTTGCCCGGGGGCCCTGAGGGTTCTCAGTCCGCCCCTGGGCATGTGTGAAAGGGGCCTAAAACCCCGTACACACGTACCGATCGTCGGCCGACCGATCGGCCGTCTTTTGTCCCCGGGCTGTCATGTCCGCTGAAAAGTGCAAAAGACTGCACACGAATTTTGTCCGCCGACTGCAGAAGTGATGTCATGTGATGGTTAACTTTCCCTGTGTTTTTTCTTTTCTGAGCATGCCCAGTCTTGCAAATCTGCTGTCTGTCGGCCAAATTCTGTACTGACTGGCGAACAATCGGCCGTTCTGGTGTCGGCATACAAAAATTTTAATGCTTGCACGACAGATTCTGTTCGGCCGAAAGTGCGCTGTCGGCTGTCGGAAGCATCATACTAACAAGACGAAAATCGGCCGATCGGTCGTCGGCCGAATCTTTTCGGCCGACAATCTGCACGTGTGTACGGGCCTTAAGACTATAAATGTATCCACTGCAATTCTGAAAAGAAGAGTCGCACACCGCTGGTATCATCCATAAGAAACTTTACTAGAGACTTCTCAGAGAGAACATGGTGCTGCCATGGTGTTCTGTCTGAAGTCTCCAATAAAGTTTCTTGTGGATAATCCCAGCGGTGTGCGACTCTCCTTTTTAACTGTCATGGAATCATAGTATTCTCATAATACATAAGCAGATCTCCAGAGCACTCCACCCCCCCCCTTACATCAAATGTCAAGAGCCCCCCACCATCAAAAGTCAAGAGTCCTCCACCCTTACATCACAGTGCACCCCCTTAACTTGTGCTGCTGCCAGGAAGAAGATAGGGGCTAAGCTGCAGGAGAGGTGCAAGGGCCACATGAAATGGCTTTTAGGGCCTCATTTGGTCCCCGGGCCTTGTGTTTGACACACAAGGTCTATACAGATAAGGGGCTGTACCTAAATGAATTTGACGTCCTTTTTTCCCATAAACAGAGCTTTCTTTTGGTGGTATTTGATCACCTGTGCGATTTTTTGATCATGCGCTATAAACAAAAAAAGAGCGTCCATTTTGCAAAAATAGCAATATTTTTCACATTTTTTTATATGAAATTCCCCAAAAAAATGTAAAAATCAAAATTTTTTGACATTTTAGGCCAATTTTTTTTTTACCATATGTTTAGTAAAAAAAAAAAATCGCAAAAAGTGTATTTTGATTGGTTTGCGCAAAAGTTATCGCGTTTACTAACAAAGGGAAAGATTTTTGTCATTTTTGGTGTTTTTTTTTTAACGAGTAATGGCGGCGATCTGCGATTTTTTTTGCGGTACTGCGACATTGCGGCGGACAGATCGGACCCTTGACTGACATTTTTGACACTTTTGGGGGTACCAGTGACATTACTGCAGTAATCAGTGCTATATATATGCACTGTTACTGCAAAAATGACACTGGCAGGGAAGGGGTTAACTGTATTGGACAGGGAGGGGTTAAGTGTGTCCTAGGGGCCTGCTTCTAACTGTAGTGGGACATTGCTATTGGTGTAAAAACGAAGATCAACGGTTCTACATAGTAGAACCGTCTGATCTTCATTTTTACACAGGGAGAACTGACAGGCGGCTTGTTTACATAAGCCGCTCTGTCTTTCTCCCGCTGTACCGGCGATCGTAGTGTGACCGGCGGACATCGGGTCCGCCAGTCACACTCCCGCACTCCTCCGTGAACGAGCCGAGGCGGGCGCGCGCTCGCCCGCTATTGGCTCTAGAAGGAGTGACAGGCGAGCGACGTAGACCTACGTCACTCTGCCTGGCCGGGGCCGACTGCCGCAGTAAATATACTGTGCGCAGTCGGCAAGTGGTTAAAGCTCAGAATTATCACTTGTAATGTTAACATTCTATCTTTAAAATTCAAAACTTAAACTTTTAATCACAAAAGTTTGAGCTTGCAAGGGAGAATTCTGTCTTTTAATCTCACAATTCTGACTTTAATCATGGAATTAGGAGTTTTCATTAAGTCGGAATTCTGAAAAAATTTAAAGTTAGTTTTGACTTTTAGTTCTGACTTTGAAACTCAACATTCTGACTTTAAAATTCTGACTAATCTCATAATTCTGAATGTAAACCCCTAAATTATGAGATATTACGAGATAATAAAGTAAAAATTCCTAATTTTAATTTTAGAATTTGACCTTTCAAACGTGAAATTCTGATTTAATCTCAGAATTCTGACCTTTTAACCAACCAGAATTCAGAGATAATAAAGCCAGAATTTTGACTTTTAATCTCAGAATTCTAACTTTAAAAGATCTTAATGTAAAAAAAAAAAAATCTCTTTTAAAGTTGTCTGGGCCTATATTCAGTATATATGTACATGTGGTATATATAGATACTGTGTATAAATATATATATTTTTTTCTTAAATTATTATATTCTAAAATTACATTTAATCTACAAAACAAAGTTCACTAAAAATTTAAGGGGAATTTATTAGGAATAATAAGGGTGTCATTAGAGGGGAGAGACTTTTAAAAAGACCCCAAATTGTCCCTGAGGACCACTTGACTCTCCTCTCTCTTCCCCTTCTTCTATACTTTGCTCCCCTTCTCTCTGCTTACTCCTACCTTTCTCTACTTTTGCTTTGTTCTTTCTCCTTTTTTTTTTTTTTTCTCTTCTTTTTCCCCGTTTTATTGTTCTTATTCAATACGGTGCACAGCCGGAGAGCCGGTACCCCCCCCCTCAGTTTGGGAAGGGGGGCCAAGGCCGGGGGTCAGGGACCGCCTTCCCTCCTGGGGCGCAGCATGTTCCCTTGAGGGGCGTCGGGGGGGGGGGGGGGGCGGCTCGGGCCCCTGGCCAACCTGGCGACCGACTCGGGGTTCTGACTTGACCCTGACTTGAGCTGCCATTCCTAGCATTATTCTGTTTCTGTTACATGTACTACACCGGCAATATCTGTGTCAGTTGAGCCTTGACTTCTATTTTCGAGATTGTTAAGCTATCTTTGTGGTATATGACCAAGCCTTTTGAGCGTACATTGCACTGTTGTACAGTTTGTTTACTCTCTGTAAAACTTTAATAAAAACTATTGGAAATTAAAAAGACCCCAAAAACACTTTTATTTTCCAATATTTTTATTAAAGTTTTACGAAAAGGTAAACAAAATATACAACAGTGCAAAGTGTGCCCATAAGGCTTGGTCATACATAACAGAAATAGTAGAACATCATCAAAACGTGAATTGAAGAACAACTGACACATATATAGCAGGATTAAGAAACACCATATAAACAGAGTAAGCCATGGAATGGTGACTCAAGTCAGGGCCGGAGTAGAGCCCCCAATCAGCCACCAGGCTGGCCGGCGGGCCCGGGCCCCGCCCCCCCGGCGCCCCGTACGGGAAAACACTGCGCCCCAGGAGGGAGGCGCCCCCCAACTCCCGGCCTCACCACCACACCTCAAGCCGAGGGAGGCATTGACCTTCCGGCATTGCACTGTAAGGAGTAAAAATGATAAAGTGGGGATAAAAATAAAATAAAGAAAGAGAAGGGGAGCAGAGGAAAAGAGAAGGAAAAGAGAGAAAGAGGCCAGGTAGCCTGCAAGGGCCAAGGCAATAGCAAGGAAAGAAGTAGGAGAAGAGATTAGTAGCGGCGGGTAAAAAAGGGGGTCTGCATCCAGGTCCGTCTGTCCCAATCAGGGCCTTTTCACACCTCCAAGCCCCCGAGGGGGACAACGGCACTCCCCCCTCAAGGGGGGCCTGCCAAATATCTGAGCCAAGGGTCCCCAGTCTTATCAAACAAACGCATTTTATCATTACGTTCATTGATCACCAAAAACACTTTAAAAAGTATCGGCGGTCCGAGGTAATTATTTATTTATTTTTTGTTTTGTTTTTTAAGGAAATTACTTTTGCTTTAGAGGGGAGTGGGGGGGGGGGGCTGGCAAAAAGGAGGGCCTTCCATTTGCCATGGAAGGTTCACTTTAAAGTATATCTCTAACCCAAACTTTTATTTTATATTCCTTTTGGATAAAGTGGAGTCGTTTTGGATAAAGTGGAGAAAGGTTAGAGTCTTTGTCTCTTTCTGTTTGTGTCCCTGTTTGGAAGATTACCCTCTTGTTCTGCTAAACCAGTTGGGAAATATCATTTAAGAGGTAATGGTTTTTTTCTCTAATAGTCATTTTTGCTGTAGTACACACTGTATTTTTGTTGCCCTTTAAGCATTTAAAAAGACCCCCAACCCCAATCCTTACCAAATGGTATTATATTTTTTTTGCATTGATACTTGACCATAGGCGTGTGCAGTGCTGCCAGCTTCCTTCCTCTCCTCTCAAGAGCAGGGTAAGAGCCTAGTATATATTTCATTAACTGGCCCCTTCCTTTTCTGAATGAACAAAGTAAGTGATCTGTACCAATCGTTTCTGTCTTCATTCGTAACTGAAGCATAGTAAACTATGTTTACTGCAGGCTGCAGAGAAAAGGACTAGGGAATCTATGTCCCTAGTTTCTTTCTCTGCCGAAAAAATGAGACATCAGGGGTCTCTTGATATTTAAGTGAAAGGAAAATGACCCTTGATATTTATCCAAAGCACCATAATGGGGCTTCCAAAAAAAAAATTGTAAAAAATAAATGAAAAAAAAATATTTTAAAAAATATATAAAACTAAAAAACGACTGACACCGTTCACTGCTCTACTGACACCAATCTTTTCTCTACTGACACCGTCCACTGCTCTGCTGATATACACGCATGTGTGTTTGTGCTCTGGGGTGAACACCCTAATTCAGTGATGGTGAACCTTGGATTTTTTGGAACTACATCTTCCATGATGCTCCTGTACTCTGTAGTGTAGTAGAGCATCATGTAGTTCCAAAACATCTGGGCTGCCAAGGTTCGCCATCACTGCGCCTAATGCAATATGCAGCGCACACCGATGTACTTGACCTCCATGGCAGTAGCCAGCTACCTATGCCCTTTTTTAATAAAAGCTTCCAAACTTACCTTGTAAAATCGCAAAAAAAAACCCTACAAGATTCAGTTCCAATACACTTTAATAGGGTTTGGCGCTATTTTTGAGGTTTTCATACTTTCTTCATTTGTTCAGTTCGCTCGCGGTTCCTCGCTGCTTGGCAAGATATTTAACGCTTTGTCTTAAATGGAATCAATGTACTACAAATTAAACACTCATCAACGAGGAGTAAAATCTCTTACTAGCATACGACTAAAATCTCACGTGTAGCAAGCTGAAAGCTGAGCAGGGGAGAGATGAATTACAGCAAGTAGTAAATGCGGTTCAGTACAGCTGATCCCTCAGCTCAGATTTATGACATGGAAATAGCATTTGCATAGGAAAGGGAGGAAAAGCATGAGACAATCAATACAATAAGATCTGTTAACCTAATGTCTTTTTTTTTCTGGATTAAAAGCATAATAAGAAACTCGCTCTACTATTTCTTCTTTAGCTTTGGCCTCAGAAGATGATTACTAAATGATTTTAATTACTTAAAGAGACCCTTTCACCAACTTTAAAAAAATATTGCAGTTAAAAGCACAGAAAAAAATATGAAGCAGTTGTAAACGATCACCTGGTAAAACAACCCATTCAGTGTAAAATAGAAATTAAAGGTAAAACATTTGTGTATAGATATATAAAAAAAAACATTATAAATACCTTTTTTCCTTTTTTTATAAGTGATCACATTTCCTCTGTTCTCAGGTGAATAAGAACTGGAGAGAGGAAAAGCAGCAGAACACTGAGCTTCCCAGGGAATGGCTGTGCAGCAGGGGCATGTCAGGACAAGTCTGATCAATAAAGGGGAGCTAGCTGTGTTTCCGGCACAGCTAGAGAACTGACCACGCTGTGCTCTCCTGTTTAGTGTGGTCAGTTTTTCATAGGAAAGCAGAGGGACTGGCAGGAGTACTATGGATTTCACACAAAGGAAGCAATACAAAGAGAACAGGACACTTTTTTTTGCCCAAGTGCATGGTACAGCATACATATATCAGGAATATGAAGTGTTGGAGGAACAAATGCTTTAAGTATTTTAAATGCTCACTTCCAGTATTTTTTCTTCTTTTCTATATATATATATATATATATATATATGTATGAATACACACACACACAAACCCGATTCCAAAAAAGTTGGGACTCTGAACAAATTATGAAAAAAACAGAATGTAGTGATGTTGAAGTTTCGAATTTCAATATTTTATTCAGAATACAACATAGATGACATATCAAATGTTTAAACTGAGAAAATGTATAATTTTAAGGGAAAAATAAGTTGATTTTAAATTTCATGGCATCAACACATTTCAAGAAAGTTGGGACAAGGCCATGTTTACCATTGTGTGGCATCCGCTCTTCTTTTTATAACAGTCTGCAAATGTCTGGGGACTGAGGAGACAAGTTGCTCAAGTTTAGGAATAGGAATTTTGTCCCATTCTTGGCTAATACAGGCTTGTAGTTGCTCAACTGTCTTAGGTCTTCATTGTCCCATCTTCCTCTTTATGATGTGCCAAATGTTTTCTATGGGTGAAAGATCTGGACTGCAGGCTGGCCATTTCAGTACCCGGATCCTTCTTCTACGCAGCCATGATGTTGTAATTGATGCAGTATGTGGTCTGGCATTGTCATGTTGGAAAATGCAAGGTCTTCCTTGAAAGAGACAACGTCTGGATGGGAGCATATGTTGTTCTAGAACTTTAATATACCTTTCAGCATTGATGGTGCCTTTCCAGATGTGTAAGCTGCCCATGCTACACGCACTCATGCCACCCCATACCATTAGAGATGCAGGCTTCTGAACTGAGCGCTGATAACAATTTGGGTTGTCCTTGTCCTCTTTAGTCCGGATGACATTGCGTCCCAGTTTCCCATAAAGAACTTCAAATTTTGATTCATCTGACCACAGAACAGTTTTCCGCTTTGCCACAGTCCATTTTAAATGAGCCTTGGTCCAGAGAAAACGCCTGCACTTCTGGATCATGTTTAGATTTGGCTTCTTTTTTGGCCTATAGAGTTTTAGCCGGCAACGGCGAATGGCACGGTGGATTGTGTTCATCGACAATGTTTTCTGGAAGTATTCCTGAGCCCATGTTGTGATTTCCATTACAGTAGCATTCCTGTATGTGATGCAGTGCCGTCTAAGGGCCCGAAGATCACCGCCATCCAGTATGGTTTTCCGGCTCTTTTTATACCCAATTATGTTGCCAATTGACCTAATAAGTTGCAAATTGGTCCTCCAGCAGTTCCTTATATGTACATTTAACTTTTCCGGCCTCTTATTGCTACCTGTCCCAACTTCCTTGGAATGTGTAGCTCTCACGAAATCCAAAATGAGCCAATATTTGGCATGACATTTCAAAATGTCTCACTTTCAACATGTGATATGTTATCTATATTATAGTGTGAATAAAATATAAGTTTATGATATTTGTAAATTCGTCCATTCCTTTTTTACTCACAATTTGTACAGTGTCCCAACTTTTTTGGAATTGGGTTTGTATATAATAAACCCCCGTTATAGCGTGGTTCAGTTTTCGTGGTCCCCGTATATCGCGTTGTTTTTTGTAAGACCTATTAATTTTGATTTTGCAAATATTTCGCCATTTCGCGGCATTTAAGAGTTTAAAATCTTGCGCGTCACGATAGAATACAGTACATACCGATTCAGCCAATCAGAGCATCGGTATTGTTTTCTCAGCCGCTGATTGGCTGCTTGCCTTGCTCTGTCTCAGTTCCACCTGTGACGGGTATCAGACCCCTGGCCTTCTCATCCAACTCGTGACCAAAGACCAGGCAGTCTCACAGATGCCAGCAGGCTGAGAGCGATTGTCACCAGGCAAATAAGCAATTAACCCTTTCTCTGCCACCACCTCTACGTTATGATGAGCCCAGAGGACGCTCGTAATTTTAGAAATACCAATTATGACTTTAGAATAATCATCTGTAACACGCGCTGTCACAGTAGACAGGAGTGTCCAGAGGATTTATTCTACACAGTAGCGCTCTTTCAAGAGGCAGGTTCTTTGGTTAGCTTGTGTTAAGACTGAGCTTAGAGACAAAATTAACACTTTTCAAAATAAGGTTTAATTATAAAAAAGGTTAAAATTGGTGCAAATAAAAATATTTACAGAAAAATGGGTTACAAAGAAATAGAGACACAATACAGCAATTTAGAAGAATCGATAAAGAATTAGAAATTAAAATACTTGCATTCAAAAGTCCTGGGTGTTTCAGAGTTTCCGAGGCTGAACATGTGTGATCGGTTCTTCCCTTCAGCGATGTTACTGCTTGATGTTAAAATTGAGAACTGAGAGCTCCCTCAGCTTCCCTCTTTTTCTCTGACCCCCAGGGGGTGTCACCAGAAGTACTTGACCAATAAACACTGGGGCCATGGGTGGCCCCGGAGGCTCATAAAATGCTAAGGGCCCTCCCGTTTAGACAGATTTTGTAACAGAATTCATATCTTAAAATATGTAATGGTTACATTCTTGAAACTGATATTTTATTGTACGGCATAGAATTTCACATCCATGGACACCAAGCACAGGTTATCTCGTAATAACCTATGACCCGTAAGGCATCTGACAGCTAGCTTGTCTTCCCTAGGAGTGAACGTGATCATGTTTGATCTTAATTCGATCGGTATTTTATTTGGCATTCAAATATATACTTTTTGTTAATATGTTATGTTCCTATCTGCATTTATAAATTGGGTATAAATTGTTGGATGTTGGCAGTAGGTGTTACATTTTAATTAACAACTGGGCTTGTGGAATTTACAACCCAGCCTGCTAAGACAAGGTTTGCTTCGTTTATGACCCGACATCTGCCAGGGTCTGTTAAGATAAGGCTTCTTTGAAGCTTGCATACTGATTAGGATAAGGTGGGGGCTAATTAGCTCGAGGGAGAGAGAGAGGGGGGAAGGAAAATATTGTTAAGTACACATTTGCTTGCTAGCCTGTGTTACTGGACAACATGGATGCCCGTGAGGACAAAATGGTGTCCCAGCGCACGATACCACTACACCACCTGTCTCTCTACAATGTACAGTATGGTGTTCTGCATACTGTGACTTTGAGTGTGTTTTGGTGTTTTATTGATAACCACAAGGATGCCACCCAAACGCTTATCATCTAAGGATTCTGGTGAGCCAAAAAAGAAGAGGCCGCCCTTATGCCCGCCATTATGCTATGAATGAGTCAACGGTTGGCTATATCAAGAACGATGAGAAGAATATCAGGGCAACTGCTTCGCTGTCCATCAATTAAGCTGCAAAACTAGTTTTTTCTACCCGCAATAAAAACATTGTCAGGATGGAAACTGCCTTGGCCATTTGGATCCAAGATTGCCGAAATAAAAACATCACATTGGATGGTAACACCATCAGGACTCAGGCAAAGAAGCTGTACGACCCTTTTGCCAATCAAGAAGGCTCTGAAGGAGACACTGCCGAAGTCGAACAGTCAGACAGTGAAAATCCTGATCAGCCTTCTACATCTTCATCAGGAGGCTTTTCTGCCAGCAAGGGATGGTTTGGCCGGTTCAAGAAACGCTTTTAGTTGAAGAGCATTTCATCGCAAGGTGAAGCTGCATCTGCTGACAAAGAAGCTGCTGCAAGGTACACCAATAAGACCTTCAAGAGTATCATCGAGGAGGGTGGGTTTTGACCAGAGCAAGTCTTTAATATGGATGAGACAAGCTTGTTTTGGAAGAGAATGCCAAAACTGACCTACATCATGAAGGAGGAAGCCTGAGCCCCTGGATTCAAGACTTATAAAGGACAGAGTAACCTTGGTTATGTGTGGAAATGCTGCTGGGTTTATGATCAGGCCAGCCTTGATCTACAAAGCCAAGAACCCCCGAGCACTGAAGCATAAAATCAAGAACCAGATACTAGTCCATTGGATGCATAACCCTAAGGCTTGGATAACTAAACGCCTCACAACTGAATGGTTCCATGATTGTTTCATCCCAGCCGTCAAGGTCTACCTTGCCGAACTTGGCCTTGAGTTTAAGGTGCTTCTGCTGATGTATAATGCTGGAGGCCATGCCATTGATCTGTCGTATGAAGGAGTGCAAGTTGACTTCCTTCCACCCAACACCACTTCCATAATTCAACTCATGGACCAGGGTGTGATACGAGCATTCAAGGCGCTGTACACTGGCAACTCCTTGAATCATCTTTTCGAATCCATGAACAATGAGAAAAATTTCAATTTGAAGGACAACTGGCCTAATTACACAATTAAACAGGCAAAAAATTTGGGGGAGCATACCCATGTATTTCCAAAGCTGCTGCAGCTATGAACCAAAAGACATGTATATTAAAAAAGAATAGCGCGCAAATGCAAAATAAATTACTACCAAATCTGAAGAGAGTCCATAAATAAAAATGGGGGTTTGGTCCCACCATATGGCCATATCGTGCTCAAGCCCACTACTGCGTCAAAGTACCCCATTATCAGTGGGTCCTACACTATCCATGAAAAAGAGATGAATCCAGCCTTTCTAACCCTTGGAGATAATACTCCTTGCTGGGAGAGATGTGCAAATGCACTACAGGGGACTCCTCCTATATCCACTTGATGGTGGACACTGATTGAGTACAGGTGTGTGTGGGGGGTGGGGAGGGCTGCTCAACCTCGATAGTCTGGTCAGACCGAATACATAATAAACAGGCAAAAAATGTTTATTTTAGAAAGGCTGGATTCATCTCTTTTTCATGGATAGTGTAGGACCCACTGATAATGGGGTACTTTGACGCAGTAGTGGGCTTGAGCACAATATGGCCATATGGTGGGACCAAACCCCCATTTTTATTTATGGACTCTCTTCAGATTTGGTAGTAATTTCTTTTGCATTTGCGCGCTATTCTTTTTTAATATACATGTCTTTTGGTTCATAGCTGCAGCAGCTTTGGAAATACATGGGTATGCTCCCCCAAATTTTTTGCCTGTTTATTATGTATTCGGTCTGACCAGACTATCGAGGTTGAGCAGCCCTCCCCACCCCCCACACACACCTGTACTCAATCAGTGTCCACCATCAAGTGGATATAGGAGGAGTCCCCTGTAGTGCATTTGCACATCTCTCCCAGCAAGGAGTATTATCTTCAAGGGTTAGAAAGGCTGGATTCATCTCTTTTTCATGGATAGTGTAGGACCCACTGATAATGGGGTACTTTGACGCAGTAGTGGGCTTGAGCACGATATGGCCATATGGTGGGACCAAACCCCCATTTTTATTTATGGACTCTCTTCAGATTTGGTAGTAATTTCTTTTGCATTTGCGCGCTATTCTTTTTTAATATACACGTCTTTTGGTTCATAGCTGCAGCAGCTTTGGAAATACATGGGTATGCTCCCCCAAATTTTTTGCCTGTTTATTATGTATTCGGTCTGACCAGACTATCGAGGTTGAGCAGCCCTCCCCACCCCCCACACACACCTGTACTCAATCAGTGTCCACCATCAAGTGGATATAGGAGGAGTCCCCTGTAGTGCATTTGCACATCTCCCCCAGCAAGGAGTATTATCTCCAAGGGTTAGAAAGGCTGGATTCATCTCTTTTTCATGGATAGTGTAGGACCCACTGATAATGGGGTACTTTGACGCAGTAGTGGGCTTGAGCACGATATGGCCATATGGTGGGACCAAACCCCCATTTTTATTTATGGACTCTCTTCAGATTTGGTAGTAATTTCTTTTGCATTTGCGCGCTATTCTTTTTTAATACTAATTACACAATTGCAACCTGTCTGGAGAACATACAAAAGGCCCTCAAGTAGATGAAGAAGGAGACTCTGCATGCCTGTTGGAAGAAGCTTTGGCCAGAAATTATTCACAATTATGAAGGGTTCTCTCCTGACGAAGTTCGTCATTCGGCTGTGGACAAGGCAATTAGGCTGGCGAAATTGCTAGGAGGTGAAGGTTTTCAGGATATGACCCAGGATGATCTCAATGACCTAATTGAAACCCATTCAGCTCCACTAACTGATGAGGATCTAACAGATGACTCACCAAGTCAGCAAGTGAGGAGGAAGTGGAGGAACAGGAGGAGGAAGAAGATGAAGGCTTGCCAATTGAGCGCCCTGGGAGGGTCATGCGTACGGCCAATGACCTGAACCAGATGTTAGCTGAGTGGGATCCTGACATGGTTCATTCACTGCAGTTCCAAAACAGCATTGATGGAGCCATCCAGGTGTACAAGAACCTCCTCACCCAAAAGAAGAAACACCCCCAGCAACTGCCCATAACTATGTTCTTCACAAGACAGAAGAAGGCTGCATCCACCCCAAGTACCTCCACAGCCACCACTGATGTAGAAGTGGAGGTTCTGGAGCAGCAAGAAGATGACCCACCTACACCTGAAGAAGTGCCTGCTGAATAGGCACCTTCAGAAAAACAGTAGCTGAATGAATATCCAAATCCCCAAATCCTCACTGACTGTGGAAACTTCACACTGGACCTCATGGAACTTGGATTCTGTGCCTCTCTATTCTTCCTCCTGACTCTGGGACCTTGAATTCCAAATTAAATGCAAAATTTTCCACAGTCAGTGATGATTTGGGGAACCTTGTCATCTGCTGGTATTGGTCCACTGAGTTTTATCAAGTCCAAAGCCAGCGCAGCCCTCTACCAGGAAATTCTAGAGCACTTCATGCCTCCCTCTGTTGACCAACTTTGTGGAGATGCTGATTTAATTTTCCATCAGGACTTGGCACCTGCCCACACTGCCAAAAGTACCAATATATGGTTTATTAAACATGACATCACTGTGCTTGATTGGCCAGCAAACTAGCCTGACCTAAACCCCATAAAGAATCTGTGGGGTATTGGCAAGAGGAAGGTGAGAGACACCAGACCAACAATGCAGATGAGATGAAGGCCGCTATCAAAGAAACCTGGGCTTCCATAACACCTCAGCAGTGCCAGAGGCTGATCGCCTCCATGCCACGCTGCATTGATGCAGTAACTCATGTAAAAAGGAGCCCCGACCAAGTATTGAGTGCATAATATACTGTGCATGGACATACTTCTCAGTAAAGACACATCAAGATCAACAAAGAAGAACTTAAGTCAAGTCTCTAGCAGGTGGAAAGAGATTGGTCTAGCCACCATCAAGAAATGTCTATTGCACTGACATAGCATGGATTGCCCTCTATTGCTGTATGAAGAGTTGAAAATTCATCCCTTATAAAGGTGAGTCTCTTAATTGGTGCTGGAGACCTATTTGAAAAACGCGTCAACGTCATACGCCACGTCCCACTCACTAACCGAACCTAGCCTAAGCTTTTATCCCCACAGCGGAGCTACACAATATCAACTTAAGGGAACACTTCCGGGTTGTGGACCTAGAGTGTGGCGGCCTGCGGGAGTGAATCCGCATCAATGGAGCGATATGGATCCTGTCAAAGCAGGCGGACTTTGCGATGAATCAGCAAGCTTCTAATACATCCCCTTCTGGACATCAGAGATGGGTGTATGAACAGCAGGTACCGAACGTAACTTTGGCAACACTAGGAGGGATCGGTAAGACTGTTCCTTCTCCACCCCAAGGGGGATGTTATTGATACTGTTATCAGCTTACCAATATAGAGACACTCTCTGAATCTGATCATCCAGTGTGCAGCCACCCGGTTACCTGTTATATATCTGATACATCAACATTATTTGGTCATACCTAGCTTACCTTTCATGAACCTCCCCGCCGCCCGCTCACCAACCCGATGTATTAACAATCATGAATGTTATTATCTGATACTATCCCTACCAGCTGTGTTTTTCAAATAGGTCTCCAGCCCCAATTAAGAGACTCACCTTTATAAGGGAAGAATTTTCAACTCTTCATACAGCAATAGAGGGCAATCCATGCTATGTCAGTGCAATAGACATTTCTTGATGGTGGCTAGACCAATCTCTTTCCACCTCCTAGAGACTTGATTTAAGTTCTTCTTTGTTGATTTTGATGTGTCTTTGAATATTCATCTGCATCATGGATGTCTGCAGTGGTTGAGCTATAGTAGTATTTATTAGCATTTTTTATTTCCTCCTTATTCTAGGTGGTTACACCAGTGGCTTTTCAGATGTCCACAGCTATTAGGCATGCCTGCACTTATCCCATGTGTTGGTTGAAGTGACTAATAGTCGGTTTTTTAACGACTGGTCGCTCCAGCACATTGGATGTTGTGCCCCCTGGTTCTGGTTTGTGAGTGGGACAGTGACGTGTGGGTAGTTTTGAGCGTTTGTGCTATTTGGCTGCCTTTGCGGGCCTTCAAGGTCTGAATCGCATCCTACTTTAGTGTGCGATTCCTAATTTTTGTTTTGATTTTAGCTACCAATAAAATTTGATAATTTATACTTAACCAGTGTTGAGCCTCTCTTATCTGCAGCCCTTCTGAGGTGATCCCTTTGATCCCCTCAACCCCCTTTTTACCCTCATTTAATTGGTAACATGCATTTTTCTTTAATGCTTTCTAGATATTTAAACATTTACATGAAGATACAAAGACAGTACATTTAATTCTGTTAACATTTACACTATAAAATATGTCCTTTAAAATGGCTTTTTCAGTACTTCCATGACTCACAGGCTGAAATGTTTTGCTGAGCAGGTGATTATGGCCTACATCAGGCTAATTGGCATGTGGCAAAAGCTACGCTGAAATTATGAGACCTGACTGCGAGCTTCAACATGATGCCTGACTTATCACACAATTAGATCTGCTGTGTAATGTGAAAACCTTTTAACGTAGGCTGGCTGGGAATGTTATTCTGCCAGGAATCAGCTACAAGTTCAGCTTTTCAGGGCTGAGCTCTTTAAAGATCAGGTGATATCAAAATGTAATAATAAGTATGTTTGTGAAAGATGCAGTTTTAATGAACTACAGCATGTCAAAGTGGTTGGCAGTCTTGCCTTGCAATACTGGGGTCTTCTGTCTGACTCCCAACAATGACACCATGGGGTGGATTTGCTAACTTCTTGAAGACCAGGCCTATTTCTGAAATGTGTTGCTTACAAGGTAAAATCAGTGTTTTTTTTTTTGCTAGAAAATTACTTAGATCTCCCAAACATTATATATATCTTTTAGCAGAGACCCTGGAGAATAAAATGGCGGTCGTTGCATTTTATGTCACACTGTGTTTGCGCAGCGGTATTTCAAATGCATTTTTTTGGGTAAAAATACACTTCAATGAATTAAAAAAAAAAAAACTAAACAGTATAGTTAGTCCAATTTTTTGTATAATGTAAAAGATATTAAAATTGCGCACACTCGTGGAATGGTGACAAACTACTGTGCTTAAAAATCTCCATAGGTGGCGCTTTAAAATTTTTTAATGTTTAATTGTTTACAGTTACAGAGGAGGTCTTGTGCTACAATTACTGCTCTGGCTCTAACGATTGTGGTGATACCTCACATGTGTGTTGTGAAACATTGTTTACATTTGCAGGAGCGACTTACGTATGCATTTGCTTTTGCGCATGAGCATGGAGGGATGGGGGTCTTTAAACATTTTTTTTCTTACTTCTTTTTACACTGTCCCTTTAAAAAAAAAAAAAAATATATCTGATCACTTTTATTGCTGTCACAAGGAATGTAAACATCCCTTGTGACAGTAATAGGCAGTGACAGGTACTCTTTATGGAGCGATCTAGGTTCTAAAAGACTCCAAACCTCTCCTCTGCACCTGAAAGTTTTCAAAAAGCCAAGATCAGCCTTTTTAAATACTTTGGATTTTTTAAAACTAGCGTCGTTGGCTGCCGAGTAAACCGGAACTGACGTTGCTTCCGGGTTACTACATTTGAGACCCGATCAAAGCTGGGTCTGGCTTTGTTCAGGTCTCTGGTCACCTGGCAGATGTGCTGGCTAGTGGCTTGGGTCTCCCGGTGGGACAGGAGAGCCCTGGCAAGCCGCAGAAGGTGGCAGGAGGGGGGGTTGTCCCCTCCCGCTGCTTGTAAATAAAAGTTGAGCAGTTGATTAGCCGCATTGATTGTTATTAGAAGAAAGTTGACCTTGGACTCTAAAAAACTGTATCGGGATGATGCCTGCAGTTGCAGACATCACCCTGGTACAACCACTTGGGCAAAATGACATACAGGAACGCAGTGGCGGCTGGTGCTCAAAATATTTTTTTTTGGGGGGGGGGGGGCAAACAGAAAAATGTAATAGGCATTGCTTCGCGGCAAAAAATGCGGTTAAAAATGCCCCCTCCTGTTGTTGGTGGTGGACATTTTATTCACAGTGTTTTGAGAATTCACCTGGATTATGTATTAAAGACTTACCACATCACCTTGGACTTTTTCTTTACTTACTTCCTAATTACTTTTATATCAGTTTTGTCCCTTTTATATGTATCATACCCATTATACACATATTTGGTTTACCGCTGCACATTTTGCTTTATAATTTACATGGAGTGTCTTTTGTTGTGTTGGCTGCTTTCACAATTTATTATTTTGTTTTTTTTTTATACATTCTTATACAAGATTTAATAAATTAGTGTTTTGGAAAAAATAAAAAAATAAAATAAATTAGTGTAGTTTCTAAAGTATTTTTCAATCTTATTAAAAATGCTGATTTCAATAAAAGAATACAGAATAGTCCTGCCATGAAAGTCTTTGTTCAGGCACTTCCTTTTATGGGGTGATAACTGTCTCCCTATCCTATGAGCCTCATGTAGAGTCTGCAAGCAGCCTTGCCAAAACACAATGCACAGACTTCCTCCACCATTACTATCACTATCAGGAAGCCAGTCAGAGCAAGAATGTGCAGCCAGAATGTTAGAACATAAAAAAAAATGACAAGAGGCTATTTTCTGGCTGAAACACGAAAAGTCACTTACAGTACTGAAAGTGGAGTTCCGGCCTCAAAATCGAAAAAAAAAATCGATTTTGGGCCATCCGCTTGCTGATTGCAACCTGAAAAAGAAATGGATACTGCCGATTTTTTTTTTTTTGTTTACTTTCCTTATTATAGAAGAAAATATACTCACCTTCCTTCCACTTCCTCCTTCTGCGGTCGCGGCCCGCGCCGTCACTTCCGGTTTGCGATGACTCCTGGGAGCTGAATGTCATTGCTCCTAGAAATCAATGCGCCTGCACCGGCCCCGCTCGTCACTTCCGGTGCAAGCACGGCATTCCCTGCTATGCAGCTTCTGGGCATGCCCAGAAGCTGTGCAGGGATGCCGCACCTGCCCCGGAAGTGACGAGCGGGGCCGGTGCAGTGCATTGTGGGAGTCCGACGTCACGGAAGAGGACACAAAGAGGGACGCTGCGGCTTCAGCTGCCCACACCTGAGATGGCAGCGCTGGAGAAGAACTTTTCAACGTAAGTATTTCTTCTTACAGGTAAGTGCGACCCAGGACAGTTCAGAGGCTATCCATTATGGAATGTACTAGCCCTGACTGTCCCGAGTTTTTTTTAGCTAAAATTGACCCCCGAGGCCGGAACTCCGCTTGAAGTCTGAAGACAGTCAGGCTGAGGCTCGCAGCAGGCAACAGGGGTTGGGACTCGGAATCGGGACGGGAACTCTGAGGCTCTGGGTCCTCTCCTCCTCTCACTCAGCGACGGCGTCCTCCTGTAGCAAGCTGCAGCAGAGACAAAAGACTGGGTTGGCTCAGACGGGAAGGAGACAGTGACGGTGACGCCCAAGCACCGCTCCTATGGCGTCGGACGTCCAATCACAGGACGGCAAGCACGAGTGGGAGTGTTCGGGGCGCATCGCTCTGTGCCCAAGCACATTCTAAAGGGCCACCAATAACCATAATAAAAAAAAGCATGTGAGGAAAAAAACCCAACCCTCTCCATAGCAGCAGCGTTGTCTGGCGTCCCGCTGCAATTAAAGGAACACTTTTTTTTTTTTTGCCTTGGGGGGGTGGAGTCCCTGCGCCCCCTATGTAGCAGCCGCCACTGCAGGTATGTGATTTTGCGGCAAATGGCTAAAGGCAAAAAGACTGTGCACTTTGCAAATGCAGTTGTTCCAGCGCTTAATAAATTAGGGAAAGCTCTACTGCCCTCTATCATCCAATCAAGTGCAAGCAAAAATGCTGTTTTTTTTTATTTTTTATTTTCCTTCCATGTAATTGGATATTCTTTGCAAAGTGAAGCTTTACTTCATGTACTAAGCTCCAGAGCAAATGCACTGTCTGTTTTCCTTTAGTAAATCAACCCCTGCGTCTCTATGGACACACAGAGCTGATACAGGAGCAAGCCCACACAGTTTCTCCCATAGCAAGTGGCTTGCTATGATGGACACTTGGCGAAGAGGGGAGGAGCCAGGAGAGCCAGCAGGGGATGCCAGTCAGTGTTAATTTTGGCAGCAAATTTCAATTTAGTTTTAGTCTTAGTCTTAGGACTAAAATGGCATTTTAGTTTTAGTCCTATTTTAGTCTTCTGCAAGTGTTTTAGTTTTAGTCGTATTTAGTCGACTAAAACTCCAGTATATTTTAGTCGACTAAAACGCCCTACATTTTAGTCGACTAAAACTCATTTTAGTCATCTATAATCAAATGGGTGTAGTTCAATTGTAATTTGTAATGCATTATTTAAGCATTTCTCTACAATTTCCAAACTCATTATATACTACTGCTGGTCCTGGAGTGAAAAATCTAATATGATATTATTTATGCTTTGAGCATGCACCAGTGTTAATTTTTGGCAGCAAATTTCAATTTAGTTTTAGTTATAGTCTTTTGACTAAAATGCCATTTTAGTTTTAGTCGTATTTTAGTCTTAAGACTAAAATGCCATTTTAGTTTTAGTCGTATTTTAGTCTTAAGACTAAAATGCCATTTTAGTTTTAGTCGTATTTTAGTCATCTGAATTGTGTTAGTCGACGAAAACGTTTTAGTCAGTTTTAGTCGACGAAATTAACACTGATGCCAGTAGAGGAGGACTAGAGCTGCACCTTGCATTACCATTGCACAGAGCAGGTAAGTATGACTTGTTTGTTAATTTAAAAAACAAAATTGTATTTTTAATAAAGCTGGGTTCACATATGTCTGGCTGTGGTTTGCAGTCCAGGGTCTGGTGCGTTCCTGGTCACCAGTTCAGGTGCGAATCAGAAGCAGATTTTAGCCTGAATTTAAATCTGAACCAGAACCAAAAGTGCACAGGACCCTTTCTGGAAACGCATTGCGGTCGCCCTGGACATGTGTGAACTGGCTTCATTGAGAGGCGGTCACATTCACATGTCATGCGAAATTAAATGCAATGTAAAACGCATCCAGTTCACATATATGTGAACCCAACCTAACAAACATGTCATACTTACCTGCCCTGTGCAATTGGTTTGCATAAAGCAGTTCTGCACCTCCTCTTCTGGGGTCCCCCGCCAGTGGTGTTCGCTCCTCCTCTTCTCTGTCTGCTCCCTCGCAAATCACTTGTAATGAGGGCAGACATGCAGGCTTGATCCCAAGCAGGGCTGTGTACTTCCATAGACACACATAGTGTTTGGCCCCGCCTCCTGCTCCTTCCTCACATGATTTGACTGACAGCAGCAGGAACAAATGGCTCTCTCTACTGCCAAGTCTCCTGTGAGAAGAGATAGAGGAGTGAAGAGCTGCTGCACACAGGAACAGCGCTGGACCTGGATCAAGCTCAGGTAAGTGTTGAAGGGGTAGGCTGATGGTGGGGGGGGGGGGGGGGGGCAATGTTTGAAAGGTTTTTTTTACCTTGTATTCTCTGCATTAAGGTAAAAAATCTTTCTACCTTTATAGCCAGTTTAACCACTTTAGCCCCGGAAGATTTGGCTGCTCAAAGACCGGGCCCTGTTTTGCGATTCGGCACTGCGTGACTTTAACGGACAATTACGCGGTCGTGCGACGCTGTACCCAAACGAAATTGACGTCCTTTTTTTCCCCCACAAACAGAGCTTTCTTTTGGTGGTATTTGATCACCTGTGCAATTTTTATTGTTTGCGCTATAAACAAAAAAAGAGCGACAATTTTGAAAAAATAACAATATTTTTCACATTTTTTATATGAAATTGTAAAAAAAAAAAAAGTAAAAATCTAAATGTTTTAACATTTTAGGCCAATTTGTTTTCTGCTGCATATTTTTGGTAAAAAAAAAAAAAAAATCGCAATAAGCGTATTTTGATTGGTTTGCGCAAAAGATATTGCGTTTACTAACTATGGCGGCGATCTGCGTTTTTTTTTCGCGGGACTGCAACATTGCAGCGGACAGATAGAACCCCTGACTGACATTTTTGACACTTTTGGGAGTACCAGTGACAATACTACAGTAATCAGTGCTATAAATATGCACTGTTACTGTAAAAATGACACTGGCAGGGAAGGGGTTAACTTTACTGGTGATCAAGGGTTTAAGTGTGTCCCTAGGGGCGTGATTCTAACTGTGGCTTGTGATGTAATCACAGAGACATGCGATCCTACATAGCAGGATCGTATAGCCTCTCTGATTACTTTAGTGAGAATGACAGACGGTTGTGTTTACATCAGCCGTCTGTCCTTCTCTCACTGCAGCGGGAGATTGCGGGTAGCCTGCGGCCATTGGAGCAGGATCCCTGTGTTCATAACTGACAGAACAGCGGTCTGCCATGTTTATAATGGCAAACCGCCATTCTGTCTCAACGAGGAGTGATCGTGGGTGCCCGACGGCAATCACGGCCGCTGGACCTTCTGATCGGCTTCCCCTGTGGCTAATTAGCGCAAGCACACCCCATCCAGTGATCCCACGAAGCGACGTACAGTTACGTCTTTTTGCGGGACAGAGCCGATCTGCCACAGTAAAACTGCGGTGGGCGGTCATTAAGAGGTTAATAATTCTGTGTGCCCCTGTGTCTGTGTTTTAAAATAATAAGTCGTTCTTTACCAGTTTTCAGAGCGCCCATCGCTGCTCACATGACCCTCTCTCCTCCTCACGGCCTCTCCTCTTCCCCTCCCGACTGATGTCAGAGGGGAAACCTCAGCCCCGCCCACTGCAGGCAGCTGTCAGATGGGGAGAGGAGTCAGAGGGGCATGCGAGCGGCGATCGGCGCTCTGAAAACTGGTAAAGAATGGCTTATTTTTTTAAAACACATACACAGACACAGGGGGACTGGCACACATGATTATTAAACAGACCAGACAAGATGGTATAAAGTAGCTTAAAAAAACAGCATTAAGGGGAAGTTAAGATTCCGGGGGGGATGGGGGGGGGTCACTTGCCCCCCCTTGCGGACGCCCATGACCCCAATCTGTCTGGTTATCCCCTACTCTGTCTGGCTTCAGGAAAGCCTATCTCATCTCCACCTAACAACTGAACTTTTACTTTCTCCATCAACTTTTACAGCTATTATCTATCATATCACCTACCCTCCCTTTTAGATTGTAAGCTCTTAATAGCAGGCCCCACATAAACCTCTTGTTTTTCATTGTATTGTAACGGTTAGGTCTTCTTCTGTCCAAACTGTTGGCACTATATTGACCCTGTGTAATAATAATAGTAGTAATGATAGTAGTAATGAATGCTGTGCTATGTTGAAGAAACACACAGTCAATTGTTTGTTATGCTGCTTTTGTCTCTTATTGCTGTGATTACCAACAGAAAGGTGTGAAGGCATCTTATCTCTAGCTTCAGCAAGATTAACAAAAGATCTTTTGATCTGCTAGTCCCAGGGGCTGAAACAACCGTTTCCCCTAAAATTGTAAGAAAAGGCAGTCTGTTGTTGGGAGTACATAACAAACGTGAGACATGTTCTTCACGTGTCACAAACCTGAGCAACTCAAAACCAGCATAGAGTGAAATGCAATGCAGGCAGACATTACCTTCAGAGCTCATTCATGCCTGTGCCATGTGGCAACATGTATGTTACCTTGTAGTCCTACAATGAACAGCAATGCACCTGCTCTATGTGCAGTGGCATTTATTGTGAATGGCACCCCAATGGACTCTACAGTAGAGAACATTGAATGACGCACGGCAATGCACCACAGCACTCGGTATGTGCACTGATATAAAGGGGTTATGTTTTGTGGTGTGTTGGCAGCCCATTTATTGAATGGGATGCTTTAACGCAATGCACGTTAACATGCAAAGTAACTCACGTTAACGCACGTGTTGATGTAATGCAACGGAAATGGAGACAACTGATGCTATCCTAACTAAACAAAAAATACCAACATAACGCTAGAGTCCAATCAGCCTGTAAGAGCAAAGTGAAACCACAACAAATTAGGTTGATCCTAAACGATCAGAATTGTGCTTAACCAAGTCTTACAAAACATTCACCAAGGAAGGGGTTAACTCAGTGTGGTGTGTGATGTGCCGTGCTGCAGAGGTGTACCCAGAGCATTTGGCACCTGGGGCGGATCCTATATCTGGCAACCCCCAAGGTAGGCCGGCGACACACCACACATCGGCGTGTCGTCAAGTGACGTCGCATGTAGCCCGGTGTAACGTTAAAAAACCCTACCTCGTGAAAATTCCCTACCCTCGTAACTTCCTGTCACATACGTAATGGAACAGCTGAGCAGTTTAGCAGTGTGCATGCTCACAGCTCTGGATACGTCATTGAACAGCTGAGCAGCTTAACAGTGCGCATGCTCGAAGCTCCGGAGGGTAGGGAATTTTCACGGTAGTGTGTTGTAACGTTACACCGCATTAGCTGTTGCTGCGGTTACATTAAAACTTCTCCTGATCTCGGCTACTAAATGTAAAAGTGGCGGGTGTATGGAAATATAAATCACGGAGATCTCAGCTCCGTGATTTATATTTTCGTACACCCACCGCCGCTTTTACATTTAGGAGCTGAGATCAGGGAAGTGACAGGGGTAGGAGCGAAGAGGATTTCATGTTGCAGCGGAGATGTTTTAATGTACCCGCGGCAACAGCTGATGCAGTGTAACGTTAAAAAACCCTACCCCGTGAGAATTCCCTCCGGAGCTGTGAGCATGCGCAGTGGTAAGCTGCTCAGCTGTTCCATGACGTAGGTGCACCGGAAGTGAAGAGGGTAGAGAATTTTCACGGGTAGGGTTTTTTCACGGAACACCGGAACCCAAAATAATCCTCCTTCCTCTGGTTCCCCCCCGGCGGCCAGGCCCCTCCTCCTCATCTGCAAAAACAATCGCTGAATGACCCGAGGCGCCAGACAGAAATACATGTAACTGGTAATGCACCAGGTGACACCAACCCTAGTGGCGTCACTAGGGTTGGTGTCACCTAGTGTACTAAAATATGGTGTCACTGCCCCCCCAAAAATTTCTTTTTCTGTTTTCTGAAAGTGTGCCAAAAATGCAGCATGCAGGACTTTTGGTGCTCTTTCAGAAAATGCAGAAAAAAAACACACAACCTAATTGAAATCTATAGTACTGCAGCTATGACTGTGGGTAAAATGTAGGAAGACCCCCCTTTACATCACTCAGCCCCCATACCTCTTGACCCCTTTACAATACACGGCCCCTGTATCTCTGGACCCCTTTACTTTACAAAGCCCCCGTACTTTTGGACCCCTTCACATTACACAGCCCCCACACCTATCGACCCCTTTACAATACACAGCCCCCCCTACACCTCGAGACCCCTTTATATTACACAGCCCCCCACACCTTGAGACCCCTTTACATTACACAGCCCCTCCCCCACACCTCTGGACCCCTTTAGATTACACCGCTCCCCCCTCACACCTCTGAACCCTTTTACATTACACAGCCCCCCCGTGGGCCCCTTTACATTACACAGCCCCCCCATGGGCCTCTTTACATTACAAAGCCCCACCTTGGACCCCTTTACGTTACACAGCCCCCCCCATTGACCCCTTCACTTTACACAGTTAGTGGGACTGCAACATTTCGGCGGACAATTCGGACATCTAACTGACACTTTTGACACTTTTCGGGGGCCAGTGACACTAATACAGTGATCAGTGCTAAAAAAAAAAAAACACATGCACTGTGACTGCACTAATGACACTGGCAGAGAAGGGGTTAACATCAGGGGCGATCAAAGGGTTAAATGTGTCCCTAAGAGGTGCTTACTAACTGTGGGTGGGTGGCAAAGATTGGGGGAAGACAGAGAGCACAAACAGCAGGAACACAAATTCTCCATCTTTTCCCCTTTGCAGAATGTCGATCTGCCTTGATTACATAGGCAGATCGCCGTTCTGCCTCTCCCGGGGATGATCGTGGGTAGCTGGCGGACACGGGCTCCACCAGACCCGCTGATTGACATCCCCCTTACGTAATCACGGTCGCTAATCATGGTCACCATCTAGTGGCTATTGAAGGAAACGACGTACAGGTACGTCGTTTCGTGCAATGGAGCCACACTGCCACAGTAAATTCACAGCGGATGGTCGGCAAGTGGGTAAATAGTGTTTTTGGTTTGTGGTGCTCAGGTGCAGTGTAGTTCCGCTTTAAAGCAGTGTTTGTCAAACTTTTTCAGTTGTAGCACCCTTTAAAAGTATACAAAATCTTGAAGCAACCCAGTCTAAAATGTATAAAACATAAATGTTACTTATCAATGGTAAACCTGAGCCTGAGATGATGCACACAATGACCTGGCCAAATGAACTTCACATCAGAAGCCCCCTTCACAACAGAGGTTCCTCCATCCCATCACCCCTATACATCAGAGGACCCCATCACAGAGTCAGAGGCCCCCATCAAATCAGAGTGCCCTCTATATATGGGAGAAACCCAATCACAACAGAGTCCTCCATGACAGAGTGCCCTCATCACATCAGAGTTTCCCCCATTGCATCTCTCATCTAATTCTGATGCACTGCAAACTGAAGTCCATGCTTGCGGCACCCCGTAGGGATCCGAATGGCACCCTAGCTGACTGTGTCTTTATAGCCCTTGTGTGTATCTCACATATTTATGGCACACCCTTTAAGTCAGGACCTAGGATGTCTAAACTTTGCCCCTGAACCAGGTTGCTGGGTACCCCGTATACATGATTCATAAGTTGTGTTATTTTATGCACTGTTTATTGCCTCTGTTTTGCTACTGTTATTTTACTCTGGTATGCATGCTGCCCGAATAAACAACCCTAAGTGGTACTGCCTAGTGGGTCACTAACACCAAGAACAGGGGAACCCAAACATCAGTGGTTCCTTTGGGGGTAAGCACTACATGTGCTTTTATGCAATGTTGGTGACAGTGTCCTTTCAAAAAAACGAATTATTCCCTTTTGCCTAATAAAGACTGTCTTGTGCCTAAAATGTTTGTCACTAAAGGGTGTTCTTTAACATATCAGATAGTTTGGAGTTTTGTAATAGACTATGATTTCAAACATTTAGTTCCACCAATCACAATTTTGGTTAGGAGATAATGCAGCTAAACTTTTCCTGTTTGGTGGCACCATATTGTTTCCCATGTCTTTGTAATATGTGATACTTGTTTGCGGATTCATCCCAGGTTGGTCAATGTAGCATTGAAGAAAGTTTGGAATTATACCCCTTATTGGCCAACTTATATTATTAAAGACGCTTTCGGGACTCCTTAGGTCCCTTCATCAGGTATTATACAATTGTTGTAATGAAAAGATAAATTATTATTATACAATTGTTCTCTCCATACTTGTTAAGATTCCTCTCTACACATACTATGGAGGCAAAGCCTGGTACTGGGAGGACAGTCTAGTTTTTTTTAAAACATGACGCCAAAGATATGGTGGATTTCCAAAACTTTGGTCAAATTTCGAAAAATGCTTTTTCAGTTTCATAAAGTTAGTTCCATTGAGGGGTGCTACTGAAGAGGTGCTGTGGTACTCATTGAACTGTTGGATACCTGCCTGTCTTTATTCCACATTTGGTCTTCTACTAGGGATTCACTGGATTCTACTTACCCCTTACAGGGGAAAACCCGAATTGCACCACACAACCACTACATGTTACACACCCTACTATCAGTTGCCTATCCTCTCTCTTGTCCCCACCTACTCTTAAAGTAGAATGCCAGCTAAAATATAACCCATCTTTAAACTGCTCCCTCTCCCCTCCTAACACCACCTATGCTGACTAACCTGTGTAATAAAGATGGATCTGGTTCCCCTGTGTCAACCAGTGGCAGTGGCAGGGGAAAGGAGGGAGCACCAAAAAGGATGGACCATAGGAGCCTATCAGTGAATTCACCATCTAAACTTTACCAGCTATTTTCAAGTGCTTTCTCCTTAAAGTGATTGTAAAATTTTGTTAAAAAAAAAATACCCAACATGTTATACTTACCTTTTAAAAAAAGGCGTTTTTTGCAGGTGTTTAGAGGCAGACATTGACATCTGACCAAAAACAGGGGCCATTGAAATGAATTGGATTTTGCTTGTTGGGCGTTTTAGAACTTCAGAGATGAGCGTTTTACGAGCTGAAAAATGCTCAGGTGTGAACAGGGGCTTACCCTGGAGTCGCTGCTGACTGGCACAGGGGATCAAGTGACCGGAGAGGGCTGAAAATAGGTACAGTAAGTATATACTGTACATCTTTTTTACACAAGTTAGTCCACATAGGTGTTAGGAGAGGAAGAGGAGAATTTTTAAGACTAATTAGGTTTTAGCTAGAATTCTACTCTAAAATCCTGCCACAACTCCAACCCGCTGATGCCATATGCCTATCACTAAAAAAGGAAAATCCTAACTATGGGACTGCACCCCCTCTAAAAGCACTTTCATCATAAAGTGGGAAGTCTTCTTTACAGAGATCCAGCTGGCAGGATCACTTGGTATTATTTACTGAATTACATGGAACAAGAAAGAAGCTTTCCACCCTTTCACTCAAATTCACATCTGCATGTATCTCTGTAGGTTGAAGTAAAATTATCCTACCCCTGGTTTGTTTTTTTTATTTATTTACCTTTTTTGGGTCCTCTTCCTGGTTGTCCTGAAGGCACTGGTGATGTAGTTGCACAGATGCCCCCTGGGAATGCACGGTCATCAGTTCCTTCAAGGAGATCTTTGGAGATGCACTGTAATATGCCTGTAATGGAACCACGACCCCACAATGTGCTTGTGTGCTTCCGTCAGAATACCGCTTCCTTCAGTCTTGAACATAGATATCAGATATTCTAGCCGCCCCCTTTCAAAACTAGCTGAGAATAGCTTGTATAAGATCTGGAACCTATATTGAACAAACTCACACTGAATATATGCCCCACCATGTCAGGTGCTTGATTAAATTATCATATGCAGATGAAATTGCGTACAGAAATATAATTGACATTAACTAATTATTTAGCCATTTGGACATAAACAATGAATGGGAATTCACATCTAGACAATGTTATAATTAACATGTTAATTAACTCAACACTGCAAGAAGGCTAAAATAAAATACATTACATATTATAGTATAAACACAGAACACCTTATTAAACAGACAATAGCAGGAGACCCCAGTAGCAGACTGTTCGGCTCCTACACTGAAGTACATAGAGTCCACATCTAAGATATGCTTTAATTATTTAGGAGTCACAGACTTCATGGCAACAGGCTACAGCTCTCACAGTGTAAAGTGGGATTAAATCTTCATATATTTCTTGAGGTATGTTGTTGATAAATATTACTGTCCCATTTGAAGTAATCCAAACCATATTCTCAGTGTCCATTAAGTAGTTGTCCATCATTTTCTTGGTCACCCTGTGCCCCTAATAGACACAGGGTGACTTACACATAAGATTGGCCGGGAAAGCTGGAAAATGGGTTTCCAGAGCTCTCAAAGGTAAGCTGGGTTCCACGGGCCCCCCAACCAAAAGTACTCCCGTCACAATGCCATTACATTCATTTGTTCATAATTAGCCACTTAACCACTTAAGCCCCGGAAGATTTTACCCCCTTCCTGACCAGGGCCTATTTTGCGATTCGGCACTGCGTGACTTTAACGGACAATTGCGCTGTCGTGCGACGCTGTACCTATACGAATTTGACGTCCTTTTTTTTCCCACAAACAGAGCTTTCTTTTGGTGGTATTGGATCACCTGTGCGATTTTTTGATCATGCGCTATAAACAAAAAAATTGCGTCAATTTTGCAAAATAACAATATTTTTCACATTTTTTATATGAAATTCCCCAAAAAAAATGTAAAAATCTAATTTTTTTAACATTTTAGGCCAATTTGTTTTATGCTACATATGTTTGGTAAAAAAAAAAAAAAAAAAAAAAAAAAAAAATCGCAAAAAGCGTATTTTGATTGGCTTGCGTTTACTAACAAAGGGAAAGATTTTTGTCATTTTTGTTGTTTTTTTTTTAACGAGTAATGGCGGCGATCTGCGATTTTTTTTTGCGGGACTGCGACATTGCGGTGGACAGA
Organism: Pelophylax lessonae; assembly: GCF_965119305.1. Classification (NCBI taxonomy): domain Eukaryota; kingdom Metazoa; phylum Chordata; class Amphibia; order Anura; family Ranidae; genus Pelophylax; species Pelophylax lessonae. Next base: position 642,883,056 of record NC_138770.1, on the reverse strand, counting down.
TCGGACCCTTGACTGACATTTTTGACACTTTTGGGGTTACCAGTGACATTACTACAGTAATCAGTGCTATACATATGCACTGTTACTGTAAAAATGACACTGGCCGGGAAGGAGTTAACTTTATTTGAGAAGGAGGGGTTAAGTGTGTCCCTAGGGGCGTGCTTCTAACTGTGATTGGATGTGGCTTGAGGTGTAAGAACAGAGATCAACGGTCCTACATAGCAGAACCGTATGATCTCAATTCTTACACAGGGGAGAATGACAGGCGGCTTTGTTTACATTAGCCGCCTGCCTTTCTCCCGCTGTAACGGACAATCGCGAGTGCCCGGCGGACATGGGGTCCGCCAGGCACACGCGCGGGGGGGTCCGGGAGCGAGCGGGAGCGCGCCTCCAGCGGCGCGCGCTCGCTCCCTAGAGCCTCACAGGCTAGCGACGTAAATCGTCGTTAGGCAGTCGGCAAGTGGTTAAGGACCGAGTCCATTTCTGAAATATTTTTTGTCACGCGGTATTTGCGCATCGATCTTTCAAACACCATTTGTTTGGAAAAATTACATTTCCCTGCATTTAAAAAAAAACTAAACTTAGCCCATTTTTTTTGTATATTATGAAAGATGATGTCACGCCGAGTAAATGGATACCCAACATTTTACGGTTTAAAATTGCGCACACCCGCGGAATGGCGACAAACTACGATCAATAAAAATGTCCATAGGCAACGCTTTAAACATTTTTAACAGTTTAGCGTTACAGAGTAGCTCTTTTTTTTTTAATTATTTCTCTCACTCTGGCGATCCCTCACATGTGTGGTCTGAACAGAGATTTCATTTGTGGGCGCAACTTCCGTATACGTTTTCTTTTGTGCGCGAGCTCACGGCGACGGGGGTGGTTAAAAAATTTTTTTTCCTATTTATTTTATTTATTTTTTACATTTTAGCACAGGTTTTAAAAAAAAAATCTGATCACTTTTGTTGCTGTCACAAGCAATGTAAAAATCCATTGTGACAGCAATAGGCAGTGACAGGTACTCTTTATGGAGGGATCAGGGGTCTAAAAGACCCTAGACCCCTCCACTGCAGTTCAATGTATTCAAAATGCTGAAAACTGCATTTTTGAATACAGTCACTTTTTAAATTCGGCGCCTTAAGCAGCCGAGTAACCCGGACGTGACATCATTGAGGTATCCGGCTTTGATCGGGACTCCAACCAGCCGGCGGATGCAGTGGGACGGGAGACCCGGGCAGAGCCACGGAAGGTGGCGGGAGGGCATCCTCTCCTTCTTGCTGGGGTAACGATCAAGCGGCTCCCGAGCCGCATCGGTCATTGTCGCCTGAAAGCTGACCGCTGGCTCTAAAAAATGGTACTGGGATGGTGCCTCTAGCTGCAGGCATCACTCCGGTACAGCCACTTACTGCAGCTGACGTACAGCTACAGCGATTTGCGGTAAGTGGTTAAAAACTCTCTGAGATTTCGCAAGAACAGAAGAATGTAATATTACAGGGAGCATGCACATTATAGGGGGCACATGTACAATATGTGATGTGCTTCATCATAGCGATACTGCACAACATAGCGATACTGCAAGATCTCATAAGATCTCTCATCTTAAGTACAAGATCTCCCTGAAGGCTTTGGTAATGATGCCTTCCCGGGGCTACATCACTAGTGCCTTCACGTCACGCTCTCCTTCTGGTACATACAGTACACAGTACAACAGCTTTGCAAGCCAAGGCATGACATAAATGTTCAAAATAGTAGCGTGGGGGCACAGGCAACACAGAGGCGGCCTGAAAAGGGCTGAAAGTGAAGGAAAAGCAGCATGGACATAATTATTATGGCCATTTTTGATAGGTGAGGAGGAGTAGTAGTAGTATTAATACTAGCTTATCTCTGCTGTATTAGCAACAATCAAAGCTTTCTGGGAAAAAAAGTTTCTAACCAGTGTTAGTTTTGGCAGCAAATTTCAATTTAGTTTTAGTCATATTTTTTTGACTAAAATGCCATTTTAGTTTTAGTCGTATTTTAGTATTTTGACTAAAATGCTATTTTAGTTTTAGTTGCATTTTATCTGAATTGTTTTAGTTTTAGTCATATTTTAGTCGACTAAAATCTCATACATTTTAGCCAACTACAAATTGTAAAATGACGTCGGCAAGATGGCTTTAGCGATCCGGGCCGCCGTCATATGATGTCGCCCGGATCTCCCCGCTACTGCGCGCCCCCCGCGGCGATCGGGGACGAGGCTTGTCCCTCGGACAGAGCCCATCCCCGATCTAGGTAAAGAGCCAATGAAATTGGCTCTTTACCACATGACCGGCTGTGTCCAATCACAGCCGGTCACAAATGTCATCAGAGAACACGGTAACTAGCTGTCACCGTGTTCTCCTCCTCACACACTGATTCTGTGTGAGGAGGAGATTGTGGTAACAGCTAGTTACCAAATACAGTGCACCCCAACCACACTGATTGCCCCCCCCCCAATAAAAAGCACCTGTCACTAGCCCATCAAAGTACCCGAGTACCTGTCACCAGCCCATCAGGTACTCTGATGACAGGTACTCGGGTACTCTGATGGGCCGATGACAGGTACTCTGATGGGCTGGTGACAGGTACTCGGGTACTCTGATGATGGGTACTCGGGTACTCTGATGACAGGTACTCGGGTACTCTGATGACAGGTACTCGGGTACTCTGATGACGGGTACTCGGGTACTCTGATGATGGGTACTCGGGTACTCTGATGACGGGTACTCTGTTGACAAGTACTCGGGTACTCTGATGACAGGTACTCGGGTACTTTGAGTACCCGTCATCGGAGTACCCGAGTACCCGTCATTGGAGTACCCGAGTACCCATCATCGGAGTACCCGAGTACCTGTCACCTACCCATCAGAGTACCCGAGTACCTTCCACCTGCTCATCAGAGTACCTGACACCTGAAGTACCCGAGTACTTGCCACCTGCTCATCAGTACCCATCAGTACTCATCAGTACTCATCAGTACCCATCAGTACCTATCACCTATCAGTATCAGTACTGATCATCCGTACCCATCAGTACAGTATCAGTATCACCTATCAGTATCAGTACTACTCATCAGTACCTATCACCTGCCTGTCACCTGCCCATAAGAGTACCCGAGTACCTGTCACCTGCCTATCGGAGTACTCGAGTACCTGCCACTTGCTCATCAGTACCAGAGTACCTGTCACCTGCCCAGCAAAGTACCCGAGTACCTGTCACCCTTCATACAGCCACCATGTCTAAGTCCAAAAAGGTTTATATACGTCCTCCGTTTAAACCTAAATACCGGTGTTATGGCAGCAGATTGCTGTCATAACCCTGGTATTTTTTTAAACGGTGGACGGTTGGCTTTCCGATAAGGGTGGTCCCAGCGGCGGATTCGCCGCTGGATCACCCTTCCGGGGTGGCGGAAGAGGTGCCCCCCCTCCCGCCGCATTCTGGTCCTTTTCCCCGCTTACCGGACCCGCCGGCAGCGGGGAAAACGATCCGGTCCCACATTCTCACAGACAGGATGTCAAGTGAGGGCAAGCTTGCCCTCACTCGACTCTATGGTCTTGGAGGACCGGAGCTACGGCAAACGTCGTTGCCTAGCAACCAGTTTAAAGGCCCCTTTTTTTTTTCATTTTATTTAATTTTTTTTTTTTATTTTTTTTTTTTATTTTTTCTATCTTTTAGTGTACTTGTGAGATCTGTGACTTTTTGACCCCAGATCTCACAAGAAAGAGGTCCTGTCGTGCCTTTTTCTATTACAAGTAATGTTTACATTTCTTGTAATAGAAATAAAAATGATCAATTTTTTTTTTTTAAAAAACAGTGTAAAAATAAAAAATAATAAATAAAATAAATAGTAAAAAAAAAAAAAAATTAAAGCGCCGTGTCCCCGCGAGCTCACGCACAGAAGCGAACGCATACGGAAACCCCGCCCACATATGTAAACAGTGTTCAAACTACACATGTGAGGTATCGTCGCAATCGTTAGAGCAAGAGCAATAATTTGAGCCCTCCTCTGTAACTCTAAGATAGCAACCTGTAGAAATTTTTAAAGTGTCGCCTATGGGGATTTTTAAGTACCAAAGTTTGTCAGCATTCTGTGAGCGTGTGCAATTTTGAAGCATGACATGTTGGGTATCTATTTACTCGGCGTAACATTATCTTTCACATTATGGAAAACAATTGGGCTAACTTTACTGGTTTCTTATTTTTTAATTCAAAAAAGTGAATTTTTTTCCCAAAAAATTGCGTTTGGAAGACCGCTGCGCAAATACGGTGTGATAAAAAATATTGCAATAATCTCCATTTTATTCTCAAAGGGTCTCTGCTAAAAAAAAATATATAATGTTTTGGGGTTCTAAGTAGTTTTCTAGCAAAAACAACTGATTTTAGCTTGTAAACACCAAATGTCAAAAATAGGCCTAGGCAAGTGGCTAGGATGCATGATGATGCTCCTTGGATGTTGGGCCCCTCTATATGGCTAGGCTGTGAAAAAGTCTCACACATGTGGTATTGCCATACTCAGGAGGAGTGGCAGAATGTATTTTGGGGTGTCATTTTTGCTATGTACAAGCTATGTGTTAGGAATATCCTATAAATTGACAACTTTGTGTTTTATTTTTCTCCCACATTTTCCAAAAACTTGTGGAAAAAAATGACATGTTCAAAGGACCCATAATGCCTCATAGAATATACGTTGGAGTGTTTCCTTTCCAAAATGGGGTCATTTTGTGGACTTTTCCATTGTATTTGTGCTCTAGGGCCTTGAAAAGTGTGATAGGTAGTAAGAAAGTTTTATGCGTATTTATGCTCCTAAAACGCCTTATGGTGCTACTTGGACGTGGAGTCTCTTTTTGTGGCCAGGCTGTGTAAAAGTCTCACACATGTGGTATCACCATACTCAGAAGGAGTAGCAGAATGAATTTTGGGGTGTCATTTTTGCTGTGTACATGCTATGTGTTAGAAATAGCTTATAAATTGACAACGTTTTGGGAAAAAAAAGAAAAAAAAAATTTTTCTTCATTTTCCCAAGAATTGTGGGAAAAAATTATAACTTCAAAAAACTCACCATACCTCTTACTAAATACCTTGGACTGTCTACTTTACAAAAAGGGGTCATTTGGGGGGTATTTGTACTGTCCTGACATTTCAGGGCCTCAAGAAAGGAGATAGGCCATCAGTACATCTGGTGTGATCAATTTTCAGTAATTGGTACCATAGCTTCTAGACTCAATAACTTTCACACAGACTAAATGATATACACTAATTTGGGTTAATTTTACCAGAGATATGTAGCAGTATAAATTTTGGCCCAAATGTATGAAGAAAAATTAATTTTTTGCAAAATTTTATAATAGAAACTAAAAAAAAAGTTTTTTTTTTTTGCAAAATTTTTGCTCTTTTTTTGCTTATATCACGAAAAAAAACCCCCCAGTTGTGATCAAATACCACCAAAAGAAAGCTCTATTTGTGTGGAAAAAAATGATAAAAATTTTGTTTGGTTACTGTGTAGCATGACTGAGCAATTGTCATTCAAAGTGTGAGAGTGCTGAAAGCTGAAAATTGGTCTGGGCAGGAAGGGGGTCTAACTGCTCTGTATGGAAGCGGTTAAACATTTCTCTGGAATTTCCAAACTAATTATATACTCCTGGAGTAAAAATCTAATAATATGTTATTATTTATGGTATTAAGGTTATTGATGTCCCCCCCTCCCGCCGCCTTCCGTGGCTTTTACCGGGGCTCCCGCCCCACCGGGAGCCCCGAGCACCTAGCCGGCACGTCCGCCGGCTGGATGGAGTCACTGGGGCGACCTGTCTTAGGTCGCCTGCCATAGAGAAGCTGTGGACCCGTTCTAATAGGAGCGACACAAGTCGCTCCGACTTAGAAAAAGGGTCCGGAGCTTCTTTGTGCGACCCGGAGCGACCTGCATTGACTTCAATGATATGAAGTCTGTGCCGGCCGCTCCGAGGTCGCGGTGCGAGCCCCGGCAAGTCGGATCGCTCATATGTGAACCGGCTCTTAGAAATGGCCAGCAATAGTGTTTGTTTTTATGTCTATTTTTGATTTACTTTTAGTCAAAGTCTTTTGACTAAAATGTAATTTTAGTTTTAGTCGTATTTTAGTCTTATGACTAAAATGCCATTTTAGTTTTAGTCGTATTTTAGTCATCTGAATTGTTTTAGTTTTAGTCGTATTTTAATAGAATAGAGGAAAGGATTGGGACTTTAAATGAGGTGGAAAACAGAACGCTGGGAAATATGAGCAATGGAAACATTTTATTGCTATACACAAGCAATCAACAAAATACAACAAATGAAATGTTAAGTCATGTATAATCAACACAATCAAAACACTTGGATCAGTCTGATATATGTGCAGACACACAAATAATATGTATATATATGGAGCATAGGGACTAATGGTACTCCGTATAGGCTTTTTGATAACGCTCTGTGTGCGGAGCGAAACGCGTCAAGCTGTTCGTCCGAGTACGTACGTCGCCAAACTACATCCACCTTCCGACATACGGTGACACGGGGAGTGAGTATAGCCGTTTGGATTGGCAACCCGTGGGATGAATTTTTAGGCGTTTTAACCTTTGCCACATTGTAAGTGTATCTTGTATTGTGTGCATCGAATAAAGTGATTACATGCTTCACGATGCCAGTATCTCTTTCCATTTTTTTGAGCAATACCTGGATGATATGACCTACAGGAAAGCTGATTGAGTTGATGGTCCAATAAGGCTCGTTCTATCTAAGGATATTCTGAAAGCGGTGTATTATTTGGCTTCTGGTGAGTAGGGGTCCTGGAGGGGAGCACCTACTCGTGTAGAGAAAGCACCGGCACTTCTTTTATGAGCACGCAGCACTTTGGACTTATGTTTTGCACAAAGATTGTCACTATCTAAGCACGTCTTTTATTGAAAGACTTTTTTGATATTTATTTACACGTGATAAAATTTGTACTTATTGTATTTTTATGGTTTTTTATATATTGATTGTGGTTATGATATAGGAATGTGTGTTTATAGTTGAGCACTAGCACCTTACACAGATTATTTATACACCATATTTATTGGGATTTATTTATGTATTTGTTTAGTTAGCAGCGCAGGTATACTTTTGCACTATATATGTACTCCGTATAGGCCACACAGTCCATAATTATTCAATTGCTGCCATATTATAGATAGTCTGCAGGGTACGCCATAGCAATTAATGTTGTATCATCAACTTGCTGCAGCAGTCATGGACCTAGTTAGTATCGTGTATATAAAAATACAATAAACATGCAAAAGGTAAGTAAGCGTTAAAAAATGATTGGGTAGTGATGGAGTCCTGTATGGTTAAAAAAATGATGACATCCTTGTAGCTCTACGCGTTTCGTAGTTTAATACCACTCTTCAGGAGCGGATGCAAAAAAACTAAGGTGACTGTCATTGGCAATGTGCGGTCCTATGGACGCAGGGCATAGCATGTGCCTCCCCCCGGAGCTGTGGTGTTAATCCCTGCAGTCCTGCAAAATGCACTACACATATCCCCATATAAAAACGAGGTGCAATCATGGAAGAAAGTAAGTGGTGACTGTGTTGCTTAAGTGTTTGCCTCGTGTAATAATGCAATGAGCAACATGTGGTGTGTCCCAGATCCTGAGTCTAAATTTTTCTGTGCTCCATTTAAAGTCCCAACTTTCTCGTTTCTTTTTTAGTCGTATTTTAGTTGACTAAAATAGTGTTAATTTAGTCAAACGAAAATATTTTAGTTGACGAAATTAACATTGTTTCAACCTTGCTGCTTAGACATAGCTGTTCTCCCAGTGCAGCCATTCGGGCCCTTTTATATGTGAATATTTTTGCAAGACTGTGCCAATATGTTCAGTGTTGTATAGCCAGTGAAGTTCTAAACACGCAGATCCAGAGATAAAAAAAAAAAAAAAAAAAAAGAAAGTATACGACAGGTGTTCATGTTCAAATAAAATATAAGAGCAAAAGTTTACACAAGACAAGATTCTTGCCTTTGCTCTGACACATTGACAGGTCTGAGATTGTTGTAACTGGCTTTTGCTTGCGCTGGATGTCAATTTATGTCTTTCCTTATTCAAACAGTTGTCTCTGGAATTAAACTGCTTACTTATGAAGGTATCATGGAGCCATTTTATTTTTTTTTTTTAATACTTTTATGCTTTTCTTTTTCCATCACACGGTTTTATATATTTCCTTTTTTACACCTCTGCTGTTCAATGAACTTGCATGCTTTAGCTGGTATCTTATAATGAAGCCCTATAGGGAATGTTTGGAATGTAAACTTTCCAGTATTGAAGATTGTGGTGTTGTCTAATCAGCAAACCAAAGGAAAATTGGTATACACAATTGGATAGCTTCGAATGAAATGCCAAGAAGTTCCTATGACAACCCTTTTGTTGGACAACAGGGCCTTGTCTGGTTTATAGGCAGCAGGCTCTGCATTTAGACATTATGGTGCCCCATAAATTTTGCAAGCTAACCCTATTCTTGGATGACAGGAGAGGACATTCTAACTGGGCATCTTGGATTTTACAACATTTTTTCCCATCAAAGAAAACAGTCAGGGGTTTCTCTGGAGGCGAAGTTTCAAACATTTCTTTTTTTTCTTTTTGTTTTAGAGACTCAGTCATGCATCAAAACACCTTTGTGTGTAGGCCTTCATATATAAGTAGATATAAAAGAGAAAATGTACCTGCGCCCTTATAAAGCAGCGAACTCCTAAAAACTTCTGGTAAGTATAGGACAATAAGAAACAACAAAAGGAGTCGCGCTAAAATGTCAAAAAATGCCTGGCTAATAGCTACAAAATAACTAACACCAATCTGACAAAATTAAAATTGGAAGTAAAAGGCACTGATCAATCAAGATCACACAGTTAAAGGTACAACGCTATATAGTCCACTCTAAAGTTAGAGATCCAACAGATGTTCAAAATAAAGTTCATGTCATGTAAGGATAAGATGAAAAGCTTCCACCCAGGTGAAGGTTATGATGACAAAATTGTTAGTGATCCCATCCACCACACACAGTCTCTTACCAGAGAGGGATAGGCAATGCGCAGCGAGTAGTTAAGGACTACTACAGCCTACTCCCAGCATGGCAGCTCCGGTAAGGTCCGGCCACAAGATATGCACCAACACAGGCTCCCCTCCGAGACTTGATGGACACTCTCTCATAAAGGCAATATGCAGTAGGAAACAATAAAAGAACGGGACAAGCCCATAGCGTGATACCGCCAAAATGCACGTTTATTGTCAAAGATAAGGTGTTACACTCACCCACAAATCAAATAGACAGGCGTGTGATTGCTGTAATGCACCGGAGGCTTGGAGCAAGACGATCTTCCTGGATCCACCAAAAAGATGGCCGACTTCTGGCTTCCGGGTGTGACGAGGTGACGCTGGATTAGCTCCTCCCAACGCGTTTCGTCATTACAACGTTGTCAGGGGGGCCCTTTAACTGTGTGATCTTGATTGATCAGTGCCTTTTACTTCCAATTTTAATTTTGTCATATTGGTGTTAGTTATTTTGTAGCTATTAGCCAAGCATTTTCTGACATTTTAGCGCGACTCCTTTTGTTGTTTTTCATATATAAGTAGTCTTCCCTGACTCGTGTGCCACATTCTACTTCAAGGGTGCTGATCCACTAAGTAGGATTACCTTCACTATTCCAGAATTAGTATGTTGTAAGGAATAGTTTTGGTTGTTTTTTTTATTTTGATAGATCCACCTTAATCAGTTCTGGACCAGGCCATTTTTTGCGATTCGGCACTGTGATATTTTAACATTGCGCTGTCGTTCGACGCTGTACCTAAATCAAATTGATGTCCCTTTTTTCCCACCAATAGAGCTTTCATTTGGTGGTATTTGATCACCTGTGCAATTTTTATTTTTTGCACTATAAACAAAAAAAGAGCGACAACTCGGAAAAAAAAAACATTATTTTTCACTTTCTGCTATATAAAATCCCCCCCCCCCAAAAAAAAAAAAAATGTAAAAACATTTTTTTTCATCCTTTTAGGCCAATTTGTATTCTGCTACATATGTTTGGTAAAAGAAAATCACAATAGGTGTATTTTGATTGGTTTGCACAAAAGTTATCGCAACTACAAACTAGGGGAAATATTTATGTAATTTTTTTTTCTTTTTACTAGTAATCGCGCCGATCTGCGATTTTTAGCAGGACTACGACATTGCGGCGGACAGGTCGGACCCCTGACTGACATTTTTGACACTTTTAGGGGGGGCCAGTGATGTTATTACAGTAATCAGTGCTAAAAATATGCACTGTTACTGTAATAATGACACTGGAAGGGAAAGGGTTAACCTAGGGGTGATTAAAAGGTTAATTGTGAGCCTAGGGGAGTGTTTTCTAACTGTTGGCGGAGGGACTTGTGAAATGAATATAGAGACCTGTGATCCTATATAGAAGGATCAGAGGCGCTCTATGATCATTTCAGAGAGAACAACGGTCAGCTGTGTGTGCAACAGCTGACTGTCCTTCTCTCTTAGCGGGGAGTGATCCTGGATGGCCGGCGACAATCTGTGCCACCGGTCCTGTGCATCGGCATCCCCGCTGCCTAGTGGGGGCAAGAGCGTGCCTCCGCCGGCGCACGCTTGCCCCCAGGAGCGCTTTCGCGGATGGCCCTACAGGTACAGCGGTTCTCGCAGCCGAGCCAGCCTGCCGCAGTATATATGCAGCGGATGGTCGGCAACTGGTTAAAGTAGATTTTAATCCAATTACTAAAATCTCATGTAAGCGTTAACCACTTGACCTCCAGAAGATTTATCCCCCTTTATGACCAGGCTAATTTTTGCGATTTGGCACTGCATTACTTTAACTGACAAATAAGTTTACATTCCCTGTGACAGCAATAAAAGTGGTCAGATTTTTTTTTTTTTTTTGAAGGGACAGTGAAAAAAAAAAAAAAAGAAAAAAAAAAAATGTTTTTTGAAAGCGCTCTCATCCCCACGTGCTCGCACACCAAAGAAAGTACATATATAAGTCGCACCCACAAATATAAACAATGTTCAAACCACACATCGCCGCGATCGTTAGAGCAAGAGCAATAATTCTAGCAAAAGACCTTCTCTGCAACTTTAAACTGGCATCTGTTAAAATGTCGCCTAGTTTGTTGCCATTCCACGAGTGTGTGTGCAATTTTAACCTTCCCCCATCCGCGCTACAGCCTATATACGGCTGCAGCGCGGACTCGAATTTTCGGGAGGCCGTTTTTAAACGGCCTCCCAGTGACACGCCCCCCCCCGCGCGCTCCCGCGAGCGCGCTGCGGGGGAAATCTGTGTCGGCCGTGTCCCTTGGACACGGCCGATCACAGATCGTGGTGAATGGCCAATCACAGCGGCCATTCACCACGTGATCGGGCCATCCAATGAGCGATGATCTCATATGTAAACATATGAGATCATCTCTCATCGCCGGCGCTCCTTCCTCACACGGAGCCTGCAGTGTGAGGAAGGAGGGGGAGCCTCACAGCGCCGGGGACACAGGAGAATGTAATCAGGGCACTGATCACCAGTGCCCTGATTACTAGAGGTAAAAACACACACACAGTGCCCCCCCATCAGTGCCCACAGTGCCCGCCATCAGTGCCCCCCATCAATGCCCACAATCAGTGCCCATAGTGCTGCCAGTCAGTGCCCATCAGTGCCTGCTCATCTAAGCACTGATGAGCACTGACTGGCAGCACTATGGGCACTGAGTTGGGCACTGATGGTGCTGCCCATCAATGCCGCTCATCAGTGCCACCCGTCAGTGTCCAGTGCCATCCGCCAGTGCCCATCAGTGCCGCCTATCAGTGCCCGTCAGTGCCGCCTCTCAGTGCCGCCTCTCAGTGCCCAGCAGTGCCAACTCTCAGTGCCCAGCAGTGCCAACTCTCAGTGCCCAGCAGTGCCGCCTATCAGTGCTCATCAGTGCCGCCTATCAGTGCCGCCTATCAATGCCGCCTATCAATGCTCATCAGTGCGGCATATTAGTGCCTCCTCATCAGTGCCCATAAGTGCCACCTCATCAGTGCCCATAAGTGCAGCCTATCAGTGCCCATCAGTGCCGCCTCATCAGCGCACATCAGTGAAGGAGAAACATTTATTTTCAAAATTTACTCGCAGAAAATAAGAAAAACTTTTTTTTTTTTTCAAAATTTTCTGTCTTTTTTCTTTTTTTTTGTAAAAAATAAAAAACCCAGAGATGATTAAATACCACCAAAAGAAAGCTCTATTTGTGTGAAAAAAATGATAAAAATTTCATATGGGTACAGTGTAGCATGACCGCGCAATTGTCATTCAAAGTGTGACAGCGCTGAAAGCTGAAAATTGGCCTGGATGGGAAGGGCGTTTAAGTGCACAGAAGGCAAGTGGTTAAAGCGTAACATGTTAGGTATCGAGGTGGAGGAGCACGGATCACCCACTAGCACAATTTGTGAAGCACAGATCACTTTATAGGGGAAGGAGGAGATTCAACACCCTGATTGATTTAAAGAATCTATGGACTATTTTATTCATAATAGTCAGTCACATTATATATATTGCATTTATAAAGATATATATATATATATATTTTTTTTTTTCTATTTTTTTTTCTTGATATTGGATATATTTGATAATCAATTTCATTTCGCACATACTCTGAGCACTTTGGAAAATATTGCACCTTTGCATCTTGCACTTATTATTGCACACTTTTTTAAGTGTATGAGTAGCATATTGGAATGATATATATATATTTTGCTCACTTTATGCACTCTGGTATCCATTGTATATTACACACTTTGATTGCACTTTAAAAAAGCACGTTTGCACTTTCATATATATTTTAGGCACTTTTATAAAAGCTTTATTATATGGTTTAAATCCATTAAGTATTATTATTGGTAATAGCGCCTCACTATAATATTATGTTAGGTATCTATTTACTCAACGTAACAACACCTTTCACAATATCTAAAAAAAATGGGCTAACTTTACTGTTTATTTCTTTTTTTAATTCAGTGAAGTGTATTTTTTTCCAAAAAAATTGCGTTTGAAAGACCGCTGCGCAAATACCATGTGACATAAAATATTGCAACGACCGCCATTATATTGATAATAAAAAGTGGTGTCGCGCTCCGAAATGCTAATGTGCTAGTATCCTTTGGAATCGGTTTGCATAGCAATTTAAAGAATCAGCATATCATATCAAACCATATACTGTATACCATAAACAACATAAAACAAACAATGCATCGGTCCATAAAGTGTCCTTTGGTATGAATTTGCTTGCATATGCTCAATCTGTCATAAAAAACAGGCTTGTGTTCACATAGCCAAACGACTGCTTCCCTAATTAGTGTTCACCACTATGTGCTCCAATCATCCACATACATTAGTGATAATTCCCTCATCTGATGTGCCCTCACCTGGGGATAGGACCAAGCAATGGTCTATATGCACTTTTGTCCCTCTCTGGGGATCTGTTTTATATGGTTTCACTCCTTTGGTTGCAATCTGGAATTTAGAATCCTCCTTCTCTTACACTTATCTCTATACGCCCAAATCATAAAGAGAGAAAGCTGGACAGAGTGCTTTATCTTTTAAAACAACCGGTTTATTAAACACTAAATATAAAAACACTTACATTTTCCTGGTGCTTAGAGTGCTCCAAAAACTGTAAAAAGCATTCAGTCCTCACAGTGCGGGTATAAAACAATTAGACAGTATTTCCACAGTATGCTCACAATGCGCGCCTCAGACTATAGATTGGCCCCTCCCCTATGCGTTACGCCACAGGGTCACGTGACTTCTTCAGGGGGATATACCTGCCCTCACGCCATGCCAACTTATATATAGGCTGATTGGGCACCATTTTCCTGAAGCTCAGATTCCACAGCAGCATAAGGTGCCATTTTGCCTTAGACCCCGGACCTCTAGTGGCCAGTGTTAGCACCATTTTGCCATAAATCCGGAGCTCTATATACTGCTTTATATGGTGAGATTTGATGTACAATCTCATAATCTCATCGGTGTTGCATATATGTGTCCATATAATGACATACAATATATAATGAACAATATTCCATCCATTTCATGATTCATAGAAATCATGCTATTATATATACTACCACTTTTGCTTAAACAGATAAAGTACAAAAACAAGATAAACAACAAAGTAATAAAATATTTTAAAATAATAAGTCCAGTAGAGTGTACTTTACTGGACTTATTATATAAATATATATATATATATATATATATAAATATATATATATATATATATATATATATATATATATATATATATATATATATATAATATGCAAATTGTAAATTTAGATTCTTTATAAATTATGTGATTTTTTTTTTTTAAAACAATGTGATTTTTTTTCCCGAAAATTTTTTAGAAAAATGCAATTTTTGAATTGCAATTCTTTCTTTTTTTTATTTGACCACCATTTTATTCTCTAGAGTCTCTGCTAAAACATTATATATATATATATATATATATATATATATATATATATATATATGTATATATATATATATATATATATATATATATATATATATATATATATATATATATAACATGTTTGGGGGTTCTAAGTAATTTTCTAGCAAAAAATACTGATCTCAACTTGTAAGCAACAAATGTCAGAAATAGGCCTGGTCTTTAGGTGGTAAAGTATAACAAGTCTGTTATATTAAAAAAAAAAAATACCTTTTAATGTCACTTTAAGTGGTTTGTCTCATTCATGTAAACTAATGCATTCTGCTGGAGAGCTTGTGTTTTAAAAAAAAAACAACAGACTTGCTGGCTGGATCACACAATGAAAATTGAAGAAAGAAAGCCTAAAAAAGGAAACAAATGCAGTCATCACATTTAAAAATTATAAGCTTCAATATAATAAATGTTTGCTTATGGGTTTAATACTGTTTTATTTTACCTATGGCTGCATGCACCTATAGTTGCTAGGTTATGCAAAGAGAAAAGAGAGAGGAGGGAGGCTCTGCCCACCATCCTTACCCCCAAGAATGGTGACCATGTTATTAACATACCAATCGGCAACAATTACCTAACATATAAGAGATTCAGGTATTGTGAGAAAATATGTTATAAAATAAACACAACATATTTGTTGTGAAAACACACAAATAAAAATCCCTCAGGCTCCATTCACACCTGAGCGTATCGTTTTCAGACTTTTTTTTTTTAGGCGTTTCTGCAGGTGTTTGGAGGCAGGCATTGATATCTAACAAAAATGCCTTTTTCTTTTTTTTTTTTTTAAATTCTTTATTTAAAGGTATGCCATGAACAATAAGGAACAACAATGCTACAAACATTTGCATGATAGTAATAGAAGTGTGGACTACGTAGTACAGGGAACAACCTTGTGTAAAACATACTATCACAAAGCATAAACATATAGTGTAACCTGGGTTCGTATGTTGTCTTATCTTCCATACTTATTCATTCATGTGCAGCATTGCTGTAAACAAGAGTTCGTGTGGAGTGTAGTCCAGTGACACCCACCCAAGTGGAGGGGGATAGGAATCCCCGTCGGCATCTACCACTTGGCCGGCAAGGGGGCCCACCAAAACCCCCACCCGAAGCGGGGAAGACCCCGGGACCAGCCCCCCACCCTTTGTTTGGAGCACACCTAGTGGCATTTTATGACTTAATAGAAGGGATAGGGCAAGCACAATGCCCTAGGTCAGGGAGGGAGGGGAAGAGATGCAAGAGAGGGGAGAAACGAGGAGAGAGAAAGGGAGGAAGGAAAAGGAAAGAGGGAGGAGGGGGAAAAAGATAGACAGAAAAGTGAAAAGTGAAGAGTGGGGGTCCGCTCCATCCCACCTGCAGGCATGGCAAGCCGGGTTAAGAGTAGGATAGATAATTGTCGGACAAGTGAAAAAGGTCCCAGTGAATATATTCACGTATATCAAACCAGTGAGAAATAGGGGGGGGGGGGCGTTTGTTGTTTCCACATGCTAGGTATACAGGCCCTAGCCGCGGTTAGCAAGTGTTTCAGTAGCGATTTGCGGTACCGCTTGCTTGACATGGGTGTCAAGTTGAGGAGAACAGCAGCAGGGTCATCTAGTAGAGAGTAGTCAGTAAGTTTATGTATAATACAAAAACGCTTTTAATCTGAGACTTCAGAGATGAGTGTTTTACGAGCTGAAAATTGCTTCGTGAACAGATTCTTACAGGCAGGGCGCTCCGTGTTTCCAGATAATGCTTTTTAAAGCATCGTAATGGCCAATTCACAGCAGAACACGGAGCAGAAAAGGTGCGTTCTGTGTGCGTTTCCCGTACTGTGTTTAAAATGCCCTGCCTGTGCAATCTGCTGCTGGTGCCAATACATTGTAATCGGGGCTCTAAACGTAGATCACAAATGCAGTGTGTTTGCGGGCACCAAATAGCATGGCAACGCAGCACCATGTGATTTGGTGCGGAGCATTTTTTAAAAGAAGTGCATGTGCTACTTTTTGTGTTCGATTCAGTCCAATACCGGCTGACTCAAATTAACCATGTGCTGACGGCCATATAGCAGCGGTACTGTTACAGGGTGGTAGCTATGCGCCAGATCACGTATATATACTGTATGTGATCCCGCACTTTTGCCTTTAGGGGGTGCGCACATGTCACCGGTGCACTGCTTCAGGTGATCAAATACCGCCAAAAGAAAGCTCTATTTGTGGGGAAAAAAGGATGTCAATTTTATTATGGTACAGCGTCGCACGACCGCGCAATTGTCCGTTAAAGTAACACAGTGCCGAATCGCAAAATAGGGCCTGGTCATTAAAGAGGAAAATCTTCTGGTCTTAAAGTGGTTAATAATGGTGTTTGAAAAAAAAAAGAGGGGAAAAAAGCTAACACAGATAGTAAACAATTTAAACAAACTCTTGTTTGGAATCTCCTGTTTCTTGATTGATGGGCGGCAGTTTAATTCCACATCACCAGTGACAGGTAATGAGCAGAAAACTTCAATACATCATTACTGTGTGCTGTTCTTTTGTTCCATTCATGTGGCTCGCTGAGCTAATTCATGGTTAGCTTTAAATGTCTATTGTGTTTTCTATTGTAAACATCATCGAAGATATATTATGTCTTCACCCTTATTTACATCCAGACAAAAAACCGGCCTGAAAGAATGTAACATTACTGTATATTAGCTGGTACAAGACAACAGGCTTTTTTTTCTTGTTTGAGTCCAGGCTCGTAGATTAAAGCCGGCCATAAACAGATTGAAATTTGGATCCATCTATGGGATAGGTTGTAGATAGAGATGGACTTCTGTACAACCAGCCTGCCCATAGATGGATCGAAATTTGACTAGATGAAAAAGAGAAATGGACAGAGGGCGCACCAGCCTAGCGCATGATATTTAAAACAATCTATTGTAATAGACATGTATACACATTATACTCACAAAACGATTATGACACACGGGCAATAAGCAATGAGGGACCACCAGGGGTCTCCACTGGGCATCCTCAGCTGCCTCAGGCCGTGGAAGGATGTAGACCTCCAAAAAATTGTTTACGCGTTTCGGGGTGTCCCCTTTCATCAGAGCTCTGATGAAGGGGGGACACCCCGAAATGCGTAAGCGTTTTTTTGGAGGTCTACATCCTTCCACGGCCTGCGGCAGCTGAGGATGCCCAGTGGAGACCCCTGGTGGTCCCTCATTGCTTATTGCCCGTGTGTCATAATCGTTTTGTGAGTATAATGTGTATACATGTCTATTACAATAAATTGTTTTAAAGATCATGCGCTAGGCTGGTGCGCCCTCTGCCATTTCTCTTTTTCACAATCTTCTTTGGGTTACCACAACCCGTTGAGAGTGGCAGCACAGCCTGAATTTACTACAATTTGACCTGAATCGCATTTTCCGGATACCAGCCGCAAGGCCACCCCTTAAGCGCAGGAGTCATTTGCTCTTAGAAATTTGACTAGCCCCTGCTGAACCTCCTGAACTTCGATCCATCTATGGCTGGCTTTAGTAAACTCTACAGTACTCAGAAGGTGCTGCACATGTAATCAGTTATGTCTCCAGCTATTGGATGGTTGGACAGTTTGGTTGAGAGCACAAGCGAATGTGACAGTTACTTTCCCAGCACATGTTTTTTGAATCTGTTAAATCAGTGGGTAAACTTTAGCTTTAACACGTGTAATAATCATAGTGTGCAAAAAACATTCGCAATGCGCCAAAATAATATTGAAAATAAATATTTTTTCAAGGGTCACATATAGTGTAGTATCTTTATTGTATCTTTATTGAAGAGTAAAAACTTCACATAAAAAGGTAAAAGGCTTCATCCCAATGCCATCAAATACAATTATCATGACAAATAAAACTTACAAAAAGTCTTGTCAGTTCCAAGCATGGGAAGCGGTGTCATGACGTCATTGCGTGCCTTGCTTGTGGCTCCGTGAGTTGAGCACTTTTCTCCTAGACGGTATCAAACCAACCTTCTGACTGTGCCCAATGGTAAGAGGTGGCACTGCTGGGTGTCCCCATTGTGATGATGGAGTTGACCATGTGTGAGGAATCCTATTAAATCAAATGCGCATGTTGCTACTTCCCTTTGGCAGCTTTCAATTGGCAGCATTTTAGTTCTGTTGCTCACGTGTGGTGGAAAGGATTTCCTGTAGCTGGAAGACACTCTTCTGCAGTGATATTTATCACAGATTTGGATTTTCTTTATAGTGAACTTTTATTTACACAGACATTTTCTTTATTAATATATATTTTTGAATAATATTTTTGCACATTGCGAATGTTTTTTGCACACTATGATTATTGTATTGATGTGAGCACATGTTTGTAGTTTGTAATATTTGTATTTGGATCTTTTTTGTTATAACATTTGGGTACTGTATACTTACCCCCTGCACACCACCTGTTCCTTTTCTTTAGCGCTGCCCTCTTCTGTTTATAGTTTTGCAAGACTAAAAACCGCTGTTACTGTTCTTAAGTGGCTCTAGACAACTGTGTCTACCTGCTGGGCCTAGTGAGCCTTAGTGAACTTCTGAAGACGCCCAGTGGGAGGGGCGAAACGCGTCAATCGGGGACAAGATAGGGATGCCATATCCGGTAATTGGAACATTGCTGTGGTGGCGATCCCAGTCCATGTACATGCCTGAATTTTTTTTACCTTTGTAAGTGTAATTGCTTTTAAACCTTCAATAAATAATACAGTATTATGCTATGGAAATTTCTCTCTTCATTGGATTCCATATTACAACCACGCTAAGAGCCCTATAATCAAAGGAAAAGGAAGGAGCCATATTCATCCATTTGCCAAAGGACATATACCATGCCTTTTTGAATCATACTATTGGTGAGTGGGGAATTCAGGAGGGGAGGGCACCTTGGATTTTTACAAGAAAGAATCATCAACACTGGCACTTTGTTTGCACCGATGAACTTTTTATTTATTTGATGCACTTTATGTATATAGATGTATATGATTTAGCAAATGTGATTAAGTATGTGGAAGCAGTGCTAAGTTTAATTTTTGTTGACAGTTTATGAGGTCATTTGATCTTTTACTATAGCAAAATATATATATTTTCTTATTACTTTATTGTAACACTTATATGGTTCACGCATTAACACTTATAGTAAGTACACATAACATAAAATCATAGCGCGGGTACACCCACAACTGTACTAGTTGTATTTTGCTGAAACTTTCTACAACAGGGTTTCTCAACCAAGGTTCCATGGAACCCTAGGGTTCCTCATGAGGTTGCTAGGGCAATGGTTCCTTGAGCAATGGCCTCTCAAAAGAAGTTCCCAATGACACCATTGTTCCTTTTAGCTATCTGTAAGGGGGGTAATTCTTCCCAATGATGACAAGAGTAAGGAACATTCTTCCCACTGACTGTCACACTAATGTGTCATGAGTTGTAGATTTTTAATTTTTAGCAGTGGTTCCCGGGACCAGAAATGTATTTTTGTTTCAATATGTTTATTGGTTTTCAAGGAGAATATAGAATTTGATACAACACAAATATCGCCCACGCAGGGGCTATCAATGTTCAGGTAATACAGGAAGAATAAAGTTGTGACATAGATCGAAAATCTATACAACAATGTAAACCTTTGTATCGTAGAGATAATAACAGTAAATGCTTAATGTAATGGGACAAAGAACAGGATAGGTAAAGAATTCCCCTGAGGGCCAGGTAAAGCTGTAAATCGCACATCATTGCCCAAACCCATGCCATTTTGGGGTGGTTGACTCTGGGACCAGCCCCGTAAGGTACCGGAAAATATAAAGAAGGGGAGATAGAGAAGGGATCTAGGGAGCCAGCAGGGAGTAACTAGAAGGAGATTATAGTTTCAGAAAAGGGGGAGAAAGGAGAAAAAGGGTGAGTTCGGACTTGAGGACACCGTCTGGAACAGTCAGAGGAGGCCTGCACAAGCCGTCTGGAGTGAGGGGAACTCATAGGAAATCCATGGTCTCCAAATTTTAAGAAATGTAGAGTGTGACTCATTTACGATGCTGGACATTTGTTCCTGAATCATTAGGGCAGACATGCAAGACTTAACTCCTTGGATGGCTTCCAAGCTTGGGCTATGGTATGCTTGGCAGAGATAAATAGGTAGGTGGCCAACTTCTGTTGGGATGCAAATAATCCAGGGATCGGACAGTGTACAGAAATTTATTTCAAGGGTTCCTCTGTGTTGAAAAGGTTGAGAAAGGCTTTTCTACAATATACTGCTGTTGTCTATCCCAGACTCTGTGTACTGCCCGCCAGGCCGCCACACCACACTGCACCTTGCTCACATGCAGTAGAAGAAAGAACCTCAAGATTAGTCACCCCAGACAAAGCTTACACAGGGCTGAGGACTCTCTCCCCATCCCGACACAATGATGCTTGGGCTGTCTCCCCATCCCCATGTGACACTGCATCATGATAAAAAGGAGCGTGAGTCGCATGCTCTTCATATCCAGAAGTACCAGGTATATCTCTTCACCCTTAGGTCAAACAAAGAAATAAAATAGATGTGGGGGAGTGAAGGGTTATGATTTTTATATGCCATTAGGAGTACTGATAGCAAGTGCACTCATGTCAGAAAATACTTGAGTGTACTTGAGAACAGGTGACACATAATGGGGGGGGGGGTCATTTGTAGACCCTGGCCTTTAGAAAAGTACACATGCTTTAATAAAATTGAGAAATGCTACCATAAGGTACATGTTGAGTTATTTTGCCTAAAGTGGAACCAAAGTCAAAAGTTGCTGATGATTTACAGGTGTATGTGTAAGAGCCGGTTCACACTAGCGCGACTTGTCGTCAGGCGACTTGTCAGCCTGGCAAGTCGCGCTCCCTCGCGGTCCATTGACCGCTACAGGATCCGTTCTAATAGGAGCGACACAAGTCGCTCCGACTTAGAAAAAGGGTCCTGTACTATTTCGGGGCGACCTCGGAGCGACTTGCATAGACTTCTATTATGTGAAGTCCCTGCAAGTCGCTCCGAAGTCGTGGTGCATGGTAATGCACAAGTCGCCCCCCCAAGTAGTAAGGAGTCGTGTCGCCTCAGTGTGAACCGGCTCTTAGTCAAAAACAAATAAGTAGATTAAGATAACTAGTAGGACACTTAATATCTAAATGATAAAATGAAAGCAAACAAAATAATTTGATTAACTCTGAGAGGACCAAGTTGAACTTTAACTGAATACACCAGTCTGAGCGTTACCCTGGTTAGGGGTATGTGCTGCATGTGTGGACCTGTCTGGTTTCTAGAACTTCAACTGAAGAATTAAAGTGTTGACAGTTTTCCTTTGTGTTCAGTAATTGAGGTATTATTACCATAATGTCATACCATTAAGGTGGTTGTCCATCGTCAAAACTAAAGGTTAATAATATGTACATCACCAGTGGGGTCAGTCTGCATTGTTTAGTATATGACACCCAATATTCCTAAGACGTTGTTGTCCATCTCACTTGTTTTTATCTTGTTTTGTTTAGAGTGCAATGACAACTTCGGTTTTTGTGTTTTTCGTGCAGTGTGTCAGCTTTTGTGTAAGGGCAACCAAAGACGCAAGAGTTGGGACAGATTAGGCAACAATCTCATGTCTTTAGCATAATCCTAAAAAACAAACAGCGATGACAACAATGCCAGCTCCATTTATCTTCTCCCCTATGCCTGTTCATAGCAAAAAGATGCCTGGATTGTCATGTTTGTGATTTATTTGTGATTATCTTGTTTGCCTTTAATATATTGTATAACCTGGACTGAATAGGTGATCACTTAAACCAGGGGTGGGGAACCTTTTTTCTGCCAAGGGCCATTTGGGTATTTATAAAATAATTCGGGGGCCGTACAAAATTATCAACTTAAAAATGTGCCTGTTATATTTGGTCAAAAATTTAATTAATTCACCCCTAATGTGATGGCTGCAACTACTTCTCTTTGGTGAGGTGTGTGATGTTAGCTGTTATTGGTGATGTTGCTACTCGCAACTGGTTTTCCAGGTTTGCATCGGTCAGTCTGGAGCGCAGTCGACTTTATGGTGGTAAGCTTTGAAAATAACTGCTGGCGGGTAATGCTGGTGGGTATAGCTGGCTGGTACTGCTGGTGGGTACAGCTGGCTGGTACTGCTGTGGGTACTGCTGGCTCAGGCTGGTACTGCTGGCTTGTACTGTGCTGTGGGTACTGCTGGCTGGTACTGCTGGCTCAGGCTGGTACTGTGCTGTAGGTACTGCCTTGGGTAATGCTGGCTAAGGCTGGTACTGCTGGCTGGTACTGTGCTGTGGGAACTGCTGGCTAGTACTGCTGGCTGGTATTGCTGTGGGTACTGCTGGCTGGTACTGTTGTGGGTACTGCTGACTCTGGCTGGTACTGCTGTGGGTACTACTGGCTCTGGCTGGTACTGCTGTGGGTACTGCTGGCTCTGGCTTATACTGCTGTGAGTACTGCTGGCTCTGGCTGGTACTGCTGTGAGTACTGCTGGCTCTGGCTGGTACTGCTGTGAGTACTGCTGGCTCTGGCTGGTACTGCTGTGTGTTCTGCTGGCGGTAAATGCTGGCTAGCAGCGGCGCCGCACTGGAGGAAGAGGCGATGTTTCCTGTATTGGTCACAGGCGGAGTGCATTTGATATCACTCCGCCTGTGACTCACTCAGACTGTCAGAACGGAGCCAGAACTATACAGGAATCATTGGCTCCGTTCTGACAGATCAGCTGAGAGACACAGACTCTGCTGCACGGGGGGGCCGGACCAAATGACTTTGAGGGCCGCATACGGCCCCCGAGACGTAGGTTCCCCACCCCTGACTTAAACGATTACTTAAAAGAGCATCTATCGCAGTGGTCTCCAAACTGCGGCCCTTTGCTTGCTTTTATCTGGCCTGTGGGGCACTGTTTCATGCACTGATACCAACAATGGGGCATTATTCCTCCCACTGGCACCAATAAAGGCACTCAATTCCTCCCAATGACACCAACTATGGGGCACAATTCCTCCCCAGTGACACCAATAATGTGGCCCAGTGACCCCAATGATGGGGCACATTTCCTTCCAGTGACAACAACAATGGGGCCCAGTGACCCCAACGATAGAGCCTGATTCCTCCCACTGACACCACTGATGGGGCGCAATTACATCCCACTGAAGCAAACGATGAGGCATTATCTATGTCTCACTGACGTTGGGACTTTTTCTACTCCCAATGACCACAGTCCAGCCTCCCTTCAGTCTGAAAGACAGTGACCTGGCCCTTTATTTAGAAAGTTCGGAGACCCCTGATCTATAGCAACATTTTTATTTTTATTTTGGATAGGGTTAGAAAGAGATTGAACCCCTGTTTTCTGTGCTCCGCTGGGGAGAGGACAGGGTGGTGATAATGCCTACCATTTGGTGCAGAAATAAAGTAAAAAATAAACAGTGTTCAAGAAAGAGTCTCTCTTTTTGCCGACGATATGCTGCATACCTAATGGATCCACATCATAGGATAGAACAAATTTGGACCAGAATACAGGACTTTAAAAATAGGAAACAAACATAGTTTGCCGCATAGGCCCCTCAAGGACTGATAGACAAATCCCAATGTAAAAAATATAACATTTATTGAATAAATATATACATATAATTACTCAATAAAAGTTATACTTTTTTACATCGGAATTTGTCTATCAGTCCTTGAGGGGCCTATAAGGCAAACTATGTTTGTTTCCTATTTTTGTAGTATATTATATGGACATGACAAATCCTTTTTCAGCCTAGACATCTGGGTCTAACTTTTTAGAATACAGGACTTTGGTTCCTGTTCTGGTTTTTAACTGGTTAACTTAAAATTAACTCAACATTACAATTAAAAATAAAATGAAAGATATAAAATGTAAAATAAAATAAAATTAACTAACATAGTTACACAGTTAGTTAGGTTTAAAAAAGACAGAAGTCCATCCACTTCAACATAATCCACTGTCTTCTTGAAGGATCCCTTAGCTGACTTGGGCTAAATAATAACTATCCTCTAATAATAAATGTGGCTATTTGGGACTGGAGATTGTTACCTCTATCGAAATACATTGAACACATTTTGCTCTCTATGATTGCAGCATTCAACCGTATCCATTCGGTCAGGATTTTACTTTTGCTCTCCCAGGGAGAACAAACTTCTTTAAAATGATGTTACTTAAAAATTATTTGTACATTTCCCCCAATTCTCCTGTTTATAGTCTCCATAAAGACCATAAAGACATGGACAAGCGAGTTTCGGGTGGAGGAACTGGACTGGCCTGCACAGAGTCCTGACCTCAATCTGATAGAACACCCTTGGGATGAATTAGTGAGCCAGACCTTCTCTCCAACCTCAGTGCCTGACCTCACAAATACGCTTCTGGAAGAATGGTCAAACATTCCCATAGACACACTCCTAAACCTTGTGGACAGCCTTCCCAGAAGAGTTGAAGCTGTTATAGCTGCAAAGGTTGGGCCAACTCAATATTGAACCCTACAGACTTAGACTGGAATGCCATTAAAGTTCATGTGCGTGTAAAGGCAGGCGTCCCAATACTTTTGGTAATATAGTGTGCGTAGACTTAAAGTGTTATTAAACCCACAACAGTAAAATCAGTCTGTATATGCAGTAAAGCATGCGTGTTATACTCACTGTGGAACCTAAGGAGTTAATCCTCTGCATTGTGTAAAAAGGCTGTTTGATCCTGTATGCACAGATCCTCCCCTTCTTCCGCGGAAATAAGGCGACCTAAGCGGCTGCCTAGGTTGCCTTACTGGTAGCACCGGCCCTGAGCTCTCCTGTCCTCCTCTGTCTCCCTCTGTCCCCCCTACCCTCCGTGCTTTCTGCTCCTGTGTCAGGTGCCGTCCCCTCCCCTCCTGCTGCTGAAAAACCTTTTTTATACCTTATATAATCCGCTTTCTTTCCCAATGAAACTGTGTTTTATTAAAAAAATGCAGTCTCGTTGGCTCTCTCCTCTCCCCTTCTGACTGACGTCAGCGGGGGAATCTCAGCCCCGCCCGCTGCTGCTATCGGACGGGGAGAGGAGAGAGGCAGCAGGTCATGTGACGGCCGAGCAGTGCTCTAAAATAGGTAGAAACTGCATTTTTTTAATAAAACACAGTGACAGGAGCACCTATCAAAGGGAAAGAATGCGGATTATATCAATTTACCAGTGTGGGTTAACAACCACCTTAATTATTCACAACTGGTTTACAGAATACATCATATTCTTCTGCAGGGTAGACCTTATTGGCTGTCCCGAACTTAGGAACAGTGTAAGAAGGTATTTCTAACATACTGTATATGAACAGGGATAGAAGAAATTTGTAAACTCCTATTTTAGCACAGTTCTCTCTTCTGGGGATAAACAAATTCAATAATGGTATTTCCATAGAGCTTACTTCACCCCTGCCTGATTGTTTATAATTGGTAAAGGAGGCACGCCTATCTCTTATATATGTCAGATGGTGGAAGGTGACATTCTCCATATGGTATGGGAATGTACCAAAATTACACCCTTCTGGTCACAAATTACTGATGTCATTTCTTAGCACTTTACTATTCCCAGTACATACAACCCAGAGAGCTGTTTATTTGGTATTCATGGGAAACCTAATCTTGGGGTGCCCAGAAAAACCTTTTCTTTATGTCTGCTGCTCATTTATGCAAGGAAAATTTGTGATGAATCGGATATTCACTGAGACTTTATATATCAACTGTTAGAAACGATTTATTAACAAAATACTATCACTCTACAAAATTATTTATTAAGCCAAAAGATGTACTAATAAGTTTGATAAAATCAGGGGTGAATAGGTCACTTGTCCTAATTGCTGTGACCCTCGGGCTCCGAACTGATGCTCTCACCCCATGATTTACCAACCCCGATATCTCCCCAAATGCCACCACAACCTCAACGCCTGCACAGTTATGCAACCATAAAAAAAAATCATGTGTAACTCATTAAGAATCACTGGAATAATGAACAGTTATTACGACAATTTTGTTTCTTGGTACAATTTAATAAAGACAAAACATTGAACCCTTTATTAACGGCTAACATTGTTACAGGTACAAGAAATGGGCAATTTGGGACTTTATATGAGAACTGGCGAGCACTGCACAGTGTCTCCATCCCTGTCAATTGAAAAACAAGATGGGATAAATGAGGGTGTGTGAAAAACAGCCGATCCCTAGTTTGAAATACTTACCCACCAGTCTGCTAACAAACCAAAATAAACCTGTCTAACAAATAAGTTAAAAGCAGGAGTTTAGTTAACACATATTTGCAAATGCATGCGGAAGCTGCAAGGCCAGCGACAAGGCATCCTGCGTTCTTGCAGAACCTAACATCTGTTTCCAATCCACCTATTGGCAAGCATGTACTTCCTTTTGTGAAGACACTTATACACTCAGGTTGAGCAGTGTTATTTAGTGTTAGATTCTGCAAGAACGCAGGATGCCTTGTCGCTGGCCTTGCAGCTTCCGCATGCATTTGCAAATATGTGTTAACTAAACTCCTGCTTTTAACTTATTTGTTAGACAGGTTTATTTTGGTTTGTTAGCAGACTGGTGGGTAAGTATTTCAAACTAGGGATCGGCTGTTTTTCACACACCCTCATTTATCCCATCTTGTTTAACATTGTTACAGGTTTATTATAAAACTTTATTATACAAAAAAATAATTTAACTATATTTCAAAACATCATTGGTCTCTAACTTATCCCTAATGGCTAACCTACATGTAACACTTAAATTGATACTAAGGCCTGGTTCACACTAGTGCAATTTCAGATGCGACTTGAGTTGCACCAAATCGCATATCAATGGAAATCACATTGCTTTCAATGGTGACCATTCACATCAAAGCAACTGCGCATGAAGCAATTTCCGGAAAGGTTCCTGTGCTACTTTGATGTGATTCCAGATTTTTTTTGGCCCCATAAACTTCAATAGAAATGCAAAGAAATCACATATACATGCAATTGTGATGAGATTTGAAAAGCAATTAAAATTTTTTTTTTTTTTTTTAACCCTCAACTCTAGTAGTTGTCGTGGAAGTAGTAAAAGAAGTAGTAGTAGAAATAAAAGAAGCAGTGGTAAAAGTAGTACAAGAAGAAGAAGTAAAAGAAGTAGTAGTGGAAGAAGTAAAAGAAGTAGTAGTAGTAGAAGAGGTAGTAGTGGAAAAGGAAGTAAAAGGAGTAGTAGTGGAAGAAGAAGAAGAAAAAGAAGTAGTAGCAGGAGTAGAAAAGGGAGTAGTGGAAGAATAAGTAAAAAAAGAAGTAGTAGTGGATAAAGAAATAAAAGAAGTAAGAGAAGAAGAAGTAGAAGAAGTAAAAGAAGTAATAGTAGAAGTCAAATAAGAAGTAAAAGAAGTAGTAGTAGTAGATGTAGACGTAAAAGAAGTAGTAGTAGAAGTAGAAGAAGTAAAAGAAGTAGTAGTAGTAGAAGTAGAAGAAGTAAAAGAAGTAATAGTAGAAGTCGAATAAGAAGTAAAAGTAGTAGTAGATGTAGACGCAAAAGAAGTAGTAGTAGAAGTAAAAGAAGTAGAAGAAGTAAAAGAAGTAGTAGTAGTAGAAGTAGAAGTAAAAGACGTAGAAGTAGAAGTCGAATAAGAAGTAAAATAAGTAATATTAGTAGAAGTAGAAGTAAAATAAGTAGTAGTAGAAGTAAAAGAATTGGTAGTAGAAGAAGTAAAAGAAGTAGAAAAAATAAGAAGTAGAAGAAGAAGTGGTAGAAGAAGAAGTAAAAGAAGTGGCAGTAGAAGTAGTAGTAAATAAAGTAGTAGTGGAAGAAGAAGTAAAAAGGAGGTAGAAGTAGTAGTAGTAGTAGTAGTAGAAGTAGTAGCAGTAGAAGGAGTAGTAGTACACACAGGCATAAAATCAGATTAAAAAAAGCACAGCCATCAAATTGCATCAAAATCATTAACAAGTCCTTTACATAAACACACTCCAAATTAGATAAAAAATTGCATCGCACTAGTGTGAACCAGGCCTTAACAATATTCTTTTTTTCCAAATATAATCAATACGTATCCACTGCTTAATGGCCCTGTTACATATTTTTTCATGTCCTCTGTGAGCTCCCAAACCTCTCCTGTAACCCCTCACTTCTGTATGTTTGGAATGAGCACATTAGTTGTGGTCATGTGCACTGCTCTTTGCACACTACACATCCCATAATCCAGGGGTGGGGAACCTGCGGCCCGCGGGCCGCATGCGGCCCGCACGAAAGTGACTTCCGCCCCGCACGATCGTTACGTCCGCCCCCCCTCCCCGTGCCGCTGTGTCAGAAGGAACCAATTGCTCCGTCCTGATACTGAGTCTCCGAAAAGGGTGGACCCGAGGCGCAGAGCAGTGCGCCTCAAGCCCGCTCATTTGTGTGACAATAGCGGATGAAAATTCGCTATTGTCGCACGTATCCTCCTCCTCCCTGGCCAATGCCATTGGCCGAGAAGGAGGCGGGACGGGGGAGGACTCGAAGAGACAAGGGGACTGAAGAAAGGAAGCCACCGCTACAACAGGTAAGTCAAGTGCACTGGTCTGGGGGGCTTGGCACGCTGTTCACTGTGCATTGTAAGGGGGCACGCTGTTCACTCTGCATTGTGGTCAGTCTGCATTGAAGGGGGCATGCTGTGGTCAGTCTGCGTTGTAAGGGGGCACGCTGTGGTCAGTCTGCGTTGTAAGGGGGCACGCTGTGGTCAGTCTGCATTGTAAGGGGGCACGCTGTGGTCAGTCTGCATTGTAAGGGGGCACGCTGTGGTCAGTCTGCATTGTAAGGGGGCACGCTGTGGTCAGTCTGCATTGTAAGGGGGCACGCTGTGGTCAGTCTGCATTGTAAGGGGGTGCGCAGTGGTCAGTCTGCATTGAAAGGGGGCACACAGTGGTCAGTCTGCATTGTAAGGGGGCACGCAGTGGTCAGTCTGCATTGTAAGGGGGCACGCTTTGGTCAGTCTGCATTGTAAGGGGGCACGCTGTGGTCAGTCTGCATTGTAAGGGGGCACGCTTTGGTCAGTCTGCATTGTAAGGGGGCACGCTGTGGTCAGTCTGCATTGTAAGGGGGTGCGCAGTGGTCAGTCTGCATTGAAAGGGGGCACGCAGTGGTCAGTCTGCATTGTAAGGGGGCACGCAGTGGTCAGTCTGCATTGTAAGGGGGCACGCAGTGGTCAGTCTGCATTGTAAGGGGGCACGCTGTGGTCAGTCTGCATTGAAAGGGGGCACGCTGTGGTCAGTCTGCATTGAAGGGGGCATGCTGTGGTCAGTCTGCGTTGTAAGGAGGCACGCTGTGGTCAGTCTGCATTGTAAGGGGGCACGCTGTGGTCAGTCTGCATTGTAAGGGGGCACGCTGTGGTCAGTCTGCATTGTAAGGGGGCACGCTTTGGTCAGTCTGCATTGTAAGGGGGCACGCTGTGGTCAGTCTGCATTGTAAGGGGGCACGCTTTGGTCAGTCTGCATTGTAAGGGGGCACGTGTGGTCAGTCTGCATTGTAAGGGGGTGCGCAGTGGTCAGTCTGCATTGTAAGGGGGCACGCAGTGGTCAGTCTGCATTGAAAGGGGGCACGCAGTGGTCAGTCTGCATTGTAAGGGGGCACGCAGTGGTCAGTCTGCGTTGTCAGGGGGCACGCAGTGGTCAGTCTGCATTGTAAGGGGGCACGCTGTGGTCAGTCTGCATTGAAAGGGGGCACGCTGTGGTCAGTCTGCATTGAGAGGGGGCACGCTGTGGTCAGTCTGCATTGAAAGGGGGCACGCTGTGGTCAGTCTGCATTGAGAGGGGGCACGCTGTGGTCAGTCTGCATTGTAAGGGGGCACGCTGTGGTCAGTCTGCATTGAAAGGGGGCACGCTGTGGTCAGTCTGCATTGAAAGGGGGCACGCTATGGTCAGACTGCATTGAAAGGGGGCACGCTGTGGTCAGTCTGCATTGTAAGGGGGCACGCTGTGGTCAGTCTGCATTGTAAGGGGGCACGCTTTGGTCAGTCTGCATTGTAAGGGGGCACGCTGTGGTCAGTCTGCTTTGTAAGGGGGCACGCTGTGGTCAGTCTGCATTGTAAGGGGGCACGCTGTGGTCAGTCTGCATTGTAAGGGGGCACGCTGTGGTCAGTCTGCATTGTAAGGGGGCACGCTTTGGTCAGTCTGCATTGTAAGGGGGCACGCTGTGGTCAGCCTGCATTGTAAGGGGGCACGCTTTGGTCAGTCTGCATTGTAAGGGGGCACGCTGTGGTCAGTCTGCATTGTAAGGGGGCGCGCAGTGGTCAGTCTGCATTGTAAGGGGGCACGCAGTGGTCAGTCTGCATTGAAAGGGGGCACGCAGTGGTCAGTCTGCATTGTAAGGGGGCACGCTGTGGTCAGTCTGCATTGAAAAGGGGCAAGCTGTGGTCAGTCTGCATTGAAAGGGGGCACGCTGTGGTCAGTCTGCATTGTAAGGGGGCACGCTGTGGTCAGTCTGCATTGAAAGGGGGCACGCTTTGGTCAGTCTGCATTTTAAGGGGGCACGCTGTGGTCAGTCTGCATTGTAAAGGGGCGCGCTTTGGTCAGTCTGCATTGTAAGGGGGCACGCTGTGGTCAGTCTGCATTGTAAGGGGGCACGCAGTGGTCAGTCTGCATTGAAAGGGGGCACGCAGTGGTCAGTCTGCATTGTAAGGGGACACGCTGTGGTCAGTCTGCATTGAAAGGGGGCACGCTGTGGTCAGTCTGCATTGTAAGGGGGCACGCTGTGGTCAGTCTGCATTGAAAGGGGGCACGCTTTGGTCAGTCTGCATTGTAAGGGGGCACGCTGTGGTCAGTCTGCATTGTAAGGGGGCGCGCAGTGGTCAGTCTGCATTGTAAGGGGGCACGCAGTGGTCAGTCTGCATTGTAAGGGGGCACGCTGTGGTCAGTGTGCATTGTAAGGGGGCACGCTGTGGTCAGTCTGCATTGAAAGGGGGCACGCTGTGGTCATTCTGCATTGAAAGGGGGCACGCTGTGGTCAGTCTGCATTGAAAGGGGGCACAATGTGGTCAGTCTGCATTGAAAGGGGGCACGCTGTGGTCAGTAGTGATGTCGCGAACCTAAAATTCGCCGTTCGTGAACGGCGAACGCGAACATCGGCAAATGTTCGCGAACCGGGCGAACCGCCATAGACTTCAATAGGTAGGCGAATTTTAAAACACACAGGGACTCTTTCTGGCCACAATAGTGATGGAAAAGTTGTTTCAAGGGGACTAACACCTGGACTGTGGCATGCCGGAGAGGGATCACGCAAAAAAAAGTTCTTAAAAATTATAATTTTTTGATAGAGAGCCAATTATTGGAAAAATTAAAAAAAAAATAAAAATAAAAAATTTCTTTGGATTTAGCATCTGGGGGGTCTAAAAAGTGTACCTGTCAAGTTTCAGCTCTGTAGCATGTCCAGAACCCCTAAAAAACAGCATTTTTCTTATATTTTCAGGAATATGGCTTCTCTGCGGCTGGCTTTTTTTCTTGCAGGCATTTAGCGGGCATTTTTTTAGGCAGGCATGTCATTTTTTGTATTCAGTGTCTGGGGGGTCTAAAAAGTGTACCTGTCAAGTTTCAGCTCTGTAGCATGTCCAGAACCCCTAAAAAACAGCATTTTTCTTATATTTTCAGGAATACGGCTTCTCTGCGGCTGGCTTTTTCTCTTGCAGGCATTTAGCGGGCATTTTTTTAGGCAGGCATGTCATTTTTTGTATTTAGTGTCTGGGGGGTCTAAAAAGTGTACCTGTCAAGTTTCAGCTCTGTAGCATGTCCAGAACCCCTAAAAAACAGCATTTTTCTTATATTTTCAGGAATACGGCTTCTCTGCGGCTGGCTTTTTCTCTTGCAGGCATTTAGCGGGCATTTTTTTAGGCAGGCATGTCATTTTTTGTATTTAGTGTCTGGGGGGTCTAAAAAGTGTACCTGTCAAGTTTCAGCTCTGTAGCATGTCCAGAACCCCTAAAAAAACAGCATTTTTCTTATATTTTCAGGAATACGGCTTCTCTGCGGCTGGCTTTTTTTCTTGCAGGCATTTATCGGGCATTTTTTTAGGCAGGCATGTCATTTTTTGTATTTAGTGTCTGGGGGGTCTAAAAAGTGTACCTGTCAAGTTTCAGCTCTGTAGCATGTCCAGAACCCCTAAAAAACAGCATTTTTCTTATATTTTCAGGAATATGGCTTCTCTGCGGCTGGCTTTTTTTCTTGCAGGCATTTATCGGGCATTTTTTTAGGCAGGCATGTCATTTTTTGTATTTAGTGTCTGGGGGGGTCTAAAAAGTGTACCTGTCAAGTTTCAGCTCTGTAGTATGTCCAGAACCCCAAAAAAACAGCATTTTTCTTATAATTTTTAGTAGAAAACTAATGCAGTCTCTTTCCAGCTGTCTTTTTTTCTTTCTGGCAAGCTGAAATATGATATGCCAAGGCAAACATGCCTATCAGTTGAGCTATGACACAGACAACACTGCACACATGGGGAAATATGTAAAACAAAAAACAGGAAAAGGAAATTAGGTGACGGTCACAAAACATGATATTGTGATTGGCCAAATAAAAAGTCGCCTCGCGATGAGGTCGCGCCAAAGTCGCGCTAAGTCGCGCCAAAGTCGCACTGGAAGCGACGCTACTTTAGTGGTAGCGGCAGTGTAAACCAGCACTAAAACATCCAGTGTGTGAATACGATCAGGTATGATGTTTTATCGGTCAAGTAGTGTAAGGGTTACGCCCGTCGCCCGCTTCACAGTGACAGACCAAACTCTGACAGACCAAACTCCCCGTTTAACAGTCAGTCAGTCCATTTGCACAACCGCAAACTCCCCATTTGCACAAGGTTGGATACCAGCTAGCCATGTCCCGTTCCTTGTCCTCACTGACATCATTGAAGGTCTCTTCCTCCACCCAGCCACGTACAACACCAAGGGTCCCCGAAAGGTGACAACAAGCCCCCTGGGACGCCTGCTGTGGCTGGTATTCCACCTCCTCAAAGCCAACATCCTCCTCTGACTTCTCTTCTTCAGACTCCTCTCTCTGCGTTGCCACAGGTCCAGCAATTGACAACGACAAGGCTGCTTCTGGTGGTGATGGGGACCACAACTCTTCATGCTCATCTACAGCCTGATCCAGTACTCTCCGCAGGGCACGCTCCAGAAAAAAACGCATATGGGATGAGGTCGATGATGTTGCCTTGGGTTCGACTGACCACCAGGGTTGTCACCTCCGCAAAAGGACGCATGAGCCTACAGCCATTGTTCATGAGCATTCAGTAACGCGGCCAAAAAATACCCAGCTCCGCAGAAAGAATGAAAGAAAATGAATGTTTTTTCTATGAAAAATTATCCTGCGGATCGCTTTTGGTCTGTTCACAATGAAGCAACGACCTTATCATCTGGGGTGTGCCAACACAATCCTAGAGGTGATCGCTTCATTGTGATGCGCAAGCCCCTTCACCACGACAAGGTAACGATCACGAAGGGGAATTGACACATGTATGTGCCTTTTTTTTTGTTTTTTGTTTTTTTGCAGCCACAGTGTAGCACCAGAGGCCAGAAAAATTAGGCATGTACACATGCATGAAAAAGCAGGTATTGTTGCAGCCGCTGCTGTAGCAGCGGCCTGAAAAATTGAGGTTTTAAGGCAGAAAGTGCACTAAAAAATTGCGGCTTGAACCGTAGTTGGTGGCGGAGACGTCACGTAAGTCATCCGGCATGCAGAGAATGATTATATACAGCAGCGTGTGGACCATTTTTAGGCCAAGGCATCTCAGTCATCACCAGGCCTTTTTTAGTCAAATGCATCCCCCACTGTCAGTCCCTTCGGGATCCATGCCTCATTCATCTTAATAAACGTGAGGTAATCAAGACTTTTTTGACCTAGGCGACTTCTCTTCTCAGTGACAATACCTCCTGCTGCGCTGAAGGTCCTTTCTGACAGCACACTTGAAGCGGGGCAGGCCAGAAGTTCAATGGCAAATTGGGATAGCTCAGGCCACAGGTCAAGCCTGCACACCCAGTAGTCAAGGGGTTCATCGCTCCTCAGAGTGTCGATATCTGCAGTTAAGGCAAGGTAGTCTGCTACCTGTCGGTCGAGTCGTTCTCTGAGGGTGGACCCCGAAGGGCTGTGGCGATGCATAGGACTAAAAAAGCTCCGCATGTCCTCCATCAACAAGACGTCTGTAAAGCGTCCTGTCCTTGCCGGCGTGGTTGTGGTGGTAGGAGGAGGATTACTTTCACCTCTTCCCCTGTTGGATTCCCGTTGTGCTGTGACATCACCCTTATATGCTGTGTAAAGCATACTTTTTAACTTATTTTGTAGCTGCTGCATCCTTTGCGACTGCCGGTAATTGGGTAACATATCACAGACTTTCTGCTTATACCGGGGGTCTAGTAGTGTGGCCACCCAGTACAGGTCGTTCTCCTTCAGCCTTTTTATACGAGGGTCCCTCAACAGGCATGACAGCATGAAAGACCCCATTTGCACAAGGTTGGATGCCGAGCTACTCATGTCCAATTCCTCGTCCTCACTGATGTCATTGAAGGTGTGTTCTTCCCCCCAGCCACGTACAACACCACGGGTACCAGATAGGTGACAACGAGCACCCTGGGATGCCTGCTGTGGTTGGTGTTCCTCCTCCTCAAAGCCACATTCCTCCTCTGACTCCTCTTCCTCACACTCCTCTTCCAGTGTTGCCGCAGGTCCAGCAATCGATGGTAAGGCTGTTTCTGGTGGTGGTGATGGTGACCACAACTCTTCCTCTTCACGCTGATCTACGGCCTGATCCAGCACTCTTCGCAGGGCACGCTCCAGGAAAAAAACATATGGGATGATGTCGCTGATGGTGCCTTCGGTGCGACTAACTAGGTTTGTCACCTCCTCAAAAGGACGCATGAGCCTACAGGCATTGCGCATGAGCGTCCAGTAACGTGGCAAAAAAATACCCAGCTCCGCAGAGGCTGTCCTAGCACCCCGGTCATACAAATACTCGTTGACCGCTTTTTCTTGTTGGAGCAGGCGGTCGAACATTAGCAGTGTTGAATTCCAACGTGTCGGGCTGTCGCAAATCAAGCGCCTCACTGGCATGTTGTTTCGCCGCTGAATATCTGCAAAGTGCGCCATGGCCGTGTAGGAACGCCTGAAATGGCCACACACCTTCCTGGCCTGCTTGAGGACGTCCTGTAAGCCTGGGTACTTCTGCACAAAACGTTGCACAATCAGATTCAACACATGTGCCATGCACGGCACATGTGTCAACTTGCCCAAATTCAATGCCGCCAACAAATTGCTGCCGTTGTCACACACCACTTTGCCGATCTCCAGTTGGTGCGGGGTCAGCCACTGATCCACCTGTGCGTTCAGGGCGGACAGTAGTGCTGGTCCGGTGTGACTCTCTGCTTTCAGGCAAGTCAACCCCAAGACAGCGTGACACTGTCGTATCCGGCATGTGGAATAGCCCCTGGGGAGCTGGGGGGGTGCAGTTGGTGTGGAGCAAGACGCAACAGCAGAAGAGGACTCAGCCGAGGAGGTTAGCAAAGAGGATGGAGTAGGAGGAGTAGAGGAGGTGGCAGCAGGCCTGCCTGCAAGTCGTGGCGGTGTCACCAACTCCTCTGCAGCAGAGCCACGCATTCCATGCTTGGCAGCCGCCAGCAGGTTTACCCAATGCGCAGTGTAAGTTATATACCTGCCCTGACCGTGCTTTGCAGACCAGCTATCAGTGGTCAGATGGACCCTTGCCCCAACACTGTGTGCCAGACGGGACATGATTTCCTTTTCCACAATAGAGTACAGGTTGGGGATTGCCTTTTGTGAAAAATAATTTCAGCCGGGTACCTTCCACTGCGGTGTCCCAATAGCGACAAATTTTTTGAAGGCCTCAGACTCCACCAGCTTGTATGGTAAAAGCTGGCGGGCTAAGAGTTCCGACAAGCCAGCTGTCAGACGCCGGGCAAGGGGGTGACTCTGTGAGATTGGCTTCTTACGCTCAAACATTTCCTTCACAGACACCTGACTGTGGGCAGGTGACGAGCAGGAACTGCTGAAGGTGAGAGGCGGAGGGGCGGGTTGTTGATAGGGGGCATGGAGGACAGCAGTGGTTGACGTGGCTGAAGATGCTGGACCAGGAGGAGGATGGTGGCTTTCAGTTTGTGTGCTGCTTTTACTCATGTGTTGATCCCATAGGCGTTTGTGATGTGAGATCATGTGCCTTCGCAAAGCAGTTGTACCTAGGTGGGTGTTGGACTTCCCACGACTCAGTTTCTTTTGGCACAGGTTACAAATGGCATCGCTGATATCAGAGGCAGACACACAAAAAAAATGCCACACTGCTGAGCTTTGCAAGGACGGCATTCTGGTGGTGGCAACAGCTTGCGTTGATTGGCGTGCTGTCTGGCTGACCCCGGGTGCCGAATCTACATGCTGTCTGACTGCGCCACTAGCTCCTTGCGATGACCTCCTCCCCCTGCTTCCAACTCGTCTCCTCCTCCTCTCTGTCTCCCCATCTGAACTTTCCCCCTCTTCTTCTGCTCTTCGAGCAGGCACCCAGGTGACATCCACAGACACATCGTCATCATCAGCCGCTTCACTTGACAACTCAGCAAAGGCAGCAGCAGCAGGTACAACATCATCATCATCATCATCACAATGTACGTCCATGTGTATAATGCTGCCTGACTGAGACATATACACCGTTATCTACATCCTCTGGCACTAATAGTTGCGCATCACTTATTTCTTCCAACTGATGTGAAAATAACTCCTCTGATGGATCAAGTGAAGCGGCTGTGGTGCTAGTGTTGGTGGTGGTGCCGGCGGGCTGGCGAGTGGTAAATTGAGAGGTGCCCGAAGCTGAGCTGGAGGAGGATGGTGCATTAAGGTTCCGAGCGGAAGCTGTAGATGATTGGGTGTCCTGTGTAAGCCAGTCAACTATGGCCTCAGAATTTTTTGAGTTCAGGGTCTGTGGTGGCCTCTGAACACTGGGCATTATTCTAGGGCCTAAGGAAATCACAGCACCACGACCACGACGGCCCTTGCGGGGTGGCCTGCCTCTGCCTGTCATTTTTTTTAATGTGTTGTTACTGTTGTACTATGAGTGCAAGCTGCTGTGCCACCTTATATATCAGTGGTGGGTGGGCAGTGGCACAGTGCACTCTCTGTGGACCTGACAGCAGTCACTGGCACCCAGGCAACTGCAATTTAAAAAATATATATATTTTTTTTTTACTTTGCAAGCTGCTGTGCCACCTTATATATCAGTGGTGGGTGGGCAGTGGCACAGTACACTCTCTGTGGACCTGACAGCAGTCACTGGCACCCAGGCAACTGCAATTTAAAAAATATATATATATTTTTTTACTTTGCAAGCTGCTGTGCCACCTTATATATCAGTGGTGGGTGGGCAGTGGCACAGTACACTCTCTGTGGACCTGACAGCAGTCACTGGCACCCAGGCAACTGCAATTTAAAAAAATATATATTTTTTTTTACTTTGCAAGCTGCTGTGCCACCTTATATATCAGTGGTGGGTGGGCAGTGGCACAGTACACTCTCTGTGGACCTGACAGCAGTCACTGGCACCCAGGCAACTGCAATTTAAAAAAATATATATTTTTTTTTACTTTGCAAGCTGCTGTGCCACCTTATATATCAGTGGTGGGTGGGCACACAGTGGCACTGCAGTGGGCACAGTACATATCTGTGGACCTGACAGTCACTGGCAGCCCAGGCAACTGCAATAATAAAAAATATTTTTTTTTTTCAATTTATTGCAACAAGATGCTGTGCCACCGTATATATATCAGTGGTGGGCAGTGCACTGCAGTGGGTACAGTGCACTCTGTGGACCTGACACAGCACTCACTGCAATTATGACAGAGGAAAAAAAAAAAATATTTTTTAAAATGCCAGGTACTGTGCCTGTGCCACCCGAAATGAGTGTGGTGTGCACACAGTACAGTCTGTGGTAGGTCTTTGGCCTCTCACACACAGCGGGCAGGCAACTGCAGTGTACAATAGATATATATATATATATATATATATAGGAAAAACTCTATTACCAGTTACCAGCCCTTAAAAGGGCTTTTGGGGACGCTAAATATATATATATGTATATATATAAATAAAAAAAAAAAACCTCAATTACCAGCCCTTAGCGTTATGAATACATATTTGAATAGAATTGAATAGAGTTTGATGCCACTTTTACCTGCCCCTACTCAAGCCCTAACATGTATTCTAACCTCACTTAACTACTTCCGGACCTCCCGCCGCAGTTTTACTGCGGCAGGCAGCCCCTCCTGGACGAACCGCCGCTCTACGTTGGTCATGTGCCTGCAGCTAGGGGGCGAGCGTGCACCGCCCACCCCCACTCGGCAGCGGGGACTCGGATGCACAGGGTAGGCGGCTCCGATTGCCGGCTGCCACCCGCGATCGCTCCCCGCTGAGAGAGAAGGACAGTCAGCTATTGTAAACACAGCCGACCGTTCTTCTTTCTGGAATGATTACAGAGCGCCTGTTATCCTTCTATATAGGATCACAGGTCTCTGTGATCATTTCAAGAGCCCAACCCCCATACAGTTAGAAACACTCCCCTAGGTACACATTTAACCCCTTGATCACCCACTGTGTTAACCCCTTCCCTGCCACTGCCATTAGTACAGTAACAGTGCATATTTATAGCACTGATTACTGTAGTAATGTCACTGGTCCCCCCAAAAGTGTCAAAAATGTCAGTTAGGGGTCCGATTCGTCCGCCGCAATGTCGCAGTCCCGCTACAAATCGCAGATCGCCGCCATTACTAGTAAAAAAAAAAAAAAAAAAAAAACAATAAAAATGACATAAATCTTTCCCGTAGTTAGTAGACGCAAAAACTTTTGCGCAAACCAATCAACATACGCTTTTTGTGATTTTTTTTTTTTACCAAAAATATGTAGTAGAAAACAAATTGGCATAAAATGTTATAAAAATTAGATTTTTAAACTTTTTTGGGAATGTTATATAGCAGAATGTGAAAAATATAGTTTTTTTTTTTTCCAGAATTGTTGCTCTATCTTTGTTTATAGCACAAAAAATAAAAATTGCACGGGCGATCAAATACCACCAAAAGAAAGCTCTATTTGTGGGAAAAAAAAGGGAAAAAAGGACATCTATTTTTTTTTAGGTATAGCATCACACGACCGCGCAATTGTCCGTTAAAGTAACGCAGTGTCGAATCGCAAAGAATGGCCTGGTCATTAAGGTGACCTTGGACCTTGATAGCAAGCCCCCCCCCCCTTCTCATTCCATCATACTGCAAATAAACATGTGTGGGAAAATATTGTACTTACCTTTTTATTTGGGTGAGGGTGAGTTTGCTACAGGGTCTTCCCAAAAGATTTGACATATTCGGCTTCCCCTGGGATCTCATTGACTGTAAGATGATTGCAGCCCTTGAGGTCAGGGAAATGTGGCATATATGATCTAATCTATATGAGATCCTCTTCAATATTTAAAGTATAACTAAAGGCAAAACTTGTTTTTTTAGTTTTGGATAGAGTGGTGCTGTATTAGAACCCCTGTCAGTTTTTATTGCTGTCTGTGCCCGCGTTAGAAAGATTCTTCTTTAATTAAGAGTGTTATCACAGTCAATCAACAGTACATACACTCTCATGAAGGCAGGCAGTGTCAAAGAACAGAATGTCTGTTTCCAATCACACATTACAAACACATTAATATCAGATCAAGGTCAGGCAGATCGCACTGTGTATCACGTACCTGGTGGAGACCAAGCTGTAGAGGGGGCTTCTCTTGCTCCTCCTGTCCAACACCCCTGATAGAGATGACAGGCGGTGTAGGACACAGAGTGGCACGAGGGCCGGAATAGCAGGAGATGTCTTGGCAGAAGACTGATGGCTGTGGATCACCGGATGAACACCTGAAACTGGAACTCGGTGATGCTGGATGAGAAGGCAGGAGCGAAATCGGAACACAAGCCAAGGGGTTGTCAACAGCCGGACAGCACGGGTACAGGAACGTGAGGCAGAAGCGGAGTCAGGATACAAGCCGAAGTCGGTACACAGTCTGGCAGCAAGGTACAAGGGCATAAGGCAAGGCAGCGTCAAACACAGGCTGAGGTCACAAGGCAGGCAGGAATCCAAGGAGAGTCAAAAGGCAAGCCGGGTCGGTATAACGGGAAATCCACAAGCAGGTCAGGGCACAGGTAAACAGGAACACAAGCTGAAAGACCACTCAGCAATGTGCTCCTGTCACCGCCTGGTATAAATAGGCCGTTTGGCGCCAATTGCGTGCGCACGTTGCGTACGCGCGTTCGCGCATTGGCGCATGCGCATTCGCACATTGCTTCCCGTGTGCCTGGGCACGCGCACTGAGCGTCTCTTACATTGCCCCCCCCCAATGGGCGGCCTCCGGATGCCCATCTGCAACATCTTCTCAGGATGAAGCTGAAAAAAGGTTTGAATTAGATCCGTAGCATGGAGGTTGGCTTCTGGTTCCCAAGAATTTTCTTCCGGGCCATAGCCCTTCCATTTAATTAGGTACTGGACAGTACCTCCTCTTTTCCTACAGTCTAATATTGCTTCAACCTCGTATTCTTCGTTGCCATCAATAGTTTCAGGCGGAGGTGGATCCGACTCTCGGTCAGGAAATGGATTGGGTCTGGTAGGCTTCAGTAGGGATACATGGAAAACAGGGTGAATTCTGTATGTTTCCGGGAGTGAAAGTTCATAGGCAGCAGGATTGATTTGTCTCTTAATAGAGAATGGACCGATATATCTAGTCCCCAGTTTCTTAGACGGACATGACAGTTTTAGATTGATAGAGGATAACCAAACCTTGTCTCCCGGTCTGAGGTTTAGATCTCCCCTCCTCTTCCTATCAAAAAATTTTTTGTTGTCTTGCTGCGCTCTGACAATGGCATCTTGCAATAATTTGTTGTTGGTTTGCAGAAATGTAGCTTTTTCCTGGACTGCGGGAACCAAGGAATCAGGTATTACGTCAGGCATAAAGGCTGGGAAGTACCCATAGTTTGCAAAAAACGGGGCTTGACCCGTGGCTGAATGCACTGCGTTATTATATGCAAACTCTGCTAGGGGTAAAAGTGATGCCCAGTCGTCTTGTGAGAAAGATGAAAAACACCGGAGGTACTGCTCCAGGGTCTGGTTTGTACGCTCCGTTTGCCCGTTTGTTTGCGGGTGATAAGCTGAGGAAAAGTACGTGTCAATTTTTAATGTTTTGCAAAGGCCTCTCCAGAATCTCGAAGTAAATTGCACCCCTCGGTCTGAAGTGATATTACTAGGAACCCCGTGGAGCCGAACCACTTCCTTGATGAAGGTTTGGGCAGTTTCCATTGCTGAGGGAGTTCCCAACATAGGGATAAAGTGGGCCATCTTTGTTAGTCTGTCGACCACCACAAAGATGGTCGTGAATCCTTCAGACAGAGGGAGCTCAACGACAAAGTCCATGTTTATCATTTCCCAAGGCCTCTTGGGAATGGGCAAAGGTCTTAGCAAACCCCAGGCTTTGGCCTTGTCATTCTTGTTCCGGATGCAGATTGTACAGGTGCTAACATAATTACGGCAGTCGGACCTCAGACCAGGCCACCAAAAGGACCGTTGTACCAGGTCAACCGTTTTAGATATCCCAAAGTGCCCTGCCAAGGGGTGATCATGGCACAGGCCGAGGATCTTGACACGTAGACCTGGAGGTACAAACACTTTTTGGTTATAGAAAAACAGACCTTCTTGTTCCTGAAGGCACATACCTGATGGTAAAACATCCCTTGTGGACGCCTGCTTCAGCTGCGTTAACAGATCCGCTTGCAAAAGTAGAAAACTTTGGGATGGCAGGATTGTGTCTACTGGGTGACACTCTTCGTCCTCTGGGTACATGCGGGAAAGTGCATCAGGTTTGCCATTCTTGGAGCCTGGCCTGTAGGTGATATGGAAGGTAAAACGAGAAAAGAACAGTGCCCACCTGGCTTGACGTGGTTTCAGTCTCTTAGCTGTTCGGAGGTACTCCAGATTTTTGTGGTCGGTAAAGATCAGGATAGGGTGAGATGCTCCTTCTAATAGGTAGCGCCATTCCTCCAAGGCCGCCTTGATGGCCAGTAATTCCCGGTCTCCAACATCGTAGTTCCTTTCTGCTGGGCTGAGTTTCCTGGAAAAGAAGGCAACAGGATGAAGAAGAGATCTCGT
Source organism: Pelophylax lessonae (assembly GCF_965119305.1). Taxonomy (NCBI): domain Eukaryota; kingdom Metazoa; phylum Chordata; class Amphibia; order Anura; family Ranidae; genus Pelophylax; species Pelophylax lessonae. The sequence goes on along the minus strand of NC_138770.1, from coordinate 642,840,402 downwards.
ACCTGAACGCTGTGACAGGATGGCACCTATGGCATTTTCTGAAGCATCCACCTCGAGAACATAGGGCAGAGCGGGATTTGGGTGTCGTAAGATAGGTGCAGTAGTGAATAGGATCTTCAACTGGTCAAACGCAGCTTGTGCTGCCGGTGTCCATTGGAAACGGGTGCCTTGCCTTGTTAGCTGGGTGACTGGAAGCATAATGGCGGAGAAGTTCTTGATAAACTTGCGGTAAAAATTAGCGAAGCCAATGAACCTTTGTGTGCTCTTCCTGTCTGTGGGAGTGGGCCATTCGAGGATCGATTTGACCTTTTGGGGGTCCATGGAGATCCCAGAAGTGGAAATGACGAGTCCCAAGAATTGGATTGATTCCTTTTCGAACTCGCATTTCTCAGCCTTTGCGTATAATCCATGGTCTCTTAGGCGGCCGAGAACCTTCTTGACATGTTCACGGTGCATTTCAATGGAACCTGAAAAGATAAGAATATCGTCAAGGTAGACAATCATAAACAAATCAAGGAAGTCTCTGAAAATATTGTTTACGAAATGCTGAAAAGTAGCTGGAGCATTGCACAATCCAAAGGGCATGACAAGGTACTCGAAGTGGCCGAATCTTGTGCGAAAGGCGGTCTTCCACTCGTCGCCCTCACGGATCCGTACTAGGTTGTATGCTCCACGTAGGTCAAGTTTTGTGAATACCGTGGCTGCCCTGAAATGTTGGAAAAGTTCAGGAACTAAGGGCAGGGGGTATCTGTTTTTGACAGTAACCTTGTTCAACTCCCAATAATCAACACAGGGGCGTAGAGAATGATCCTTCTTTTCAACGAAGAAAATACCAGCCCCTGCGGGGGACGTAGAGGGCCGGATGAAGCCTTTTTTCAGGTTTTCGTCGATGTAAAGGCGTAATGCCTCAAGTTCTAGTTCAGAGAGGGGGAAGATACGCCCAAACGGTATTTCAGCACCTGGTAAAAGTTCAATTGGGCAGTCATACGACCGATGAGGTGGTAGGATGTCTGCTTTCTGTTTATCAAAGACTTCCAAGAACTCATGGTAAGCTGCAGGCACAAGTTGGGATGCAGAGGGATCAGGTTGCAGGCCCAAAAGTGATGCAGGTTTCCCGGACTGGGCTGGAAGCAGTTTTGTTGACAATAGGTGGATGGAAATGCCACTTCTCCTGACTTCCAGTTTATCTGAGGATTGTGTGCTTGTAGCCATGGGATACCGAGAATGATAGGGAACAGAGGAGATGGGATAATATCCAAGCACAAGTATTCTCGGTGGCCTTTATTAGAGATAGCCAGTAATGGGCAGGTTTCTTGAGTTATAGGCCCGGACTTGAGATGGGATCCGTCAGCTAGATGGATAGATAACTGACGGGTTTTCGCTTGCAGAGGGATCTGATGACGCTGAGCAAAGTCACTGTCCATGAAACAGCTGCAAGCGCCGGAGTCAATAATGACTGGGACTTGGATGGTCTTTCCGAGAATCTGTAGTGAGAGAGGTAGAGTAATGTGAGTGGACAGATCCTTCCCAGAACTGTTTGCAAGGTAAGAAGGAAAAGCAAACTGAGACTTACTAGGCCGCACCGGGCAGGTCTGAAGGTAATGTCCGGCTTCCCCACAATCAGGGCCGGATTAAGATAGGGGCTATTGGAGCTGCAGCTCCAGGCCCCCACCACTATTTAGGCCCAATGTAAAGTCACTCATCAGGGAGGCTGCATTTTACATCATCGGCCGCCGGCCGCGGCCGGCCGCCTGCCTAATTAGTACAATACTTCCTGTCATGTCAGCATCATCCCCGAGTCACCCCCCGCCGAAAGGACACTGCCTCCGTGATGTCTCCAATGCTAGTTGTACACAGTGCACTAGTCTATGGAGCGCGGTGTGTGGCGTGTGCCGAGGCTGCGCGCTCCTCCTCCACTTGGGCGGAGCTTCATCCTGGGCGCGATGTGACGTCATCCAGAGACGGCCCGAGCGTTGGTAAAGTGACTGCGGCCGCAGCGTGAGGAGGAAAGACCGAACGAGGAAGATAGAAGGTCTGGGTCCTGGAAGCAAGCAGAGACACTGGCACTGTGACTGTCTCTCTGGGCTCTGCCGCTCTGGTGCTAGTTAATTGGAAAGCTTCAAGGTAGGCTGAAATTAATATGTGAGCTGCAGAATTGACTATTCTGAAATGTAACTGGTTTAGGAGGGGAGAGGTGGTGGGAAATGGTGGGGGGTGGGGGTTGGTGTTCTAGTGGGGGGGTTGGTGGTCTAGTTGGGGGGGGGTGGTCTAGTGGGGGGGGGAGTGGTGGTGGTCTAGTGATGATTGATGAGGCCTACCCACTAGACACCTAGCAGTGCCCACCATGCAGCTCATCAATGCCACTCTTCAGTCCTGCCTATCAGTGCCCCTAATCAGTGCTGCCTATCAGTGCCCCTAATCAGTGCTGCCTATCAGTGCCCCTAATCAGTGCTGCCTATCAGTGCCCCTCATCAGTGCCGCCTATCAATGCCCCTCATCAGTGCCGCCTATCAATGCCCCTCATCAGTGCCGCCTATCAATGCCCCTCATCAGTGCCCCTCATCAGTGCCGCCTATCAATGCCCCTCATCAGTGCCGCCTATCAGTGCCCCTCACCAGTGCTGCATATCAATGCCCCTCATCAGTGCCGCCTATCAATGCCCCTCATTGCCACCTATCAGTGCCCCTCATCAGTGCTGCTTATCAATGCCCCTCATCAGTGCCCCTCATCAGTGCCGCCTATCAATGCCCCTCATCAGTGCCCCTCATCAGTGCCGCCTATCAGTGCCCCTCATCAGTGCCGCCTATCAATGCCCCTCATCAGTGCCGCCTATCAATGCCGCCTATCAGTGCCGCCTATCAATGCCCCTCATTGCCACCTATCAGTGCCCCTCATCAGTGCTGCATATCAATGCCCCTCATCAGTGCCACCTATCAGTGCCCCTCATCAGTGCCGCCTATCAATGCCCCTCATCAGTGCCGCCTATCAGTGCCCCTCACCAGTGCCGCCTATCAGTGCCCCTCATCAGTGCTGCCTATCAGTGCCCCTCATCAGTGCTGCCTATCAGTGCCCCTCATCAATGCCGCCTATCAGTGCAGCTCACCAGTGCCAACTATCATCAGTGCCCATGAGTGTCACCCATCAGTGCCCCCATTCAGTGCCACCTATCGGTGCTCATCAATGTAGCTCACCAGTCCCACCTATCAGTGCAGCTCATTGGTGCCACCTATTAATGCCCCCATTCAGTGCTCGTCAGTGCAGCTCACCAGTGCTGCCTATCAGTGCAGCTCATCAGTGCCCATCTATGTCACCTATCAGTGCCCCCATTCAGTGCCCATCAGGGCCGCCTATCTGTGCCCATCAGTGCATCTCACCAGTTCAACCTATCAGTGCAGCTCAGCAGTGCCACCTATTAATGCCCCAAATTAGTGCCCATCAGTGCAGCTCACCAGTGCCACCTATCAATGCAGCTCATCAGTGCTGCCTATCAGTGCCAATTAGTTTCACCTATCAGTGCCCATCAGTGCAGCTCACCAGTTCCACCCATCAGTGCAACTCATCAATCCTGCCTATCACTGCCCCTCATCAGTGCCGCCTATCAGTGCCCATCAGTGTCACTTATCAGTGCTGCCTATCAGTGCCAATTAGTGTCACCTATCAGTGCAGCTCACCAGTGCCACCTATCAGTGCATTTCATCGGTGCCACCTATTAGTGCTCCCATTCAGTGCCCACTAGTGTAGCTCATCAGTGCCTTCAGAATTGCTTAAATTGGGCTAACTCATGGGGGGGGGATGAGGCCTACCTATCTATCAGTGCAGCTAATCGTTGCCACCTATCAGTGCTGCCTATCAGTGCAGCCTCATTAGTGCCAACTTATCAGTGCTGCCTCATTAGGTGCTGCTTATTAGTTAAGCCTATCAGTGTGGCATCATCAGTACACATCAGTGAAGACAAATTACTTATGTGCAAAATGTTATAACAAACAAAGAAAACATTTTTTTTTTTCAAAAATGTCTGTCTTTTTTCGATGTTTTGCAAAAAAATTAAAAATCCAGTGGTGTTTTAAATACCACCCCAAAAAAAAAATCTCTGTGTAAAAAAAAAAAAAAGATAAAAATGTCATATGGGTACAGTGTCCCATGACAGCGCTGAAAATAAGCCTGTGCAGGAAGAGGGTGAAGGTGCCTGGCAAGTGGTTGAAGGATAAGTACATCCTTGGAAAGATGTAACAAGTTCCCACTCCTGCAGGTTCTCCCCGATCCACTGGATCTAGTGACAGCAATCATAGGATCTTCTCCCAGAACTTACTGTCACTATTTAAAAAAAATAAATAAATAGTGTAGTTCCTGTGCGCCATCACTTTGGTTATAGAATAGAATAGAATTGGATATGAGGGAATGTTAATCTATGGGGTTGGTGCTCACCTCACACATGTGTCCCCACATAGAAATTATATTTTATAAATAGGTAGTGTACTCCTTAGTTCACTGTGTATTTGTATGTGCATTTATTTATTTAAAAAAAAAAAAAACCTAACTTATCCTTTACACCCCCCCCACCAAGAGCCAACTACTCCAGCAGTTCACATACCATCAATGCTTGTGCTTAGAGTTATTACATAAGCTGGCAACATTGATGGGTATTATTGTTGCAGAAACTGGCACTAATGCTGGGGGTTATTATTGCTGCTAGCGACCCCAACGCTCAAGTTTTTTTTCTTACGGTGACCCCCAATACCGCTCACCTATTTCACTGGGCACATTCACCAATTCATGGACTTATCCCAGCATATGAACTGATCAATTATCACTCATTGTTGCACTTTGTATAAAAGTTTCCCGCACATTCACTTTTTGCACATTCCCCATTCACGGACTTCCCTTTTTTTATATATGAAGTGTAAATATCACCTCGTGTTGCACTTTGTATAAAACTCTCCTGCATATTTGCACATTTATTTATTTTGTATAATAGTTTCCCGCACCTTTTTATCATTGAGAGATTGGATTCACCTGGCACCATTTGTTACCTCATTTATAGTATTTATTCACTCATTCACTTATTTATCTATTTAAGGCTGTCTATTTTGTATTTATTTTGTGGATTATTTATTCCAATTGTCATTTAATATTGTACACATATACGAAGGTATTTATTTATTGTAGCACCTTTTGCACTTTGCACTACGCCATCTTGTGGCCATTTTCCATATTTTTATCATTATACATTTTTATATTTTTTTCATCTCATAATTAGTGTTGAGCGAACACGGACTGTATTATTCGTGTTCGTACCGAATAATTGGATTTTTTGTACCCGAACACGGACACGGACACTTTACTGTATGTTCGGGTAAAAATCCGTGTTCGGTCGTTTTATTTCCGGGTTTTGCATGCTTTGGCGCTCTTTTCATGGCGGGCTTTCAACAGCCAATCAACAATCGTTTAACTGGTGTGCCTTAAGCCATCCCAGCCATGCCTGCAAATGTCTCAGTAGCTGTGATTGGCCGTCTGAAGCATGTGACCAAGTCTTTATAAGTTCGAGGCAGCCGCAGCGGCGTCATTATGCTGCTTAGATTCAGGGACAGAGCACACATCAACGTGCTGGCTGCTGATTAGGGAAAGATAGGCAGGAAAAAACCATTTGTGTCCGGATAGAATTGAGGGACAGGTCGGAGTGTTTAGGCAGGGCGAGTTGTAGGCATTTTAGGGATAGAGTCTGCTGAATTATATAGGGTCAGTGTCTTCTACAAACTACAATCGATATTGCTGTGTGGGGGGTGGGGTCTGCACTCAATCCTGATCTACGATCTCTTCTCAATCCTGTTAGGGACAGAGTCTGCTGAATTTTAGGGAAACTGTGTTCTACAAACTACAATCGATATTGCTGTGTGGTGTGGGATTGGAGATAGGCAGGTGTCAGTGATCCACATCCATTTTTCTGTGTGTGAGCTGCAGTGAACACAATCTTTTTGGGCTGCAGTGAACACAATCTTTTTGGGCTGCAGTGAACACAATCTTTTTGGGCTGCAGTGAACACAATCTTTTTGGGGTGCAGTGAACAAAATCTTTTTGGGGTGCAGTGAACACAATCCTTTTTGGTGTGCAGTGAACACAATCTTTGTGGGGTGCAGTGAACAAAATCCTTTGTGGGGTGCAGTGAACACAATCTTTTTGGGGTGCAGTGAACAAAATCCTTTTTGGGGTGCAGTGAACAACATCCTTTTTGGGGTGCAGTGAACACAATCTTTTTGGGGTGCAGTGAACAAAATCCTTTGTGGGGTGCAGTGAACACAATCTTTTTGGGGTGCAGTGAACACAATCTTTTTGGGGTGGAGTGAACAACATCCTTTTTGGGGTGCAGTGAACAAAATCCTTTTTGGGGTGCAGTGAACAAAATCATTTTTGGGGTGCAGTGAACACAATCTTTTTGGGGTGCAGTGAACACAATCTTTGTGGGGTGCAGTGAACACAATCTTTTTGGGGTGGAGTGAACAACATCCTTTTTGGGGTGCAGTGAACAACATCCTTTTTGGGGTGCAGTGAACACAATCTTTTTGGGGTGCAGTGAACACAATCTTTGTGGGGTACAGTGAACAGAATCTTTGTGGGGTGCAGTGAACACAATCTTTGGGGGGTACAGTGAACACAATCTTTGTGAGGTGCAGTGAACACAATCTTTGTGGGGTGCAGTGAACACAATCATTGTGGGGTGCAGTGAACTCAATCTTTGTGGGGTACAGTGAACACAATCTCATACTGAAGGTTTGAGGGTGCTGCCTGTTCCATACTCCCCCTACTCCTCATCTAGCCTTTTAGGGGTACAAACAATAGTAATTGGGGCCTAGTGTGGTTGTGTACGTGTGATATACATACACTTTTTTGGGATCATATTTTCTATTCCGCTATTTAATCAAAAACCTTTGGGGATCAGTTAAATTGGGGGATAGTCTGTGTTGGTACGTGTGAGAGAGATCCACCTTTCCAAGTTGTTGGGGTTCATCTCATACTTCTGAAGGTTTGAGGGTGCTGCCTGTTCCATACTCCCCCTACTCCTAGCCTTTTAGGGGTACAAACAATAGTAATTGGGGCCTAGTGTGGTTGTGTACGTGTGATATACATACACTTTTTTGGGATCATATTTTCTATTCCGCTATTTAATCAAAAACCTTTGGGGATCAGTTAAATTGGGGGATAGTCTGTGTTGGTACGTGTGAGAGAGATCCACCTTTCCAAGTTGTTGGGGTTCATCTCATACTTCTGAAGGTTTGAGGGTGCTGCCTGTTCCATACTCCCCCTACTCCTCATCTAGCCTTTTAGGGGTACAAACAATAGTAATTGGGGCCCAGTGTGGTTGTGTACGTGTGATATACATACACTTTTTTTGGATCATATTTTCTATTCCGCTATTTAATTTAACTGGGCCTCCATGCGAGACCTGTGTGCCTTGTTGCGCTGTTTTGAGTACTCCACCAACATGGCCAGTGGCAATGACGCCGTTCTCAGCTTAACTATCCCACTTCTATGCCTCCTTGAAAAAACAATTCGGGCGATGATGGAAGAGGATGTGGCACAGGATGAGGAGGAGGAGGAGGATGAAGAGGTAACATTTCCAAGGCTTTCAGGGCAGTCATTCGCAAGGGGCTCCGAGGGTGGGTTCCTGCACACGCAAACGCCAGGGACGCAATTGTCCAGCAGGGGCACAGTTCTGGAGGATGAGGAGGATGAGGAGGAGGAGGAGCTGGAGGAGGAGATGGAACCATGTTCACAGCAGGGTGGCACCCAGGCCAGCTCATGGCCATCACTGGTGCGTGGCTGGGGGGATACAGAGGACACGGACCATACACCTCCCACAGAGGACAGCCTTTCGTTGCCTCTGGGCAGCCTGGCACACATGAGCGATTACATGCTGCAGTGTCTCCACAACGACCGCCGAGTTGCCCACATTCTAACTTGTGCTGATTACTGGGTGGCCACGCTGCTGGATCCCCGTTACAAGGACAACGTACCGTCCTTAATTCACTCACTGGAGCGCGATCGCAAGATGCGCGAGTACAAGCGCACGCTGGTAGACGCCATGCTGCTGGCATTCCCATCTGACAGCGGGGCCACAGTGGAAGCACAAGGCAGAGGAGGAGGAGGAGGAGGTCGCCAACGCAACCAGGGCACCGCCAGCACCTCAGAAGGCAGGGTTAGCATGGCCGAAATGTGGAAAAGCTTTGTCAGCACGCCACAACAAACAGCAGCACCAGCAGCTCAGATGGAACGTCTTAGCAGGAGGCAGCATTTTACCAACATGGTGGAGCAGTATGTGTGCACACGCCTACATGTAGTGAATGACGGGTCTGCCCCCTTCAACTTCTGGGTCTCCAAATTGGGCACATGGCCTGAGCTTGCCCTTTACGCCTTGGAGGTGCTGGCGTGCCCTGCAGCCAGTGTATTATCTGAACGGGTATTTAGCACGGCTGGGGGCGTTATAACAGACAAGCGCAGCCGCCTGTCCAGAGACAATGTGGACAAGCTCACGTTCATTAAAATGAACCAGGCATGGATCCCACGGGACTTTTCCGTACCTTATGCAGAATAGCAATGGATACCGACCTTACCCACCCATTGTTCCATTTTTGCTCTTTCTCACTCTTTTGGGGTGTACCCTCATTTAAAATTTTTGAAAAGAAGCAGTGTTGGCTACCTCGTCCTCCTCCTCAGGGCCAGATTAATGTAGGGGCTATTGGAGCTGCAGCTCCAGGCCCCTACCTTTTATATAGGCCCCGGGTTGGCCATATTCACTGTTACCGCTCTTCTGTCACTTGTAAACACAGAAGTCTGGCTTCTATGCTCGCTTCCCCAGGCAGCACCCTCAGAACCTCCCCACACAGCGTGAAGGCCGGACAAGGAGGGACAGTTGGCGATGCATGGATGTGTTTATGGGCTTCAGAGACAGCATCCCATGTTGAATTAGGCATGCATGGCTGCACCCTTCCTCCTCTGGGTGCATGGCAAGGCACGGCCCTAAGGCCCTTCAAAATCCTCAGCACCAAGCCCATGATGCTGTTAATCCGGCCCTGGTCCTCCTCCACCGCCGCTTCCACCTACACCGCCCATAGGTGTGCGCAGCCTATTGCATTAAGGTGTGCACCCCAAAGTTGAAATACACATGCATGTGTTTGCCAGCAGGGAGAGTAATGTATCGGGGCCATGTACCTGTAGGCAAGGAGAAATAGAGCAGAGCAGGTCCCAGGGAGATCTTTCCCATCTCCTCACTGGCAATGCTATGTGCCCTAGGTGATTAGGGTGTGCCCAGGCACACCCAGCACACCCTGTGCGCACGCCTATGTCACCGCCACATCCACCACCACCTCAACCTCCCTCCTACTCCATATGGGCCTCGTCCTTCAGAGATGAAGAAGAACATTGTTTTATTTTTCTGTTTTTTTTTGTTGTTTTAAGTTATTTCCCTATCCACATTTGTTTGCAGAGCACTTGCCATGCTCTTAATTACGTTTTGCTGCCATTTGCAGCACTCTAGCCCTTTCCTTTGGTGTTTTAGAGCCATTTTAGTGCCTTAAAGTTCGGGTCCCCATTGACTTCAATGGGGTTCGGTGTCCGGGAAAAGTTCGGTAAAAGTCCGGGACACGGACCCGGACTTTTTTTTAAAGTTCGGCCGAACCCGTCGAACACGGACATCTAGGTGTCCGCTCAACCCTACTCATAATATATGTTTACATATTTATTCCTTTATCACATTTCTATATTTTAGCACCTATTTGCACTTTATAGAATAAGCAGCGCCATCACCTCCATTCTCACATACTTATATAGCCTTTCGGCTATAGTTCAAGTGAGGCTGCAGCTTATCAGTGCACATTAATTTATCCTCTGATTCCTTAGCGCGGATTTAATTATTTACTTAGTCGCATGCATTGCTCAGGTGTGATTTTGGCCCATTCTTCCACACAAACAAATTAACCTAATGTTCCATGGGCCTCTTCTATGAACTCAGATCTTTAGTTCTTTCCATAGATTTTCTATTGGATTAAAGTCAGGTGATTGACTGGGCCATTCTAGCAACTTTATTTTCTTTCTTTGAAACCAACTGAGTTTCCTTGGTTTTGTGTGTGGGATCATTGTCTTGCTGAAATGTCCACCCTCGTTTCAGCTTCATCATCCTGGTAGATGGCAGCAGATTTTATTGAAGAATGTCTTTTTGCTTTTTTCCACTTATTATCCCTTCTTCAATGATATGAAGATTGCCAGTACTGTATGCTGAAAAACAGCCCCGCCCACAACATGATGTTCACACCTCCAAACCTCACTGCTGGCATGGGGTGTTTTTGGGGGATGTGCCATGTGACCTCCAAACATGGTGTGTATTATGGCATCCAAAGAGTTCAATTTTGGTCTCGTGACCAGACTATATTCTCCCAGTATTTTTACAGGCTTGTCTAAATGTTGTGCAGCAAACTTTAAACGAGCTTCAACATGCTTTTTCTTCAGCAATGGAGTCTTGCATGATGAGCGTGCATACAGGCCATGACGGCCAGGTAAGTGCATTACTTATAGTTTTCTTTTGAAACAATTACACCTCCTAATTCCAGGTCTTTCTAAAGCTCTCCACAAGTGGTCATTGTCAGAAATCAGAAATCTTGCGAGGAGCACCTGGTCATGGCCGGTTTATGGTGAAACGATGTTCTTTCCACTTCTGGATTATGGCCCCAACAGTGCTCACTGGAACATTCAAAAGTTTAGAAATCCTTCTGTAACCAATGCCATCAGTATGTTTTGCAAAATCAAGATTGTGAAGGTGTTGAGAGAGCTCTTTGCTTTTACCCATCATAAGATGTTTCTTGTGTGACACCTTGGTAACGAGACACCTTTTTATAGATTGAGACTGAACCAGCTGATATTAATTTGCACTGACAAGGGGCATGATTGCTTTCTACTTATTGATAAATTCCAGCTGGTGTCTTGGCTTTTCATGCCTTTTTTGCACCTCCCTTTCTTCATGTGTTCAATACTTTATCCCTGTGTCATTCAATTTTATTACATATTTAATTTTCTTTGTATGAATTGCATGGGTTGTTACCGACATGTGGTGACAAATTTCATGTCAATAGCACCTTTAGAAAAATGGGTGACGTGTTCAATACTTATTTTACTTGCTGTATATGTAAATGGGGCTGGTTTTACAAATGCCAAATAGATTAGTGTGGCCTCTGCATAGTTGCATGGGCCTGAGGTATTAAGGAGCCCCTGAAGAAAGTACTGTAATTTTTTTTTTTCTTTTTTTTTTAATATAAGGATGAAAAAACAACGTAGTGGTTGGGAGAAAGTGAAAGCTAAAAAAGAGGAAGAAAAACAAATTCAAAAACTCTTGTCTAACACTAAAAAAATTACAGAATTTTGTAGAAAAAGCACACCTGGAACAAGTGGTACAACTGATATACATGCTTCCACTTCAAGTTCAACCAGCGCAATTGATGTCAGTACAACAAGTTTGGTTGTTACACACCCATCTATTGAAAGTGAAACTACGGCAGGAGCAAGTGGATCCACTGAGTTGGACTACGGAAATGTCACAGAACAGGAAGAGGAAATGTATTCAAATGATATTGGAGACTGGAATATCTGTGATGACTTGAGAGAATATTTTTGCCAAAAAGGAGTCGATGATTGCCAACATATGGGCAGTGATTTTAAAGCCTCAGAAAATAAATGTCCAGGTGAAACTTTTACAAGGCATTGTACAAAGTCTTTGTTCTTCCGAGAACAGTTGAATGGAGAAAAGGTTAAGCGTGAATGGCTGTGTTATTCTCCAAAAACTGGCAAAGTTTTTTGTGCTTTTTGCAAACTTTTTTCAAAAGAGGAAACACATTTGGCTTTAACTGGGTATTCGGATTGGCGACATGCTACAAGAGATTTAAGCAGGCATGAAAATAGTGCTTCCCATGCAAAAGCAATCGAAAATCTCATCAGGAGAAAAACTTCTGGCCAACGAATTGACAAAGGCCTTGTTCAACAGTTTGAAAGTCAGAAAAAATATTGGCATGAAATACTTCGCCGTCTCCTGAGCGTTATCAAACTACTTTCTTCACGAGGTCTTCCTTTTCGAGGAAGTGATGAAATTATTGGATCTGCACATAATGGGAATTATTTGGGCTGTCTTGAGCTGTTATCTGAATATGATCCATTTCTTGCCGAACATATTCAAAAGCACGGTAACAAGGGAAGAGGGCACATATCATACTTATCATCAACGATTTGTGATGAGTTTAATGAACTGATTGGTCATCAAGTGCTGCAGCAGATCATAAACGAAATAAAAAAAGCCAAATATTATTCAATTTCTGTTGACTCCACCCCTGACATAGCACATTCTGATCAACTGACGATCATATTTCGCTATGTACTACCTAGTGGTCCAGTGGAGCGTTTCACTAAATTCATTCCAATATATGGACACACGGGTATTGAGCTAACCAACACTCTTCTTCAATTCATCAATGAAAATGGAATTTCCATCAAAGACTGCAGGGGGCAGTCTTATGATAACGCATCAAATATGAGTGGCAAATATATTGGTATGCAGGCCTTAATTCGAGAAAAAAACCCACTTGCTGACTACATTCCCTGTTGTGCTCATTCGCTTAACCTTGTCGGACAAAATGCAGTAAACAGCTGTCCAGTTGCAGTTTCGTTCTTTAATTTTGTTCAGCAGTTGTATTGTTTTTTTTCTGCGTCAACTCATCGGTGGAATCTGTTAACCAATAGTTTCAAACCATGTGGTATACCGACATTAAAAAGGTTGGCTGATACACGTTGGTCTGCTCACCATGATGCTGTGAAGGCCTTACAAAAAGGCTATAGTATTATCAGAGATGTCCTTTCAAATATATTGAATGAAGAGTCCATGAAAGGAGAGATCTGTTTACAAGCAAAGGGCCTAAGTAATGTTATGGATCAGCTGGAAACTGGAATAATGGTTGAAGTATGGTCTGTCATTTTACCTAGGTTTCACAGAACCAGTCAGTGTCTCCAAGATTCAAAATTAGAACTGCATACAGCAACAGGCATGCTGAACTCTCTGAAGGACTTTGTGCAGTCTCTCCGTTCTAGATTCTCTGAATTTGAACAGCACGGTAAAAATATTTCCGGCTGCGAGGAGTACCAGCTACAACGTGGAAGGAAAGTGAAAAGAAATAGGAGGTGGGACTATGGTGATGCAGAAGATGCTGATGCTGATATGACACCCGCTGAGAGGTTTAAAGTGCATACCTTTTATATTATAATTGACCATCTGACAGAATCCCTGAGGCACAGACAAGCAGCATACAGCATAATTCAAGAAAGATTTGGATTTCTATCAGAATTATGCACTCTAGCAGCTGATACTCTACGCTCCAGAGCCAGTTCACTAGTGACAAAATACCCTGAAGATCTTGAACCCCTGTTTGCAGAAGAAATTGTACAGTTTTCCTCTATTTTCAAAATGTACCAATCTTCCCTTGCAAATAAAGACATTCATGAGAGTCAAGAAACCCAAATGTACAAGTTTATGGTTGCACAATCCCTAGTCGGTGCATTTCCAAATACATATGTGACCCTCCGCATGTATTTGTGTTTAATGGTCAGCAACTGCAGTGGTGAGCGTTCATTTTCAGCATTAAAACGTGTGAAAAATGAACTAAGACCTTCCATGGGCCAGGAGCGTTTAAATGCACTTTCTCTGTTGTGCATTGAAAACGGGTTGCTGAATGAGCTTAATCTTGACTCTACAATTGAGGAATTTGCAAGTAAAAAAGCAAGAAAAGTTAATGTGTAGTTTTATTTTAATCTGCCAACTTGATTCATTTAGATTCAGAATTTAGTGAAAAACCTGTTTGTGTGTTTTATAACTAGTGGTTGCTATTTATTTAAAGAGTTGCACTTTGCACCATAATCATAACAGCAGGCTATTTTGATTATGATGCTTTAATAATAATATTACTTTAAGAAACATATTTGTATGAGCCAAACATCATACATTTATATTTAAATTGTTTATATGGTTTATATTTATTTAAAAAATGGTTGTTGCGAATGTTGTATTTATAAGGCCCCGTTCACACTGGGGCGATCCGACTTGCCGGGGCGACCTCGGAGCGGCCGGCACGGACTTCATAACATTGAAGTCTATGCAGGTCGCTCCGGGTCGCCCCAAAGAAGCTCCGGACCCTTTTTCTAAGTCGGAGCGACTTGTGTCGCTCCTATTAGAACGGGTCCACAGCTTCTCTATGGCAGGCGACCTACGGCGTCCTGTCAGGCAACCAGGTCGCCTGACAGGTCGCCCCAGTGTGAACGGGGTCTGATGGTTTTATTGAATTAAGTTTTCTATTGTTTACAAAAAAGAAATATGTTCAATATGTTTCTGTTATGGCACTTTATTGGTAATTAAAATATTTAATTTGTTTTAACAAAAAATTGTTTGCGTTTTTATTTATTTCTATAAAAAGGCCCACGCAAATCCTCAGCACCAGGCCCATGATCCTCTTAATCTGGCCCTGCCCACAATAGAGGCATAAGTTGTTCCGGCGTCTTCACAATCTCTCCTCAGTGGTTAGTGGAGAACGTAAAAGTCCGAGTTGCATGGGCTCCACACTGGAGGTTGTGGGGAAAGCGACAGGTGGACGAAAAGCCGGAGGTGACGGCACATGAGGCAACATCCAGGTAGGTCTGGAACTTCCAGCTCTTTCCACTCTCCGCTCCCTGATCCTGCGGTCAAGCTGGATAGTAAGACTAATAAGGTCATCAAGAGAATCAGGCGTACCCACTCTGGCAAGTTCATCCTTAAGGCCCTCTGATAGGCCGAGATGGAATTGATGCCGTAAGGCTGCATCATTCCAGCCTGTATCGGAAGCCCATCTGCGGAATTCAGCGACATAGTCCTCAGCAGGGCGGCGGCCTTGTTGTAGTGTATGTAGGGTTGCTTCGGCTGTAACAGATCGCTGGGGGTCGTCATAAAGCTGCGCCATCGCTTCGAAGAATGATGAGATGGTGTTCAAGGCTATATCATTTTGTTCCAAGAGACGGTGGGCCCAGGATTGCGGCTCTCCGAGAAGTAGAGAGATTACGAACCCCACCTTGGTGGATTCAAGTGAGAAAGTCCGTGGCTGCAGGGCAAAGTATAGCTCACAAGAATTCCTGAAAGCCCGGAATTTGTGTCGGTCACCCGAAAATCGTTCTGGAGCAGGTACCCGAGGTTCCGGTGGTGGCAAAACCACTGAAGGTGTAGATAGAGCCCGTTCGGGCACGGAGGACCCAGGTGCCGGGGTTGCCGGGGTAGAAGCCATGGATTGGATGCGACCCTCTAATTGGAAGTAACCCTCTTGCAAGGATTTGACTGCTTGGGTAAGCGAAGCAAGTTGCTGGCATACTGTCTCTAGAGGTGAAGCCCCTCTCTCGGTCTCCGACATCTGGCTGAGTGGTACTATCACGTACCTGGTGGAGACCAAGCTGTAGAGGGGGCTTCTCTTGCTCCTCCTGTCCAACACCCCTGATAGAGATGACAGGCGGTGTAGGACACAGAGTGGCACGAGGGCCGGAATAGCAGGAGATGTCTTGGCAGAAGACTGATGGCTGTGGATCACCGGATGAACACCTGAAACTGGAACTCGGTGATGCTGGATGAGAAGGCAGGAGCGAAATCGGAACACAAGCCAAGGGGTTGTCAACAGCCGGACAGCACGGGTACAGGAACGTGAGGCAGAAGCGGAGTCAGGATACAAGCCGAAGTCGGTACACAGTCTGGCAGCAAGGTACAAGGGCATAAGGCAAGGCAGGGTCAAACACAGGCTGAGGTCACAAGGCAGGCAGGAATCCAAGGAGAGTCAAAAGGCAAGCCGGGTCGGTATAACGGGAAATCCACAAGCAGGTCAGGGCACAGGTAAACAGGAACACAAGCTGAAAGACCACTCAGCAATGTGCTCCTGTCACCGCCTGGTATAAATAGGCCGTTTGGCGCCAATTGCGTGCGCACGTTGCGTACGCACGTTCGCGCGTTCGCGCATTGGCGCATGCGCATTCGCACATTGCTTCCCGTGTGCCTGGGCACGCGCACTGAGCGTCTCTTACACTGTGTATGGGGCAACAGAGCAATCAGTATGTGAAGGACTAACCATAAACAGTGCAATCATGCCGCCAACAAAACAAAGAAAACAGAACATGATTGTGAAGACTGTATGTAACACCCTCCTAGGTAGGTGCTAGTGAGAGAGTATAGTTTTGAGCTCTGTCTGATTACCAGAGGGGCTTCAGGTAAATCTATATTGTTCGCTGCCTACCAGAGAGCAGGATCTGTTAGTGAGGTCTGCTCATTTTGCTCAGTATGCGATCCATTCAGTCTGGAGAGTGTTTCACGCTGGTCCAAAAGGGAGGCATGTTGGACAGTGGGAGAAAACCTGACAAATGGGTGCATAGGCTTTTGATACATTCCTGATGATTGGCGGAGGGCAGGTTGCTTCGGTGCATTCTGGGATACTGTATAAAAGCTAGGAGCACATGTGCTGCAGGGTCTTTGGCTGGAGAACGGAGTCCCGGAGGGAGGGGGGCGGCTGCCTCCTCCGCTGTAGAGGTGTCATGCAGTCGTAGAAGGTCGTCCTGAGGGCCAGAGATGCGGTTGAGAGGAGCTGGACCCAGGGGTCCAGGGAGGCTGAACTGGGAGGGGAGACCCTGGGACTGCAGTATCGTGGATACAGAGACTCGTGTCATGGGACCTGACCTGAGGGGGGCCACCCTTGCTTGTAGGACAGTCGGTGGATGGGTGTCAGCAGAGGAAGAGAGAGGATACTAAGGAGAGTGTCCTGAAGATAAATAGTTGTTCATCAAGTCGTTCTCACCACTTGCCGTCTGCTTACGTTGACACTACTGCGGCAAAGTGGTCTGTTATCGTCTGACGACGTAGACCTACGTCGTCAGACACTCCCCTTTCTGGGGTACCAGTGTCATTTTTACAGTAACAGTACATATATATAGCACTGATTACTGCAGTAATGTCACTGGTACCCCCAAAAGTGTCAAAAATGTCAGTCAAGGGTCTGATCTGTCCGCCGCAATGTCGCAGTCCTGCAAAAAAAATCGCAGATCGCCGTCATTATTCGTTAAAAAAAAAAACACCAAAAATGACAGAAATCTTTCCCTTAGTTAGTAAATGCAATAACTTTTGCGCAAACCAATCAAAATACGCTTATTGTGATTTTTTTTACCAAACATAGGTAACAGAAAACAAATTGGCCAAAAATTTAAAAAGATTTTGATTTTTACATTTTTTTGGGGGGGGAATTTCATATTAAAAAATGTGAAAAATATTGTTGTTTTTTCAAAATTTACGCTCTTTTTTTGTTTATAGTGCAAAAAGTAAAAATCGCACAGGTGATCAAATACCACCAAAAGAAAGCTCTGTTTGTGGTAAAAAAAGGACGTAAATTTAGTTTGGGTATGGCGTCGCACGACTGCGCAATTGTCAGTTAAAATCGCACAGCGCCGAATCGCAAAAAGTGGCCTGGACGTAAGACAGCAAAATCCTCTAGTGGTAAAGTGGTTAAAGATAACCCACATTCAATCCACATTCATCCAAAGTGGCAGAATGAATCAACAGCCTGGCTGTTCCCTACCTATTGCAAAGTAGAGAAGAGAGGAGTCCTCAAATGCTGTGAATAGTTAAAATTGGAGTATCCCACTATTCCCTTCTCCTATCCCCATTCTACAATAAACAACCAAATATCCCTGGATTAATTATTTGAGTGTGAGCCAAGGAGAACTAGAGAATTGTCTTTGCTTATGGCCTGGTGCTGGTAACCAGGGGGAAACCCACAGAGTGAATATCAAGCAGTCCTTGCGGGGGCAGTGCTACATGTAGATGATGGTGATGTTTGTATGAGCGAAGGTATGAGGGCAGCCAGAGACCTTATTTTTTCCGTATACAGGGATGGAGACCAATAGCACGACCTGCTTGTCTCACACAAAGTCCCAAATAGGAAATTAGGGATTGAAAGGCATTGTGCTTTACAGGCCATGTCCCATATATATAATCCCAATCTGTCTTTATACTGCATCCACCAAGGGGATGGAGGTGTAATGCTTCTCAGCTGGTCCTTTCCAGTTTGTACCATCGTTACAAGTTAGTTATTTGAGTTTTGAGACAACAGACCAGTCATGGATGGGGGTGGGTTGGGGGAGGTTTGGGCTGTCTCCCTCCCACCTGTTCCCCCATCCATCCATTAGCAGCCATGTGCTCCCAGTGTGGAGACACTAAATTAGAAAGTGTTAGGACTGCAGATAAAACAGGGTGCCGTGAAGTGGCTCTGCAGCTTACACATGCGTTTGCAAATGTGTGTCAACTAAACCCCTGTTCTTTGTATCATGAGACAGGTCTACTTGGTTGGTGACAGACTGGAGGGTGAGTACATCAGACTGGGGGCTGGCTGACTTCCATGCACCTCTTATAATCCTTCAACCTCATTTTTTTCTTGATATAGGGATGGAGATGCCGGGGCACTACCTGCTGGGGTCTCACTTAAATTCCCACCTAGCCTATTGTGTCTAAGTAACCAGGGATGGAGACGCCTTGCTGACAGCTTGGTGCCTCATATAAAGTCCCACCGTGCGATTTTCGTGCATTTTTGGTGGATGCAGTCTGATTTGACCTTATTTTTTCCGTATACAGGGATGGAGACCAATAGCATGACCTGCTTGTCTCACACAAAGTCCCAAATAGGAAATTAGGGATTGAAAGGCATTGTGCTTTACAGGCCATGTACCCAAATCCAATCAAGTTTTTTTCCTATTAAGGCTAATATTTCACCTTCATGATTTTTTTATATTGATAGAAGCAATAGTATAATATATTTGGCTTTTTACCTACTAGCTTTTCTTAAACAGATTAAGCCCTGCATGATAGCATGATTTACTATGGGTCCATAAGGCTGAGTGATAGAGGTCATTACACCAATTGTTTCTTATTAGCCTATTGATTGGAGTATCTAGCCTATTCTGTTTATATTAGGATCTATTCAGGGACTCTCTCCTTTACTATGTTGTTACTGTATATTGCAGCTTAACCTTGCACAACAATCCCTTGGTCTTTGTGTGCATTGTCTCCTCCTGGTGGCCACTATCGGTATCTTTGGGTCAAAAATGGGATTGTTTTCATGCTTGGCTGATGGATAATCATATTCACAACATATACGTAAGTGAATATTACATACTGTATATATGGGTTCTATGGTCATCCATTTTCCTTAAAGAGTTTGTAACATATTATGCATAAAACTTTTTTGTAGATAAGCTTTATCTCCAGCCCCTGATGACGATATGCTTGAAACTTGTTGGAGTTATCTCATATATGTGACTTCTGCAACACTTTGGGGGAGATTTACTAACAGTGGTGCACACAGAATTTGTTGAATTTGTGCATAGAAACCAATCAGCTTCTAACTTCAGCATGTTCAATTAGGCTTTGACAATAAAACCTGGAAGCTGATTGGTTACAATGCACAGCTCAGAGGCGTAACTAGAACCTTCAGGGCCCCAGTGCAAGAAACCATGAAGGGCCCCCCCCCCCCCCCATCCCCTGGCCGGGGCCTTTCCCTTCAAGCCTAGGGCTCTTCCCACTGATCCTGGGGGCCCATTACTCTTGTTGCGGGGCCCTTTATTACGGTCCCGCAGCCGGAACCTTTCACAAGTTCTGCAGTAGGCCCCCTTCCTGCCATCTTGGGGCGGTGGTGAAATGCCAGGGCGCGGTCGCAAGTGTGACCTTTGCGATCCTGGAAGTTCACCCACAGGTGTCAGTAGTTTTTATTTTTTGATATTTTAATTGTATTATTTTTTTTATCATTTTATTTTATTTTTTTACAATGTCACTGACTATGACTCTGTCCATTCAGAAAAGGAAGGAGCTGGTGAATTACATATTTCCCGACCCCTTCCTGGTTCTCTATTGTGACACATCCCCTGCAGCAGGTGGCAGGAGAGGGAAGGGAGCACGATGGGGGGGGGGGGGGGGAGCACAGTAGGGGGAGAGGGGAACAGGGGAGCACACAGGGGCCCAGAGTCAGCAGAACACAAGTGAACTGGATAGGAGGAGTGGCGGGGGCAGCATACAGAGGAACCAATCTCCTCCATTTCCCTCCTGCAGCTACAGTAGGAAAAAGAAGGACAGTGATTTCTCTACATGCTGCCCCGCTGTCCCTCCTATCCAGGTGTACAGGGGAGCTGCACAGGCCCCCTGGAGCATGGGGCTCAGTTGCAATTGCAACCCCTGCAACCCCTGTAGTTACGCCCCTGGCACAGCTAAATCAGATACTGTGTGCACCAGTTTTAGTAAATCGCCTTTGAACGCAGTAATATATACGATACATATGATCCTATGTAGGAATTTGGAGCAAACCAGGTCATGTATAAATTGAGAGATCAAATGTAATACTGTGCCGTGAAATAGATTTGTGTGACTCAGGGTGAGGTTGACACCATCTCTACATCTTATAGCAGAACATTCAAATACTCATAAAGGGATTTTGAAGGCAACCAACTATAAAATTAAAGTTAAAATATCAACGTTTATTTTTTACTAATAAGATTGTGGTATTAAAATAAAATTTTCACATGTGTTTACATGACATGTTAACCACTTAAGCCCCGGAAGATTTTACCCCCATTCGGACCAGGGGGTATTTTGCGATTCGGCACTGCGTGACTTTAACGGACAATTGAGCGGTCGTGCGACGCTGTACCTAAACGAATTTGGCGTCCTTTTTTTCCCACAAACAGAGCTTTCTTTTGGTGGTATTTGATCACCTGTGCGATTTTTTGATCACGCGCTATAAACAAAAAAAGAGCGTCAATTTTGCAAAAATAACAATATTTTTCACATTTTTTTATATGAAATTCCCCCCAAAAAAAATGTAAAAATCAAAATTTTTTAACATTTTCGGCCAATTTGTTTTATGCTACCTATGTTTGGTAAAAAAAATCGCAAAAAGCGTATTTTGATTGGTTTGCGCAAAAGTTATCGCGTTTACTAACAAAGGGAAAGATTTTTGTCATTTTTGTTGTTTTTTTTTTTAACGCGTAATGGCGGCGATCTGCGATTTTTTTTGCGGTACTGCGACATTGCGGCGGACAGATCGGACCCTTGACTGACATTTTTGACACTTTTGGGGTTACCAGTGACATTTCTACAGTAATCAGTGCTATATATATGCACTGTTACTGTAAAAATACACTGGTAGTGAAGGGGTTAACTTTATTTGGGAGGGAGGGGCTGTGTGTGTCCCTAGGGGCGTGCTTTCTACTGTGATTGGCTGTGGCTTCAGCTGTAAGGACACTGATCAACGGATCTACATAGTAGATCCATGTGATCAGTGTCTTTGCAGCGAGGAGAATGACAGGCAGCTTGTTTACACAAGCTGCCTGACATTCTCCCTCTCCCCCGCCGATCGCCGAGTGGCCGGCGGACATCGGGTCCGCTGGTCACACGCGCGGGGGGGTCCGTGACCACGCGGGAGCGGGAGCGCGCCTCCGGGGGCGCGCGCTCGCTCCCTAGACCCTCACAAGCAAGCAACGTAGCCCTACGTTAGTTTGCCTGTGAGGGGCTGACCGCCGACGTAGATAGTCGTGCGGCGGTCGGCAAGTGGTTAAAAACGCATATATAGATTCCTTCAATACAAGGCACCACATATGGATTGTAGCAAAACGTAACAGATCCAATAGTATCCCCCACAGCTGCTTGTCAACCTGCAACCATTCAACTTGATTGTTGGTCCACTCAGCTACGCAACTCAACGCGTTTCGAAAGTATTTATGCAAATTATCTTGTTCAGGAATAGGATACCACTCTGGAATATAAGCAGAAATGTTTACAACCAAATTAATTAAAAACGTTTTTATAAGGTACTAATTATCAGATGCATACAACACTTACATAGTCATATTCTCTAGCTCTGTATGCAGAAGGGGTGTCCCCAGGGCCTTCGATAGAAATCATGGGGCCCCGTACAGCCTACCCTTCAGCCCCACCCTCAACCCCACCCCTGGTCATTCCCCCACCCCTGTCACCTTCCCTGATCCCGCCTTGAAACAAAGTGCAGGTTTGTCTTTAAGGTGATAGTCTATCATGCCACACCATGCCATCCATAGTAAATATGTGCAGAGTGCAAAGCAGTACAATCACCACACCATGCCATATTGCCATCCATAGTAAGAATGTGCAGCCAGTGTGCAGTGCAATGCAGTATAATATTCATTCCCAATCAGGCTGTGCTGCAGCTGCCATGATCTGCTTCCCCTTTGCTCCTGGACTCAGACTGTCAGCTGCCACTGCCGGCCTCACAGCCTCTCACTCTCTGTCTTCGGCCCAACCCAGGAAGATCACTCCGTCAGGGAAGGAAATAGGCAGCAGCAGGAGGACATGAAGTTGAGCCACCATGCGGATTGGGGCCGGAATACAAATGTGTCCGAAATTGATAGAAAATCCCTCCATTCCCACCAGCACAGATAAAAGTGAGGGCCCCAGAAAATAGCAATTGCACTCCGCTAGTAGGGGCAGCAGAGCGGGAGCAGTGGCGTCACTATGGTTTGTGTCACCTGATGTGGTAAACCATGGTGTCACCCCTTCTCCCCCCAGGCTCTCTCCTGCCACAGAGACTGCAGGCATGATACAGGAGAGGGACAGAGACTGCAGGCATGCTACAGGAGACGATCAGAGACTGAAGAAATTATGCAGGAGACAATCAGAGACTGCAGGCATGCAACAGGAGACAGTCACAGGCGGCAGGCATTATACAGGAGACGGTCAGAGACTGCAGGCATTATACAGGAGACGGTTAGAGACTACAGACATTATACAGGAGATGGCCAGAGACTGCAGACTTTATACAGGAGATGGTCATAGACTGCAGGCATTATACAGGAGATGGTCAGAGACTGCAGGCATTATACAGGAGATGGTCAGAGACTGCAGACATTATACAGGAGATGGTCATATAGTGCAGGCATTATACAGGAGATGTCAGAGACTGCAGGCATTATACAGGAGATGGTCAGAGACTGCAGGCATTATACAGGAGATGGTCAGAGACTGCAGGCATTATACAGAAGACGGTCAGAGACTGCAGACATTATACAGAAGACGGTCAGAGACTGCAGGCATTATACGGTCAGAGACTGCAAGCATTATACAGGAGATGGTCATAGACTGCAGGCATTATACAGGAGATGGTCAGAGACTGCAGACATTATACAGGAGATGGTCATATAGTGCAGGCATAATACAGGAGATGGTCAGAGACTGCAGGCATTATACAGGAGACGGTCAGAGACTGCAGGCATTATACAGAAGACGGTCAGAGACTGCAAGCATTATACAGAAGATGGTCAGAGACTGCAGGCATTATACGGTCAGAGACTGCAAGCATTATACAGGTGATGGTCAGAGACTGCAGACATTATACAGGAGACGGTCAGAGACTGCAGCCATTACACAGGAGACGGTCAGAGACTGCAGGCATTATACAGGAGACGGTCAGAGACTGCAGGCATTATACGGTCAGAGACTGCAGGCATTATACGGTCAGAGACTGCAAGCATTATGCAGGTGATGGTCAGAAACTGCAGACATTATACAGGAGATGGTCAGAGACTGCAGACATTATACAGGAGATGGTCAGAGACTGCAGTCATAATACAGGAGACAGTCAGAGACTGCAGACAATATATAGGAGACGGTCAGAGACTGCAGACATTATACAGGAGACAGTCAGAGACTGCAGACATTATACAGGAGACAGTCAGAGACTGCAGACAATATATAGCAGACGGTAAGAGACTGCAGACATTATACAGGAGATGGTCAGAGACTGCAGCAGGGCCAGACTGGCCTACCGGGATACCGGGAAATTTCCCAGTAGGCTGGCAAGTCCCTCTGCCCCAGGGCTGCTCATACTTGTAAAAAAAAGGCAACATGCACGCTGCGCATGTGCTGCCACCGCTCGGGAAAGCCCGTACATGTTCGGCTATTCCTGGGCAGACGGCGCATGTGCGGTGACGTGTTGGCGTCAGGCGGCGCCATTTTTAAATGTAAGGCACCTCACCAAAAGGTTAGTGAAACTCTTCTGCAGCCCCTGCATCTCCTCAGGATATGCAGTGCTGCGGGCATGGTACAGGAGATACAGGTGATGATACAGGCATGGCACAGGTGATTGTACAGGCATGGCACAGGTGATGGTACAGACATGGCACAGGAGATGGTACAGGCATGACACAGGTGATGGTACAGGCATGGCACAGATGGTACAGGAGATGCAGTGCTGCGGGCATGGTACAGGAGAATGTCCTGTACCATGCCCGCAGAACTGCATGAGGAAATGCAGGGGCTGCAGAGGAGTCTCACTTACCAGGCGGTGAGGCGCCTTACATTTAAAAATGGCGCCGCCCGGCGCCAACACTTCACCGCGCATGAGCCGCCAATGCTCGGGAAAGCCCGTACACGTTCGGCTATTCCCAGGCAGACAGCGCATGCACGGTGAGGTGTTGGCGCCGGGCGGCACCATTTTTAAAAGGTAAGTGAGCCAGTGACTCGATTATAAGCTGAGGGGGGCTTTTGCAGCATAAAAAAACATGCTGAAAAACTCGGTTTATACTCAAGTATATACGGTAGATCTATTTTCTCTGATCATTTTGCTAGATTTTCTGAGACTATTTTTGTGAATATACAAGCATATCAATCATTTGCTGCAAACCAGTCCCAATCACTCAAAACATAACACGATGTACTGTACATGCATACCACAATGGTGAATGCATTCTTTACTTATTCACAATTATGTTTAGAGATATTTATGGCTCAAGTATTCGCAAGACACAATGGGATTAAGAATAGACAAGTGTTCTTACAAAGGTGCGGGACTTGAGCTGTTAGGAGAGCGGTGTCATCAATGTGAAGGTTTGACAGATGGATACCAGAGTGACACTTTCAAGAACATCAGAGAATGACGACTATTCTCTAACAAGACAAAGCACAGACCTGGCCAAAGATAAGATATAGCAATGATTTCACAAATATAACAGCAAAAATGACTTTAAAGCGGAGTTCCGGGCACAGAAATGATTTTTTACTGAACATACCCCCGGGCCAGTCAGGGCTAGCACATTCCACAATGGCTAGCCTCTGATCTGTCCCGGTTCGCACTTACCTTTTAGAAGAAATACTTACTTATAAAATTTCTTCCACAGCGTTTCCATCTCTGTTGTGGGCAGCTGAAGCCGGCGCGGTCCTCTTCTCTGTCTTCTTCCGCGTCTTCTTGTCCCAGAATGCACTGCACCGGCCCCTCTCGTCACTTCCGGTGCGTCGCCCGGAAATGACGAGCGGGGCCGGTGCCGTTGCATTGATTCCTGGGAGCGATGACGTTTAGCTCCCAGGAATCATCGCGAGGCAGGAAGTGACGGGGTGAGCTGCGGCTCCGAGGGAGGAAGCAGTCAGAGGTGAGTATTTACGATCTTCAATAAAAAGGTGAGTAAACAAAAAAAATAAAAATAACTATCCAATTCCTTTTCAGGTGAGCTCTACCTAGCGGAGGGGCACAAAAAAAAAAAATTGTTTTTGTGCCCCGAGCTCCGCTTTAAAGCAGAGTTTCTCAACCAGGGTTCCATGGAAGCCTAAGGTTCCTGCCGAGGTTAAAAAATGACACACTGAAATACATTTCTTCCACAAATAAAAAAAAAGACATCGTTTTTATTTTTTGATTTTTTTTTGGGCGGAAGAAGGGTACTTATATACTGATGTGTTTAATTTTTTTAATTGTTTTCAATCAATATTTGAAATTTTCCAAGATATTTTGTGATTACTTAACTAAACTTCCTTGTTTTTGATACATCACATGTGTCCTGTGAAAAAGCAGCTTCCCTTTGACTGGTATTCTGGTCACCTTATTTCTTTTGTATTATTAAAGCGTTTGTCAGGGCTGTCTTTCCGAATGGGCATGCCCGGCTGGTGTCCGGGGGCCCCACTTGCCAAGGGGCCCCAAACACAGGGTGGCAATGATCTGTCCCCCCCCCCCCCCCCAGGCCAGAATCGTTTACCTGGTGGTCTAGCCCCCGTTTGTCACCCCGACACTTCATATTCCTGATAAGTGGCTGCTGTACCATGTACATGTATGAGAAAGTATCCTGTTCTCTTTGTATTGATTCCTTTTTATGAAATCCCTGGTGATCCTCCCAGTCCTCCTGCTTTCCTATTAAAAACTGATCACACTAAGCAGGAAAGCCCAGTTCTCTAGCTGTACTGGGAACACAGTGTACTCTCCTCCAATGATCAGGCCTTTCCTGACATGCCCCCACTGCACAGCCATTCACTGGGAAGTTCAGTGTGCTGCTGCTTCTCCTCCCCCTAGCTCCTATGCAGAGAACAGAGGGGATGTGATCACTTCTAAAAAAGTGAAAAAAGGTATTTATAATGTTTTTTTTTATCTATATGTAGCACCCTCCTAGGTAGGTACTAGTGAGTGAGTATAGTTTTTTTGCTCTGTCTGCCTATCAGAGGAGCAGCAGGACAATCTATATTGGTTTCTGTCTAGCAAGGAGCAGGATCTGTGAGTGAGGTCTGCTCATTGTGTGATTCATTGAGTCGGAAAATGGGGAAAATGTGGCCACCTCTCACCACCATGCCGTCTGTGATTACGCCTCATCCTTTCCTCCAGCGCCCAGAACCGGTCACATCAGCGGTGACTTGACGATGACAATGACAATCTTTCACAGGACGGGTTTTTTCAGCAGAGACTCAGAACCCGGTGATCACTCTTTGCTGTGACATTCATGTAAATGTAGTAGCACAACCTCTGCTCTGACACTAAAGCAGGCAGCTCTCCAACACAGCAGTCCACTCTGATGGTCACCTCTCACTTTCCCTACTGCCCAGAGCCTTGTCTTCTGCTTCCATTTCCTTCTCTCTCAAGCTTCATAGTTCAACACAGATCATCCACACAGTTAGCATGTGAAATCAAAGGTTTTATTTCCTCTTTAACCACTTTAGCCCCGGAGGATTTGGCTATTCAATGACCAGGCCCTATTTTGCGATTCGGCACTGTGTGAATTTAACGGACGATTGCGCGGTCGTGCAACACTGTACCCAATTGAAATTGACGTCTTTTTTTCCCCCACAAACTGAGCTTTCTTTTGGTGGTATTTGATCACCTGTGCAATTTTTAGTTTTTGCGCTATAAACAAAAAAAGAGCGACAATTGTGAAAAAATAACAATATTTTTCAAATTTTTTTTATATGAAATTCTCAAGAAAAATGTAAAAATCAAATTTGTTTTACATTTTAGGCCAATTTGTTTCTGCTACATATTTTTGGTAAAAAAAAATTGCAATTAGCTTTTAAATTGGTTTTCGCAAAAGTTATTGCGTTTACTAACTACGGGAAAGATTTATGTCATTTTTATTGTTTTTTTTTAACTAGTAATGGCGGCGATCTGTGATTTTTTTTGCGGGACTGCGACATTGTTAGCAGACAGATCGGACCCCTGACTGACATTTTTGACACTTTTGGGGGTACCAGTGACTTTACTACAGTAATCAGTGCTATAAATATGCACTGTTACTGTAAAAATGGCACTGGCAGGGAAGGGGCTAACTTTATTGGTGATCAAGGGGTTAAGTGTGTCCCTAGGGATGTGATTCTAACTGTTAGGGGGTGTGGCTAGTGAAGTAATCACAGAGACATGCGGGAGAATGACAGACGGCTGTGTTTACATCAGCCGTCTGTCTTTCTCCCACTCCTGAGGGAGATCGCGAGGGGCCGGCGGCCATCGGAGCCGCCAGTCACACACGTTGGCTAGGTAGGGATTGAGCGGAGGCGGGAGCAGGACTGCCGCAGTAAATAGTCGTGCGGCGGTCGGCAAGTGGTTAATGCATGCCGTGAATGATAACTCTTTTACAGTTGCTTGTGCTCTCAATTGAACTGTTAAACTATCAAACGGCTGGTGTCATAACTAATCACATATCATACCTCCCAACTATTGAACTTCAGAATGAGGGACACTTGAGGAAGAAATGTGGATGTGGCCAAACTCTTAAAGAGGTTGTAAACTCTTTTTTTTTTTTTTTTGTTTTTTTTTTCAACCTGCAAGAGAAAGACATAATGAGCTAGTATCGCATACTAGCTCATTATGCAATACTTACCTTAGAACGAGCCCCCGCCGTGCCGCTCACTCACCTCTATGATGGGCGACATGTCCAGTCGCCCGTCTTCCGGGATCGTGGCATCCGGCCATCTGATTGGCCGGAGCCGCGTTGACGTCACTCCTGCACACGTGCGCAGGAGCCGACAGTCACGGCACGGGACTCTGAAGGAACGGCACGAGCGGCCGTTCCTTCAGAGCGCATGCGCCAGTGACGTCACTGGCTGCATGTAAGGTAAATATCTCCTAAACGGTACATGTTTAGGAGATATTTACAGTACCTATAGGTAAGCCTTATCATAGGCTTACCTATAGGTACAAGTTGTAGAGGAGGGTTTACTTCCTCTTTAACAGTGGGGGGGCTTAAGGGGCGTGGTTAAACAAAACCCGGGCTCCCTTGTACCTATAAAATATGATTTGATTGCATTTTCGGAGTCTACCTTAAACAAGAACTTCATTAAAATAGTTAGGGACTGCATTACAACTAGCAACTGCTGAGACAATTAACACATTGGGGAGAAGTATATAATGTACCGTATTGTGTATATAGTGCAGGGGTGTGTATGGCCGGTGGATGTAAGGCTCCTGACATCTGCTCGCTTTGCTGTCTGACAGTTCTTAAATAGCTAAGGGGCTGGGCCACCCGGTGATGGCACTGGGCGGTACCGCCCCCTTGTGATGTCATTGACTGGTACATGCTGGGTCGGTGATGTCATAGAGGGCAGGATCACCCGGCTGCTCGCTCCTCCCCACCTTTCCTTGCCTGTCAGGATGCAAGCTCAGATAAGGGTCTGGTAGGATTTTTGGGGGTGGGGGTGCATTTTTTTTAAATTTTGGCATGAGGTTCCCCTTAAAATCTGTACCAGACCAGAAAGGGCCTGGTATGGATTGGGGGGACCCCAGTGTTTTTTTCCCCTTTTTTTGTAATGCCGGTAAAGTTTTTTATTTTACATTGATTTGCCAGGACTCCGAGTCTTACATCAATTCCCAGGACGATCCCAGCGAATCTGAGACAATTAGGAGGTAGGACATGTACAGCACTATGGCAACTGCCAATCAAATAAAATTTTAAATAGCAGCTTCCTTGGATGTAAAAGATAGGAGGGTTTAGTTTCACTTTAAAGTGGCTGTAAACCTCAAACATGAAATATAAACAAAGCATATCAATCTATAGTGTGTACTTGTCTTGAACCAGAGCACTAAGTGTCATTTCTGTCTGCTGCCTCCTTCCTTTGCCATTTGCATGGAATACTTCTGATAAGTGTTCCTGACACAGAGAGAAAAAAGGTTAGAGGAGAATGACCTTTAGCACACAGCCTCTGATTGACAGCCTCAGCTCTCAGCGCTCTCCTCACTGAGCTCTGCACCACAGCGCAAACCCAAAAAAAAGGATCAAGCCTATTTATAATATTTACAAATACACCAAATGTGCCAAAGACTAAGTCCCGGTTCCCACTTCTGCGATGCGGGAACGTTGCGAATATGCAGCGTGTTCCCGCATCCGCACCCCTGGCAGCTCACACTGCCATATGCGATACACAGGGGGTGTCAATTAAAAGTTAACGACACCCCCAGTTGAGATCGCATATCGCAGTGCAAACTGCAAGTTCGCACAGAATCGGATCGCACTAGTGTGAACCACTATGCGATCCGATTCTGCTGCGGATAAAAAAAAGGGTCATGTGCGTGTTTAGTGCAATTGCGGTGCGAATTCAGACATAGAAAGTGTATGGCTGAAATTTGCACCGCACAGAGATTGCATGTAATTTAGGAGCAGTGCGCTCCGATATTACATGCGATCTTTGTGATCCCACTAATGTGAACCGGCCCTAAAGTGCTAAAGTGCGTAAACAAATATGGTAATATTACATAAATTACATGGAATACAAAAAATCCCATACATCCAATGCGCAAAAAATAATCCAAATCCAAATTGATGTCATTTTTTTCCCACAAATAGAGGTTTCTTTTGGTGGTATTTGATCACCTCTGCGATTTGTATTTTTTGTGCTATAAACAAAAATAGAGCGACAATTCTGAAAAAAATATATATATATATATATTTCACATTCTGCTATATAACATTCCCAAAAAAAAAAATGTTAAAAAAAAATCAAAATTTTTAAACATTTTAGGCCAAATGTGTTGTCTGCTACATATTTATGGTAAAAAAATCGCAATAAGCGTATTTTAAATGGTTTGCGCAAAAGTTATTGCGTCGAAAGATTTATGTCATTTTTATTGTTTTTTTTTTTTACTAGTAATGGCGGTGATCTGCGATTTTTAGCGGGATTGCGACATTGCTGTGGACAGATCGGACCCCTAACTGACATTTTTGACACTTTTGGGGGGACCAGTGACATTACTACAGTAATCAGTGCTAAAAATATGCACTGTTACTGTAATAATGACACTGGCAGAGAAGGGGTTAACACTGTGGGTGATCAAGAAGTTAAATATAAGCCTAGGGGAGTGATTCTAACTGTATGGGGGTTGGGCTTTTGAAATGATCATAGAGACCTGTGATCCTATATAGAAGGATCACAGGCGCTCTGTGATCATTCCAGAGAGAACGGTCGGCTGTGTTTACAATAGCTGACCTTCCTTCTTTCTATGCGGGGAGCGATCGCGGGTGGCAGGCGGCAATCGGAGCCGCCTGCCCCGTGCATCAGACTCTCCGCTGAGAGCATGCTGACGGTGGCGTGCGCTCGCCCCCTAGCTGCAGGCGCGCGACCGACGTAGAGCTACGTCGGTTCGTGCAGGAGGGGCTGCCTGCTGCAGTAAAACTGCGACGGGCGGTCGGGAAGTTGTTAACTAGTGAGAAATCCTCAATTGAATGAGGAACAAAAGTGCTCAGAAACATCACTGACATGGTTTCCGGTTTCTTAGTCTCTCAGTTTGTCACATCCGGTTGCCCGTGGGACACATGTTGGAACGCACGCTAAGTGCAGGTCCCGGCGCCGGCTTTTGGAACTACTAGCACATTATATCTTCCCTTGCTGATGTCCATATCATTGAGCAATGATGACTACAATATTGTGTATTTCTTATTGTTCAAACTCAATTAAAGAATGTATTAGACTATTTTTGGATCCTTCTCTTTCCTTCTATGAGCCATAGCTTTGATAAGAACGCATAGGAATTGTACCTGGTTTAACTTGCCAGAAACAGCCTGCTAAACACACATGCTATAAGGCTAAGGGGTCCATAATATCTGGTAAGTGTGTTTGCTGCTGGGGAGTGGAACGCTGCATGAAATATTCAACAATTTCAGCACCTTGGCACGGAAGCACTCTTATTCAAGAAATAAGATCAAGGAATCTTTACTGGCTACATGCTTATCACTTTATTAACTTATTTCTGAGCACGCAAGCACTTTTGTTCCTCATTCAATTAAGGATTTCTCACTAGTTAATTGCTTGTCCCATTACGTTGGACTATTATTTGCACATTGGATGTATAAGATTTTTTGTATTCCATGTAATTTATGTAAGGCGGATTTACCATATTTGTTCATGCACTTTAGCACTTTAGTCTTTGGCACATTTGGTGTATTTGTAAATATTATATTAAAGCGGTAGTATACCGATTTTTGTGACTTTTACCTACAGGTAAGCCTATAATAAGGCTTACCTGTAGGTACAATTAATATCTCCTAAACCTGCACGGCTTAGGAGATATTTGCACTGCATGCAGCCGCTGACGCTAGCGGTGCATGCGCTCTGAAGGTCCGGCGGACCTTCAGAGTTCCTTCCCGGGAAGTTGCCGGAAAGTTAATCCCCCGCGCGCATGCGCGGGAGTGACGCCATGGCGGCTTCGGCCACTCACAGCGCCGGTGCCTCCGATCCCGGAAAAGAGACGCTGAGGGATCATGTCTGCTCCCACAGCGGTGTCCGGGGGTCCGTGTCGGGGCTTCGTTTTAAGGTAAGTATTTCATAATGAGCTAGTATGTGATGCATAGTGATGAAGTCTGAGGATAGGAAATCTGAATAAATAACAAGGTGCTGCCAGCCCATTCAAAATTAGTCTGTTGTGTGTCGATGCATGACGTGACTGTGGCAACTACAGATCTGATTGGCTGGAATTGACAAGCTTCCCAACAACATACTCTGGGGGAGATCGAGTACTAGAAGCAAGTCTGGCCCAGGGAAGAGTCTAAATCTATAAGTGGATCAAAGAAGCATCCCACTCCATACTGGACTGAAGTCTTTTTGACCCACATGCAGTATTGCTACAGGGTCCTGGCAGTCTGGATCTGGGAAGCTGTATCCTCTGCCATAATCGATTTCTAGGCGGTTTTATGCTGGAGGCTGTGGTCCTGTTTTCCATTGGATTATCATTGGCTGAATATCGTGGTGATTGTTCATGCTGTTTGACCCTCTGGGGTCGAGTTGTGGAGGTGAGAGGCAGATAGTGCCAGGTGATGGGAATTTTATGAGCACAGAAGTCACACTTGCTGCTATTTTTTTCACCGGATCACCAGTGGACTGTGTCTCTATTATCATCTTATCATCTTTTATATCACCAATATGAACTTTCTCCTTTATTCATCATAATGCCTTTTTTATTAATTGTTTGGTTTTAATTTACTTATTACCAATTGAGTTTATTTATATATGGACTGCGCTACACTATTTTATACTATAAGCCTATAATAAGGCTTACCTGTAGGTACAATTATCTCCTAAACCTGCACGGTTTAGGAGATATTTGCACTGCATGCAGCCGCTGACGCTAGCGGTGCATACGCTCTGAAGGTCCGGCGGACCTTCAGAGTTCCTTGCCGGGAAGTTGCCGGAAAGTTAATCCCCCGCGCGCATGCGCGGGAGTGACGCCATCGCGGCTTCGGCCACTCACAGCGCCGGTGCCTCCGATCCCGGAAAAGAGACGCTGAGGGATCATGTCTGCTCCCACAGCGGTGTCCGGGGGTCCGTGTCGGGGCTTCGTTTTAAGGTAAGTATTTCATAATGAGCTAGTATGTGATTCATACTAGCTCATTATGCCTTTGTCTTGCAGGTTTTTTTTTTTCTTTTTTGAGTATACTACCGCTTTAAGGCTTGATCATTTTATGGTTATAAATTCAGTATATTTTTTCACGTTGTGATGAACAGCGGAAGCCATTTATTAGTTTAAACATAGATCTTTTAGCGCAGTTTTTTTCCTCTTTCTTTTCATATGTAAGGGTTTACAACCACTTTAACTGAACAAGCTGAAGTTAGAAGCTGATTGGTTGCTTTGCACAGCGGCTTCAGATTCTGCCTGCCCTAATTTTAGTAAATTCCCCAATGTATGTCTTTATTTTCATTCATCATGATGATTAAATAAATGAGGCAGTTGATCCCTCACCGTCCTCCTGTATATGTTTTGAATTTGGTCTTACTTGTAACTGTAGTTTTGTTATAATAGAGTTTACACAAAGAATAATTTAGATACCAAAAAAATATATACTATTACAATACATGCCAATAAACCTAAAAATGATAGCACAATATAATTGTGCAATATTCGTTTTAACACAGGCTAGAAAAAAAAACAGAAAAATTTTTAATGATCAATAATTCTGTGCTTACGGGGAACGTATA
The DNA here is from genome assembly GCF_965119305.1 of Pelophylax lessonae. Classification (NCBI taxonomy): domain Eukaryota; kingdom Metazoa; phylum Chordata; class Amphibia; order Anura; family Ranidae; genus Pelophylax; species Pelophylax lessonae. The sequence continues at coordinate 642,806,612 of NC_138770.1, read as the reverse complement.
AAATGAAGTAGTTGAAGTTCAGAATAATACCATTAGATGGCGACATTGAATCATAGATGGAGAAATAACCGGTGACACAAATTTGGTGAGGCTGCGGTTCATTCAAGTTTAGGACACACAGTAGAAGACTGGGAAATATATCTTACATAAGAACCAGCTGTTTATATTATCAATTATTGACAAAGTTATATAGTAAAATATAATAGTTGCGCTCGACCCAAATATAAATTGTGATAAATTGTGATTAAATAAACAACTGTGCAGTAACAAAATGGGTGAATAGATGGGTTTACACTAACCCAATTGGTGTTAATAAATAATAATAAATTGATAGTAATCCACCAACATAAATTCAAATCAAATACAGCGCCACATTTGATCTGTGTAAATACAGTCCAAGCAAAACCACAGCAGACAGTCCAAAATGAATAATGCAGGCTGGAAAATCCTATATATGTGCTTCTTCTGATAGTATAGCCTCCACCAAAACCAGGGTCACCCAGTGATACAGGCTGCTTACCAGATGGGGTGGACCCCTAAATTATAAGGGGTCAAAGAAGCCTTTACTCATAAATGAATGCCAGGATAAGATTGCTTTCCTCAGAGATCGTCCAGCCAAATAATTAATGGACCGCTAATATATATACTTTAATAATAATAGATATATACTTTCCAAATAGCTCCAATCAATCATGCATAGATGAGAGAAAAAGCTCCATAATGAAGTATATTGAAACAGGGAATGTTTATTAAAAGCATAAAACTTACAAACATCTTCTTGTAGCAGAGCGTGCAGATACAAACATAGATGCCGGACACCGGGTGAATGCGCTTCCACGTTCCATGTTGCGTTCCACCCGGGCCGGAAGTGGCGTGATGCGATCAAACGTCCCAACGCGTTTCGTCAGCACGCAGCTGATGTTCTCAAGGGTCATGTTTATATTATCAATTATTGTCAAGGACTAAATACTAAATTGAAAAAAAAAATGTTTTTCTTTATCGTCCATTGAGGAACACAGGCAGATAGTAATTCATGGACTATTGGGTTATATACAGTTGCCTTCAGGAGGTGGACATTGTAAAAGAGAAAAATACAGTTAAAGGCCAGTTCAATTTAACCCCATCCCTAACTTTCCTGATTGAGTTTTGTGAGCAAACGGTACATAGGGCCAATAAAACGAGAAGGATGGAACCTGTGTCCCTCATTGGACCTTGAAAAAACGATTTCACAGAAAATACAAAAATCTGATCTCTCTATTGTCCATGGAGGGACATATGAATATAGTAATTCTTAGACAACTGGGACATCTAAAAGCAATCCAACTGAAGGGTGGGCAACAACCACTGAAAAATCTGATGGAGGAGATAATCATATTAGAAGGAAAAAAAAGAAAGAGAGCAAATATGGATATTGCCACGAACAACGGAAGACACCAAGAAAGAGGCAAGTTTTCCATAGCAGAGCAGGTAGCAGTAGCATCACTAATGGGAGACTGCAGTTCTGAAATGATGATGGCCTTCAGCAATAATGGACCTCAACAAAGTGGTCACCATAGGAAAAAAACAGGTGGGAAAAATCTTTTGGTTACTAGGTTAGTTAGCCGCAGCGCCAGAGGCGTAACTAGAACCTTCAGGGCCCCAGTGCAAGAAACCATGAAGGGCCCCCCCCCCGGCCCCTTCCCTTCAAGCCTGGGGCTCTTCTCACTGATCCTGGGGCCCTTTACTCTTGTTGCGGGGCCCTTTATTACGGTCCTGTAGCGGGACCCTTTCACAAGTTCTGCAGTGGGCTCCCTTCCTGCCATCTTGGGGCCTCCTCACGGTGGTGGAATGCCAGGGCCCTGGTTGCAAATATGACCTTTGCGATCCTGGAAGTTCACCCACTTGTGTCAGTAGTTTTTATTTTTGGTATTTTAATTGTATTATTTTTTATCATTTTATTTTATTTTTTTACAATGTCACTGACTATGACTGTCCATTCAGAAAAGGAAGGAGCTGGTAAATTACATATTTACCGACCCCCTCCTGGTTCTCTATTGTGACACATCCCCTGCAGCAGCCGGCAGGAGAGGGGAAGGAGCACAGTGGGGGTGGGGGGGGGGTAGCACTGGGGGGGGGGGGGGGAACCAGGGAAGCACACAGGAGCCCAGAGACAGCAGAACACAAGTGAACTGGGTAGGAGTGGAGGGGGCAGCATACAGAGGAACCAATCTCCTCCATTTTCCTCCTGCAGCTACAGGAGGAAAAAGGAGGACAGTGATTTCTCTACCCCCGTCGCCCCTTCCATCGAGGTGTACAGGGGAGCCGCACAGGCCCCCTGGAGCATGGGGCCAGGTTGCAATTGAAACCCCTGCAACCCCTGTAGTTACGCCCCTGCGCAGCGCACTTCAGACACTGGGCTTTGCCTTTGGTGCTATGTACATCTTCATAGCACTTTTCAGTTCAAGAGCAACGGTACAAAGACTGATCTGATCCAGTCTGTGAAGACCCACTCAGTGACTAGGCCAATAGATGGGTGTTACGCTGAGCGCTCCGGGCCCCCTGCTGGCCTCGGAGTGCTCACAGCGTATGCTCCCAGGCAGCACTCCAGCGTCTCAGCGTGTGCGTCCCCGCTCTCTAGGGCGCGCGCGCGCCGGGACTCTTAGATTCGAAGGGCCAGTGCACCAGTGATTGGTGCCTGGCCCAAAGTTATAAAGTTATTAAGGGTTAAGTTTTGTGAGAGGCAGTGCTGACTTAATTAGGCTTCACCTGTGCACTGCCCATAAATACCTTCTCCTCCCACAGCTTCCTGCCGGATTTTTGTGCCTTGTGCCTCTGAGAAAGCATTCCCTACTGTGTTAGTTTGCCTTGCCTGTTGCCGAACCCGTTGCTACCGACTACTTGCCTTTGAACCTTTGCCGCCTGCCCTGACCTCTGCTACGTCCGACTACGCTCTTGCCTACTCCCTGTGTACCACGCCATATCAGCTGCCAGAGAGGTCGAGTTGTTACTAGGGGACACGACCTGGTAGTTACCGCCGCAGCAAATCCATCCCGCTTTGCGGCGGGCTCTGGTGAAGACCAGTAACTGCTTAGAACCGGTCCTCTAGTACAACCCGCGCCATCGCCTCTCTGGTCCAGAGGATCCACTACCAGTCCTGCCGGTTCGTGACAGTATCTCAAGAGCACGATCAAACTCACAGCGTGTGCCCCCAGGTAGCACTCCAGCGTCTCGGCGTGTGCGTCCCCGCTCTCTAGGGCGCGCGCGCGCCGGGACTCTTAGATTCAAAGGGCCAGTGCACCAGTGATTGGTGCCTGGCCCAAAGTGGTTATTAAGGGTTAAGGTTTGTGAGAGGCAGTGCTGACTTAATTAGGCTTCACCTGTGCACTGCCCATAAATACCTTCTCCTCCCACAGCTTCCTGCCGGATCTTTGTGCCTTGTGCCTCTGAGAAAGCGTTCCCTACTGTGTTAGTTTGCCTTGCCTGTTGCCGAACCCGTTGCTACCGACTACTCGCCTTTGAACCTTTGCCACCTGCCCTGACCTCTGTTATGTCCGACTACGCTCTTGCCTACTCCCTGTGTACCACGCCATATCAGCTGCCAGAGAGGTCAAGTTGTTACTAGGGGACACGACCTGGTAGTTACCGCCGCAGCAAATCCATCCCGCTTTGCGGCGGGCTCTGGTGAAGACCTGTAACTGCTTAGAACCGGTCCTCTAGTACAACCCGCGCCATCGCCTCTCTGGTCCAGAGGATCCACTACCAGTCCTGCCGGTTCGTGACAGTAAGATCCGGCCATGGATCCCGCTGATGTTCCCCTGCCAAGCCTAGCGGACCTCACCACCATTGTGGCCCAGCAGGGTCAACAGCTGGCCCAGTTGACCGCTATGTTGCAGCAGCTCCTGCCTTCTCAGCAACAGCCAGCTCCTCCGTCTGCACCTTTTGCATCACCTCCGCCTGCAGTTGCCACCGGTTCCAGAATCCGTTTGTCCCTACCAGACAAATATGACGGAGATCCAATGCAGTGCCGTGGGTTCCTGTCGCAGTGCTCTCTCCACCTCGAGCTACTATCCGACCAGTTTCCTTCTGAGCGAGCCAAGGTAGCCTTTATTCTCAGTTTACTGTCCGGGAAGGCCCTGTCCTGGGCTACACCACTATGGGACCGCGCAGATCCTGCCACCGCTTCCGTCCAGAGCTTCTGCCTAGAGTTCCGGAATGTTTTTGAGGAGCCTGCCCGGGTTACCTCCGCAGAGACTGCCTTACTAAACTTGACCCAAGGAGGTTCTTCCGTGGGTGACTATGCCATTCAGTTCCGCACCCTGGCCTCTGAGCTGAACTGGAACAATGAAGCCCTTTGCGCCACCTTCAAGAAGGGACTTAACAGCGAGATAAAAGACGTCCTGGCTGCACGTGAGCTTCCTTCCACTCTTAGTGACCTCATCTTGCTGGCCACTAGGATAGACAATCGTTTCGCCGAAAGACAAGAGGAACTCCTCCTTGAAAAGGAAAAAGCTCATCCTAGACGCTACCCTCGTCTGGCTCCCGTTTTTCAGCGTCCACCTCAACCCGCTACTGGGCCTCCCGCCGTGAAGGCCATGCAGGTGGATCGGTCACGCCTGACTCCGCAAGAACGAAGCCACCGCAGAGACGAGAACCTGTGTCTGTACTGTGCCAGTACCGAGCACTTCCTTAGAGATTGTCCTCTCCATCCACCGCGTTCGGGAAATGCTCGCACCTAGTAAACGTGGGAGAGGCGTTGCTAGGTGTGGATTCTTCCTCTCCACGTCTTATCATACCGGTGCAGTTGATCATCTCTTCCAAGTCCTCTTTCTCCGCAACCGCCTTCTTGGATTCCGGTTCAGCTGGCAACTTCATTCACGCCTCCTTGGTTGACAAGTACCGTATTCCAGTAATCCGTCTACCCAAGCCGTTTTTTAATCTCTACTGTTAACGGTGAGAGACTCTCTGCCACCGTGCAGTTCTGCACCCAGCCTCTGCAGATGGACATCGGAATATTTCATACCGAGACTTTAGAGTTCTTTGTCCTTCCCTTCTGTTCCTCCGAACTCCTCCTGGGTCTGCCGTGGCTTCAACGTCATAGTCCTGTCCTGAATTGGTCCACCGGTGAGATCCTGCGTTGGGGTTCCTCCTGTTCTGACCGCTGTCTCAAGCCTGCTCTGGTCAAACAGGACCCGCAAGTTTCTCCGCCTCCTGAGCTGCCCAAGCCATACCATTCCTTTGAGGATGTCTTCTGCAAGAAACAAGCTGAGGTTCTTCCTCCTCACCCACCCTACGATTGCCCGATCGACCTGATACCCGGTTCTACTCCACCTCGGGGCAGAATTTATCTTCTCTCACCTCCTGAGACTCTTGCCATGTCCGACTATATACGTGAGAACCTACAGAGAGGATTCATAAGAAAATCTTCTTCTCCTGCTGGGTCCGGTTTTTTCTTCGTGACAAAAAAAGACGGCTCTCTCCGCCCCTGCATTGACTACAGAGGTCTTAATAAAATTACCATCAAGAACCGTTACCCTCTGCCTCTAATCTCTGAGCTATTTGATCATCTCCGAGGGGCAAAGATCTTCACTAAATTGGACCTTCGAGGGGCCTATAATCTGATCCGTATCCGTGAGGGAGACAAATGGAAGACCGCCTTTAACACAAGGGACGGCCATTTTGAGTATTTGGTGATGCCCTTCGGCCTCTGCAACGCACCTGCTGTCTTCCAGGAATTCGTCAATGATATTTTCAGGGACTTACTTTACACCTGCGTGGTCGTATAGCTGGATGATATCCTCATCTTCTCCTCCAATTTGGACCAACACCGGGCCCATGTGCGACAAGTTCTTACTCGTCTTAGGAGGAATCGCCTGTACGCTAAACTTGAAAAATGTCTTTTTGAACGGACCTCCCTGCCTTTCCTGGGATACATGATCTCAGCCCAAGGACTTCAAATGGACCCAGCCAAGCTCTCGGCGGTTCTGGATTGGCCACGCCCCTCTGGTCTCCGAGCCATACAAAGATTTCTGGGCTTTGCGAATTATTACAGGCAATTCATCCCTCACTATTCCACTCTGGTAGCTCCTATCGTGGCTCTCACAAGAAAAGGAGCTAACCCCAAATCCTGGACTTCCCAAGCCGATGAAGCCTTCCAGTCCCTGAAATCCACCTTTGCCTCTGCACCCGTTCTCTCTAGACCAGATTCCACCAAGCCTTTCTCTCTTGAAGTGGATGCCTCCTCGGTGGGAGCCGAGGCTGTCCTCACCCAGAAGTCTTCCAGGGGCAAGACTTCAACTTGTGGCTTCTTTTCGAAAACATTCTCTCCCGCAGAGAGAAATTACTCCATTGGGGACAGGGAACTGCTGGCTATTAAATTGGCACTGGAGGAATGGAGACATTTACTCGAGGGCGCCACACATCCTGTGTACATCTTCACGGACCACAAGAACCTGGCTTATCTCCAGTCTGCTTAGAGATTAAATCCCCGTCAGGCTCGTTGGTCTCTGTTCTTCGCCCGCTTTAATTTTGAGATCCATTTCCGTCCGGCTTGTAAGAACATTAGGGCAGATGCTCTGTCTTGCTCCTCTGATGTGGTGGGCGACGAGTTAACACCTCAATATATTATCCCTCCAGAACGCCTTATTACAGTCGCTCCCGTGGACCTGCGCCTTCTTCCTCCTGGCAAATCCTACGTACCTCCACGTCAGCGGTTGCGAATTCTCAAGTGGGGCCACGCCTCCCCTTTTGCCGGTCATACAGGGGTGCTAAAATCTCTCCAACTAATCTCCCAAAGGTACTGGTGGCCTTCTCTGGAGAAAGATGTCTCGGACTTCGTCCAGGCCTGTATGATTTGCGCCCGGGATAAATCGCCTCGCCAGAAACCAGCGGGCCTCCTCTTGCCTCTACCTGTTCCTGAAGTTCCCTGGTCTCACATCGCTATGGACTTTATTACAGATCTTCCCTCCTCCCATGGCAAGTCCATTATTTGGGTCGTGGTGGATCGCTTCTCCAAGATGGCTCACTTTGTACCCCTGCCCGGTCTACCCTCTGCACCCATGTTGGCCAAACAATTTTTCCAACACATCTTCAGTCTCCATGGCCTTCCCAAACATATTGTCTCGGATCGTGGGGTACAATTCGTCTCCAAATTCTGGAGGGCTCTATGTGCTCAGCTCGGGATCAAATTGGACTTTTATTCTTCGTACCATCCTATGTACAGATTGCAGGGTTGAGGAGTGCACTACCTACAGATTGCAGGGTTGAGGAGTGTGAGTGTGCTATGTACAGAGTTTAGGAGTGCACTAAGCACAGAGTGCAGAGTTCAGGAGTGCGCTTTGTACATAGTGTGCAGTGTACAGAGTTCAGAGTTCCGGAGTGCATTGAATTTTCAGTACAGGGTTCAGAATTGTGCTAGATAAAGAGTGCAGGGTTCAGAATTGTGCTACATACAGAGTGCAGGGTTCAGGAGTACGCTACATGCAGAGCCCAGGAGTACGTTACATTCAGAGTGCAGATTCAGGAGTGCGCTGAATACAGAGTGCAAGGTTCAGGATTGTGCTATGTACAAAGTGCAGGGTTCAGGATTGTGCTCTGTACAGAGTGCACTACGTGCAGAGTGCAATGTTTAGGAGTACATTGCATTCAGAGTGCAAGGTTCAGGATTGCACTACGTACAGAAGGAAGGGTTCAGGAGAGTGCTATGTACAGAGTGCAGGGTTCAAGATCGCACTACCTACAGAGGGCAGGGTTCAGGAGCGTACTATGTGATGAGTGCACGGCGCAGGACTGCACTATCTACAGGGTTCAGGAGTGCACTACCTACAGAGTGCACGGTTCAAGATCGCACTACTTACAGAGGGTAAGGTTCACAAGTGCATACGTATAGAATGCACGGTTCAAGATTGCACTACCTACAGAGGGCAGGGTTCAGGAGTGTGCTATGTGTAGAGTGCATGGCTCAGGATTGCACCACCTACAGGGTTCAGGATCGCACTACGTACAGAGTGCACGGTTCAGGATCGCACTACCTACAGCGGGCAGGGTTCAGGATCGCACTAACTACAGAGGTCAGGGTTCAGGATCACACTACCTACAGAGGTCAGAGTTCAGGATTGCACTACCTACAGAGGGCAAGGTTCAGGATCGCACTACCTACACAGGTCAGGGTTCAGGAGTGCAGTACTTGCCAAAACGCATGTAAAAAAACAGTCTTTGGGGTGGTAAATCTCTTCCTCATCTAGATACTTCCGTGCCCACAGAAGTGTAGTGGTGAGGAGGAGATTTACCGTCCCAAAGGACTGTTTTTTTACATGCGTTTTGGCAAGTACTGCAATTGTAAGTGTTTATAATCTTTTTAAATACCTCACTTTTAATACCAACTATGGTCTTATCTTGCGTACTCATTCCCCAGCGGAGTGTTTTTCAGTGGAAGAGGAGTATACATCTTGAGTGGAACCACACCTGACTATAAACAAACATACAAAAGGTGCAATATAACCTGTAATGTGTTAAAATTTCAGGTGAACAGGCTTAGCACATGGAGGTGTTTTGTAAGGGCTTCCTGACACGCAGTTGCTGATCTACAGATGGCCTTTCTTTTTCTCACACATTATATTGATTGATTTGCATATTAAGGAGATTATAGTATGTTTTCAGTTTCACTATTATACGTGTTTTTTTGGAAGATTATTTAGGATCTTGAGTATATATATATATATATATATATATATATATATATATATATATATGTATGTATGTTAGCACTGTCACTTTCAAGTAATATATAACATTGTTCTTTTTGTTATTTCTGAAAAATTGGCAGGTTTGTGTTGGACAGCTTATGCTATGTACAGAGGGCAGGTGTGCATATCTCACAGGTCAACCCCCCCACCCCCCCAGTACAGATATCGCTCCAAAATTTCTGCCCCCTCCCTCCCATTACAGATCTTTTCTCTCCTCCCTGCCCATTGCAGTACAGGCCTCCCCTCCCTGTCCTCTGCCCCACAGAAAAGAATAGACTGTACCTTACAGGTCAGGCTGATGCCACGGGCTTCTTGTGATGCTGTAGGATCGAGGCAAGTGCTGTGTGCCCCGCCCCTCTCATCGTGCCATGCCCCCTGCTCATCCTGCCACGCCCCCTCCTCTGTTGAATATGCAGGAAGGGTTTTGGGTGTGCTGCCGGGATCGCTGTCACTTATAAAACACAGAAGCCGGGCTTCTGTGATTATAAGTGACTGTAGTAAGCAGCAATGCAAGGAGCCAGCGCCGAAGGTCCTGGCTGAAGAAAAAAAGGCATTATTCCTGCATGAAAAAAAAAAAAAGCTGCCAGCTGTCCTTGGGTGCCGCCTTCTCCTCCTCCGCTCCTCCCACCGGCTGTCCCCGCCCCTGTCGGCCGCACAGTAAAGATGCAGGGAGGAGGTGGGTGGAGCCACATGCCACACATTCCAATAGGCGCGGAGGAGGACGAGGAAGATCTTCCTCCGCTGTGCATTCTGGGTCCTCTTCTCTGCACGTCACTGGTTGCTAGACGCCAGGCGGCTGGCCATCTTAGCAACCAGTCTAGTGCACACTAGAGGTGCTGCTGCGGTGTCCTGGGGGATCAGATCTGGGAAATTTACACCCTGCGTGGGGCCCCCCAGGCAACTTGGCCAGTCCGCCCATAGCAATGGCAACGGCCCTAGTGGCCAAAAAAAAGACCAGCCCACCGGGAATTCTCCCGATGCTCCCGATTAGCCAATCCGGGCCTGCCTACAACTACAAACAATCCTCTGCTTCTAACAAGTCTCCTTTCTTTGTAGTTTTTGGCCGTCATCCTCTTCCACCTCTGCTGCAGTCCCCCACTTCTTCTTCTGTACCTGCCGTTGACAGTCTTGTACAGGACTTTTCCTCCATCTGGCGAGAAACCAACGCTGCTCTCCTCAAGGCTTCCGCCCGTATGAAGGTTCAAGCTGACAAGAGACGCAGATCTCCTCCGGAATTTCGCCCAGGTGACAAGGTGTGGCTCTCCTCTAGGTACATCCGATTTAGGGTCCCAAGTTACAAGTTACAAGGGCCCTCGTTTCTTGGGTCCCTATAAAATCAAGAGTCGTATCAATCAAGTTTCTTATCAGCTCCATCTTCCTCCCTCCCTCCGAATCCATAACTCCTTCCATGTCTCCCTTCTTAAACCTGCTGTCTTTAACCGTTTTTCTCCCAAGCTTGTTTCTCCCACCCCTGTCGCCGGTACCTCCAATATATTCTCTGTCAAGGAGATCTTGGCGACCAAGATCTCCCGGAGGAAAAGATTTCTTTTGGTCGACTGGGAGGGCTGCGGTCCTGAGGAGAGGTCATGGGAGCCGGAGGAGAACATCCTGGACCGCAGCCTCATCCTCAAGTTCTTCGGTACCAAAAAGAGAGGGAGACCAAAGGGGGGGGGGTACTGTTACGCTGAGTGCTCCGGGCCCCCTGCTGGCCTCAGAGCGCTCACAGCGTGTGCCCCCAGGTAGCACTCCAGCGTCTCGGCGTGTGCGTCCCCGCTCTCTAGGGCGCGCGCGCGCCGGGACTCTTAGATTCAAAGGGCCAGTGCACCAGTGATTGGTGCCTGGCCCAAAGTGGTTATTAAGGGTTAAGGTTTGTGAGAGGCAGTGCTGACTTAATTAGGCTTCACCTGTGCACTGCCCATAAATACCTTCTCCTCCCACAGCTTCCTGCCGGATCTTTGTGCCTTGTGCCTCTGAGAAAGCGTTCCCTACTGTGTTAGTTTGCCTTGCCTGTTGCCGAACCCGTTGCTACCGACTACTCGCCTTTGAACCTTTGCCACCTGCCCTGACCTCTGTTATGTCCGACTACGCTCTTGCCTACTCCCTGTGTACCACGCCATATCAGCTGCCAGAGAGGTCAAGTTGTTACTAGGGGACACGACCTGGTAGTTACCGCCGCAGCAAATCCATCCCGCTTTGCGGCGGGCTCTGGTGAAGACCAGTAACTGCTTAGAACCGGTCCTCTAGTACAACCCGCGCCATCGCCTCTCTGGTCCAGAGGATCCACTACCAGTCCTGCCGGTTCGTGACAGTATCTCAAGAGCACGATCAAACTTCTGCCACCTGTCTTTCACCAGTTCCATTTTGGTAATATTCTCGGAAAGGCACTTATTAATTTGCTTCACGTTTTCATCAACAGCCTTAGTTTTCTCCACTAGGTGGTGTTTGCTTTTTTCTCCAAGCTTTATATCACTTGCCTTCTTCACTAGACTTTCAGCCTGAACTGAGAAATCATCACTTTTCTTACACAGCTCCTGAAGTTCTAATGATACATTTTCCAGTGCTTGAAGTTTTTGAAGGAACTGTTTAATCCAGAGGGATGATTCAAGAAACATGTAATCAAATGTCTGATGCTCACTCAGGACAGACCCCAAAACACTGATCCTTTTATAAACTGCATCAGGCACACTATCCCATCTTTGGGAAAGATCCTCTGTCACCTGTAATTCCTCTTCAAGTTCTTCCAACGGAGTCTTCATCTCTTCTACTTTCTGTTCTAAGGCTCGCTTAGACTTTTCTAGCTCATGAATGCTTTTCCCAACATCATCCTTGGAGCTGACCCAATCTTCCATCTCTGTACACAGCTGTTTGTTAACTCTTTCTAGTTCAGCCTTAAACTCTAGAGCTTCCTCCAAGGAGCGAGCCAAGAACAGGGCTTTGCTCTCTTTCTCACGAGCCTCTGCTTCTGCACGGTCACGTTCTTTTGCATATTTTGCAGACACAGTCTTCTCCTCACCAAGCATCTGATCAAACTTCATTTGCTTCTTCTCCAGGTTGGACAAAATCTGACTCTGGTGATCAAGATCCACATCCAATTCCTGCTGAAGTCTTGTCTTGGTCTTCTCAAGCTTGTCATAAGCAGCTGTTTTTTTCTCATAGCGTTGATTAGCAGCTTCAAGGTCTTTCTGCAGTTTCTTTTTCACCCCTTCAACATTTTCTAATTTTTTTCAGGAAGCCATTTTTCTCATCTTCCATTTGTTTGAGTTTTGTGCTAAAGCTCAGCCTTTGACATCTCTCTTCCTGTAAGAGTTCCTGAGTGTCTTGCAGCTGCGATTCCAAGATAGAGAAATCTTTGGCAAATTTTCTAGATTTGCTGTCTGCTTGAGAAAGCTGATTTGTGACATTGTCCAACTCAACCTGCAGTCGGTTTGCCTTCTCTGACAGCTTAGCACACAATCGGTCACCTTCTGATACTTTGACTTGCAATTCCTGAAGCTGTGCCTCTACTTTTTTTCTCTTGTGTTCAGAATCTCCTTTTCCCTGCATAAGAGCCTTCACCTCATTGGCTAGTTTCTGGGAATGAGAATGTAATTCTGCCACACAGGCTTCTTTCTTCTTTAGCTGCTGCTGGACATGTTGGGTTTCAGCTTTCCAACTTTCACAGTCTGTATATAATTCATCTACCACATTGCTCAAAGTGGTGAGCTCATACGCAGTACTCAGTAATTTAGCCTCTCTCTCACTTGCTAGATGCTCTGCAGCTTTCATCTGCTCATTCAAAGTAGCCAGGTTTGATCCAGCTTCCAGTGAGGTCATATTCTGAATATCAGTCCGTGTCTGCACCTCTTCTACAAGTTTTTGAGACTTGTCCTTCCACTCTTTAAGATGCTGCTTGAGCTTTTTTAATTATGCTTTGTGTTTCTTCTCCCTCTCATTTTTCTCCTTGGAGCTGAGAGACAAGATAGTTTTCAGAGAGACATTCTGTTCTTGTACATTTTGCAGGTCTATTTTGGTAGCTTCTAAAGACTGAAGACGTTGTGCCAGCTGATTACGCAACTCAAACATATCACCCATACTTTGCTCCTGCAAAGTCTGAACTTCAATTTCCTTTTCCATGAGGATGGTATCTTTCTCCTTTATAGTGTCTTGACGTTTTTGCAACTCGACCAAAAGAAGAGCAGTGGTTTCTTCCCACTGTGACACATGAGACTCGAGTAGTTCATTCTTTTCCTGCAAGTTTCTATACTCCATCCTAAGAAACTCCAGGGCTTGTTCCTTCTGCCTAGATGATTGTTGTAGATTTTGTAAATTTTTCTCCCGAACCTCAATCTCTGCAACATGCAGAACTTCCTTTTCTTCCAGTTGTCTTTTCAAGAAATCCAGCTCAGCCATGCACAAAGACTCGGTTTCCTCCAAAACGATGGCCTCCATTTGCTGCTGGTGTCTCTGTTCTAAGCATGTATGGGGCTCGTTCAGGCGGTAACATCCCCTCCAACCATAGAATTCGGTCTCTCATCTCACTCATCTTTGCTTCTTTCAGGAGCTTTGACCGCCCCATCTTCAGTCACTCCACAATAAATTTTTCAAAGTCCAGCAAAAATTGAGAGCACTGTCTCTTTAAAGCAAGTAGCTTTTCTCTCTCTTGCAGGATCTCTGCTTCTGCCCAATGCATTCCTCCACCATATGTGAGGGATTAGCTCGGTGGCGGGTGTGGATGACCCCTTGGGGGGGTTCGTTACACAGGGAGATAGCAAAGGAGTGATTGAAAACAACAGTCTATGGTTTATTCTTCCAATTTTCTTCAAACAAGTGCATGCATCAAAAACAGCATAAATCAAAAATAAACAAATTAAATCCTGGCCGCTGTGGGCGTCTACCTTCACACACACAGGAACCTACCTATGGAGTCTGTCTCAACCTACTGCTGGGCAGACTCTGCAGATCATGCAGCAGACAATAAATAGTCCATTTATTTTCTCTTCACACAGAAAATGTCCATTTCCTAACCTTTAGAAGTCTTTCAGCTGTCCTATACTCACACAGCTTCAGGAGGCATTCAGCTCACTGCTCTCCTATACTCACACAGGTTCAGGAGGCAGCAATCAGTAGTCATCCCCTGGATAACTTATAGAGGCCTTAATTGCCTCATTCTGAATAGCTGAAGCTTTTTCAACGTCCTTACACCTTCCTGGCTACCTCTGCAGCCGACACCCTATAGTAATTGGTGAATTGTCTAAACAAAGCAGAAATGTATCTCCCGTCTGTGACAACATCCCCAGATTTACCTGACTTCCTGTCACAATACACATACTTTAACTTATTTATAGTTATTTATTATATTATAATTTATGATTTTGTGTTTCAAACTTTATCATACGCGAAATGTTATAAAGAAGAACGCACAGTAAAAAAAAAAATCATATGTAAATCATATGTAAATAGTTGGTTGGGCTGCTCATTCTTAAGAATTACATGCAAAATAATGTTACCACTTTCAGCACCTAAAATCGGAAAGAATTATACCGCCAGGGAGGTTAAGAACCAACTAAATAGAAATATTTATATATACACATTCCGTTCCTTGAGGTAACGGAATCAATGCCACTTACGATAGGTCTCCCCGGCGGTATTACTAGACTCTTGTGTACCTTAGGGAGATAATAGTCTAGTAAAACCGCCGGGGAGACCTATCGTAAGTGGAATTGATTCTGTTACCTCAAGGACCAGGAAATATATGGATTTCCTTCTGCAACCTTTGGTTGCTGCCACTCCAGCCTTTCTTAAAGACATGACGCAAAGTATTAATGAGGTATCTCAATTAGAAATTGAAGGTGAACTTCTTTTGGTAACTGCGGATGTGTCACGTACCTGATCCGAGGCCGAGATGCAGAGAGGGCTCCCCTTGCGGCTGAGTGCGGCACACCCCTGGGGTTGAGACAGAGGGTGTAGCGCCCACAGAAGCACTGGTTGCCGGCAGAGTCCAGATGGTAGACAGGCGGTCTCTAGCAGAGTGCTGGGCCGGAATACACCGGACAGTCCAAGGAGGAACCAGGAACAACCAGGCAGTAGGTGTAAGACCGGCCGGGGGTCAAACACAGGAAGCTGCAACAGGTGCAAGCCAAAGGTATAGTAGGGAAGCCAGAAGCAGACAAGTCCGTGGGGAAGCCAAGATCAGGTACTGGAGGGCAGGTAGACAGGAAGCAAGTCCGTGAGCCAAGCCGAGATCAGATAACGGGAGAGCCAAACTGGAGCAGGGATGGTCAGACGAAGCCGAGGGTCAAAGCCAGGAGAGAGAGCAGACAGGTCAGAAACAAGCCGGGTCAAACTGGAATCCAGGAAGTAGCAATGCACAGGAAACAGGAAGAGCTGAAGACAATCCAGCAATCTGATGGGCTGAGCAGAGCCCTTTTATAGGCCAGTGAATTAATCTATGGCCTGAGTCCATTGCGCCCATGGGAAGTACTGGCAAAGTTGCCAGTATGCAGCACAGCCATTTCACTGACAATGAGTCTATGGCCTGAGTCCATTGCGGCCATTGGAAGTACTGGCAGAGTCGCCAGTTGCAGCATGGCTGTTTCTCTGACAGTGCCCCCCCCCAAGGGGCAGCCTCCGGATGCCCAACCGGGCCACGCTTCCCGGGAATCTCCTGTGGAATTCCTGTACCAGCCTGGGGGCATGCAGGTTACTAGCGGGTTCCCAGGAATTGCCTTCAGGGGGGTAACCTTTCCATTTAATAAGATACTGAGTTTGTCTCCCTTTCTTTCGGCAATCCAGTATGGACTCAATTTCAAATTCCGTCTCCCCTTCGATCGAGACAGGAGGTGGAGGTAGCTCGTCTCTCCCAGGAAATGGACTGGGGACAACTGGTTTGAGTAAGGAGATATGGAAAACTGGGTGTACCTTAAAGGAGTCGGGAAGTGCCAGCTCAAAAGCCACAGGATTGATCACCCTCTTGACTTCAAACGGACCAATGAACCTTGGCCCGAGCTTCCTGGATGGGCATGAGAGTTTAAGGTTCAAGGCTGACAGCCAGACTTTGTCTCCAATCTTGAGATTCGGACCCTTCTTTCTTTTACAGTCATGAAACCGTTTATAGTCCTCCTGGGCTTTACGCATGGCTTCCTGTAGGGTTTGATAGTTGGTTTGAATGAAGCTGATCCGATCTTGGACAGCAGGAACTGATGCTTCCGGAAGGGTGTTAGGCAGAAAGGAGGGATGAAATCCATAATTTGCCCAGAAAGGGGACTGGTTGGTGGATGCATGAAGAGAATTGTTGTAAGCAAATTCCGCACAGGGGAGGAGCGAGACCCAGTCGTCTTGGGAACAGGTGCAAAAGCATCGTAAGTATTGTTCTAGAGTTTGATTAGTCCTCTCTGTTTGCCCATTGCTCTGAGGATGGTATGCAGAAGAAAGAGAAACTTCAATGGACAGGGATTTACAGAGATCCCTCCAGAACCTGGAGGTAAATTGCACTCCTCTATCTGAGATAATGTTGTCTGGAAAGCCATGTAGCCTGACTATCTCCCTTATGAATATGTTGGCTGTGTCCAGGGCTGAAGGTGTGCCAACCATGGGTAGAAAATGGGCCATTTTGGAAAGGCGATCCACTACCACCAAGATGGTGGAAAATCCTTCTGAAGGAGGTAGTTCAACAATAAAGTCCATACATATCTTTTTCCATGGTTGCTCAGGAATGGGAAGTGGTCTTAGCAAACCCCAAGTCTTGGTACTTGACCCCTTGTTACGATGGCAGATGGTACAAGAGCCAATGTAATCCTTGCAATCCTGCCCAAGGTTGGGCCACCAAAAAGAGCGTTGGATAAGCTCCGAGGTCTTCCGCACCCCAAAATGCCCAGCAAGTTTACTGTCATGAAATATTTTAAGAACTTGAGGTCTTACTTGGGGAGGGACAAAGATTTTATCCTGATGCCACAGCAACCCTTCCTGTTTTTTCAGGGAGGGTACTTCAGTATCCAAGCGAAGGGCTGAGGCTTGTCGGATTGCCGTCATCAGGTCAGGCTGGATAAGGAGAAAATTATGGGCAAAAAGGATGGTATCAGGTTCTGCTGTTTCTGGGGTATCCGGAAACATCCGGGAGAGAGCATCTGCTTTTCCATTCTTGGAGCCAGGTCGATAAGAAATATGGAAGTTAAACCTGGAGAAAAACAGCGCCCATCGGGCTTGTCTGGGTCTCAACCGTTTGGCAGTCCTGAGGTATTCCAAGTTTTTGTGGTCCGTGAAGATCATAATAGGATGAGTGGCTCCTTCCAATAGATATCTCCACTCTTCTAGTGCAAATTTAATGGCCAACAGTTCTCGGTCGCCAACGTCATAATTCTTCTCCGGAGGTGACATTTTCCTAGAAAAGAAGGCCACAGGATGGAGGAGAGATTTGGGCCCTTGACGTTGCGACAGGATTGCCCCGGTGGCCACTTCCGAGGCATCAACCTCCAACACATAGGGCAGAGCCGGATCAGGGTGTTGTAGGACGGGTGCAGAAATAAACAGCTGTTTAAGTTTGTCAAATGCCAATTGGGCCTCCTGAGACCACAGAAAGCAGGACTGATGGCGGGTTAACTGGGTGATGGGGGAGATGATGGAAGAAAAATTTTTCACAAAACGCCTGTAAAAATTAGCAAAGCCCACGAATCTCTGAACGCCTTTCTTGTCACAAGGAGCAGGCCAATCTAGGATCGCTTTCACTTTTTGTGGGTCCATAGCGATCCCATCGGTGGAAATAATGAGTCCCAAAAACTGGATGGACCCCTTTTCAAAGTCACACTTCTCCGCCTTGGCATAGAGTCTGTGTTTTCTCAAGGTAGAAAGGACTTTTTTAACGTCAACCCGATGGAGTTCCAGTGAGGCAGAAAAAATGAGGATATCGTCAAGGTATACGATGACGAAGTGGTCAAGAAACTCCCGATAGATATCATTTACCAGGTGCTGGAAGGTGGCTGGGGCATTACACAGGCCGGAGGGCATGACTAGGTATTCATAATGTCCAAAACGAGTTCTGAATGCGGTCTTCCACTCGTCTCCCTCCCATATCCGGACAAGGTTATAAGCTCCCCGCAGGTCTAACTTGGTAAAGAGTTGGGCGGTCCGGAACCTCTGGAAGAGTTCGGGGACAAGGGGGAGCGGATACCGGTTTTTGATAGTGACCTTATTCAGCTCTCTATAGTCCACACAGGGTCTCAAGGTGCCATCTTTCTTTTCCACAAAGAATATACCAGCACCTGCAGGAGAAGAAGATGGGCGAATAAACCCCTTTTTCAAATTTTCATCGATATAGACCCGTAGGGCCTCCAGTTCCTTTTCAGAAAGGGGGAATATCCTTCCAATCGGGATCTCGGCTCCGGGAAGCATTTCTATAGGGCAATCGTAAGGCCGATGGGGAGGAAGGACCTCGGCTTTTTTCTTGTCAAAGACGTCCCTGAAGTCCTGGTAAGCAGGTGGGATATCCAGGAGTGGCTCAGGTGTTGGTTGAACAGACAAGCAACTAGCAGGCCCACTAGGTCTTTGAGGGAAGCAATGCTGCTGACAGTAGGTAGAAGAAAAGTTGAGTTCCTTCTTGGCCCAATCGATTTGGGGGTTATGGGCTTGCAGCCAAGGAAGTCCCAGTATGATGGGAAACATGGGGGAACAAAGGGCATCAAAACGGATGAACTCCTGATGACCGGAGTCTGCTGTGGTGAGGATGGGTCCAGTCTCTAGGATAACTGGTCCGGAACTGGGTAGGGACCCATCGGCGAGATGGACCTCGAGCCTTTGTGTCTTAGGGATAAGAGGAATATGGAGTCTCTTGGCCAAAGAAACGTCCAGAAAACAGCTGCAGGCCCCGGAGTCAACGATGGCTCGAAGTTGGACCTCCCCTTCTGCCACCTGTAAGGAGACCGGGAGAATAAGGTGAGAGAGTGAAAGCTCAGAAACTCGGCAGTTAAATGGGGGCTGAGAGTAAGGCTTACTGGGTCTCACGGGGCAGTTCCGAAGAAAATGTCCAGCCCCGCCGCAGTAGAGGCATAGGTTGGCCTACCGACGTCGTAGTCTCTCATCAGGAGTCAGGGAGGAACGGACCAGGCCCAGCTGCATAGGTTCCCCTTCAGATGCTGCCATGGGGGAAGAGACCGGAGGTGCAGGTGAAGCAGAAGAGATCTTGGGAAGCATCCAGGTAGGCCGGAATGTTTGGAGACGCTCCGAGCGTCGCTCCCGCAGACGTCTATCAAGTTGAATGGCGAGTTGTATGAGACCCTCAAGGGTAGCGGGGGTCTCCACTCGAGCCAGCTCATCTTTTAATGTCTCAGAAAGTCCTTGGCGAAACTGATACTTGAGAGCAGCCTCATTCCAATCAGTGTCAGCAGACCATTTACGGAATTCAACCGTGTAGTCCTCCACTGGGCGCTTGCCCTGTAGCAGGGAGTGTAGGGCGACCTCTGCGGTGGCCGTGCGCTGGGGGTCGTCGTAAAGCTGTGCCATAGCCTCAAAGAATGTGTCCACAGAGTCCAAAACAGGGCTCTTCTGTTCCATTAAGTTATGAGCCCAGGTTTGGGGTTCTTCAGACAGCAAAGAGATGATGAACCCCACTTTCACAGAGTCCAGAGAAAAGGTCCGGGGTTGCAAGGCCAAGTATAGCAAGCAGGCATTCTTAAAGGCCCTGAACTTCTTTCGATATCCAGAAAATCGCTCAGGCGTGGGTACTTGTGGTTCAGGAGGCGGGACTAGCATGGAGTGGGCAGAGCTAGCGTGTCCTTGTGGTAACGGGGATGAAGAGGTGCTGGCAGGCGATTGATTGGAGTCTGTAGGAGGCGAAACGGCCAGGTGTTGCAGGCGACCTTCCAACTGGAAATAACCCTCCTGGAGTCTTTGCACTGCCTGAGTGAGGGCGGTGACTTGCTGGCACAAAGCCTCAATTGGGGAAGCACCTCTGTCAGCCTCTGACATGGCTGGATTGTACTGTCACGTACCTGATCCGAGGCCGAGATGCAGAGAGGGCTCCCCTTGCGGCTGAGTGCGGCACACCCCTGGGGTTGAGACAGAGGGTGTAGCGCCCACAGAAGCACTGGTTGCCGGCAGAGTCCAGATGGTAGACAGGCGGTCTCTAGCAGAGTGCTGGGCCGGAATACACCGGACAGTCCAAGGAGGAACCAGGAACAACCAGGCAGTAGGTGTAAGACCGGCCGGGGGTCAAACACAGGAAGCTGCGACAGGTGCAAGCCAAAGGTATAGTAGGGAAGCCAGAAGCAGACAAGTCCGTGGGGAAGCCAAGATCAGGTACTGGAGGGCAGGTAGACAGGAAGCAAGTCCGTGAGCCAAGCCGAGATCAGATAACGGGAGAGCCAAACTGGAGCAGGGATGGTCAGACGAAGCCGAGGGTCAAAGCCAGGAGAGAGAGCAGACAGGTCAGGAACAAGCCGGGTCAAACTGGAATCCAGGAAGTAGCAATGCACAGGAAACAGGAAGAGCTGAAGACAGTCCAGCAATCTGATGGGCTGAGCAGAGCCCTTTTATAGGCCAGTGAATTAGTCTATGGCCTGAGTCCATTGCGGCCATGGGAAGTACTGGCAAAGTTGCCAGTATGCAGCACAGCCATTTCACTGACAATGAGTCTATGGCCTGTGTCCATTGCGGCCACTGGAAGTACTGGCAGAGTCGCCAGTTGCAGCATGGCTGTTTCTCTGACAGGATGTCTCCTCTTTGTATACTGTGATTCCACATGAGAGGGAATATGAGTCAGTTCAAGCACATCTAGTACTCATTGAAGACATTCCTCTTAAACAGAAGGTGTTCATTTTGGAACTTCTAAGGTTTGGAATGGAACACAACTACTCTTATCCTGGTGGATACTACTATCTGCAGAAGATTGGCGTGGCTATGGGGGCCAAGTTTGCCCCTATCCTCTATCCTCGCCAATCTTTTAATGGCTTTATGGGAAGATAAAGCTCTTTTTTCGGTTTACATTCCCAATTTGTTTTTTTGGAGAAGATCCATAGATGAGGGTCCTCTTTCTGTGGAAAGGGAATGTGGATTCCCTACATACGTTTATGTTAGATCTTAACACCAATGATTGAGGCATAAGGTTCACTTATGATTTCAGTCATACTTCAATAAATTTTTTGGACAATATCAAGAAAAGTGTATGGTTTCACAAGACAACCCTATTTTAAACCTACAGACAGGAATGGGTTTATCTCTGTAGAAAGTTGTCACCTCCTGGTTAAAGGCATTCCCAAAAGGCCAATTCAGGCGAGCACGTTGAATTTGTTCAGAAAATAATGTTTTCATGACACAAGTTGATATATTGAAACTCCGATTTGAGCAAAAGGGATTTGATACTATAAAATTTGAACAGGAAATTGATGAAGTTACCCATCTGGAAAGACGGAATCTTTTGACTCCTAAAAAAACAAACTGAATAATTCTTAATTTGAGACAGCATTTGTAACTACTTTTTCTAATCAATTCAACTGGGTCAGAGATACCATACAAAAAAATTGGAAAGTATTGAAGGCAGATAAAATTTTAGGAACCTCCCTTCCAGATAAGCCGAATGTTGTCTTTGGAAGGGCCCCGTCTTTAAAGGATAAAATTGCAGCGAATCCAGTTGAGAAACCCAAGCAACCTGTCATGTTTGGGAATTTAAATTTTTTTTTTTCTGTGTAGGAAATGCAAAGTATGTCAGGAATTCTAAGCCCAAAAAAACATCAATTTTTCAATCTAATATAACCAAAAAAAAAACGTATTCGATCAGAAGCTTCATTACCTGTCATACTAAGGGGGGTTGTCTATCTTTTAAGTTGCTAAACAAATGAAGATCCCCTGAGTGTGGGACTTTGAGTGGCAAGAACCAGAGCTTGAGTAGATTAATCAAAGTTTATTTATACAAATATGCAAGTTTCAAATTTGAATAACATATAAATCATATACAGACAAGTTATAAAAAAGTTAAAAATATGTGGCCAAAGTATACGTCACAAAGGTAGGAATGGCTGGGATGTCCTGAGAGGGACCAGACGCGTTTCGGTTGGTAACCTTTCTCAGTGGTCCAACAGGAGGAATCTCAGACTAAGGGTGTAGAGAATGATGCAATCAATAAAGGGTAACAATATAAGACATAGCAAAAATAATTGTAATCACCCATACATTTACATTTTTGTCGATATACAAAATGTCTGTTACACCCACAATGGGGTACATTATTTAAAGTATTAAATTTATATAAAAGTACATACATACCTTATAGAGACATCCTAGATGTGACGAAGGAAGGGGAAGAAGGGAAGATGGCCACAAAGGATTCAATAAAAAACGAGACCAGGAAAGGGCCTGTGACTCGTGGTATCAAAAGACTGCTAGTCATCCACAATCCTGGATTTATGTCCCGCTGTGGGGAAATTTTTTATGTGCCTTTTGTCAGGGAATGGTTGAGAGGTAAAGTCAAGATGACTATAGCAGCGAGAGAAGGAGGCCGCCACACCTATCCCAAAGGACTCCCGCGAGGATCCCGGAAGATTAGCCCACAATGAAAGGCGTTTAGGATGGAAATAGTAGTAATAAGCCAAAAGTGTATGTAATATAATGATGACGATATTGTGGTATTGGGGAATGAGTAGTCAAAAATATATACGTACAATCAAATAAGTCTCCATCTGTATATCCCTGTTAGGGAGTATAATGTTCAGGTAGGGGAGTATAAAGTCCCGATATGGGAATGTCCTGGATATGGGGTAAAGAAGAAGGGGTGATGAGAGCCCCATATTTGATGCGTAAAATATAATTATGGAATGGGCTAGGGATAGCAGGAAGGATTGATAGTGTCACCCGTGAATAGTGTATAGGGAGAAGGTGGAATGGAGGAGGAAATAAGTGATTGGAAAAAGTTTTAGTCAAGAGGGTTTTGAAGAGTGATATGTTTTCTCATCTCCTCTCTTTCTGTAAGTTATGAAAGGGAAGATCCGCAAAGTAGGGGGAGAGAGAAAAGAGTGGGAGAGAAGTTCCCGATGCAGGGGTACTCAATAATGCCCAAAAATGGAGCCCCACAATAGTGGATCAGAATAACCATGATTAAAAATTAATAATTCAATATGGTTTCAAATTTACTTGATGAATGAGAGGCAAAAAAGAGTAACAAACTGCTGTGCTATATAGACCGAGAGAAGAAAAGGAGAAAATAGTAAAGGATTCACCATGCTACCAAGAAAGTGTGCCACAAGAGTGACGTGTACCAATACCGCCAAGGCTGGGAAAGGGAAGAGTAGTAGGGGGTTCACCATACCACCAAGAGAGTGTGCCACAGAAGTAACGTGTACCAATACCTTAGAATCCTTAACACAAGATAAAAGCAATGTGGGACTTTAAATGAGGTGTGTCCAGCTGGAAAAATAAATTGTAAATGTATAGTAGGAGAAACCAGATAGGTAATAATGTCAACATTTAATCCTACTCCTACTGCCTACTCCTGACAAAGTGAATATGTGTTCACGAAACGCGTTGAGTTATATACAGGCAATCCATCAACTACAAATGTTATCATGTATTTTTATTTCTTGACCCCATTACATGTTTTACCATATACCAGAATATACCAGGACGAATTTGTATTATCTTTGTACTACTGTCTTTAGATCATCTATATCCATATGTATATCATTTATGTACTTCCCATTACCATGGGATACATTTGTAAAGTGAATACTTTGGTTCTACCTATATTTGGTCCTTAGACTTTTTAATAAATTATTGATTACATTATTACCTATCTGGTTTCTCCTACTATACATTTACAATTTATTTTTCCAGCTGGACACACCTCATTTAAAGTCCCACATTGCTTTTATCTTGTGTTAATCTAATTAGGGATGGAGACTCTTTTGGTCATGAGTCTCAATTAAAGTCCCACATTCCCCCTCGCCGCTTCATAACCTTAGAATCCTTATCTGGTATCCCCGCAGAAGGTGTGTAATGGCGGCGCACATTCTGAAAGGAATGTGTCCGCCTTTTAACCACTTTACCACCGGAGGATTTTGCTGTCTTCCGTCCAGGCCACTTTTTGCGATTCGGCGCTGTGTGACTTTAACTGACAATTGCGCGGTCGTGCGACGCCGTACCCAAACGAAATTTCCGTCCTTTTTTTCCCACAAACAGAGCTTTCTTTTGGTGGTATTTGATCACCTGTGCGCTTTTTACTTTTTGCGCTATAAACAAAAAAAGAGCGTTTATTTTGAAAAAATAACAATATTTTTCACATTTTTTTATATGAAATTCCCCCCCAAAAAAATGTAAAAATCTAATTTTTTTTAAATTTTTGGCCAATTTGTTTTATGCTACATATGTTTAGTAAAAAAAAATCGCAATAAGCGTATTTTGATTGGTTTGCGCAAAAGTTATTGCGTTTACTAACTAAGGGAAAGATTTCTGTCATTTTTGGTGTTTTTTTTTTTAACGCGTAATGGCGGTGATCTGCGATTTTTTTTGTGGGACTGCGACATTGCGGCGGACAGATCGGACCCTTGACTGACATTTTTGACACTTTTGGGGGTACCAGTGACATTACTACAGTAATCAGTGCTATATATATGCACTGTTACTGTAAAAATGACACTGGCAGGGAAGGGGTTAATTTTATTGGAGAGGGAGGGGTTAATGTATGCCTGGTGCTTACTGACGTGTGGGGGGGGGGAGGTGACTGTGTGACAGAAGGACAGATCGGATGTCCAGCTATGCTGAACACTCCGATCTGTCAGTCCCTGTCACTATGGAGATCCGCCCGCTGTGTTTACACACAGCGGGCGGATCTCCAGACTCGATCCCCGACGATCGGGGCAGAGCAGCGGCAATCGCCGCTGCTCCTCCCCTGGCCCGACTCCCGCTGTGAATGAACACAGCGGGAGCGAGCCTCCGGCGGCGCGTGAGCGCCGCCCACAAGGGGCGGAGTCCAGCGACGTAGGTCTACGTCACTGGACGGGATCGCGGCACTTTGCCGCAGTAGCCTCAATGTAAGCGGGGCTAAAGTGGTTAAAAGACGCCGGCGCATGCGTGGAAAGCCGTGAGAGGCAACCGCCCATTGTCAGTGTGAGAGCCAATAGGCATCCCCTGTGTCTGGAACGCACGGCGCCGCCCACACAGGCCGTGTTGCCCGCGGCGTGCGTTCCAGGCACGCCAGCGCACGTCATGTGACCGCCCAGACGCCATCAGATGACGGCGCGGGCCTGCCAATGGGAGGGGCATAGATACGCCCCTTTGTGCACTGTGGGGACTTTTAAGTTGCAAATGTGGCTTCCAATATGTTGGGAGAACCATTATAACCTTAGGCATTCGGGTGGGTGAGCATCTGACTAACATCAAGAAAGGATTACCTAGACATAGTTTATCCAAACATTTTTTAAGATGCCATCATAAAGATCCGAGTTCATTAGGAGTGATAACCATTGAGAAATTTACCCCGCATTGAAGGGGGAAGTAATCTCAAAAGGAGTATATCCAGAAGAGAGTCGCATTGGATTTATAGTTTAAAAAGCTATAGGCCCTTGGGATTAAATGTTGACTGGGATATTAATGCCCATATTAATATTAGCTAATCCATTGTTTATCTATCTTTGGAAAATGTACATAGGATAAGGGTGCTTTATGATCTCTTTCCTCTTAATACAAATAATAACTTTTTTAGTGAGGTGCATGAATTTTGACATCGGTCTCACTACATATATGTATATATATCGCTATTTAATTGGTTCTTAAGGGATTAGAATTTAATGTCATTTGTACAGGTCTTTTTGTTCATTGACATCAGAAGATATTTATATATGTAAAACTTTGTGGTCACATGCAAGAGACCAGTATCCTATTAAATACAATAGCCCAACAGGGGTATCTGTATATTCCTCTAAAGGCTGTTACTGTTTGAAAAATACTGCTTTTAATTCTAGTTTTTACATTTTTAATTTTTAAATTAAATGTTATTTTTTATTTATCCTCTACATTGGTCTATCATCCTTTTTGCTGATAGAATACTTCATCTCTTAGAAGATGAGGAGAGAATATATATCAATTTTGAGTAATTTAACAAAGAAGGAGGAGGAAGTAGTTTATTTCTTGTAGAAATGTCCCTTGCCTGACACCGGAAGTTAATTTACTCATAAACTGTATAAACAGTGTCTGTGATGGTTGGGGTTGTACTCCATTTCCAGCTGATGCCTGCTTAGGAGAAACGCGTTGGAGAGATATCCCAGCCATCACTTCACATGGTCCATTCTGCAGGCGGCAGAATTTTTTTTTTCAATTTAATTTTTGTCTACATTCACTATGATCCTTTTTGTCCAATAAAAAATGTATCCTAAGGATAATGCACCATTCAGTCCCTTTTTTTTTCCTCCTACATGGATTACATCCATCCCTCTGGGATGTTAATATTGGAGAGGAAGTAGGAGACACAGCCGCTCATCATTAAGATTGCAGCAGTCGGTGAGTGTTGAATTTGTGTTCAGCCGTGCAGTCCTGAGTTCTGACAGCTGGTCCCAGGAGACACGAAGGAGCAATCAACAGGTGTTGAGCTGTCTTTAGTCCGAAGACTGCGTGAGACCAGTGTGGATTATAGCGATTGTCACTATTAAGTTGGATTTGGTTGTAAAGGAGGATTTTTTTCCCTTGGAATCACAATAAGACTTTGGGTTATTTACCAGATTGAGGGACAATTTTTATTATATTTTTTTTATTTTTTTTTATTCACCATTATTTTTCAGATTCATTTTTTGTGAACATCTGTGGGTTTTTTTTTTTTTTTATCACCGCTACAACATTAGAGAACCCCTACAACATTAGAGAACATAACCAGATACATTCTTACAACTTTCACCCACTGCCTGAAGAGTTTATTTTTATATATCTATATATATCTATATATATAGATATATATATATATATATATATATATATAGATATATATATATATATATCTATATCTCTCTCTCTCTCTATATATATATATATATATATATATATATATATATCTATCTGAAGAGAATATATTGGCACATTATCTTGTGTTACTTGTTTTTGAATGTATTGGGTTATGTAGCCACTTTGTTTTTGTTCACACAGGTGAAGACTTTATCTTCATTTTTTTGACAGCGCACTTATTTCTTATACACATTTTTTTGCACCCAGTGTTCAGGGTTTATTTTGTTGCAGCAGTCCTTTTTATTCCCATTTAGTTAGCGCACCTATTTTTCTTTGTTTTTATATGGAGTTAATAGTTCATTTACATCACACTACTGCAATAGCTCACCTCCAGGATCGTGGGGAACTTTAACTAGCAGAAGCATGTGAAACAAAGAGGGCGCAGTCGCTGTGTCCAGAGGGATTAACCTTTTGGGCAGACTGTGGATATTTATCTTCTCCAGCTGACATGTGCGTGGATATTTGTCATTTTTAGCCATTAAAGAATTTACTGAATGATAATAACCCTCCCTGCGCTCTCTGTGTTTTACATTCTGCTTTAAAGTTTAGTAGTCTTTAGATTTTTGTAATCTCAAAACTCATAATTTCTGTACCAGGTATGATGTCAATATAGTAGTACCCCTTAAAATTAGCTTTTCAGTATAAAAATAAAAATACCTTAAAGGGGAACTAAACCCTCCTATCCTTTTCAGCCAAGAAGGCTGCCATCTTAACCCGTTTGATCTGCAACTGCCATGGTGCTGCCCATGTGGTCAGTTATGACACCACCCATTTGATGGTTTTACAGTTTAATTGAAAGCATAAGCAAATGGGACAGTTAATGCTCCCAGCATGATGGGAACATAACTGTTTCTTTAAAACAATGAAATTGATGAGTTAAAAAAAAAAAGCCTGACATATCAGTACAAGGAACATAAAATTCAGTAAGTAGGTGGCGTACCTTGTAGGGATGGGCCGAGCACCCCCCTCTTCGGTTGGCTTTAGAACATCTCGAACAGGGAAAAAGTTCTAGCGAACATGCAAACTATATTAAAGTCTATGGGACACGTATATGAAAAATCAAAGTTTCCATTTTAAAGACTTTTATGCAAGTTATTGCCATAAAAAAAGGATGGGGACCCGAGTACTGCCCTGGGCGATATGTAACAATGCAAAGAAAGTTTTTTTAAAACGATTGATTTTAAAGGAGCAGTTCTTTTAATGATGCTAAAAGTGAAACAATAAAAATTAAAAATTCCTATAAAAAATGTGCCTGGGGGGGGGGGGGGGGGTGTACCCTTAATTTGCCTGTAAAGAACTGTCAAAGCCCAGATCGGGGAGACAGCGGGAGGCCTCCCAAGAGGCGAAAGCATTTCGGGTCCGGCTGGTGTCGTGATTTACAATGGTTTTACATCCTTTATTTTTTAACCACTTAACGTCTAGCCACGTAGACCTACGTCGGCTGACTTTAAGGGGTTATACCGGGATGATGCCTCTAGCTAGAGGCATCATCCCGGTACCGTTGTTTGAAGCCGACGGTCGGCTTTCCGTCGGTAACGACCGATGCGGCTAGGGAGCCGCTCGATCGTTACCCGGGGGGGCGGGAGGGGACGTCCCCCCCCCTCCCGCCGCCTTCCGTGGCTTTGCTCGGGGCTCCCGTCCCACCGGGAGCCCCGAGCACCCAGCTGGCACGTCCGCCGGCTGGATGGAGTCCCGATGAATGCCGGAAACGGCATCGATCGGGTCTCTGATGACGTAACCCGGAGGCGGCGTCCATGACGTCACTTCCGGGTTACTGTGCTGCAAAAGGCGGCATATTTGAAAAACGGCTGTATGCAAAAATGCAGTTTTCGGCGTTTTGCATACAGGGAAGTGTAGTGGAGGGGTCTAGGGTCTTTTAGACCCTCGATCCCTCCATAAAGAGTACCTGTCACTACATATTGGTGTCACAAGGGATGTTTACATTGCTTGTGACAGCAATAAAAGTGATCAGATTTTTTTTTTTTAAAAAACCTGTAATAAAGTTAAAAAAAAAAGAAAAAATAAATAGGAAAAAAAAAAAATTTAGCTGCCCCCGTCACCGTTAGCTCACGCACAAAAAAAAATGTATACGCAAGTCGAGCCGTGAATGAAATCGCTGTTCAAACCACACATGTGAGGTATCGCCGCGATCGCCAGAGCGTGGGCAATAATTTAAAAAAAAGAGCTACACTCTAACTCTAAACTGGTAACCGTTAAATACATTTTAAGCGTCACAGATTGAGATCTCTATTGACCGTAGTTTGTCGCCATCCCACGGGGGGGCGCAATTTTAAACCGTAACATGTTGGGTATCTATTTACTCGGTGTGACATCATCTTTCACAATATACAAAAAAATGGGCTAACTTTACTGTTTAGTATTTTTTAAATGCAGTGAAATGTGATTTTTCTAATTTTTTCCAAAAAAATGGCGTTTAAAAGACCACTGCGCAAATACCGCGTGACAAAAATTTTTGCAATGACCGACATTTTATTTTCCAGAGTCTTTTCTAAAAAAATATATATAATGTTTGGGGGTTTTAAGTAGTTTTCTAGCAAAAAATACTGTTTTTAACTTGTGAACAAAAAATGTCAAAAATAGGCTTAGTGGTAAAGTGGTTAATAAAGGACTTGTCAAAAACTGTTTCCTGTGGTTCCTACATTTTGACACTTTTTTAGTGAATGGGTAGGGGTACTATATACCCGATACCATTCACACGGGTGGGGCGGGATCTGGGGGCCCCTTTGTTAACCACTTAAGCCCGGAGGATTTGGCTGCTAAAAGACCAGGGGGTATTTTGCGATTCGGCACTGCGTGACTTTAACGGACCATTGCGCGGTCGTGCGACGCTGTACCTAAACGAATTTGACGTCCTTTTTTCCCACAAACAGAGCTTTCTTTTGGTGGTATTTGATCACCTGTGCGATTTTTTGATCATGCGCTATAAACAAAAAAAAGCGTAAATTTTGCAAAAATAACAATATTTTTCACATTTTTTAATATGAAATTCCCCAAAAAAATGTAAAAATCAAAATTTTTTAACATTTTCGGCCAATTTGTTTTATGCTACATATGTTTGGTAAAAAAAATCGCAAAAAGTGTATTTTGATTGGTTTGCGCAAAAGTTATCGCGTTTACTAACAAAGTGAAAGATTTTTGTAATTTTTGGTGTTTTTTTTTTAACGAGTAATGGCGGCGATCTGCGATTTTTTTTTGCGGTACTGCAACATTGCGGCGGACAGATCGGACCCTTGACTGACATTTTTGACACTTTTGGGGTTACCAGTGACATTACTGCAGTAATAAGTGCTATACATATGCACTGTTACTGCAAAAATGACACTGGCAGAGAAGGGGTTAACTGTATTGGAGAGGGAGGGGTTAAGTGTGTCCTAGGGGCCTGATTCTAACTGTAAAGGGACATGGCTATTGGTGTAAAAACAAAGATCAATGGTCCTACATAGTAGAACCTTCTGATCTTCATTTTTACACCAGGGAGAATGACAGGCGGCTTGTTTACATAAGCCGCCTGACTTTCTCTCTTCACCGGAGCGATCGTGAGTGACTGGCGGACGATCGGGTCCGCCGGTCACACGCACTGACTTGTCAGTGAACGAGCCGGGGCGGGGGCGCGCCTCGGCGGGCGCGCGCCCGCCCGCAATTGGCTCACAAGTCAGTGACAGGCGAGTGACGTATCCCTACGTCACTCTGCCTGGCCGGGGCTGACCGCCGCAGTATATAGTCGTGCGGCGGTCGGCAACCGGTTAAAGGGGGCTTCCCGATTCTGATAAGCCCCCCACCCGCAGACTCCAACAAACCCAGCCCAAGGTTTTCAGGAAGAGGTCCCCCCAAATCACCCTCCCCATGTTGAGGGCAAGCGGCCTGGTATAATTCAGGAGGCAGGGGGCGCTCGCTCTTCCCCCCCTTTTCTGGCCTGCCAGGCTGCATGCTCGGATAAGGGCCTGGTAAAGATTTTGGGAGGACCCCATGCCATTTCTTTCCTAATTCTATCACGGGGTTCCCCTTTAAAAGCCATACCGGACCCAAAGGGTCCCCCCAAGCAGTTTTTATCCCAATTTTTTTTCATTTACATTTTTTTTTTTTTACAATAGTTTTTTTAAATTCATCTTTCAGCAGGAAAGCCTAAACAACCAATTGACTGTGGGATCAGGAGGCGAACATCTCGCTAAGTGCCAAGAAAGTTCAAGTGTTAGGCGAGTACTTGAATGGGCAATGTTCAGGCCAAACTTATGAATGGCGCAAACTGTTTGCCCATCTCTAGTGGTGCCTAAACATTGTAACCCCTCACAGTTACTCTTGCTGGTCGCAGAAACGGGCCCTGCTGTTAAAAATGATTTAAAAAAAAAATAATTGAAATTACATGCACCTGTCAAATAGGTGCAGACAAATTGAGCCTTGGGTGTTGGTGAAGCTTGAAAACTGTAACCTGTTTTGTTATTGTTTTTATTTTTTGGGGTTGATTTTTTTAACTTTTTGTGTGAGTGTGGGTAGGGAACATGGTGCTTGAGTGCAATACTTTTGTGCTGGGTGCACTATAAACCGTTTTATTATTGTTTTTTTATTTTTTTTGGGGGGGGGGGGGGTCGGATTTTTGTAACTTTTTATTATAGAGTTTGTGAAGAGAATATGGTGCTTAGGTGCAATATGTTTATGCTTGGTGCACTATAAACCGTTTTATTATAGTTTTGCTATAGTTAAAAAAAATAAAAGGGTACCACTGCTGACGCAGAGGAGGAATGCCTGCAATGCAGAATGGAGGAACAGCAATTATGCTCTAAATATTTTTAGTGCTGCTACGGGAAAAAAAAAAAGGAACCACTGCTGACAATGAAGGAATAGCACCTTGGTCGCAGAAGGGGGGGCAGCAATTATGCCTTAAATATTAGTGCTGCTGTAACAGTCACACACACACACAATGCCTCCTGCGCTTAGGAAAATGGCCCCTCTGCATGGATGTGCTTTATGTCTTCATTACTCTTAGAAACTCTTGGCTCTGAAGAAGAGGAATTTCTCTAAACGCGTCAGCCCACGGAGTCTTCAGTGATTGTTACACCCATACGTATTGATACATTGGATGGAATGTACAGTGATCTGTGATGCGCAATTTCTTGCTGTTTTTGTGAGTACATTACTTACCGTGCTTTTATCTAAAAAAATTATTATTTGTCTCGGGATAATGCACTAGTTCGGTGCACCCTGTGTGTTTTATATAGTATTAGTGCTGCTGTGCTAGTAAAAAAAAAAAAAAAAGAAAACCACTGCTGACACAGATGGGGGAGTACTAATAATGCAGCAACAGAGCTAAAAAGGTGTACAGCGCCAAAAACAAATTAATAACATATATTAAAACTCAGTAAGACCAAAGTCTATGAAGTCCAAAAACAGGTGCATAAAATCAGAAATAAGTGGAAAGAAGAAATCCAACACCATATAGCTGAAATCCCAAATCTCGGAGGAACCACGTGATCTAGTAATAGATGTCTCCTTACTTGAATGTTTGACCCCCGGTCAAGAGAGGTCAAACAGGCTTAGATCAAGAAGGGTAAAAACCCAGAGAGCGCGGTATCTCCAAAGATGGTTGGCCCCAGATCAGTCACATTCGGTCGTTAAAAGATGTTTATTCCAAATGTATTCATGTCCCCTAAGTTTCTTGATAGATGGCTAGGTTGCCCCTCCAAAAAACAGATGGAACTCAGATGGTGAAATACATTTGGTTTATTAAAATTTGACAGAAACAAAGTGAACTACTCACATGTTAATATATGACAACAAACAAAAGTTCCAAGATGGCCGAGGCTAGGGGCGTGTCTGCGTGCGGGCTGGTGTAACTGACGCGTTTCGTCATCACATAAGACGTTATCAAAGGCCTTTGTAGTGTTGTTCAATGCTTTCTTTAGTGTTGCCCTAGACGAAGAAAGCCAAAAACCCTTTGCTTTCCAGTTTGTGGGAGAAATGTACACTGGACAAGAATTCCACAAGGAATGGTTTCTTCCCTAAGTGAATTCTCAAAGGCCATGATGACAATCCTGAACAGATGCATGAAGGCACAGTGATTAAAGTGTACATTGAGGAAATCTTGCTATGTGCAGACACAAAAGAACATTGTGAACAAGACTCTCTTTCTCTGTTGAAATATCTCAGTGAACAGAATTGCAGGGTGTCAAAGGAAAAGGTACAATGGTTTAGGCCTCATGTGAAACTCTTTGGTCACTGCCTAGGCCCTGAAACTAAGCACATTGACATTGAAAGAAAATGGACAATAATTAAAATGCCTCATCGGGATGGTGTCATATGTGGTGTCATAATTCATCGTGATGGTGTAATATGTGAGACAATGGATACCAGATGCTAACACCAAGTTGAAACCCTTGTATGCTGCTCTAACTATACCCTTGGAATGGACAAAGATTGCGCCCACTCTCAAATTACCTGACCAAAACAAGCCCTTCCAATTATATTGTTCTGTTAAGGGAGCTACAAGCAATGGAGTCCTTACTCAGAGGTCACCATCAGGAACACACATAGTGGCCTATGAAAGCATACAAATGGACCCAATCATTCAAAGAATACCAACCTGTGTAAGGGCAGCTGCAGCTACCGCATTACTAGTTGAGAAGGTTGCCATTGTAAGGATGAATCAGCCTCTGACAGTCTACACAACACATGCAGCAAATTAAATCCTAAAAAGAGCAAAGACCATACATTTGTCATCAGCAAGGCTGAGCAAATATGAAGCAATCCTGCTTGAATCAGGAGAGATAAAAATGAGAAGATGTACTACAATCAACCCTGCCAGCTTTTTCCCAGAGAGGGAATAAGACCTTGAAGAGGAGGGTAATCACAATCGCTTGGAACTCATAGAAGAAGAAATGCAGCAAATCTCCCCAGTAAAGGACACTCCTCTTGAAAATCCTGATCTGATCCTGTTTGTAGACGGTTCATGCCTATACAGGGATGGAGTCCCAAGAAGTGACAACACTGGAGGAAGTGGTTGAGACCTAATTACTCCCTGAACACTCTCAGTGCAGGTTGCTGAATTGGTAGCACTCACTAGGGCTTGTGAGACCGCAAAGGATCAATCAGCTAACATATACACTGATAGCAGGTATGCTCTAGGTGCAGTTCACAACTATGGACCCATATGGAAGAACAGAGGATCCACAACTGCTGCAGGAGAACCAATTCAAAACTGGAAATATTTTCAAGAGATTTTTGAAGCAGTCACCCTCCCAAAGGAAGTCGCTATCCTGAAGGTCAAGGCACATACTGGTGGAAAAACAATGGAAGAAAAAGGAAACCTTTTGGATGATTAAACTGCCAAGAAGACTGCTGAAAAACAAATGGAGAAAATTATGACTCTAGTCACTGATTTTTCAAAAGAAGAAGAAGCTCATAAAAAGATTGGAGGTAAGTAGAGAACGAGTACAGAAGGCGAAAGAACAAATCAGGAAACTGCAAGAATCTGCACCCAATAACTGGTATGAAATCATGGAAAGGATGGAGCAAGGAAAGACCAAGATGGACTCTTGTACAAGGAAAATGTATATGTGTCCCACCCCAAATGGAGAAAATGATCATGCAATTAGCCCATGGAGCAGGTCATGTAGGTCCTAAAGCAATGGAGAGAAACACTAAGAAGGCTGGATGGTTTATTCAATACTCCAGGAATGCATGTCAAGACTTTGTTGAGGGATGCATAATTTGTGCTAAAAATAACCCAGGAAAGCCAACCAGAGAGACACAAAGACATTTGGTCAAGCCACTATTCCCTTTTCAAAGACTTCAGATTGACTACATCCAATTACCTAAATCAGGCCACTACCAATATGTTTTGGTGTGTGTGGACATGTTTTCAGGATGGGTGGAAGCCTGGCCAGTAACTAAAGCAAATGCCAAGACAGCAGCAAAGAAGCTCCTTTCTGAAGTAATAAGCTGTTTTGAAGTTCCTAAAAACCAGGAAAGGTAGAAAGATACAATGGGCTTATTCAGAATAGGTTAGCTAAACTAATGCAGGAAAGAGAGGAAGGGTCAGTGAAGAAACAGTGGCCAGAACTATTGCCTTTGGTTCTTTCCAGCATCAGGACTACTCCTACCTATAAGACAGAGAATTTTAGCCCTTATGAGATTTTGTTTGGGAGGCCACCTAAGAAAGGATTGTATTTTCCACATCAGACTGATGTAATGTATAATTATCTTGCTGCTTATGTAATTGTCTTGCACAAGCAACTAACTACAATGCACAAGCTTGTTTTTGATTATTTTCCAGATACAGATCAAGTAACTGGAACACACAACTTACAGCCTGGTGATTGGGTCCAAGAGAAAGAACACAGGAAAGTAACCTTAGGACCAACGTTTGAGGGACCCTACCAAGTGCTCCTGACAGCTGCCACAGCTGTAAACATACGTGGATACATGCCAGCCATTGCAAGAAAGTACAGCCACTCTAAAAGATGAGTAAATTGCTTTTATGCCTTTGCTTGATCAAAGTAGTCAAGGCTGTAGAAGAAAACCACCTGTACAAATTGCAGATGTTGGCGGGCATAAGGGGTAACTTGAGTAATTGCTGGATCTGTTCACATAAACCAGACAGTTCAAAAGGTATACACCTGATACCAATTCCCATTAATTTAACCACTTGGCAAAACTCTTTATGGGCCAGGCCAAAAATTGGCCTTGATAGGGCTCCAGATGTTAAACCAATTTACCTTCACTCTGATTTTTAACAATACAAGGCTGCCAAAATACCAGTGTGTCTAGAAATTCCACACGTTTTACTATTTTGAACATACAGTACACCTTATGCTAAATATAACAAAAGACATTTGGGAATATCCCCTTGCTTGGCACAGACAAAAGGTATAAAATGTGGTAATAAAATAGAAAATATGTCAAACCCAGATTAACTTTTGTATAGAGATGGTAAATACATGAATTCAGCAGAATGGCTTCTGGCCCCCAAGGACTGCACAGGAGCACAGGAACACATGAACCCAGAAAATATTTTCCACTGTTTAATCAGAATCTGTATTCTCTAATTCATGTTGGAATATGGCAATATCCCAAGATGGGAAACGTTTCTGCAGCCAGATGTTACAAAGTTTCATAGTTTCATAGTTAGTGAGGTTGAAAAAAGACAGCAGTCCATCCATTTCAACCTATGATGAGTGTGTGTGTGTTTATGTCAATAGTACACCGTATACCCCTGTATGTTGTAGTCTTAGGGGCCCATCTAATAGTTCTTCCAAACTATTGATGCTCCCTGCTGATACCACTTCTTGTGGAAGAGAATTCCACATCCTTACTGCTCTGATGGTATAGAACCCTTTACGAAGTTTATGATTAAACCGCTTCTCTTCTAATTTTAGCGAATGGTCGCGAGTCCTTTTATATTCCCTTTCACTGAATAGATTGTTCCCTATGCTAGGGTCACTAGTACGGTATTTGTACATTGATATCATATCCCCTCTCAAGCGTTTCTTCTCCAGAGAGAATAAGTTCAGTGCTTGTATTTTTTCCTCATAGCTGAGATCCTCCAGTCCCTTTATTAGCGTTGTTGCCCTTCTCTGGACTCTCTCCAGTTCCAGGACATCCTTCTTGAGGACCGATGCCCAGAACTGGATGGCATACTCAAGATGCGGCCAGACCAGAGTCTTGTAGAGTGGGAGAATTATTGTTTTATCTCTGGAGTGAATCCCCTTTTGAATACATGCCAATATTGAGTTGGCTTTGCTTGCAGAAACTTAACATTGCATGCCATTGCTGAGCTTGTCGACTACTAGGACCCCCAGGTCCTTTTCCATTTTATATTCCCCCCCAAAGGCTCTCCCCCTAGTGAGTAACTTGCATTTGGCACTTAAATGCATTACCTTACATTTTTCAACATTAAACCTCATTTGCCATGTAGATGTCCACCCCATTATTTTGTGTAGGTCTTCTTGTAAGATTTCTACATCCTGCGTAGAAGTTATTGCCCTGCTTAATTTAGTATTGTCCGCAAATATGGAGATTGTGCTGTTTATCCCCTCCTCTAGGTCATTTATGAATAAATGAAAAAGGGGTGGTCCCATGAAAGATCCTTGGGGGACCTCACTTTCCACACCAGACCATTCCGAGTACTCCCCATTTATGACCACGTTACAATCACCAGACTAGGGAGTATATTCGTTGCCCTGGTTACAGACTTTTTACACCATATGTACTAATAGATCCTTACTACCTTATTTGTGGTCTAAAGGCTTATAAGTGGATACCTCCCCATAGTTATGGTTCCTGCTTTATTGGGATAGTAGAGCCATCCCTCTTTGTAGTTGAGGAAAATGACATCAGGGCATATAAGGTACCAATGACTCATTTAGAGGACCACCATCAATCCATGCCTGTACAAAAATGTATAGCTGTATTTAATACTGGAGATAAGGTATGGGCATGGTTTCCAGCAATACTAGGGGGAGGCATAAATATAGTAGACAACATGAAAAAAGCTCTTTTTAATTATAGTGCATTGGTTGATCAGATGTTTAATGAAACTGATAGTGCAATCAAGGAAATAGCTGCAGACCCAAGATTACTACACAAGCATACCATGCAAATTAAATTGGCCTTAGACTACCTATTAGACAAAGAGGGAGGCCAATGTGTGCTTGCAAATGATACTGCTTGCTGCACCTGGTTTGAAAGCCCTGAGACACAAGACATGATAAAAGCCCATCTCCAGTAGATGGTAAAACTGAGGAAACAGGCCTTTGATCTGACCACCCCTGAAAAGGATAGTAATTGGAATCTATTTGCTGGGTGGGCTCATGGATTGAAATTATTTTTGTCTTTATAGGAATTATTTTCATGGGATTGCTTGCTTATTTGTTTTACAGGTGTGCTAAATGTGGAATACAAAAGATTACTACAATGACAGTTTGGACTAAGGAAGATGACCCCAAAAAAGAGATAGAGTGTTACCAGAAAGTCAATCTAGTAGATACATATGATACTGTAGCACTGCCCCTTGAGGACTGCTGGATTTCACACTTACGGGTCCCCCTGGGTTACCAATAGCAACTTTAACATTCACAGTCTATCACTTTACTTCTTGGCTCAGTCAATAATCCATCCAGGGGTATGTAGTTGTTTTGTATTTTATTTTATGAATTAGGGATGAGAGAAGGGAATAGTGGGATACTCCAGGTTAATTATTCATAAAATGGAGGACTTCTAACTTTCGGTACAGCAAGGCTAGTAATCCACCTTGCCACTTAGGTGGGTTCAGGGTTAAGTCTCTTTCCAGATGACTTGATGAACTAAATTATCTTCAGGATACTTATAGTTGGGGGGAGTACCGCGCTTTAAAGTGCTTAATACAACATAGATAAAATTATATACATATGTGAAAAAGTGCCAAAGTGCTTCTTAAATACAATATTCAAAAATTATGTGTCTCAATGTGTAAAATAAATACAATCCGATATAAATCCTTCAATTAATATAATAGGTGATAAAATGGACTAAACTAAAATTGATCTTAGTAGAACCAACTATATCAATACAATATATAGTGAAAAAAAATTATAAGTCTGTGACCTTTTCAAAATTAAATAATGTGCTCTAAATAGGTGATATCCAATAAAGTGCTGAAGTGTCCTTAAAATAATTATATAAATATATAGTGATCAACAAAATCTTCTTTATCCAAATTTGGCATGCAGGTGCTCTTTCGTGCGGTGCCCACTAGGTGTCCTAAGCGCTCACCTCACTGCTCCTTAAAAAGAGCCTTAAGTTGTATGCCTCAGTATGCTGTTCCTTCCTCCTTATTGGCATATATGTACCATTATGAATCCTCGGTTATATCTCCCTTGTATAAACAGCTATATTCCAGGGGGTATATGCGGTCCTTTATATCTCCAAAAAAATCAAATTGGGCCAAACATGGTGAAGTACGTCCCATAAATTTTATTAAAAAAAGTAAGAGTAACACTCACATTGCTTTGCGTCTTGTTTCTAGCATAACAAACATTCCTTTGCCGATACGTCACTTCCGGTTTGGCTATCCTACGCGTTACGCTGCGTACCCACGCAGCTTCTTCCAGGGATCCTTGTATGCGCTTTCTTGACTGCCGACACCCGTCCGCTGACTATCCTACTCTTGGGGTGGCACCCCTCAGGTCAGGCCCCTTGACACGACCCCCCCTGTACTCACGATACTGTTTTTCTAGGGTCTCCAGTGTCTCCCCCTCAGTCAGCTCTCCTGGACCTCTGGGTTCAGCTCTGTTCCTCTGGCCCTCAGAACGACGCCCCTGAGGCCACGTACCACTGCTACAGAGGAGGAGGCAGCCGCCACCCTCCCTCTGGGACCCTGCTCAGCAGCAAAAGACCTTGCAGCACATGTGCTCCTGGCTTATATACAGTATCCAAGAATGGCCCAAGACAGCCTGTCTATGCCAAAAATATGCCTGACGAAGGGGTCCTGCATGACTCCAAAACCTGGCACTGTTCCTGATGTGATCCTTAC
The DNA here is from genome assembly GCF_965119305.1 of Pelophylax lessonae. Taxonomy (NCBI): domain Eukaryota; kingdom Metazoa; phylum Chordata; class Amphibia; order Anura; family Ranidae; genus Pelophylax; species Pelophylax lessonae. Next base: position 642,767,423 of record NC_138770.1, on the reverse strand, counting down.
TGCAATAAAAAGTTTCTTCGGACTGCTTTGCAAGATCCATGTTGTGCTGGCGAATATGGATGAGCCTGTCTCTGCCAATCACAAGGACTGTATCAAAGCCTATGCATCCATTGGTCAGGTTTCCTCCCACTGTCCAACATGCCTCCCTATTGGACCAGTGTGAAACACTCTCTAGACAGAATGAATCGCATACTGAGCACAATGAGCAGACCTCACTAACAGATCCTGCTCTCTGGTAGGCAGAGAGCAATATAGATCTGCCTGCAGCTCCTCTAAAAGGCAGACAGAGCCAAAAACTATACTCTTGCACAAGCACCTACCTAGGAGGGTGCTACACTCACCCCCCCCCCCCCCCGTCAAACCGAGCCATGTCCTCACTGGCTCTGGGCAGCCGCCCCTACAAAAATTCCTTACCAAAAATGTCCATAGAGTATCCCACAAACTTGGAAAAGGGGAAAAGGGAAGTGACAAATGTACAGGGCCATAGGGCATACCCCATATATGGCCAGTGAATATAATAAATTATGTGAAAAAATATGACTCTGCTGTACAAATATTCACACAGTTATTTACAAATAGCAAGTGCATTTAAATCAATGCACCCCCCTGCCAAACAAAAATCTGCTTGGACAGGTAAACATCATCCTGTCTAGTTAACTAAATACATTATCTACATTGCATGCAAATTTGCATTAAGTAGTCGAAGGCCTAGCCAGACCTCGAAATCCCAAGCAAGCCTGCAATGAAATTACGTTAAGCATAAATTAATGCATTACTACTTACACCAGTGAGACTGCCCTCTCCTCAGAGGCGACCTTCTCACCACATTATCTTTAACTGCACATTCTCGTAGAGATTCTCTTCAGTTCCTGCCCCCTAAGGGCACACTTGACTCGATGTTCCATTGCTATTCCTCAAACAGATAACAATTAAACCCTGCCAAGCTAACTATCTAACACTTCCATCTCAATTCTCTCCAAGAACCATTTTGGTGACTAAATAATAGGCACAGTCCCTTTCCAGCACTATTATAGTCAGACCCACAAGTTCAGAATTAAGACATGCGGAGTCCACCTGACTGGTGTTCACAGTGTCCTCTCCTTCTGTAACACAGAGGCAACATATCTTCTTCTGCGACAAGCTGTTTTGCTGGAGCCTGAGCAAACTTGTCCAACTTGTGAGTTTTGTAAATCTCTTCAAGGGGTCCCTCACACTGGCATCCCCTCCTCTGAATAGACAATGAGCTTCTACCTCCTTCTAAGGTAGCAACTCACACAAAATTCCTTCAACTGGCCCACTGGCCTAACAGGATCTTAACAAAGTGTCCTTTGAGTAAAGTATCTTTGTAAAGGAATCCTCTTCTTCTGTACTTTTCTCCTGGCCCATTGGCCCAAGCTTCTTTGCAAAGTGTCCTTTTGACTTGTTCCAGTGAGTGATCCTGGCCTGTTGGCCCAAAGGATCTTAACCACGTCCATACAGAGCAGTTACACCCCCTTCCTGCCCAGACCAATTTTCAGCTTTTGGCGCTCTCACACTTTGAATGATAATTACTCACACAACGCTGTACCCAATCAAATTTTTTATCATTTTTTTCACACAAATAGAGCTTTCTTTTTTATTTTTTGCGATATAAGTGAAAAAATAGCAAACATTTTGAAAAAAACACATTTTGTTTTAGTTTCTATTATAAAATTTTGCAAATAAGTAATTTTCTTTCACAAATTTGGGCCAAAATTTATACTTCTACATATCTTTGGTAAAAATAATCCAAATTAGTGATTATTATTTAGTCTGTGTGAAAGTTATAGAGTCTACAAGCTATGGCGCCAATCATTGAAAATTGATCACACCTGATGCACCAACGGCCTATCTCATTTCTTGAGGCCCTGAAATGTCAGGACAGTACAAATACCCCCCAAATGACCCCTTTTTGGAAAGTAGACATTCCAGGGTATTTAGTAAGAGGCATGGTGAGTTTTTTGAAGTTGTAATTTTTTCCCACAATTCTTGGGAAAATAAAGAAATAATTTTTTTTTTTTTTTTACACAAAATTGTCAAAATAACACGTTATTTCTCACACACAGTATATGCATACTTGCAATTACACCCCAAAATACATTCTGCTACTCCTCCAGGGGGTATGGCAATACCACATGTGTGAGACTTTTACACAGCCCGGCCACATACAGAAGCCCAACATTCAAGGAGCACCGTCAGGTGTTCTAGGAGCATAAATTACACATATAATTTCCTAACGACCTATCACACTTTTGAAGGCCCTGGAGCACCAGGACAATGGAATTACCCACAAAATGACCCCATTTTGGAAAGCAAACACCCCCACGTATATTCTATGAGGCATAATGAGTCTTTTGAACATGTCTTTTTTTGGAAAATGTGGAAAGAAAATGAAAAAGCACACTGGGCTGGAGACAGGTACTCGGGTACTCCGATGACAGGTACTCGGGTACTCCAATGACAGGTACTCAAAGTACCCGAGTACCTGTCATCAGAGTACCCAAGTACCTGTCATCAGAGTACCCGAGTACCTGTCATCAGAGTACCCGAGTACCTGTCATCAGTGTACCTGATGGGCTGGTGACAGGTACTTGAGTACTCAGATGACAGGTACTCGGGTACTCCGATGACAGGTACTCGGGTACTCCGATCACAGGTACTCAAAGTACCCGAGTACCTGTTATCAGAGTACCCGAGTACCTGTCATCAGAGTACCCGAGTACCTGTCATGAGAGTACCCAAGTACCTGTCATCAGAGTACCCGAATACCTGTCACCAGCCCATCAGAGTACCCGAGTACCTGTCATCAGAGTACCCGAGTACCTGTCATGAGAGTACCGGAGTACCTGTCACCAGCCCATCAGAGTACCCGAGTACCTGTCATCAGAGTACCTGATGGGCTGGTGACAGGTACTTGGGTACTCCGATGACAGGTACTTGGGTACTCAGTTGACAGGTACTTGGGTACTCCGATGACAGGTACTCAAAGTACCCGAGTACCTGTCATCAGAGTAACTGAGTACCTGTCATCAGAGTACCCGAGTACCTGTCATCAGAGTACCCAAGTACCTGTCATCAGAGTACCCAAATACCTGTCACAGCCCATCAGAGTACCCAAGTACCGGTCACCAGCCCATCAGAGTACCCGAGTACCTGTCATCAGAGTACCTGATGGGCTGGTGACAAGTACTCGGGTACTCTGATGGGCTGGTGACAGGTACTCGGGTACTCTAATGGGCTGATGACAGGTACTCGGGTACTCTGATGGGCTGGTGACAGGTACTTTGATGGGCTAGTGACAGGTACTTTGATGGGCTAGTGACAGGTCCTCTTTATTGGGGGGGGGGAATCAGTGTGTTTTGGGGTGCACTGTAATTGGTAACTAGCTATTACCACAATCTCCTCCTCACACAGGATCAGTGTTTGAGGAGGAGAACGTGGGTAACAGCTAGTTACCGTGTTCTCTGTTGACATTCTGTGACCGGCTGTGATTGACAGCCGGTCACGTGGTAAAAAGCCAATTTCATTGGCTCTTTACCTAGATTGGGGATGGGCTCTGTCCGAGGGACGAGCCTCGTCCCCAATCGCGGCGCTGAGCACCCCCGGGGGTGCGCATTGCAGAGAGAACGAGTGGCTCGTGCTGGAGCCGCTCATGTGATCGGCTGTGATTGACACAGCCGATCACGTGGTAAACAGCCAATTTTCATTGGCTGTTTACCTTGATCGGGGATGGGCTATGTCCGAGGGACGAGCCTCATCCCTGATCGCCGTGCTGCGCGCCCCCGGCGAGAGCGGACCGCAGTCATATGACATCCACCCGTATCGAGGAGCCCTTCCTGCCGCCGTCATTTTACAATGGCGCGGTATGGAAGTGGTTAAAAGAACATTTAGTAAAGATAGCTTCTTGTAGCAACTGAAGCATAGAACTAAGTGACTACTGAAGTCCTCTGAATAGAAAGTCTTTTAGGAGTTAGAGGATCGGTCCTCTTCTGATGATACTACACAGTGGTAGCAGTTCTGCTGATTCCCAATCCCTCTTGCAAGGATAGAAGGGAAAAGGGAAATGTGGGAATTGGGCTTTCAACACTAACAACAACTTGAACTTGTACTTCAGGCTCTCCAGCCCCCTTCTTTTTAAAGAACTTCTAGGCTAGCCAGCCTTGTAGCAACAATTTCTCTGCAGAGGTGGGATCCTACATCCTTAGCAATAGTGATCGGGATGAGGGATCCAAACAACCTTCCCCTCAGAGTCCTGGACACGAACAGACCAAACCTGTCCTGTTCCGTTTGGGCGGTGAACCTCCACACGGTTTATGTAGATGGCCCACCCCAAATTCCAGTTCGTCTTTACAGAGCAAAAGGTGTTCCACAACTCAGGCCTCTCCTTGTTCCGATACGGTTTGGGGATGTATAGGAACTCCCAAATCGCCTTGTCACACATTCTTCTCTCTTGGCCTCTATTTCCTGCATAATCTCCCGAGGAGCGTACCCCTACTCCAGGGCCACCTTTCTCGTAATAAGACGCTGGCATCTTGAGAACCTGTGACGGGTCTGTCTGTTTTCTCTCCCAGTTGGGGAATATAGGGTCACTTTTCTCCTGATGAGTTTGTCGTATGCCTCTTTCTGATCCCGAGTCCGGTTGTTGGTACGAGGTGGGGACAAATCTGGGACCAGTGGCGGCTGGTGCTCAAAATTTGGGGGGGGGGGGGGGGGGGGCCCAAACAGAAAAATGTAATATGCATTGCTTTGCGGCAAATAACGCTGTAAAAAATTGCGTGACTTTGAGGTCACAAAAGTGTGAAAGGGGCCTTCAGTAATCAAGGTATAGTGTGCCCCCTTTAATGCAGAGTGACCAGCGTGCCCCCTTTCAATGTAGAGTGCCCAGTGTGCCCCCTTTCAATGCAGAGAGACCCGCGTGCCCCCTTTCAATTCAGGGTGTCCAGCGTGCCCCCTTTCAATGCAGAGTGACCAGCGTGCCCCCTTTCAATGCAGAATGACCAGCATGCCCCCTTTCAATGCAGAGAGACCAGCGTGCCCCCTTTCAATGCAGAATGACCAGCGTGCCCCCTTTCAATGCAGAGAGACCAGCGTGCCCCCTTTCAATGCAGAGAGACCAGCGTGCCCCCTTTCAATGCAGAATGACCAGCGTGCCCCCTTTCAATGCAGAATGACCAGCGTGCCCCCTTTCAATGCAGAATGTCCAGCGTGCCCCCTTTCAATGCAGAGAGACCAGCGTTCCCCCTTTCAATGCAGAATGACCAGTGTGCCCCCTTTCAATGCAGAGAGACCAGCGTGCCCCCTTTCAATGCAGAATGACCAGCGTGCCCCCTTTCAATGCAGAATTACCAGCATGCCCCCTTTCAATGCAGAATGACCAGCGTGCCCCCTTTCAATGCAACATGACCAGCGTGCCCCCTTTCAATGCAGAGAGACCAGCGTGCCCCCTTCAATGCAGAGAGACCAGCCTGCCCCCCTTCAATGCAGAGTGACCAGCGTGCCCCCCTTCAATGCAGAGAGATCATTGTGCCCCCTTTCAATGCAGAGAGATCATCGTGCCCCCTTTTAATGCAGAGTGACCAGCATGCCCCTTCAATGCAGAGAGACTTACCTGCAGTGGCGGCTTCTCCTCAGTTCCCCGCATCTGCTCGAGTCCTCCCGCCTCCTCCTCAGCCAATGGCATGTGTTCACCTTTCGGCCAATCAGGAAGCCGGTCTCGGACCCGCTTCCTGATTGGCCAGGAGGAGGATCCGTGTGACAATAGCGAATTTTCATATTAAAATGGGCACCTTAACGACCACAACATAAAGGGGTATACGATGTACTATTGACAGCAAACACACACACTCATCACTCATCATTTTAAACCTCACTAACTATGTACTACTTCAGTTTGTGAATGAATGGAAGCTTGGTACAGAGCTTTTCCTGTCCATTCATTTAGTGCAGCTGAGGTTGTAGAAATGCAGATTGAGGGTTGCATCCTCAATCTCTTTTCTCTGTCTCAAAGGTGAAACATCGGAGGTCTGTTTAGACCCCTAATATATCACCAAAGCCACCCAATAAGGCTCCTAAAAAAATTGTAAAAAAACAATAACTACTGACACCAGTGGCGGAACTACCCGGGTTGCAAAGGTTGCACTTGCGACTGGACCCTGGCATTCCACCACTGGGCTCAGAGGGAAGGGCTCCAGCTGGGGGTCAGGGGGCCCTTCATTGAAAAAAACAAAATGAAACATTCATCAGTTTGCTCTTGATATGCCCACTAAATGCAATAAAACCATATGAAGAGAAAAAAGTGACGGGATGGCCAGTGGGCGACTTTGGTGGTACAGCCAGTCAGGGGGCCCTGGGGAATGTTGGTGGTCAGACCCAGGGGAGGGCCCAGGCCTAATGCTGAATAAGGGGCCCCAAAATTTCTGATGGCTGCCCTGCCTAGCACCTACCTGTAGGGTGCTACATCCACCCCACACCAAACGAGTTAGGTCCCTCTGACTCTGAGGCAACAGCCTCCTATCAAAACACTGCCAAAAATGCAGGAGTATCCCACAAACCTGGAAAGGGGGAGAAGGGAAAAACGAATGTACAAATAAATTACGGTGAAAAAATATAGCTTTACACTCTGCTGTACAAATTTACAAACATTTTAAGGTGCATGAAAACTGATGCACCCCCCACCAAACAAACTCGTTTGGTGAGGACTAAGAAGAAAAATACAATGCAAATACCCTAACTAACTATCTCTAAGATGATCCCACCTGTAGAGAGAAAGGGAAGCAAAAGTTAGTCAACTGCATACACATAGGAAAATGCAAGCCTAACTATCTTGACAGTTGAGTGGAAAGACCCTCCTTTTAATTCTAAGGGCGACCTTTCCACTCCCTTCCCTGACTACCTCTGCTGACCGGTATCTTGACTCTCCGGGGTTCACTCCTTTCCAGTAAGAAGTATGTTCCTTGTCACTGGCTAACTATGCAGAGTCCCTTTTTGAAGCGAACACAGCGCCATCTGGCTGTCTTTCTAAGTACTTCTTAGACCCCCACCAAAGTTTCTGGACACTTGAACTCTGCAGAAATCTACACCTTGCCAGAACTGTGGATGTTATTTGTAATCCACAGAGACCCTGGTCCGATGGCCCAAGGGGTCTAATACAGCAAAAAACTTCTCCAAAGATCCTGGCTCGATGGATGGCCCAAGGGGTCTGCATTGAACTAGAACACTTTTCAAACTTGTAAACTCAGCATTATATTTTCAAAGTTCCTTGGTCAGTTGTGATAGCCAGCTGGTCAACACATGTTTTCTTGCTTTTGAATCTTTCCTTTTTTTCTCCTTCAAACAGAACACTTGCTGCCCTCAAATGTAATAGTCAGGGTGAGGGACATGGACATATTCTCCTTGTTCGTTTTTGACTCTGATGGACCAGGCACGCCCTGATCCATCTGGGCGACGGGATCTCCACCCTGTCTATGTAGGTAGAGCGCCCAAAGTTCCACTGAGCTTTCACACTATTGAGCTTTTCCTTCAGCTGTTCCTCTGGGGGAATCCCAAATCATTTCATCGCACCAAAAGTCCCGGAATTTCTCCACTAGCAACACTACTTCTCTTGGTGCATATGGGTAATCATACTCAAATTCAAGGGCTACCTTCTTTTGCATCCACCTTTGCATCCTGGATAACCAGGGAAGAGTCCTCCTGTTCCCTTACCCTCGTGGAGAAAATGGAGTATATACCCTTTGTATCAGGTGCTCATAGGCCGCATTCTGGTCTCTGGCCCGAGCAATATTTCCTGTAGGAGTGAGGTCTGGGACCCTTTCAACGTATGCATCGCAAAACCCCACTATTTGAGCCAAATCCCCTCTCTCTATGGCTTCCTTAGCCTCTTGATCCAGTGGTACTGTCACTTCAGGACCCGGGGAGCTGCTCCCAGCTTCTGACCCCCAGTCCCACTCAGTCTCATCCATAGACCCCCAATCATCAATCCCTTCCTTGATTGACCCATATCGGTTCTGGAAAGATGGGAAATCAATGCGTACAGGACATTTTCCACCTCACTACTAGTACTGGAGGGGGAGGCTTGAATCACTGCAGGTTTGTCAGGCTGCTGGATGCTAATGGGGGTGGATCCTGCCATGACCACTGAGGTAGTTATGTCCTCCGGCCACCCTCCGGGTACAGGTGTGGACATGGATCCCCTCCCTACGGAACTCTGCGGCTGAGTCCCCTTTCCACAAATTGCAGGCCCACCAACTGCTGGCAGAGCCTCTAGCTGCATCATCAGCCAGAACATGCCCCTCCCGGCTCCGCAGAGGAACTTAAATTCAGTCCCGGTCACTTCCTGAGTAAGGCCTGATTCCCACATAACAGAGAGCTTTTTGGGTCAACCCGGAGCAGCAGATAACCACACTGCCCGCATTGGACCCACGCTTGTACTCGTAACGTGAGAGTGGCACACTGAGGACATACCGCTCCTAAGAACTCCCGGCCGCCTCCCATGCACAGCGCGAGTCCGCCGTCCGGCACCATCCGGATACTGGTATCCCAAACTAGGGACAGATTGGGCTGCTGGATCTGCTCCGGGTTCTGCCTGGCAGAGTCTTCACCCATGGTGGCAGTGATAGTGGGCACACTCTTCGTTTCTCTCTCAAACGACATGCTCCACTCTCCTACACGTGTCTCCCGCACAGCCACACCCAAAGGAGGCGATATTAATAGGGTCCCCTTGGTCACTCCTGATTGGCTGGATGTTCATGCTGTCTCCACCCTCTTGCCATATTGGGTGATAACTCCTCCTGCTAGACAGATCTGCATGTGGCGCGCTTTCCCGCGCGGTGCTGTAACTCTGTTCCCTGCCATGCTTTCTCTGTGTAAGCCACAGGGAAGTAGCTGCTTAGCGGATCATGTCACTTGCCAGACATGCGTCCATCCTTCTCAATTGCACTAGGGCCACAACTGCGCCTTCCTTCACTGAAGCCAGCTGTCCCTCCTTGCTTGGCAAAAGTATTATCCCACTATCGGTCGCACGGTCGATAGTCCTCTTCCTCGCCATACATGTGCAACTTCTATCTTCCATACTGGCTCCGGGATTAGCCCCACTGCCCTTCTTGGCATGGCCGACTATGATCCCCACAATATCGATGCAACTACTATATAGAATAAATGTCCCGCTGTCAAATGCACAGTAAACATCAGTCCACATAGCATGCACACACACCAGCCCCCTGGCACCACTCTTCCCGTGCCCCTGGCCTCCATCTTCACTGTCCACACTGGGACAGCCGGCATCCTCTTCTCTGTCCTCCCTGGGACCCGTGACACCATCTTTACTGTCCGCACTGGGACCTCTCCCTGGTAAGCAGTTGCAGCACTCATGTACTGTCACTCTCTTTCTTTTGGCTCTCCAGGTTCTGACAGCAGGGTACATTTCATAGTCCATAGTAAAGGTTCTCATTAGATTGCAATTTCCTTTTGAACATTTGTGTTGCCACGGACAACCTTCCATATGGGCCTATAGCTTCATCCCACTCTCCCTGCCTCCTGCAGATCCAGTCTCACACCTGCCTTGGCGCTTGAATGACAGTTCTGGGCACAAAAATGGACTTTCTTGACTTTTTCTTCTGCCGTTGCCAGGGACAACTGGCCCAGTAACTAATGGCAAAATCCCAGATGAGCCCCCAAATGTAGCTATATTTCCAGGCCTGGGGCCTGGGGCCTGAGGTGGGTCTGCCATCAGTACCTGTAAAACTTCCAACACATTTAAGTTGTGAACCCAGGTGTGAGAACTGAGACAATGACCATTCCGGCATCTTTGGTTTGTTTTATTGTATTTAGGGGATGGGAGAACGGAATGAGTGGGATACTCCTCTGGCTCTTCTAGGCTTAACTGGGACTTTGTACAAAAAATGCTCACTAACACTGTCTTGGTGTCAGCTGAATGCCGACCAGCGCTTCCTGACGCTTCAAATGCTCCTTGACTGAATTGGTGCTGAAATCTCGACTTTAACTTGGATTGTTAGCTCAGAAGCTCCATGAATGTAGAACTCTTGACTCCTGATACTTGGTGTAGCTCAAAAGTCACTGAACAGCTCCCTCTAACCCTTCACTGGCTGAGGTAGCTCCTTGTCACTACTTGTGCTGCTGCAACTCTCAACTTTGTACACTTCACGCTGTACACTGACTCTTCAGGGCCAAAACTGCAGGTACCCCCTCTAATACTTCAGGGTCCTCTGACTAGGTACCCCCTCTAATACTTCAGGGTCCTCTGACTAGGCACTCCCTATAACAGCTAGCTGACTCCTGGATCCCTAGAACCTTCTACGGAGTGGTCCCCTCTGACTCTAGGCAGACCCCCAGGGACAGTCCACAGTACTCATGACCTTTGTAGGCTTTCCTGGAACTGGACCCCTCTCTCTCCGCTGGTTCTCAGCAGACCAGATCCCCTCTGCAGCTCAGCTTCACACTCTTTGGATTCCCAGGCCGCCACCCGGGACACCCGCTTCCTCTGACAGGAGGAGAGACAGCCGTAATTCTCCCTCCTGGGACTCTGCTTCCCTCCAAAGACGCTGCGTCATTGTAAGATTCTGGTACCTCCGGTACCCTTAATCACCACTTTCTCTGTAATGCGTCCCACCTTTCTCTTCAGGTGGTACGCATATACCTTTAAGAACGATGATGTCACTGCTGAGCGCCGCAGAGCGGCTATTTCAACCGCCGGCGGTCTCACTCACATTGTTCGTTCAACCGCATGGTTGGTTCGATCAAGCCATGCCTGAAGCAGCCATACCTGATGTTACTCGCTCATGTATCTCGCTACCTGGACTTGTTTCACTCACTGATCTTGTATCTCGCTACCCGATCACTCTTGGAATACTGCTTCTACTTATGGCTATCTCACCCTGCTTTCCTGCCTTGTTATCCACATGCTTTCAAGCCTGTCTCTCGATCGGAACCTCCAGCTATTCCCTTTACCTGGAGCAGACCGGAACCTCGCTACTGATCCCTGTATCTCGCTACCGGATCATTCCTTATCTACTGGACCTCTCTAAACTACTAACATTACAAGTGATAAGTACCCCGCAGGGGAACCCTCCATAACCTTATTGCACTATCTACCTATGCACATTAAGGACTGTTACTACCTATCCATACTATCCTATCATCTGCACTGTTACATAGATTGCTAGCTCTTGAGCCTACTACCATCTATCATCTGCACTGCTGCATAGATTGCTAGCTCTCCTGTCTACTACTATCTATCCTTGCACTGGGTTAGTCTATCCTGTATTTGTCATCTGCTGTCCTCACCACCTGTTAGCATACTCAATACTAATCTATCTGCATTCCTAAATACCATCTTGAACTCTCCTATACAAAACCTATCAAGTGATTACCATCCTTGTCACTGTTCACACCTGTCCCTTCAGCACATCACCTTCATACTATCATATACATCCTATCACTCCAGGAACATCTCATTGAGTGTGTATATATCTGTATGTTGAAGCTGACAGGCCCACGGTGATGAGTCCTGGAGAGTTGGATCTGGTATTCAACACATCTCTACATGACTACTGAGTGGAGATTTTGCAGCTGCAAATCCAGCCTATAATAAAAACGCAGGAGCGTTACAGTCATGTGTTCCTTCAGAACTTATACCCACTCCCAGAATCCTCTGCGGCAGAATCTGCCTTCCGGGGTAGATACAGGCCTGAGTGTGTCTCTGATTGGGTTTGCTCCACTGTCCAATGAGAATCGTCTCATGGAGCCAGTGGGGAGACTCCCCTCTCAGCAGACACACCTGGGAGACATGACAGCCAGCTGAAATCATAGCCCTGCTGTTAGGCAGCCAAGGCCCACTATACTTTACCTAGCACCTACCTGTAGGGTGCTACATAGATATATACTGTAGATCAGACCAAAATTACATAGACCAGACCAAAATTACATGACTCCCCAAATCATCATGGATGGAGTTTCACTTTTTTAATTAAATTTCTGAAGATATTCTAATTTTTGGAGATGCACCTGTATATAGATCAGACCAAAATGAGGAACAAATAAGGAGGAAAGAGGGACGGAGGGACTTATGACAGGGACTCAGGGACAGTGCCTCGAAATCAGGGACAGTTGGGAGCTATGTGAATGTAGCCACCCTCTAAAAGGAAGTCTGACAACAGAAAAAAAGCTTGCATTTAGGAGTGGAGAGATAGAAGGTACATACTACAGTCTACTTGTATTTAAACATATTGCATGTATTTATTTTATACAAAAAATGTTATGTTAGTATCACTTTAACCACATTGTTTTGACAAGACACAGATATTGGATACTTTGTTACCTTTAACCCTCGTTCACACTGGTGCAACTTGTAATGCGATTGACAGGTCAAATCGTATGATAGGTCGCACCCCATTGTCGGCAATTGAACCGTTCGAATTGGTGCGATGCTGACCTTGTGGTGCCGCATCGATTTGAAAAAGTAGTTCCTGCACTGCTTTTGCCGATTTCAGGTGTGACTTGCCTAGACATCTATGCATGAAATTGCACAGATGTCAGTCATGTCACAGCTGAAGTCGCACTGACATGCGGCTTTGCAATCGTGCAATTTCAAGTGAAGTCACACAATTTTAAAAGCCGCATTCAATGTAAATCTAAGCACTAGAGACGTTTGTAACACCCTCCTAGTTAGGTTGCGAGGAAAATTTAGTTTTGACTCACTCTGTAGTCAGAGGAGCTGGTTTGGTTGCTTTGGTCTGTAGTGGCTCCACATGGATTAATTGTTTTCCCGTGGCTTTGTTGAGAAACTTCCAGAGCTTGGGGTGGAAAAATTAAAATCCCCAGCCTAAATATTTACTACCCCCTGCCCAGTCCCTGGGGAGGTGTGCCTAGTAGATGGGGATGGAAAGGGGTAAATATGCTGGAGCCTGGACAGACAGGGTCTTCTGGGCTTGGTCATCCTCCCTGCAAGGATGGACTGCTGATACTCCAGGGGACTGCTTGCCTCTGAAATCTTTCAGGACTGGCTGTTGGACTACTTTGTGCTATGAATAGAGTTGAGCGGACACCTGGATGTCCGTGTTCGGCGGGTTCGGCCGAACTTGAAAAAAAAGTCTGGGTCCGTGTCCCGGACTTTTTCTGAACTTTACCCGGACACCGAACCCCATTGAAGTCAATGGGGACCCGAACTTTCAGGCACTAAAATGGCTCTAAAACACCAATGGAAAGGGCTAGAGTGCTGCAAATGGCAGCAAAACGTAGTTAAGAGCATGGCAAGTGCTCTGCAAACAAATGTGGATAGGGAAATAACTTAAAACAACAAAAAAAAAAACAGAAAAATAAAACAATGTTCTTCATCTGTGAAGGACGAGGCCCATATGGAGTAGGAGGGAGGTTGAGGTGGTGGTGGATGTGGCGGTGTCATAGGCGTGCGCACAGGGTGTGCCGGGTGTGCCTGGGCACACCCTAATCACCTAGGGCACATTAGCATTATCGCTCTGTTTGCCAGTGAGGAGATGGGAAAGATCTCCCTCGGACCTGCTCTGCCATAAGAGAAGTGCCACACACTTCTATTTCACTTTGCCAGCAGGGAGAGTAATGTACCGGGGCCATATACATGTAGGCAAACACATGCATGTGTATTTAAACTTTGGGGTGCACACCCTAATGCAATAGGCTGCGCACACCTATGGGCAAGGTAGGTGGAAGCGGCGGTGGAGGAGGACGAGGTAGCCAACACTGTTTTTTTTCAGTAATTTTAAATAAGGGTACACCCCAAAAGAGTGAGAAAGATCAAAAATAGAACAATGGCTGGGTAAGGTCGGTATCCATCTCTATTCTGCACAAGGTACAGAAAAGTCCTGTGGGATCCATGCCTGGTTCATTTTAATGAACATGAGCTTGTCCACATTGTCTCTGGACAGGCGGCTGCGCTTGTCTGTGATAACGCCCCCAGCCGTGCTAAATACACGTTCAGATAATACACTGGCTGCAGGGCACGCCAGCACCTCCAAGGCGTAAAGGGCAAGCTCAGGCCATGTGCCCAATTTGGAGACCCAGAAGTTGAAGGGGGCAGACCCGTCATTCACTACATGTAGGCGTGTGCACACATACTGCTTCACCATGTTGGTGAAATGCTGCCTCCTGCTAAGACGTTCCATATGAGCTGCTGGTGCTGCTGTTTGTTGTGGCGTGCTGACAAAGCTTTTCCACATTTCGGCCATGCTAACCCTGCCTTCTGAGGTGCTGGCGGTGCCCTGGTTGCGTTGGCGACCTCTTCCTCCTCCTCCTCCTCCTCTGCCTTGTGCTTCCACTGTGGCCCCGCTGTCAGGTGGGAATGCCAGCAGCATCGCGTCTACCAGCGTGCGCTTGTACTCGCGCATTTTGCGATCGCGCTCCAGTGAGTGAATTAAGGACGGTACGTTGTCCTTGTAACGAGGATCCAGCAGCGTGGCCACCCAGTAATCAGCACAAGTTAGAATGTGGGCAACTCGGCGGTCGTTGTGGAGACACTGCAGCATGTAATTGCTCATGTGTGCCAGGCTTCCCAGAGGCAACGAAAGGCTGTCCTCTGTGGGAGGTGTATCGTCTGTGTCCTCTGTATCTTCCCAGCCACGCACCAGTGATGGCCATGAGCTGGCCTGGGTGCCACCCTGCTGTGAACATGGTTCCATCTCCTCCTCCATCTCCTCCTCCTCATCCTCCTCATCCTCCAGAACTGTGCCCCTGCTGGACAATTGTGTCCCTGGCGTTTGTGGGTGCAGGAACCCACCCTCGGAGCCACTTGCGAATGACTGCCCTGAAAGCCTTGGAAATGTTACCTCTTCATCCTCCTCCTCCTCCTCCTCCTCCTCGTCCTGTGCCACATCCTCTTCCATCATTGCCCGAATCGTTTTTTGAAGGAGGCATAGAAGTGGGATAGTTAAGCTGACAACGGCGTCATCGGCACTGGCCATGTTGGTGGAGTACTCAAAACAGCGTAATAAGGCCCACAGGTCTCGCATGGAGGCCCAGTTATTGGTGGTGAAGTGGTGCTGTTCCACAGAGCGACTCACGCGTGCGTGCTGCAGCTGAAACTCAACTATGGCCTGCTGCTGCTCGCACAGTCTTTCCAGCATGTGCAAGGTGGAGTTCCACCTTGTGGGCACGTCACATATGAGGCGGTGAGCGGGAAGGCCGAAGTTACGCTGCAGCGCTGACAGGCGAGCAGCAGCAGGGTGAGAACCCCGAAAGTGCGCACAGACGGCCTGCACTTTCTGCAGCAGCTCTGACATATCGGGGTAATTTTTAAGGAACCTCTGCACCACCAAATTCAGCACATGCACCAAGCAAGGGATGTGCGTCAAACCGGCTAGGCCCAGAGCTGCTGTGAGATTTCGCCCGTTATCGCACACCACCAGGCCGGGCTTGAGTTTTGCTGGCAGCAACCACTCATTTGTCTGCTGTTCCATGCTCCTCCACAACTCCTGCACGGTGTGTGGTTTTCCCCCCAAACAGGCAAGTTTTAAAACTGCCTGCTCTCGTTTACCCCTGGCTGTGCTGAAGTTGGTGGTGAAGGTGTTACGCTGACTGGATGAGGAGGCGGTAGAGGATGAGGAAGTGGAGTAGGAGGAGTTAGGAACAAGAGGCAAACTGAAGCGCCCTGCAATCCTCGGTGGTGGAAGGACATGTGCCAAATTGCTATCTGCCTCAGGCCCATCCGCCACTGCATTTACCCAGTGTGCCGTTAGGGAGATATAACGCCCCTGACCGTGCTTACTGGTCCACGTATCGGTAGTTAGGTGGACCTTGGCACAGATGGCGTTGTGCAGTGCACATCTGATTTTTTCCCCCACTTGGTTGTGCAGGGAAGGGATGGCTTGCCTGGAAAAGTAGTGGCGGCTGGGCACGACGTACTGTGGGACAGCCACCGACATAAGGCTTTTAAAACTGTGCGTCTCCACCAGACAGAATGACAGCATTTCAAAGGCCAAGAATTTTGAAATGCTGGCATTCAGGGCCAGGGATCGCGGGTGGGTAGGGGGGTACTTCATCTTCCTCTGAAGTGTTTGGGAGATGGAAAGCTGAACGCTTCCACGGGACATTGTGGAGATGGTTGGTGACCCAGGTGGTGGTGTTGCTGACAGATCGTCTGTTTGCGGGGTGGCAGGTGCCAGTATCACTACAGAGGTGGATGGAGAGGCCGAGACTGCAGCAGAAGAGGAAGCAGGATGAGCCAGAGACGTTTCTTGGTTTTGAAGGTGTGTACTCCACTGCAGCTCGTGCTTTGCCCTTAGATGCCTGATCATGCAGGTTGTGCTCAGGTTGAGAAGGTTTATGCCTCGCTTCAGGCTCTGATTGCACAGGGTGCAAACCACTCGTGTCCTGTCATCAGCACATTTTCTGAAGAACTTCCACGCTAGAGAACTCCTTTGAGCTGGCTTTGGTGCGCTCAGTCCCTGGCTGCGTTGGGCAGTAGCAGGCGTAGTGTCTAGGGCATGGCCGCTCCGCTTCTGCACCCTGCTCCCTCTTCTGCTGTGCTGGTGGCTCTGTGCGACCACCGCCTCTTCCTCCAAACTACTCAGGTCACCTGCATGACCTTCATTCAATGTGGGGTCGAGGATCTCATCGTCCTCCACATGATCTTCCACCCAGTCTTCACCCCTGCCCTCCTTGTCGGTCTCCACAATTCTGAGTGCCGCAGCAGTTGGCACCTTCGTTTCGTCATCATCGGAGACGTGCTGCGATGGTCCTTCCATGTACTCATCTTGAGAAATAAGTGGTTGGGCATCGCTGCACTCAATCTCTTCCACTTCTGGGGTAGGGCTAGGTGGCCCTGGGAAACCCTGCTGACAGAGTCATCAAAAAGAAGAAGAGACTGCTGCATGACTTGGGGCTCAGACTGCTTGCCTGATTTGCAAGGGGGTGAGGTGAAAGACGGTTGGACATTGGCTGCAGGTGCCAACTCTGACCTTTCTGCAGTAGACTGGGTGGGAGACAATGTGAAGGAACTGGAGGCACTGTCAGCAACCCAATCTACTATCGCCTGTACTTCTTCTGGCCTCATCACTTCTAGAGGCGCATGATGCCCTACCAAATACTGCTGCAGGTTCTGTCGCCTACTCACACTTGAGGAAGGTGTTTCACTTGTGCGTGTAGCTGGCACAGATCGACCACGTCCTCTCCTTGCAACAGGAGCTCTACCAGCAGCACCACGACCCAGGCCACGGCCCCTATTTGACGGTCTCCTCATATTTCTGTAATTTATGATCTTGCCCTAGAAAGGTGTTTATTGAATAGCAGAACAAAACAACAACAGTATCGCACGGGTGTATCTCACAGTCAAATATGCAAACAATGCTGCAATTTAATTCTTTTTACCCCAAAAGGGTGTTTATTAAATAGCGGAATAGAAAAACAGTATACAAATACAACGGGTGTATCTCACAGTCAAATATGCAAAGTATGACGCAAATTTAATTTTTTTCACCCCAAAAGGGTGTATATTGAATAGCGGAATAGAAAAAAGGATATAAAACGGTGTATCTCACACGTACAAACACAGACTAGGCCCCGATTACAATTTTTTGTACCCTAAAGGGAGGATGAGGAAGAGGAGTAGGAGGAGTTCGGAACAGGAGGCAAACTGAAGCGCCCTGCAATCCTCGGCGGTGGAAGGAGATGTGCCAAACAAATTTAAAAAGGTGTATCTCACATGTACCGATACAGACTATGCCGTAATTTAATTTTTTACACTCAAACAGGGTGTATATTGAATAGCGGAATAGAATTTTTTTTATAAAACTGTGTATCTCACACGTACAAACACAGACTAGGCCCCGATTACAATTTTTTTTTACCCTAAAGGCAGGATGAGGATGATGAGTAGGAGGAGTTCGGAACAGGAGGCAAACTGAAGCGCCCTGCAATCCTCGGCGGTGGAAGGAGATGCGCCAAACAAATTTAAAAAGGTGTATCTCACATGTACCGATACAGACTATGCCATAATTTAATTTTTTACACTCAAACAGGGTGTATATTGAATAGCGGAATTGAAAATTTTTTATAAAACGGTGTATCTCACACGTACAAACACAGACTAGGCCCCGATTACAACTTTTTGTACCCTAAAGGCAGGATGAGGATGAGGAGTTCGGAACAGGAGGCAAACTGAAGCACCCTGCAATCCTCGGCGGTGGAAGATGCGCCCCAAAAGATTGGAAGGTGTATCTCACACGTACCGATACAGACTATGCCTCAATTTAATTCTTTTTACCCCAAAGGGTGTAGATTGAATAGCGGAATAGAAAACATTTTATAAAACGGTGTATCTCACACGTACAAACACAGACTAGGCCCCGATTACAATTTTTTGTACCCTAAAGGCAGGATGAGGATGAGGAGTAGGAGGAGTTCAGAACAGGAGGCAAACTGAAGCACCCTGCAATCCTCGGCGGTGGAAGATGCGCCCCAAAAATTGGAAAGGTGTATCTCACACGTACCGATACAGACTATCCCGCAATTTAATTCTTTTTACCCCAAGGGTGTAGATTGAATAGCAGAATAGAAAATATGATATCAAAAGGTGTATCTATCTCACACGTACAGACCCAGACTAGGCCCCGATTACTATTTTTTGTACCCCAAAGGCAGGATGAGGAGTAGGAGGAGTTCGGAACAGGCAGGAGGCAAACTGAAACACCCTGCAATCCTCAGCGGTGTAAGATGAGCCCCAAAAATTGGAAAGGTGTATCTCACACGTACCGATACAGACTATCATAGAATGTGTGTCGGCAGATAAGAACCATTTGGCCCATCTAGTCTGCCCAATATATCTGAATCCTATGAATAGTCCCTGGCCCTATCTTGTATGAAGGATAGCCTTATGCCTATCCCATGCATGCTTAAACTCCTTCACTGTATTTGCAGCTACCACTTCTGCAGGAAGGTTATTCCATGCATCCACTACTCTCTCAGTAAAGTAATACTTCCTCATATTACTTTTAAACCTTTGCCCCTCTAATTTAAAACTGTGTCCTCTTGTGGTAGTTTTTCTTCTTTTAAATATGCTCTCCTCCTTTACCGAGTTGATTCCCTTTATGTATTTAAATGTTTCTATCATATCCCCTCTGTCTCTTCTTTCTTCCAAGCTATACATGTTAAGGTCCTTTATCCTTTCCTGGTAAGTTTTTTCCTGCAATCCATGTACTAGTTTAGTAGCTCTTCTCTGAACTCTCTCTAGAGTATCTATATCCTTCTGGAGATATGGCCTCCAGTACTGCGCACAATACTCCAAGTGAGGTCTCACCAGTGTTCTGTACAGCGGCATAAGCACTTCTCTCTTTCTACTGCTTATACCTCTCCCTATACATCCAAGCATTCTGCTGGCATTTCGTGCTGCTCTATTACATTGTCTTCCCACCTTTAAGTCTTCTGAAATAATTACTCCTAAATCCCTTTCCTCAGATACTGAGGTCAGGACTGTGTCAAATATTCTATATTCTGCCCTTGGGTTTTTACGCCCCAGGTGCATTATCTTGCACTTATCCACATTAAATTTCAGTTGCCAGAGTTCTGACCATTCTTCTAGTTTTCCTAAATCCTTTTCCATTTGGCGTTTCCCTCCAGGAACATCAACCCTGTTACATATCTTTGTGTCATCAGCAAAAAGACAAACCTTACCATCGAGGCCTTTTGCAATATCACTTATGAAGATATTAAACAAAATTGGTCCCAGTACAGATCCCTGAGGTACCCCACTGGTAACATGACCTTGTTCTGAATGTTCTCCATTGACTACAACCCTCTGTTGTCTGTCACTCAGCCACTGCCTAATCCACTCAACAATATGGGAGTCCATGCTCAATGACTGCAGTTTATTGATAAGTCTTCTATGTGGGACAGTGTCAAAAGCCTTACTAAAATCTAGATATGCAATGTCTACTGCACCTCCACCGTCTATTATTTTAGTCACCCAGTCAAAAAAATCTATAAGATTTGTTTGACATGATCTCCCTGAAGTAAACCCATGTTGTTTTTCATCTTGCAATCCATGGGATTTAAGATGTTCCACAATCCTATCCTTTAATAGGGTTTCCATTAATTTGCCTACTATTGATGTCAGACTCACTGGTCTATAGTTGCTCGATTCCTCCCTACTACCTTTCTTGTGAATGTTGAACTCCTTTATGCGCCTCTGCCTATCATTCTGAACATTATGCACAGGCAGAACTTCAGAAAATGAAATGGTGGATGCAAAATGCTGTATGTCATTTCCAAGTGTGATAAAAGATTTTTTCACCTCTGACATTTCATTGCAAGCCAGGTCATTTGTCCCTAGATGGACAAGAACATCCACGTCCCCTTCCTGCTTTGCTTGCTTAACAATATTAATAATACGTCTTCTATCTCGCCTAGCAGTAGCACCAGGGAGACATCTCACAGAACCATTTTCTTTAAGCTCCACACTTCTTATGATTGAATCACTATCCCGCAATTTAATTGTTTTTACCCCAAGGGTGTAGATTGAATAGCGGAATAGAAAATATGATATCAAAAGGTGTATGTATCTCACACGTACAGACCCAGACTAGGCCCCGATTACTATTTTTTGTACCCCAAAGGCAGGATGAGGAGTAGGAGGAGTTCGGAACAGGCAGGAGGCAAACTGAAGCACCCTGCAATCCTCGGCGGTATGAGATGCGCCCCAAAAATTGTAAAGGTGTATCTCACACGTACCGATACAGACTATCCCGCAATTTAATTGTTTTTACCCCAAGGGTGTAGATTGAATAGCGGAATAGAAAATATGATATCAAAGGGTGTATGTATCTCACACATACAGACCCAGACTAGGCCCCGATTACTATTTTTTGTACCCCAAAGGCAGGATGAGTAGTAGGAGGAGTTCGGAACAGGCAGGAGGCAAACTGAAGCACCCTGCAATTCTCGGCGGTATGAGATGCGCCCCAAAAATTGGAAAGGTGTATCTCACACGTACCGATACAGACTATCCCGCAATTTAATTGTTTTTACCCCAAGGGTGTAGATTGAATAGCGGAATAGAAAATATGATATCAAAAGGTGTATGTATCTGACACGTACAGACCCAGACTAGGCCCCGATTACTATTTTCTGTACCCCAAAGGCAGGATGAGGAGTAGGAGGAGTTCGGAACAGGCAGGAGGCAAACTGAAGCACCCTGCAATCCTCGGCGGTATGAGATGCGCCCCAAAAATTGGAAAGGTGTATCTCACACGTACCGATACAGACTATCCCGCAATTTAATTGTTTTTACCACAAAGGATGTAGATTGAATAGCGGAATAGGAAATATGATATAAAATTGGTGATTTTTCAATAGCACATGTGAACACAGCAGTGTCTTATATCAGTCAGCTCTGCTGCAGGCTATGAAGGGAAAAAAAAAGAAAATTCTCCTTTAAGTTTGTAATTTTTAAATAGATTAGTACAGACTATGCCACAATTTAATTGTTTTTAACCCAAAAGGGTGTATATATTGAATAGTGGAATAGAAAAAAGTGTATAAATTTTAAAATCACTAGCACATGTGAACACAGCAGTGTCTTATATCAGTATGCTCTGCTGCAGGCTATGAAGGGAAAAAAAAAAGAAAATTCCCCTTTAAGTTTGTAATTTTTAAATAGATTAGTACAGACTATGCCACAATTTAATTTTTCTAACCCAAAAGGGTGTATATTAAATAGTGGAATAGAAAAAAGTGTATAAATTTTAAAATCACTCAATAATAGCACATGTGAACACAGCAGTGTATTATCACAGTCAGCAGCACTGAAGGAAAAACGCTGCACACAACTGACTGATAAAAAATATTTTTTTCTCCCTCCTCCTCAGCGGGCAAAAAGATTGTGTTCACTGCACCACCCCACACACAGCAAAATCGATGTAGAACACTGACCCTGCCTATTCTCCAGCCTCGCCCTAAAATGATCGATAAGATCGGTCACTGGCACTGCAAACCCCCCACACAGCAAAATCGATGTAGAACACTGACCCAGCCTATTCTCCAGCCTCGCCCTAAAATGCCCTAATAACTCGCCCTGCCTGCACTCCGACCTGACCCTGAATTCTTTTTGGACACAATATAATTTTTCACTGTCTGTCCCTAATCAGCAGCCAGCACGTATGATGTGTGCTCTTTCCCTAAACTACAGCAGAACGAAGCAGCGCGCTGGGGCTCTCGAACTTATAAAGACATGGTCACATGCTTCAGATGGCCAATCACAGCTACTAATACATTAGTAGGCATGGCTGGGATGGCTTAAGGCACACCAGTTAAACGCTTGTTGAAAAAGCGCGCCAATACATACAAACCCAGAAATAAAATGACCGAACACGGATTTTAAACCCGAACATACAGTAAAGTTTTCGGGTCTGTGTTCGGGTAACAAAAATCCAATTATTCGGTACGAACACGAATAATACAGTCCGTGTTCGCTCAACACTAGCTATGAACAGAACCCGCAAACAGAATCTCCTTCCCTGAGTAAAGCCTGAACAGTGTACTGCAGCAATCCATGGTCTTCAGCTGTGGATGTGTTACTGTTCCAGCTAGCCCAGATTGCCCAAACTGTCTTGTGGTTGTCAGTAGTGTTGGACGATTGGTTTGGTCTGAGCATGAGTTCGGGCTGAACATTTCCCTGTTTGACCATTCCTCGAACACCCAGATTTGCAGGATGTTCACCCCACCAAACACCCTGCAAAGCACTGTGCACTGCACCATGGATTCTGACCCCTGATTGGGCAAAGCTTTGGTTGTTAAGGAGCGGGGTCAGAAAGCCAGCTGCGGCATCCTTAACCAATTTAGCCCTGGAAGATTTGGCTGCTCAAAGACCAGGCCCTATTTTGCGATTCGGCACTGCGTGACTTTACCGGACAATTGCACGGTCGTGCGATGCTGTACCCAAACGAGATTGACGCCCTTTTTTTCTCACAAACAGAGCTTTCTTTTGGTGGTATTTGATCACCTGTGCGGTTTTTATTTTTTCAGCTATAAACAAGAAAATGAGCGACAATTTTGAAGAAATAACAATATTTTTCAAATTTTTTTATATGAAATTCTCAAAAAAAAAAATAAAAAATCAAACATTTTTCAAATTTTTGGCCAATTTTTTTTCTGCTACATATTTTTGGTAAACAAATTGCAATAAGCGTATTTTGATTGGTTTGCGCAAAAGTTATTGCATTTACTAACTACGGGAAAGATTTATGTAATTTTTATTGTTTTTTTTTAACCACTTGCCGACTGCCTAACGCCGATCTACGTCGGCAGTCAGCCCCTCACAGGCAAAGTGACGTAGGGCTACGTCACTAGCTTGTGAGGGTCTAGGGAGCGAGCGCGCGCCCCCGGAGGCGCGCTCCTGCTCCCGCGTGGTCACGGACCCCCCCGCGCGTGTGACCGGCGGACCCGATGTCCGCCGGTCACTCTGCGATCGGCGGGGGAGAGGGAGAAAGTCAGGCGGCTTGTGTAAACAAGCTGCCTGTCATTCTCCCCTGTGTATGAAGGATTATCATACGGTTCTACTATGTAGAACCGTTTATCACTCTTCATACATCTGAAGCCACAGCCAATCACAGTAGAAAGCACGCCCCTAGGGACACACATAGCCCCTCCCTTTCAAAAAAAGTTAACCCCTTCACTGCCAGTGTATTTTTACAGTAACAGTGCATATGTATAGCACTGATTACTGTAGAAATGTCACTGGTAACCCCAAAAGTGTCAAAAATGTCAGTCAAGGGTCCGATCTGTCCGCCGCAATGTCGCAGTACCGCAAAAAAAATCGCAGATCGCCGCCATTACGCGTTAAAAAAAAAAAACAACAAAAATGACAAAAATCTTTCCCTTTGTTAGTAAATGCGATAACTTTTGCACAAACCAATCAAAATAGACTTTTTGCGATTTTTTTTACCAAACATAGGTAGCATAAAACAAATTGGCCGAAAATGTTAAAAAATTTAGATTTTTACATTTTTTTGGGGGGGGGAATTTCATATAAAAAAATGTAAAAAATATTGTTATTTTTGCAAAATTGACGCTCTTTTTTTGTTTATAGCGCATGATCAAAAAATCGCACAGGTGATCAAATACCACCAAAAGAAAGCTCAGTTTGTGGGAAACTGTTTGCGGGACTGTGACATTGCGGCGGACAGATCGGACCTCTGAATGACATTTTTGACACTTTTGGGAGTACCAGTGACATTACTACAGTAATCAGTGCTATACATATGCACTGTTACTGTAAAAATGACACTGGCAGGGAAGGGGTTAACTTTACTGGTGATCAAGGGGTTAAGTGTGTCCCTAGGGGCATGATTTTAACTGTCATGGGGCGTGGCTTGTGATGTAATCACAGAGACATGCGATCCTACATAGCAGGATCTCATAGCCTCTGTGATTACTTTAGTGAGATTGACAGACGGTTGTGTTTACATCAGCCGTCTGTCCTTCTCTCACTGCAGCGGGAGATCGCGAGTGACCGGCGGCCATTGGAGCCGCCAGTCAACACGAACTGACTCCCCAGCCGATGAGCAGGGGCGGGAGTGCGCCTCTGGTGGCGCGCGATCGCCCCCTAGCTCCTTCCAGGCTAGCGCCGTACATGTACTGCACTTTGCCTGGGAGCGCCAGACTGCTGCCGTACAACTGCGGCGGGCGGTCGGCAAGTAGTTAACAACTGATGAGTCATCAGCTGTCAATGGGCTTCCCTGCTGACAGCTGAAAAAAAAGAAAAGAAAAAAAAAGTGCTTGTTAAAAAAAAAAAAACGGCCTGCCCCCTCCCCCCCCCCATTCTATATCAGACCCTTATCCGGGCATTTAACAAGTTGAGGCCAAGCTCAGAAGTGTACCAATTGACTGGCCCCAGAACTGAAAACCATTTTTTTCCCACCAGCCGCTTGCAGCCTGCCACTAGTGAAGGAAGGTATGTATGAGGGGGGCGGGAGAAGGATGCAAGGGGACTCTCTGGAGGATGTAAGGGGGCACCCTGAAGAAGTGGCACTCTAGAGGCACTAATTATAAGGGGGCACTCTAGAGTATATGAGGGGGCACTCTGGGAGTACTGATGTAGGTTGGCACTCTGGGGGCTCTGATATAAGGTGGGACTCTGGAGACAGGGATGTAAGGTGGCACTCTGGAGACAGGGATGTAAGAGGGCGCACTGCAGACTATTATTTATTGGGGCAATGCTGGGGACTTTGATGTAAGAGAGCAAAACATGTCACCAACACACCATGGGTCTCCAAAACTGGGTCCAAAGCTTTATTCAGCGATCAAATCACAACATTTCAGAGCCACGCAGGACCCCTTCATCAGGCCACACAGGACCACATGCCTGATGAGGGGGTCCTATGTGGCTCCAAAACGTTGTGATGTGATCGCTAAATAAAGCCTTGGACCCAGTTTTGGAGACCCATGGTGTGCTGGTGACATCTCTTGCTCTGATTGTTGACGTTTCCAGCCGTTGGTCGCTTCAGCACCTTTTATACAGCCACTTTTACAGGAACGTGTGCATTGGGAATAGTGTATCGGAATCTTTGATTGTGGTCCTCATCTGGACTGCTGCACGCTATATATTGTTTTGTTTGTTACTTACTCCTGACCCCTAGACTCTATATATTATGCTGTACATACAGTACACCTGAAAGTGATGGATTTTCTTTCCCTGCAAAAAAAAAAATAATTTCCCTTAGTAAAAGCAGCACATATAGTACACACAAACACTGGTTAGGCACACATTTACCCTTTGATCACCCTAGATGTTTAACCCTTCCTAGCCAGTGTCATTAGTACAGTGACAGTACATATTTTTAGCACTGATCACTGTATTACCCTGTTTCCCTGAAAATAAGACCTACCCCAAAAATAAGACCTAGCATGATTTTCAGGAATGCCTGCAAAATAAGCCCTACCCCGAAAATAAGCCCTAGTAAAATCCTTGATCTCAGCCCTTACCTCTGCAGTATTCAGAGAGGGAAAGTAGAGCTGCAGAGGGTCACGTGAGTGCCCAGCGGCACTATAAATAAGGTATTTTCCACAATAAAGTTACAAAAGGAGACACACTGCACATTATATAATCTTTTTACAAAATTGATTACATAATTTTACTATGACTTTATCCAAGGTTTGTTTTTGGGATTAAAGAATGACATAATGCTGATTTCTGAGCTGACAGGGGAGAGAACTTTTTTTTTAACATTTTATTGTTTTATTCTAGGCTTTTTAGAACATAGAGAGGGCTAAATGACACAGCACAAGCACTGTGCTGTCTATCATGCTTTAAAGGATCAGGATATTTATTTCCGGATTACAATCATTTGAAGATAGTCATTGTACAAACCGTAAATAAGACATCCCCTGAAAATAAGCCCTAGTGTGGTTTTTGAAGCCAAAATTAATATAAGACCCGGTCTTATTTTCGGGGTAACACGGTAGTGCAACTGGTTCCCACAAAGTGGTAAAAGTGTCAGACTGGGCCTAATTCACTATAAGTTTGGAGTAGAGCTGCTCACTTCTCCAGAAATAACTCCAGCCTAAACTCATTAGCATCCTAATTAGGTAAGTGGCTGGAGTTAAACCTTCAACTAGGTGCTTTAGTGAATTCGGGTTTGGAGTTAACCAAAATCCCTTTGTGTTTTTCATAAAAGGAAATTTGTCTATTCTGAATCACTATTACACAGCAATGTCATCTATTATGGTTTATTTTAATTTTAAGGTATAGTTATGAATCTTATGTGTTTTAACCTTTAGATTTACGAATAGCAGACTACACAGCTGTCTAATTAGCAATCTTCATTCTTTATTCATCTGAAACTTTCAGGCATATCTGATTGTATTCAGCACTTTGGTGTAGTGGGCTATGCTCATAGACAAAGATTGCTAGGTCATGAGTTCAAGGCCCAACCATGATAACACCCTGTGTGCTCACAGTTGTGTGTCATTATTTTTTTTTTGGCCACATAGTAATACATTGGATACATCACCTAAAATTGCATGTCAATGGCCATGTATATTCAAGAAACAGACATGCATATGTGCAGGGTGCAATTATGCATTTGCCAAGTTTCAGTATTTATTTACAGTTGTCTAAAATTTAAGGAGGTGATGGCACACTTGGGATTTTAACTCATGATCTCAGTGTTTATAGACAGGAACACTAATCACTAAACCATTGAGCTGAGCATGATTACCAATGGAATATTTATTCCCATATTTCAATAGTTAACCACTTCCTTACAGGGCAGTTACACCCCTTCCTGCCCAGGCCAATTTTCAGCTTTTTATACTGTGGCATTTTGAATGACAATTGCGCGGTCATGCAACCCTGTACCTAACACAAATGTATGACATTATTTTCACACAAATATTGCTTTCTTTTGGTGGTATTTGATCACTGCAAGGTTTTTTTTTTATTGGCAAAAAGTAGACCTAAATGTTTGAATCCTCAAAAAATGTGTTTTTGTTTATGTAATAAAATTTGGTAAATCAATATGTTTTTTGTTGTACTGACGAGCATTGATGAGGCTGCGCTGGCGGGCACTGATGAGACACTAATATGCAGCACTGATGGACACTGATAGGCGGCACTGATATGCAGCATTGATGGGCATTGATAGGTGGCACTGATGGGCAATGATTGGCACTGGTCGGCAGCACTGATAGATGGTAATGATGGGCAGCACTGATGAGGAGGGCACTAACAGGTTCCCTGAGCACTGATTGGCATCAATGGTGGCATGGGTGGGCATCCCTGGTGGCAATGGGTCAGCAATCCCTGGTGACTCTAGTGGCATCCCCCAAGGGTCTGCACTGGTAATCAATGCTCTGATTACAAGCACAGACCCCCCCCCCACACACACACACACACTTACTTTGCATATGAATGCCATTTCTTCACAGCTGAAAGTGGCCCTTACCATGATTAGCCAGTTGATTGTGACCACTTGCTGGAATGTGTGCAAGCCAATTTGGTGTCATTTCTGGTCCAGGGCGAACGCCAATGGGCCATTTGCAATTTATTGTAAAGAGATTTTGCTTTATTTTAAAAATGGTGCACACAGACAACTAAAATGTATTGGAAATGTTTTACCTAGGCCAGTGATGGTAACCCTTAACCCCCCCCTCTAAATGTTTTTGCCCTACATTTCCCATAATGCTCATGTACTCTGCAGTGTAGGTGAGCATCATGGGAAATGTTACAAAAGACCTGTGTTGCCAAGGTTCATCATCACTGACCTAGGCCAACTAAAAAGGTGAGTGAGCGCTGTAGCAATCTTTTATTTAGTAATCATTTTTAGTGATTTTTTTATTAAATGTTTTGGTTACATTCATCCACTGTCACGGAACCATGAACCAGACGTACAACAACAGATAAGTGAAAATAAGAAAGCTTTATTGAAAAACAAGCTATAAAGCAAAAGTCCAAACGGATGGCGAAACCGATGCAGAGTCTTTGCGAAGCCAGGGGACAGGAACCAGCAGGGTAGTCAGACGAAGCCAGGATCAGGAACCAGCAGGGTAGTCAGACGAAGCCAGGATCAGGAACCAGCAGGGTAGTCAGACGAAGCCAGGAACAGGAACCAGAAGTAGCAGCAGTCTTAGTAGCATGTGAACACAGGAGGACCAAGCAGGGAACTGAAGCCACAGACCTCCTATATATATGAGCTAGGTATCCAGCTCCTCCCAGTGGGAAGGAGGAGCCGCAGGGTGGGAGGCTACAAGAAACCCAGAAACCAAGATGGCCGCCAGCACATGTCAAACGAAGGAGAACAGCAAGAAGGTAAGACCATGACAGTACCTCCCCCTCAAGGGCCCCTCCTCCGCGGAGTAAAGAACGGTTTCTGAGGGAAGCGTGCGTGGAAGGCTCGGAGCAAGGCAGGAGCATGGACATCTGCGGAGGGAACCCAGGAACGCTCCTCTGGACCATAACCACGCCAATGAACCAAAAACTGCACCCGACCGCGGACCAGGCGTGAGTCCAGGATATTGCTCACCTCATACTCCTCACGATTGCCCACTCGGACCGGACGAGGCCGAGGAACCGAGGAAGTGAAACGATTACACACCAGAGGCTTCAACAGGGAGACATGAAACACGTTGGAGATCCGCATGCCAGGGGAAAGCGCAAGGGCATAGGCTACCGGGTTTACCCTGCGAAGCACTCGGAAGGGACCAACAAAGCGAGGCGCCAGCTTGGGAGTGGGCACTCGAAGGTTGAGGTTGCGGGTGGACAACCATACACGGTCTCCGGCCTGGTAGGAAGGAGCAGGCGCTCGTCTGCGATCAGCCTGGAGTCTCTGGCGCTGCGCAGAGACCTCAAGGGACTTCTGGATCTGTACCCAAGAAGCACGTAGGACGGAAAGGTGATCCTCCACAGCCGGAATATCCTGGGGAGAGAATACCTCCGGTAACACGGCAGGTTGGAACCCATAGTTGGCCATGAAGGGAGACGTCCCAGAGGAAGAGTTCACCGCCGTGTTCCTGGCAAACTCAGCCCAAGGCAGGAGGTCAACCCAATTGTCTTGGTGATCGGAGACATAGCAACGAAGGAATTGCTCCAAGGCCTGATTGGAACGTTCTGCGGCCCCATTGGACTGAGGGTGGTAGGCCGAGGAGAAGGAGAGATGAATCCCCAACTGGGAGCAAAAGGCGCGCCAGAACCTGGACACAAACTGACTCCCCCGATCCGACACAATCTCCTTGGGCAAACCGTGCAACCGGAAGACCTCCCTGGCAAAAATCGTGGCCAACTCCTGTGCAGAGGGTAACTTCTTGAGAGGAACACAGTGACACATTTTGGAAAACCGATCCACAATCATGAGAATGACCGTATGGCCTCGGGATGCAGGGAGGTCCACAATGAAATCCATCCCCAGGTGTGACCATGGGCGCTCCCCGGTGGCTAAGGGTTGCAGAAGGCCCAACGGAAGGTGCCGAGGGGACTTACTCTGGGCACAAACGGAGCATGCCGCTACATATGCGGCGATGTCGGAACGTAGGGAAGGCCACCAGAACAGACGTGAAACAGCCCAGGACAGCTGATTCTTTCCAGGATGCCCCGCGGTCTTGGAGTTATGGTAGGTACGCAACAACCGAGTGCGCAACTCCTCAGGCACAAAACATCTGCCGTTGGGTCTCCCAGAGGGAGCACCAGATTGAGCCGCCAAAATCTGCTCACCCAGGGGAGAGGTCAGGCTGGTGCGAATGGCAGCCAGGATCTGATTCGGAGGTATGACCGAAGTCGGAATCGACTCCTCCCTGGACAGGTCGGAGTACTGCCGTGATAAGGCATCAGCCCTGATGTTCTTGGAACCGGGTAGGTAGGAGACCACGTAATTAAAACGTGACAAGAACAGAGCCCATCTGGCCTGACGTGGTGTCAATCTCTTGGCCTCAGAGAGGTAGGTCAGATTCTTGTGGTCCGTCAGGATGAGGACCGGAACCACCGAACCCTCGAGCAAGTGCCTCCATTCTTTAAGAGCCTGCACGATGGCCAATAACTCCCTGTCACCAATCTGGTAGTTGCACTCCGCGGAAGACAGTTTCCGGGAGTAAAACCCACAAGGAAGCAGAGGACCCTCTGGTGTTCTACGCTGAGACAGAAGGGCGCCTACTCCCGTCTCAGACGCGTCCACCTCGAGGACAAAGGGCAACCCAGGGTTGGGATGCGACAGAATCGGAGCCGACACAAAGGCGGACTTTAGAGCCTCAAAAGCTCGGATGGCCTCGGGCGGCCAGACCTGGGAATTACTGCCCTTCCTGGTCAGATCCGTGAGAGGCTTGGCTAGCATGGAAAAGTCCCTGATGAACTTCCGATAATAATTGGCGAAGCCCAAAAAGCGCTGCAGGGAGCGAAGACCACTGGGCTGGGGCCACTGTAAGACAGCCGAAACCTTCTCAGGATCCATGGAGAACCCCTCAGCGGAAATGATGTAACCTAAGAAGGTTACCTGGGATCGGTGAAATTCGCATTTCTCAAGCTTACCGAACAGCTTGTTCTCTCGTAACCGTTGCAACACTCGTTTGACATCCAGAATGTGGGTCTCCATGGACTCAGAATATACCAAGATGTCATCCAGGTAGACCACCACACACTGCTGCAACAGGTCACGGAAAACATCGTTGATGAATTCCTGAAAGACTGCGGGCGCATTGCACAGCCCAAAGGGCATAACCAAGGATTCATAATGACCGGTCCTGGTGTTAAACGCGGTCTTCCACTCATCGCCCGCCTTGATCCTTACGAGGTTATATGCCGCCCTCAGGTCGAGTTTGGTAAAGACCGTGGCCCCTTTAAGGCGATCGAACAGCTCGGAAATCAAGGGTATCGGGTAAGCGTTCTTGATCGTGATGCGATTGAGACCCCTGTAATCGATGCAAGGCCTCAACTCACCGCCCTTCTTTTTCACAAAGAAAAATCCAGCCCCTGCCGGGGACGAGGATTTGCGAATGTGTCCACGTGAAAGCGCCTCCCTCACGTACTCCTCCATGGCCTCATTCTCCGCTACCGACAGTGGATAGACTTTGCCACGAGGAGGAACGGCACCAGATTGTAACTCGATGGCACAATCGTATGGGCGGTGCGGAGGTAGGGCAACCGCGCGCACCTTATCGAATACATCCCGGTACTCCTCGTATTCAGGGGGCAACAGAGAGTCCGAGGAAGTACACAGCAACTTGACAGGCCCATGGATGCAACTAGCCCCACACTGCGGTGACCACGAGAGGATCTCGGCCGATCTCCAATCGAAAATCGGATTATGCTTCTGGAGCCAGGGGTACCCCAAGACCACCGAGTAGTGTGGAGACGAAATAACCTGGAAGCAGACCGACTCTCTGTGGACGGCACCAATGGCTAACCCCACTGGAAGGGTCTCATGAGTCACGTGTGGCGGCAGAAGGGGTCTGCCGTCTATCGCCTCAAGAGCCAGAGGAGAACCTCGAGCCTGCAGAGGAATGGAATTGGCGGCAGCGAACACACTATCAATGAACAAACCACCAGCACCAGAGTCCACCAACGCCTGGGTCGTCACCGAGCCCCCGACCCAGGAAAGGACAACAGTGATCAGTGGTTTGTCAACACGGGAAACCGGGGACGAGGAGACTCCACCCAAGATCTGCCCCCGACAGGATCTCAGGTGCGAGCGTTTCCCTGGACGGTTCGGACATGCCAACCGAAAATGCCCACCGAGACCACAGTACATGCATCGGCCCTCGCGTCTCCGGAGTACCCTCTCCCCCTCGGACAGGCGAGCAAACCCCAGCTGCATGGGTTCACCCCCAGACAAGTCATCCCCAGGAGGCGTGGGAGGAGAGGGAGGCACGGGTGGGACAACAAAGGTAGGCGCCAATCTGTTAGGAGGCCTCCGCAGACTCTCCTTAAAGGAAGGTCTCTCCCTGAGTCTGGTGTCAATCAAAATCAGGAAAGAAATAAGAGACTCGAGCTCCACTGGTAGGTCCTTAGCTGCAACCTCATCCTTCAAGGCATCCGAGAGACCATGAGAGAAAGCAGCGGCCAGAGCCTCATTATTCCAGCCCACCTCTGCTGCCAGGGTACGAAACTCAATGGCGTATTCAGCTACGGATCGTGAACCCTGTCTGATGGACATAAGGAGCTTCGCAGCAGAGGCAGCACGAGCCGGCACATCGAATACCTTCCGAAGAGAAGCAACAAAACCGGAAAACTCGGCAACCACCGGATTGTTGTTCTCCCATAAAGGGCTGGCCCAGGCCAAGGCCTTGTCCGAGAGCAGCGAGATTAAGAAGCCCACCTTTGATCTCTCAGTAGGAAAGGCATGTGGCAGCAACTCGAAATAAATGCCCACCTGGTTAAGGAAACCTCGGCACTGAGTTGGCTCTCCCCCAAAGCGCTGTGGAAGGGGGGCAGAACCGGACATACCCCGAAACACCGCAGGCGCAACAACAGGTGTCGGGGTAGACTCTGGCGCAACAACCGGAGCGGCAGTAGGAGCGGACCCAGGAGCGACAACCGACCCATCGGCAACGGGAGCGAAATGAACCGTGCGTTCAAGCAGGGTTTGCAACGCCACGGCGAACTGACCCAACAGGTGATCCTGCTGATCAAGTCTGGCAACCAGCGTGGGTAGTGAGGATGGCCCTGCACCGTCAGAATTCGTGGCCTGTGGTACCGTGCGTTCAAGCAGGGTTTGCAACACCACGGCGAACTGACCCAACAGGTGATCCTGCTGATCAAGTCTGGCAACCAGCGTGGGTAGCGAGGATGGCCCTGTACCGTCAGAATTCATGGCTTGGTCCTAATGTCACGGAACCATGAACCAGACGTACAACAACAGATAAGTGAAAATAAGAAAGCTTTATTGAAAAACAAGCTATAAAGCAAAAGTCCAAACGGATGGCGAAACCGATGCAGAGTCTTTGCGAAGCCAGGGGACAGGAACCAGCAGGGTAGTCAGACGAAGCCAGGATCAGGAACCAGCAGGGTAGTCAGACGAAGCCAGGATCAGGAACCAGCAGGGTAGTCAGACGAAGCCAGGAACAGGAACCAGAAGTAGCAGCAGTCTTAGTAGCATGTGAACACAGGAGGACCAAGCAGGGAACTGAAGCCACAGACCTCCTATATATATGAGCTAGGTATCCAGCTCCTCCCAGTGGGAAGGAGGAGCCGCAGGGTGGGAGGCTACAAGAAACCCAGAAACCAAGATGGCCGCCAGCACATGTCAAACGAAGGAGAACAGCAAGAAGGTAAGACCATGACATCCACAGAGGCTGAATGGAAATTTTGTATTATTCCTTAATTTATATATATTTTTAGCTAAATATATACATACACACTTATTATTATTTCTTACAATTTAGCCCCCCCACACACTCCCCCTCCTACCCCCCACCCACACACTCCTCCTCTCCCCCCCCCACACACACACACTCCCCCCCACACCCACACACTCCTCCCCCCCACCAAACACACACACACACACACACACACACACACACTCCTTCCCCCCCCACACACACACACTCCTCCCCCCCCACACACACACACTCCTCCTCCCCCCCACACACACACACTCCTTCTCCCCCCCCCACACACACACACTCCTCCCCCCACACACACACACTCCACCTCCCCCCCACACACACACACACACACTCCTCCTCCCCCCCACAAACACACACTCCTCCCCCCCCCCACACACACACACTCCTCCTCCCCCCCACACACACACACTCCTCCTCCCCCCCACACACATACACTCCTCCTCCCCCCCACACACACACACTCCTCCCCCCCCCACACACACACACTCCTCCCCCCCCCCACACACACACACACTCCTCCCCCCACACACACACACACACTCCTCCCCCCCCCACACACACACACACACACACACTCCCCCCCCCCACACACACACACACACTCCTCCCCCCCACACACCCACACACACTCCTCCCCCCACACACACCCACAAACACACTCCTCCCCCCACACACACCCACACACACACACACACACTCCCCCTCCCACACCCACGCACACACACTCCCCCCCCACACACACCCCACCCCACCCCCTTACACACCCATACACACTTCACTGAAGTAAAGGGAGAAACCCTACCCATGTTCATACTGTACTGTCATTGCACACACACACAAAAAATACAAGAAATGGATTACATTCAATAGACACAAAAGATATCTGAATTACATCCAGACAAATATGAAGAAAAGAAAACAAAAAACCAGGAGCTGTGTACAAATGAATAAGCTTTATTGAACATGTACCTATTGCTACCTGAGTGTCTGGGAGTACCTATTGCTACCTGAGTGTCTGGGAGTACCTATAGCTACCTGAGTGTCTGGGAGTACCTATAGCTACCTGAGTGTCTGGGAGTACCTATTGCTACCTGAGTGTCTGGGAGTACCTATTGCTACCTGAGTGCGACTGACCGGGCTGTGTGTCTGTGAGGGTTGTGCGACTGACAGTGTTGTGCGAGTGTCCCCTCCTACCCCCCACCCACACACTCCTCCTCTCCCCCCCCCACACACACACACACTCCCCCCCCACACCCACACACTCCTCCCCCCACCAAACACACACACACACACTCCTTCCCCCCCACACACACACACTCCTCCCCCCCCACACACACACACTCCTCCTCCCCCCCCCACACACACACACACTCCTTCTCCCCCCCACACACACACACTCCTCCCCCCCACACACACACACTCCACCTCCCCCCCACACACACACACTCCTCCTCCCCCCGACAAACACACACTCCTCCTCCCCCCCCCACAAACACACACTCCTCCTCCCCCCCCACAAACACACACTCCTCCTCCCCCCCACACACACACACTCCTCCTCCCCCCCCCACACACACACTCCTCCTCCCCCCCACACACATACACTCCTCCTCCCCCCCACACACACACACTCCTCCCCCCCCACACACACACACACACTCCTCCCCCCCCACACACACACACACACACTCCTCCCCCCCCCCACACACACACACACACACTCCCCCCCCCCCACACACACACACACTCCTCCCCCCCCCCACACACCCCCACACACTCCTCCCCCCCACACACACCCACAAACACACTCCTCCCCCCACACACACCCACACACACACACACACACTCCCCCTCCCACACCCACGCACACACACTCCCCCCCCCCCACACACACCCCACCCCACCCCCTTACACACCCATACACACTTCACTGAAGTAAAGGGAGAAACCCTACCCATGTTCATACTGTACTGTCATTGCACACACACACAAAAAATACAAGAAATGGATTACATTCAATAGACACAAAAGATATCTGAATTACATCCAGACAAATATGAAGAAAAGAAAACAAAAAACCAGGAGCTGTGTACAAATGAATAAGCTTTATTGAACATGTACCTATTGCTACCTGAGTGCTGGGAGTACCTATTGCTACCTGAGTGTCTGGGAGTTCCTATAGCTACCTGAGTGTCTGGGAGTACCTATAGCTACCTGAGTGTCTGGGAGTACCTATTGCTACCTGAGTGTCTGGGAGTACCTATTGCTACCTGAGTGCGACTGACCGGGCTGTGTGCCTGTGAGGGTTGTGCGACTGACAGTGTTGTGCGACTGACAGTGTTGTGCGACTGACAGTGTTGGGCAATAGAGTGTTGTGCGACTGACAGTGTTGGGCAACAGAGTGTTGTGCGACTGACAGTGTTGGGCAACAGAGTGTTGTGCGACTGACAGTGTTGTGCGACTGACAGTGTTGTGCGACTGACAGTGTTGTGGGACTGACAGTGTTGGGCAACAGAGTGTTGTGCGACTGACAGTGTTGTGCGACTGACAGTGTTGTGCGACTGACAGTGTTGGGCAACAGAGTGTTGTGCGACTGACAGTGTTGGGCAACAGAGTGTTGTGCGACTGACCGGGCTGTGCGACTGAGTGTTGGGCAACTGAGAGTGTTGTGCAACTGACCGGGCTGTGCGACTGAGTGTTGGGCAACTGAGAGTGTTGTGCGACTGACCAGGCTGTGCGACTGAGTGTGGTGCGACTGAATTGGGCTGTGAGACTGTGAGTGTGGTGCGACTTCACCGGGCTGTGAGACTGGGAGTGTTGTGCGACTGACCGGGCTATGAGATTGTGAGTGTTGTGCAACTGAGTGTCAAGTGAGGGTAGCGAAGTACCAGAGGGTGAGAAGGTAGAGTTAGGAAGCCAGGAAATAGCCACATAGGATAGACTTAAATCACTGAATCCCCATTAGATTAGATTATTAGGTACAATGCCCGGCGGGTGTGGAGATGCGACTTGGTGTACATCTTGTGATATGTATGCGTTCCTTGGTCATGCGATTGAGGGCGAATACAAATGCGCAAAATGTAAGCAAGTTGCTTCCCTGGAAGCTCAGGTCCTGAATCTAGGGAAGCAGCTGGCAACACTGAGACGAATGTCCATACCGGAAGAGAGCCAGGATCGTACCAGTCAGGTGCAGGCAGGGGTCTGCACAGAGGTGGGTGGAGTATCGGAGGTGCAGGCATCAGAGCAGAGTAGAGGGGTGACAGTTAGGAGGGGTAGAAGGGAACAAGGCAAGGAGGCTGATCCTGGGCTGGAGCACCCCAATAGATACGCCCCGTTGCGTGGTGTTGGGGAAACCAGTCAAGGACCAGCATTGCTGGAGCAGAGTGACGCCCCTAGCTGCCAGGGGAAGAACTCCTCCAGTGAGGCCGGGAGAAAGGGAAAGGAAAGACAGGTGCTGGTGGTAGGGGACTCAATTATTAGAAGGACAGACAATGTAATCTGTGACAAAGACCGTGTGCGCCGAACAGTCTGTTGTTTGCCGGGCGCTCGGGTTCGGCACATCGCGGATCGGGTGGACAGATTATTGGGTGGGGCTGGGGAAGACCCAGCTGTCATGGTACACGTGGGTACCAATGACATAGGCAGAGGAAGATGGAGAGTCCTAAACGATTTCAGGGACTTAGGCGCTAAGTTTAGGAGAAGGACCTCCAAGGTAGTATTTTCCGAAATACTACCTGTACCTCGAGCCGCACCAGAGAGGCAGCGGGAGATTAGGGAAGTTAACAAGTGGCTGAGGAGCTGGTGTAGTAAGGAGGGTTTCGGGTTCCTGGAGAACTGGGCCGACTTCTCAGTCGGCCACCGGCTCTTTGGTAGGGACGGATTGCACCTAAATGGGGAGGGTGCAGCCGTACTGGGTGAGAGGATGGCCACAAAGTTAGAGGGGCTTTTAAACTAGGGAATGGGGGGAGGGTACAGATGTAGAATTAGCCAGTGGAAAGCAAGATTCAGGGGGCAGAAATGGGGGCATTCGCGGTAGGGTGTTCGGAGCTCCTATACCCAGGGTGGGTATGGGGAAAAATCACAAGAGCAGCCTAAAAACATCAAATGAGGATATTTGTAACCGGTCAAAATTACGGGGCTTGTATACCAATGCCAGAAGCCTGGCCAACAAGATAGGGGGGCTGGAGCTACTGATGTTTGAGGAGAACTTAGATTTTGTGGGGATAACTGAGACTTGGTTTGACAGCTCTTATGACTGGATGGCGACCATTCAGGGGTATTCCCTTTATCGCAGAGATAGAGAAGGTAAAAAAGGGGGAGGGGTATGTCTGTATATTAAGAACAGTATACAGGTAAATATGAGGGATGATATTAATAATGGAGCTAAGGACGAGGCAGAATCCCTATGGGTAGAGCTTCAAAGGGAAGGCACGGTTGGGAAGGTAATATTGGGCGTATGCTATAGGCCCCCCCACCAGAGGGAGGAGGGGGAGGTGGACCTCATTTTACAGATAGGATTGGCAGCAAGGATGGGAAATGTCATTATAATGGGGGACTTTAATTATCCTGATATAGACTGGGCAGAAGGAACCGCACACTCAGCCAAGGCTCGGCAGTTCCTAAATGTTTTGCAGGACAATTTCATGGGTCAGATGTTGAATGTACCGACAAGAAACAATGCGGTACTTGACCTACTGATTACTAACAATACAGACCTGCTCACGGATATAGAAATACGGGCCAACTTAGGAAACAGTGACCATAGGTCAATAAGTTTCAGTATTAATTACAGTAATAGGAAGCACAAGGGTAATATTAAGACGCTGAATTTCAAAAGAGCCAATTTCCCAAAACTGCGCTCGCTGCTAGAAAATATCAATTGGGATAGAACCCTGGGAACAAAGAACACGGAGGAAAAATGGGAGTGCTTCAAGAGCATACTTAACAAGGGGATTGGCCAGTGCATTCCAAAGGGAAATAAATTTAAAAGAGCAAAGCTAAACCCTGGGTGGCTAAACTCCAACATAAAAATGCATATTAGTGCTAAAGAAAAGGCCTTCAAAAAATACAAGACTGAGGGGTCATTGGCTGCATTTAAGCATTACAAAGAGTGTAATAAGAAATGTAAAGATGAAATCAGGGCAGCTAAAATAGAACACGAGAGACATATAGCGGAGGAGAGTAAAAAGAACCCCAAGAAGTTCTTTAAGTATATAAACAGTAAGAAAGCGAGGCCAGAACACATTGGCCCCATAAAAGATGACAAAGGAAATATGGCCACTGAGGACAGAGAAAAGGCGGAAGTGTTAAATAATTTCTTCTCTTCAGTCTTCACAAAAGAATCGGGGGGCTACACTAACCCAGCTTGTAAGGCCGAACTAAACAACACACCTCAGGAAATACCACAATGGCTAACAGAAGATAGACTTAAAACTAAACTAGAGAAACTTAACATAAATAAATCACCGGGACCGGATGGCTTGCACCCGAGGGTTCTGAAAGAGCTCAGCCAGGTGATTGCCAGACCATTATTCTTGATCTTTAAGGATAGTTTACAGACGGGTATGGTGCCAGCTGATTGGAAAAAAGCCAACGTGGTACCAATATTTAAAAAGGGGCCGAGATGTATCCCGGGTAACTATAGGCCGGTCAGCCTAACATCTGTAGTCTGCAAGATTTTGGAGGGGATGTTAAGGGACAACATACAAGACTTTAGTAATGAAAACTGTATTATTAGTAGTAATCAGCATGGATTCATGAAAAATCGTTCTTGCCAAACCAATCTATTAACCTTCTACGATGAAGTGAGCTGCCACCTAGATAAAGGGAAGCCTGTGGATGTGGTGTATCTGGACTTTGCAAAGGCCTTTGACACCGTTCCCCACAAACGCTTACTGTACAAACTAAGGAAGGTAGGTATGGACCATAAGGTGAGTACCTGGATAGAGAACTGGCTCCAGGGGAGAGTCCAGAGGGTGGTGATTAATGGGGAGTACTCGGATTGGGCGGGTGTGGAAAGTGGGGTCCCCCAGGGTTCTGTCCTGGGACCAATCCTGTTTAATTTATTCATAAATGATCTAGAGGAGGGGATATCGAGTACAATCTCAGTATTTGCGGATGATACTAAACTAAGCATGCCAATATCTTCTATGCAGGATGTGGAAACCTTACAAGCGGACCTGAACAAAATAAGGGGGTGGGCAACTACATGGCAGATGAGGTTTAATGTTGAAAAATTTAACAGAGAAAAGAAACAAGGGCGCCAAGTCATAAAGGTAGATGAACAGCTTTGTAATTTAATGTAGTAACTGACATGTTAAAAACAGGTATTCCAATGAAACAGCATGCATGGTGTAAAAAGACAGTCCCCACAGTAGATCCGATGGAAGATGCAAATGAAGGACAGTCACATCTGGGTCCTGTGTGGCGCGTCCTGTGTAGTGGTGAAGGAAGTCCTGAATACCGGCAATGCCGGGTGATGCTGCAAATGGCGTGGGCTCCCTGGCTGGGCAGCCTCACCGCTGTCTGCCGTACAGCAGGAAGGTAATAACCCGGAACCGGAAGTAGAAGGACAAGTCTGTCGGTTCCTCCACGGAAGCCGACAGGAACGTACACTGAACCGAGAGTGGAGGGCGGGCTGCAACGTCGTTTCGGAGGACCTCCTCCTTCATCAGGCAAGCCCACCCCTCCACCATAGAAAGTATTTATAATCCTGAGAAACAATTGCACTGCTGAGGATTGGACAAACCTCAGGTGTCACCAATAAAAAAGGGAGGGAAAATTAACAACAAGAAAAAAAGGGGGAGGGGGGGGAGAAACGAACACCTCCCAGCAGCAACAGAGGCAATCATTATTAAAGGAACATCACATTATTAGACATTATAAAAAAAACCCTATATAAGAGCAGAGTAACTAGCTCATCATAATAATTGGCATATGTAGAACCCTATATAGGAGCGGAGTGACTAGCTCAATGCGGACATCTCCCCATTGGATTCATATAAAATTATAAATATATAAATACATCAGATATAATTAAAACATTAAATTAATATAACCTCCGCTTTGAACGAGGTATAACCTATCTTGTGTGTCACATATATAAAATATGTAGGTATATATGAATATAGCTGTAAATATGGGACTCTATTTAAAAACCTAAATATTATATACCATTAGTGGATGAATAATAAAATATAACTCTATAAAAAACAATCAATAAAATACATAAAAGGCAAACAACCTCACTGGGGGTTAACCAATTAACCGCTGGCAAGGACAAAAATAGGGGGGGGGGGGGATGGAGGAAAAAAAAAAAAAAAAAACAGCAAATATCAGCAGGACTCTTTGTAAAAGGAAGGGAAATGCATAAAATTACCGAAAGTACCAAAATTAGCAACGATACATAATCGCATCCATAGTGCTCACTATAAAATGGTGTTGATTTCGAGCTCCTCATTTAACCCCCCGGGGGCCAAGGAATTGAGAGTGAAAATCCAGAAAGTTTCCCTATGGCAGAGGGTCTGGAAACGCTCTGCCACTGAAT